>NW_026515766.1:0-722023 GCF_025882075.1 Dioszegia hungarica | reverse complement strand
GTCTCTGAGATTACGCTGATGTACAGATGGTCTGGTGTTCTACGACCAATTCTCCCGGCTCAAGACCCACCAGATTGTGCTCGTCTCCATCGGCGTCGCCCTACTTCTGGTCGGTGTATGGGTCGTCTCCTTTGTCGAACCCACTGGGCAAGGCGGGGTCGACATCGGTACTTGGGTGGAAGGCGACGATGAGGATGCTCCCCTCCTCTCCATATCGCCCGGATCTCGGCACACCGCAGCCTTATCCCCGGCCCATACCATCGAGCCAACGTCGTACGCCGACAGCCCAGAACCGGAAAGCAGTCCCTCTCGACCCGATATGCAGCGACACCATACATTCCCCTCGCCAACTTCCCCGACTTCTCCCACGTCCCCAAGGCGCAAGCGGATGCGGTACGGAACCCTCGTTCCCGAGCTGGCGCCGGTAGGAGCTCCTACGGGATTCTCTATCGGACTGGGCGCATCAAGTCCAGGGTTCATGCTTCGTCCCGGACCAGAGGGGCACGGACCGGGAGAAGGGCGGATGAGGAGCAGGAGCGAAGGCGCGAGGGGGATACAGGAGATCATGGCGGGTGGGCCAGTCGGAGAAAGGGGTCTTGGTATAAGAGGGGCGGACGTAGGCTCCGGCGCAGAGGGGAGATTGGCGGGCACTTCAGGTGCTGCGGGGGAGAGGGATCTGAATAAGTCGCTCGTCGATCAGGGTCCGGAAGAAAGAGAGGGGAGGACATGGTGGAGTAGGCTATTCTCGCGGCCGGGAAAAATCAGACTCGATCCTGATAACCCCACATAACGTATGCAACATCTATAGATACCTCCGGCTGGCTATCTGACTTTCCGACTGTCCATCTGAGCTGTCCCAGTTATCCGCGACCCGGCATTTGATGCAGCGTGCTCCTGGCCTGACGTGGATAGCTTCGTCCCAGAAGCTGGTGAGAGGAGCAATCCAAGCAAGATGACGGCGTGGGCAACCGATAAGATGCCCGAAGAGAGGTTGGTGGAAGGGTAGGTGGCCCAGGCGTATTCTATTCCAAGCCATAATGCCATTCTGCGATGTCAGCCGGGACCACGAAGACGTCAAGCGACGAGAACGACATACCCAAGGGGGAAGTTGCCCCATGCTCCGCCAGAGTAGAGCAGGAACGGTATTTGGTGGAAGTACCAGCTGTGGAATTGATAGTGCAATGATCGGGCGAAAGCGATACCGATGAGATTGGAACTGAAGAGCACGGGAGCGATGTCTATGCGAGTATCAGCTGTGATGACAAAGTATCAATCTGATCACTTCAGCTTACGATGGCGAGGCAGGGAGTACGCCTGTGCGATAGCTGCCCGGGTGGGCTTGGATATCGCATTGAGGATAACTGAAGGGGTTCCGCCTGGAACGGGTGACCATTTGAACAGCGCGAAACCGACCAGGAAGAGTAGCTGAAGATATCAGCGATTACCGATCTTCCAGTCACGGGAGGGGAGGAAGGTGACCTGATGCCAAAGCAACCATCCGGCAAAGCTTTTCGAGAGGAAGACGTCTTCGGGGACGAAGCGCCAATTGACGGTCCATTTGTACATGAACTGTCGGGAAAAGTCGAAGGCAGTGGAGAAATATGCTTGGGCGTCTGAAGCTGAGCCGAGGAAGAAGGCAGCTGGAAGCAGTATCTAGTGAATCAGCGAGGCACCGTCATTGAGGGGATGATCAAGCTCACCTGGACGACTGCCATGGTCGAGACGGCTCCGATGGTCTTGACGAGCCCTCGATACTGGACGAGTAGAACCAGGAGCCCGGGGAGGAAGAGAAGGATATTCATCTTCACCCCAAGAGCTAGACTAGGTATGTCAGCACTTCTGAAAGGACTGAACTCCTCTTGATGACAGGCTCACCTGTACAGAGCGATCCCGACCGTCCAGCCCATACTGGTCCGATGAGTGATAGCGAACACCCCAGCGTATAGTAACAGCATGGCCACCGGATCATTGAAGAGCCGGAGCATGTATATAGAATGTAACCGCTTCGACAAGCACAGCGGGATAAGCAGGGCTTGGGGATATGTTGAGGTCGATACTCGTCTCTCGCCCGCGGCGCCGACCTTACTCGTGGTAACTTTCGTCGAGCCAGCGGCGTGGTAGATCCCCGCTACCAGCGCGAATGTCGCCAGGTACATGCCGAGGAAGACATACTGCGCTGCTCTGACGCGGGCATCGGGGTCGGCTGGAAGGAGCTTGTACAGCGCTGTGTAGACGTAGAGGAAGAGCGCGGGATATCTGCCGGTATCAGTTTGCTCCTAGCCTCAGAGGGCATGAGACCCGGATCTACGACTTACACTGCCGGACCAGTCTCGCCTTGAAGTCTGCTATAGTCGCTCTCGCCCTTCAGGAAGCACTCGACATGCTGCATATACGCCTCCCAATCGATCTTGGTATCTGCAACCTTTAGCTCGACTCCGCTGCGGCTTGGCTTCAATGCGTCCCGGGTCCTGGAGATCTTGATATGAAAGGAAGGGCCGAGCTTACAAGGCACATATTTGATGATGAGCAGTCCGAGTACAAGCTCGCCCAGAAGCAGCAGACTTGTCAGGTGCCAGAAGTACCGCCTGTCGAAGAGTAGCTCGGTCAGGAGCTGCCATCCCTGCTCTAATAGATTCGAGCTACGAGATTTCGGCGCGGCCGATGAGTCAGCCTCGTTGGCAGGCCTCGCAAGGGGTGAGGGTGGCATAGGATCAATTTGACGATGCCTACATATGCGATACAATATATGGACGTTCGGTGCGACACGATTGAGCCACCCGTGAGCGGAACCAAATGGACGTCACCACTGCCAGCTTTTGATAGCGTTTCAGCTTGTTTCAAGTTATGCCCAGTGTCCACGTCATCCGTGATGCGTCGATTAGTCACTCGCACAGCGGGGGGCCAGCCTGGCCAGGTGCGCAATGGGACGCTGGCGAGACGCAGTACAAATCCAAACCCTTATTGATGCCATCTATCACAATCCCGTTACGACATACAAACGTTGAACCGCACAGCACAACAAGCTCAAGTCTCGACAGAGGCCTGGCCAGAGGGCTACGCGATGGGTTCGGCCGACCTAGGGTGCTGCAGAAGCGGGGCTGTCGGGTAGCCCCTCTTCCACCTCCTTCTCTGATACGTCCGCCAGTTGCGCCACCGCCCATTCCTTGTAGGGATCCCACGCGCCGGCCCATTCCACCAGCGCGCGAATTCTCGACAATTCCGGGTCTCGGCCGAGAGGCGGGATGTTGTGAATGGTTACAGCTTGATACGTGGCATAGTCCTCTTGAATGGAGGTGGGGCGCCCTTTCGACCAGTCCCGCAGACGATTATTGACTGTAGTGGGATCGTGGAGGAGTTCTCGGAGGATGCATATGATCATGGTTTCAGGCGCCCTATCGTAAGCCAGATTCCAATCCCTGAATCGCAACTCACCTCATATGCCTATACGTGATGTACATGTCTGCCTCTACTTTGACGAGCTCTGCCACGGTGGTATTAAGCTGTGGCGGCGCGGCTGAAAGCAGATCTACCCACGGCGCATACTCGCCCAGCCCGAGCGCGTCTAGTCCGCCCTTCTCGTCGAACGCCTCACACCCCAACCAGAGCGCTTCGAAATCCGCGTCGGATGACAGGCATGCCGCGCGGAAGAGGTGGACGAAAGGCACCGAGATGTGTGCGGTGGGCAGGACGGTGAGGACGGCGTCGTGGATGACGCGAGACGGGGGAATCCCGATGTCACGGATGGGAAAGGGGATGCAAGTCGTAAGTTTCTGGAGAAAGGCGACATGCTCTTGGACAGTGTCTTGGGAGAGGAGAGCCGCGACTACATCAGCGCCATCAATCAGTCCACTCACTGATCGCGAATCCACCCGTGACCTTCTTGACGACCGCCAAAGTGACGGGATGAGTCACTGGACCCGCCGCGCGCCCCCAATCCAACAGCTGAACGCCATTGATGTTGATGTCTTGGAGAGCGGAGGGGAGGTGAGGGGAAATGAGGATAGAGGAGGGATGGAGAGCTAGGGCGGCTTCGGTCAGCCCTTGTGGAGTCTGTTGGGATCGGATGTGGTCCTTCTCGACGGTGGTCATAGGTCGGCCCAGCGCTAGCCATCAGCACTACTCATCCGCATACTCACCCTTTTCGATTGCCGAGTCGGTGTACCCGAAGCGCCCTGCGAAATGCTCAACAAGTTCAGTCATGTTGAAGAAGATGTACAAAGCTGAAAGCGAAACGTTTCGTCTGTGCGTCTTCTGACATTATACATCATGTACATCCCAATCGAGACCTTCTTTTTGACGTTTCCGGCGTACCGCGCGACGTCCAGCCTATGCGCTGCCTCGACTATGTCGCCACTGGCGGCAGTCTACACCAATACTGGACAGAACGGGCCCTGGACCTCTCCGCCTTCCACACCGACGACACCCTCATCTCCTTCTCCCACACCCACCTCGGACATAGGCGCTCGCTGAGCAGCCTGCCGCTGCGCCGCTTTGAGGGAGACATTGTATCCGATAACGAGTGCGAAGACATAAACAAGCAGGCTTCTTGCTCCAGGCGCTTGGACTCTTGCAAGCGGCTGGCTGTAATCAGTGCGGTACCTACCAACCGGAATGTGAGGCCGGAATGCTGCTGATGTGGAAGGATACAAGGGAGAAGAGTGCTGAAAGTGGCACTCTGGAAAAACTTTCTGAGGAATGTGGAATTCATCGAGCGATAGGCGTGTCTACTCGTATGACCATGCTGGGCGCGGCGGATCGTTTCAGCCCTTGCTTAGTGACGTGTAGCATCCTCCACCATGGTCTATGCTATGTGCTCTGGCAACTGATCAAAGGACAGCAGGCTCTCCCCCTTTTGGTACAGCCGTCTCCGTCTATCGGGCAATCGGCCCGTCCGCAGATCTAGCGGGAATCCCGTCCCGTTGCCGTTGCCGTTTGGAGAAAACCTGGTCAGATCGGGGGTCCCGTTTCCCGTCTGAGCCCGTCTAGACGGGAACCATGCTCTGGCGAGACTTCAATGAGGCGCCATGAGTCAGCACTTGCTTCGAAAGAAGCAGAGCCTTTGTGCGTATGGGGTGAAAGGAGCCGATCCATAAGGTGCAGCAGCCAAGGCAATCGCACAAGAAGGAGCTCTGATATTATGGCATTTCAAATGCTCGACCAGCGTTCCCTCCTTAAGCCCCCCTTGCTCCTCGTTTGCTTTCTCACATATACGAGTACCGAACTACTGGCACTGCAGTCAATACCTCTATACCTCTCACTGACTTCTGTATTCTCAGTGATCAGCTCTTTACAGCAATGTCCCTCCTTGATACTGACACTGCCCGTTCTGCAAAGGTAAGTGGCCCAGTGTAACTAATTTGCCACCCACCCGACTGGCCCGTTTCGTATACTGAAGCGATAGACCGACAAGCAGGAGACCTTACGCATTCCGGGGAGCAGCACCACTGTGAACGGAGACGACCGAGGCGCTTCCATTCCAGGGTCCAACTCCATCGACCGGGTGACCGCACTCCAACTTCACCGAGACCCGTTTGATTGGCTACTTGCCAAGTGGCTTTTGGTCGCTTCCCAAGTCAGCAGCAATTGGCGCGACGGTCCCGTCAAGGAAGCCATCGAACGATGCAAGGTCAGGAACCCGAAATTCAATCTCCGAGGCTAATTGACCTTCCCGGACGACAGCGTGAGATTGACGAACTCACCTTACATGACTGGTCCGCAAGCCATCAGGCCGAATGAGAGCATCACGCTCGTGTACGACTCCGCTCTTTACAAGCAAGTCAGAGCGAGAACCCGGGTCAGCGCAAACCCATCGAGCCTGCGTGCGGGACCGAGGACCTGGGTCAGCGCGAACCCATCGAGCCTGCGTGCCGCCAAGTTCTGCGATGTGTCGTCGGAGATGATCACGGTGTATCCCGATGTGATGTACCTCCGCTCGGTGATGAAGGGAAAGACGCTTCCGATTACTGCGCGAACGTCACTTTGCCAGGAGAACTGTTCAGTCATCTACGCGGTCGGATGGTGATATACCATACGGTACAAGAGAACGGAGAGCTTGCCGAAGAGGGTATAACCTTCAGCCGGGCATTCTGCGACACGGGCGCAGAAACGTTCGTGCGGATCGCCCTTGGATGTCACTCTGATCATGTCATCCAGAGTCTGGTTGCCCCTGGCGGTCCACATCTGGTGCTCATGTATCGCCCTGACGGTGAATCAGCAGACAAACTCAGCGTTAACTGTGTGAGAACGATTGCAAGCCTGCTCCACACCTTGGGCACAGCCGATGCGGAGATGAACGCTCTCCTTTCGGGCCAATCGGACACCGCCCAAGCCGATGATCAGGAGGTCAACGTGGTGAGGGTCCAAAAGGTCACGCTCGCCATCGACGACACTCTGTTGACGTTATCTGAATGGCGGGAGGCGAGTAAACAAACAAGCTTCGCACTATCCCCATCCATTGGGATAGTGGCAAGAGACAGCTACTGGTAGCTACTCGCAGCTGCCACAAATAAGTGGCAGCTACCGACAGCTACTAGCAGCTACCGACAGCTACTAGCAGCTACTCGCAGCTACCGGCAGCTACCGGTAGCTACTCGCAGCTACTCAGTCGGAGACTCAGTAGCTAGGACCACGGTCAGCACTATATAAGGAGCAGTAGTCAAGCCCAATGCATCCCCAGTCTGCTCTTGAAAACTTAACACACTCGCGCAACCTCCACTCGTTTCGCTCCCAACACAATCAGACGCGATATCCTGGATCGTCTGTCTAACACCCTGCGGCCAGTGCTGCAAGATGCGGACAACTCCATGGCAAAGCGATTCGTTGTGGCCATTCGCAGGCGGGGTGACAGAGCTGAGTTGTTCGACACTGTTGAGAGGGTGACCGACGAAGGGGCCAGCTCTGTGGACGAGACGGGTCTGTACGCTCCGACGTTGCCGTCCGCGGAGGCGTCAGATGTGGTCAGTCAGGAGGATGACGTGCAGTGAGAAGGTGGTGTGCCTGTGGATATTATGTGACGCCATATGTATAGGTACTGCTCTTTCAGCGAGTCAGCTCCATGCGAGTACACCATTACAACCATACGCTAAGATGAGCTACAACCGTATTCTGTGATCTATCATTGACTTTCCCCCTTCACCGTGCCTACCCCCGACCCTTCCCTCACTCTCTTCTTATACGGCCCCCTCTTCTTCCCTTCTGGCCCTTGACTCGCCCCTTCCTTCTTCCACCCCTTCTTGGGACCCGGCTTCCTCCTCTCCTGACCCGGCTCCACCATCTTTTTCGGCCTCCCTCTCCTTCCTGTCCCAGCCCCCCTCTCACCACCTCCTCCTCCTCCCGCGACATCGCCATCCCCGCCCTCCTGCCCTTGCCCGATCTCGAGATACTCTCTCCCGACGGTATTGACCAGGTCTTCGTGCGAGGGCTGCATCGCCCCTTTGGCCTTGGCGAGCTCGAGGTCCATGGCGTACATGTAGTCGAAACGGGCTGCGTATTTGGCCATGTGCGGTCGGCGGGCCGAGGCGATGAGGAGTCGGTGGCGAATAAGAGCATTGTCGATGGGTGGGGCGGTGTGGAGGGCGCCGGGGGCGGTACGTGTGGGCGGGGCGGGACGACACTGACAAGTCAGCTTAGTCGTCGCTGGAAAGAGCAGACGCCGTATCTTACCAGGTCAGAAAGGAATTCAACGACGAGATCTTCCATATAGTCCACAGTATCCATAGACGGCTCAGCTACGTCGCCCGCAGCATACATGAGCTTGGCAACTGATCTGTCAGCTTGATACATGTAGACTCGAGAGAAGACTCACTATCACTCCGCATCGATCCCCTCATGCCCTCCGGTGCGTGCGCTCGCCTCCGCTCCGTCGCCCCAGTAGACGGAACAGCAGCGGACGCCGGGGTCGGCCTCGCTGCTTCCCTAGGCCGCTCCGCCTCTCCCTTCTTCTCCACAGGATCCTCCTTGGCCTTCTCCACCCCCGTGAAATACACCACTGGGACAGTTTTCTCCTCCGCCTTCTTGCCGGCTCCACGGGCTTTCCCAGTCCCCGTCGTTCCCTCCTCCTTCCTCCGTTTCCGCTTGGCGTACTCCGACATCGGCTTGGGCGCCGGGGGAGGCGCTGTAGCTTTTGGCTCTGCCGATTTGGGAGAGTCCGAGTCGGCGGTGGACGGCCGAGCGGAAGATGGCGCTGCCGACGCCGAGGCCGCAAGGGCAGAAGGGTCGTTGAGTTGAGTAAGGGGGAGAGGATGAGGAAGTGGTTTGCCCCGAGGCGGATCGATGAGGTCTTGTACCGAGTCCGAGCCCGTACCGTCACCGCTGGCGATGGTGTTTAGCCTCATCCCGAATGAACCGCCCAGCTGGTACCCCGACACGGGCTGTTGCGGGCGGGCTTGGGTCGGAGCTTGCTGCTGCTGGCCGCTGCCGCCGCCGTTGCTCTGGTTCGAAAAAGTACGTTGCATAGGCATAGGATTGGCTTGATTACTGGGTATAGAGGGTCGTTGGAGGGAGGGTGGAGGGGGAGGGAGGGAGATGTGAGAAGGGGCTGGCGAGCGGTAGGGGACTTGCGTCGCCTGCGCCTGAGCCTGGACCTGCCGAGCCGCTGCCAAGTGCTGGGCTTGCTGCCTGGCGAGGTTTTGCTGCTGCTGGAAAGCGAGCGCAGCCTGGTGCTGGACCGGCTGGACGTTACCGTACGGTTGGTAGTTGCCATTGTTGCCGCCTTGCATGAGGGGAGGACCGAACTGCCCCTGCTGTCCCTGCTGTATGGTGTGGGCGGGTTGGCGCTGTTGAGTATACGCCTGCTGTTGCTGTTGGCGATTGTGAAACTCGGTGAGCTGTTGAAGGTGATTGGCGTTCGGGTTGAAGTTGATGTTGCCCTGCGCTTGGGTGGCGTTGGGCGGGTACGGCTGAACCGAAGCGAGACTCGAGCCCGAATTGACCCGCTGCATTTGCGGCCGCATGTTGAGGGCGTTCCCAAATTGCCCCTGCTGAGGACCTTGCCCCTGCTGTTGCTGGTAATTCGGATTGTAGCCTGACATCTCGATCTGCGCACATTAGCAATGTCCGCACGGCGTTTCCCCAAAAGCTGTAAGGATAGGGTAGGAATCATAATAGCCACTATAATCAATCCCCAACCCTCCCATTCCCCACCATCCCGGCTCACTTCGCCCGAACCGATCGCCCGCAAAACGCAAGCAGACCAGACGGGTTAGAAGCTCTATTACGGACCAGCATCCTAAGTCACCCACAGCCTCTGCCGGCCCTCGCACCACAGACTCGTCATCGCCTCGAAAAGCATGGGACCCCCTTTCGCGAAACCTGCGCTCGATCCTTGCGGACCAAGGCGGCGCTAGTCGATAGGATCAGATGCAGAGGCTAGAGAATGTGGGAAAGGGGCGGGAAGCGTGAGCGGGATGGGGAGGGGGACGACGGAGAGGGGAGTGAAGGGGAGGTCTCAGAGAATGGATTGAGCTGAAGTTGAATCATTTTGAAAGAGGGGAAAGGTCACGGAATGCATGCTTAAGAGATACCACTAACCTAGGCTACGGAGCAGAGAGCAGATGGACGAGAGGTTGCAAAGGCGAGAGCCTGAATGGGTCAGCTAACTGTTCCTCTGCGGGTTTGTAAATCAAGCAGGAGGAAGGAGGAAGTCAGAAAGAGTTTTTTGGTATTATAGTTGCTGTCTCTCAAGGCACTTCGGTAGCAGAACTGATTGCTCATCACAGAAAGGGGAGAGGTGGAAGTGAGGAAAGTGGGGAGAGGGTACTAACCTGATAACAAGTCGATTGATCTGACCAGCGAGGAACGGTGAGAGCTCTAAACTCGCTGGCGCTTCGGCAGTCGCTATCTGATCATCTGTACCAGGGGCTCGCGAGTAGACAGAGCGGGAGGATAGACAGGTCGAGATAGACTGATGGAGTATGATGGAACCAGGCTGATGGAAGTTTGGCTGAGCGACATGGCTGAGGCGGGGCGAGCAGAGCCAAATCGATATTGCCGACTATCTCCGAGGTGTGGCGGCTTGCTCCGTGCGTTCTAGGTGCCCCCGGAACCGTCACTCGGTGATCTTGTCGCCCCCCAGACTTTCCGCTTGACCGTCAACACCACCTTGCATCCCTTTTTGTTCTTCAGCTACTACTCTAACTAATTCCCACCTCGAGGACTCATCATGGGCGCAGATGGAGGCTCAATCCCTGATCGCCGAGATTTGGTCAAGACCAAGGGGAAGTCAGAGACCACGGACAAGGCGTTACTCCGAGAACTGTTCTTTCTCTGCGCATTGAGCAAGGTGAGCTTCATGGCATACATGGCATGGGTCTTACCCGCGCATAAAGGTAGGCCGTGATCTGACACCACAGAGACCGCTCACTCGACCTGTCGTTTTGGACCCCCTCGGGAAGCTGTACAACAAGGACGCGGTGCTCGAGTTCTTCCTCGACCGAAGCCGGTATGGCGACGGTGATCGGATATGTGGCTATCTTAGAGGTGTCAAGGTGAGCTGCATATTCCCCTAGCCCTAGCTGTGGGGTAAAAGAAGCTGACACCCCAGGACCTGCTTACCCTCAACCTCACGCCAAATCCCACCTACACCTCCCCCGACCCCTCCACTACCGCCTCCGTCTCCCAACGCGCTCCCTTTGCCTGCCCACTGTCGCTCAAAGAAATGTCGGGCACAGTCCCATTCATTGCTCTCCGCCCATGCGGCTGCGTCTTCTCCGAAGCGGCCGTTCGCGCCGTCATTCCCAACCTGACCCGAGGCGTCCCTGCCAAATCCTCCTCGGCGGCAACGGACGAGGCACCTGATGCTGCTCAGCCGGTAGTGGAGAAGAAGGAGTCGGAAGTCGTCGCTTGCCCAAATTGCGGCAAGGACATACTTCCGACGGAAAGCGGGACCGTCTCGCCCATCAACCCTTCGCGGGAGGTTCAGGAGGATCTATTGGAGCAGCTTTTGCTTTCCCGGGCGGCGGCGAAGGCGGGGAAGAAGCGGAAGGCGGGAGCTATGGCGAGCAAGGGGGAGTCGAATGGCGTATCTGGAGAAGGAGACGTCAAGGCGGTATCGGCCGGGCGGAATGGGACGCCGGCGGAATCCGAAGCGGGTCCACTACCAAAACAAAAGGCTGCTCGGACAACAGCTACTCCCGCGCCAGCACCGACGATAAATACGCTAGATCCGGGAGGGAGTGGGCGGCAGTCAGTCGCGCAGAAGCTGGCGGCGCAGGAGCAGAAGAGATTGGCGGCGCAAGCGGGGATGAGCGATGCGGTGAAGAGCATGTTCAAGGGGAAGGAGAGTGAGAAGACGGGTGGAGCGGCTGATTTCTTTGGGCGGACGTTCAATCGCGTGAGTATTTGCTTCTCGGATATGCTGTGGAAATCAGGTTGCTGACTTCATAGTACGCATAACAGCCTCGGACTCTTGGAGCATCGGCCGATACGCCTTTAGGCTTCGAGTCCGCCCGACCTATAGCGTTTGATCGTGACACCACTGTAGACATCATTTCATCTGTTGTACCTATTACTGTAAGCGTTATCTGCTGTACCCTTTGACTCATAGCCAGCCGTATGATTCAGGTCTTCCCTCTACAAGGTCAAGCTTATGGCAAGCCATCACTTGAGAAGCAGATGGCGTCGCATGGTATCGGTGCGGACACCGGATACCGGAAGCTGGAAGTGAGCCTCAGTACCTGGAGTATCGGTGGATATGGGCAGGATTGGCGTTGTTGAAAGGCAGGACGGACCGGTGGACGAGGCGGGGGAATTCTGGATCCACTCCATGGCCACCAGGGTGAACAAGGTGATGAATTTGATAAGCAATACACCTCACACCGCATTTCTCGGGATTGATCTTGGCGGGCAGTCTCGGGCAGTGCATCTCTGCTGCCGTATGATCAGAGTACGACTCCACCTTTATTATACTTGCCGCGAATGATCTTTGAGAATCTTCGCTGCGCATCTTTGCCACCGTGAATGACGTCACGTGCATAACTTGACTGCGCAGTAGTATTTTAAGCTTAATCTTGAAACCAGTCCCAGACTTGTTGCCCCTGAAATTTCCGCAGTCACTCAAACGCTAGCTAGGCCCAGCAGCTACAGCAGCCCATGCGAGTTTGGCTCTGCAGCTTGCATTGGACAGAGGGGTCTCAGTATCTCAATCAGCCAGCAAACTCCATACCATACAAGGACAAGCATCAACTACAGCGCGACTATCCACGACTACCAGTACCCTTCCACTCCACCCATCACCACCCCACACACAGCAACGGCATCACGCGCCTGCATTCCGGACTTGTCCTTTATTTTTTCCGACCATCCGACCACTCCCCGGCTTGCGTTGCCCCATCCGACAAGCCTCATCTCGCATCTCGGCAAAAAGATCTCCATCTTTCCACATGCACTCGAGCCCCCCTTCCACCTCTGACTCTGACTATCAATACCCCTCCCCTTCATCATACCCATCTCGAAGTTCGACATTATCGCCCTCAGAGCCTGCGCTGCGCACGCCCCCTCTCTCGCCGAGCATCTTTACTTTGCCCGACCCGGCGTCCATATCGCCTCGAACCAAGCCTAGGGGTTTACCACTGGGCCTAGCTCTGAGCGAAGAGCGAGAGAGCGAGATGGCGGTATCCCAGCCGTCGTCGCCGGGAGGGTCGGTGAGGCGGGCGTCGACCCGCCGGACCATGGATCTCCGGGGTGATGGAGCGGGGTCGAGCTCGAGCTCGGGGTATGGCGGCAAAGAGGCAGCAGGGAGGAGAGTCTCGGATGATGATGGGTTGATCATGAGGGAAAGAGGGGAGAGGGATGAGGGGAGTGTAGGCAGGGCAGGAGGCGTGGACGTCCATGGAGGCGGGACGAGGCCCAAGCGCCGTTTGAGTAGGTGAGCCACCGCTCATTCTTGTTTACATGTCTCACTCTTCAAACTTCGACTTGTGCTGCGGAGCTCTCGACGCTGTTGCCCGCTTTCTCTCGCCTTCACCTCTTGATTATCATGCTTGACTGCGCACTCCTTTCACCGCTTCTACCTTTCTACCCTTATCCCTCCCCGCTCCATATCGACCACGACGACATAGCAGCAGCTAACTGACACAAGTCTTCCCTCCTTACCGCACCCCTACCACTCCTCTACTCCCGACTACAGAGCCTTATCCACGTCGTCCCCACCCTCCTCGCCGGGCCGATACGGCCAAACGAAGAATCCGACCTATCAAATACTGGCGAATGGGATTGGGTTGCAAACGCAGTCACCATATACGTATCCCTCAGCTGGACATAGCCATCAGAGGATGGCGGAAAAGATGGAAGAGCGGGCAGCGGTGGCTGCGACAAGAGAAGCGAAGGAGGGGGGATCGCCAAGATTATTCGGGATAGAGCTAAAGTGGATATCGTGAGTTACTCCAGCCTTCGTGAACAGGGTCAGAGCTCACTTCTAGATTGCTCACGCTCGCATTACAAAACGCCTTTCTCACCATAATAATGCACTACTCGCGCATCACCGCCTCGCCAAATAAAACCTACTCGGCAGCATCCGCCGTGCTGCTGAACGAGCTTCTCAAGGGGTCCATCTCCATCATCATCGCCCTCCGGAATATCGACAAGACCATGTCGGCTCCCTCTTCCCATCCCCTTACGTCCGAAAAGGACGCATCGCACCCCCATTCCCTTCGCGCTCCCACCACCCGCCCATCGGTCCTCGCATCCCGCTTCTCCCTCCTCTACCCCTCTCGTCTTCGCGCGCTCCGCGACGCCCTCTTCTCGCGCGACTGCATCCAACTCTCCATCCCCGCCATCCTCTACGTCATCCAGAACAACCTCCAATATACCGCCGCGTCCAACCTCGACGTCGCTACTTTCCAGGTCACGTACCAGATGAAAATCCTTACTACCGCGGCGTTCTCAGTCGTCATGCTCCGTCGACGACTGTCGAGGATCAAGTGGCTCGCCCTCTTCCTCCTCGCCATCGGGGTCGGTATCGTCCAGATCCAGTCATCCTCGGCACCATCGGCGAGCCACTCGGACGCATCCGAGGTGCTCAGCACCATCCACACCATGTCTCCCCTCAAGGGCTTCTTGGCGGTCACCGCGGCATGTATGACCTCGGGTCTCGCCGGGGTATACTTTGAGCTCCTGCTCAAGCCGAGCTCACCCTCGACGACCAGCACATCCGGCAGCGGCAACGTCCAGCCAGATCTCTGGATCCGGAATACACAACTATCCCTCTTCTCGCTGATCCCCGCCATCCTCCCGATCCTGTTCAACGGAACCTCGGACGGCCTCGGACCAATAGGGAGGCTCATGGCTGCGTTCGCCAATTTCAACGGCTGGGCTATCGGGACTGTCCTTACTCAGACGTTCGGCGGTCTCATCACCGCTATTGTCATCCGGTATAGCGACAACATCATGTAAGCTTCCTCTCTCCAGTACTCTGAACCAAAAGCTGACAAAATGTAGGAAAGGCTTCGCTACCTCCCTATCCATTATCATCTCCTTCCTCGCCTCTGTCGTCCTCTTCAACTACCCCATCACATTCGCCTTCGTCCTCGGCTCATCCGTCGTCCTCGCCGCTACATGCCTATACAACATGCCCTCCTCCCCCTCCCCTACGACCCGGAGAGAAATGGCCCTCCCTCCCGGCTCCCCCATCCGGACTTCCGCCCCTATCCTCGGTGAGCCCGAAAAACCAAGTCGGGCGAGCTCGTTCGCTTCTCTTCTGGGGATCGGGCAGAGCAGGGCTCCGAGCCGCGCCCCGTCCGGCGAGAACCTACGGCAGATGGGCAGTCTGAGTAATCTCAGTCCGGCGTATACGACGTACGGGAACGGAAATACGCAAGTTGGCGGGATGCACTCGCAGCAGTCTTCGCTGGGTGGGAACGGAAATCATGTATATGCGGCGTCGGCGCCTGGGACACCGTACTTTTCCCCTGCGAATATTGGGAATCCGTATGAGTCCGGATCGAGGCTCTCGCCGCCCAGATCGATGGGGTATCAGTCGGGAACGGTGACGCCGGCGTATGGGCCCGGATCGGGTTTGGGGCTGTCGGGGAGGAAAGGAAGCCAGAGTGCGGAGAGTAGTGGCAGCTCGGCGGAGAGTGGGATGGGGAGGATATGACCTGTGTAGGGGAGAGGAATAGGTGGGAGAGAAGAGAGAAGAAATATGGACATTGTTGACAAGAAAGTGTTGAAGTGGAAGGGCGAGCAGGGGGGAGAGACTGTAGGCGGCAGGCAGGAGGAATGATTATAATGTCAAAGTATACGCACCTAATCCAACATTGCTAGCTGTACGTAGTACGAGTACATATGAACATAATTGCATATCACAGTCTCGAGTCGGCACTCCCATGTCGTATACGAATAATTGTCCCCCTTCAAATGTTTGAACAGCTGCGCACTCCGATTCGCGGTTCAGGAAAACCAGCCCGTACGTTGTTCGCCCTTCTGCAAGTAGGCCTTCATCTCCTCCCGCATCGACAAAGCGTGCTGAAGATGAGATGTTGTGATGAATCCTTCCGCGCTCCCCACATCCGGATCCTCGACCGCCAAGGGCGCGGACTCTCCACCAGTCTGCGTGGCGGAATCTTGGATGGTTTCCTCTTGAGGCACATAGACGACATTCTGTCGAGCCATCATCTGCTCAATCTCAGGCTCCGTCCACCTGTGTGTGAAAGACCTCTGAACCATGCCTCTCACTTGCTGTTCAGGGGTGACTGACTCGCACTCGGCAACCCACGGCAAGGGATGTTGGCGGGGGATATTGAGGGCGAGGGTGATCTTCTGGCTCGTACCCTTCCCGACCGTATCATCTTGAGACCATTCCAGTAAGTTACCGGCGGTCATGGTGGAGCGTCGTAGACCGGGATCCCGCGCTGGCACGGCTCGCGCCCCATCCGGAGTGTACAGGAGGACTAACTCGGCATCCCCCCCGACAAAACTCTGCAGGACCGTATCGTATCTGGAGTAGAAGTCCTCGCAGTACCCGCGGCCGTTCGTGAGTCGGACGATTCTGTCGAAGTTCGATGGGTAAGGGAAGGCCGTCGATCCGGGAACCGGTGTGGAAACCGTTTCCGGTGGCAGATCGAGAACGGCCATGCCCCCGCAGAACCCCTTCATCAGGTCGACTGGCACGATGTTTGAGATGTGATCAGCTTCATCACGGCTTCCATCAACCTTTTGTCGGAGGATGTACAGATTCTGGATGTTGACGGGCGCCGGCTCTGGAGTTGGATCGTCCGTGTACCTCTCGTCCGGCTCGGATGGTGGCTGATGTGATCCTCCCTGGCTGGCTGCTTTCGGGTCGTATGTGTAGACTCCAAGCACATCAGTTGCAGTGGTCTCCGCGACCTGGGGGATATCTCGCCCTTGGGGCGGAGTACCACAGTCCAGGGCACGCCAATCGTAGATCGTGTTCCCGGACCTGGTGATCGTGGTCTTGACAGCTTCATCGGAAGCTGAAAGTGCACCGGTGAGGAAGGTCTGATGGGTCAGCACATAAGCCAAGACCAGGGAAAGTGGCGCGGGACTGACCCTGACGGCGGAAAAAGCATCAATCAGGCTCGGAACGCAAGACAGGAAGGAGCTCATTTCGTAGCGGGTCGGTGATGTGGGTTAGATATGTGATGAGCGTAACGATGTAGTGGAGATTAGGAGCAATGCCAAGGCGAATGGGTACCGGGGGGCAGCTATAGCACCCTAGCTGAGTCTCGATATGTGACATCGTGCTTCGTACGGAGACGACATGAAAGGACGACGGGGTACCTCATCAGCTCACCTGGACGGTGCACGGCGACAATCGTCCTTTGAGCCTGCGCTCGGGAATCTACATAGCCTAGAAGTTGCGTTCGTTTCAGGCTTGACAGATCTAGACTTGCGCGGTGTGTGCTGGGTGATCCGAATTGTTGGGCGCTCAGATTGCGTTGCCCTCTTATTCCGCTTGGCTGTATTCGGCTTCGCATGACTCGCTCACGTGAGCTTGTGGGTGTCAGTGGATCCTTATCATCTCGAAGGCGAGCAATGTGAGTATTGTTAAGTGATCATTACGCTGAGGCTTTGTCAACTGATATCCGGCAAAGTTCAGTAGAGCAAGACATCAGGAGATATCAAAGTCGCTAGGCCACACAGCTCCGAGCCTTCCTGTAGATCCACTCCGCCGCCACGTCCCTCCCTTGTATGCTTAAACCCCCTTCCCCTCTTGGAACGGTGAGCTCCAGGCCATCATGGCCCTTCACTTCCGTCCCAGCCGCAACAGCCACATCGGCACAGCGGACAGCATTGGCCTTGATGTGAGCATAGTCAGCGATAATGGCGCGAATGGCGCCGAGTATCTCGGCAGGGTCGAATCCTGGCCTGAAGAAGTGAGCGTCATGACTGCGAGGTAGTAGGGATCGACTTACCCTGCCTTACGATTTCCCCATTTTCCTATGCCCAGCGTCTCGATCCGAGCGGCAAAATCATAGCAGTCAAACCAGCTCGCAATTGCCATCTGCGGGATGCCCAAGCTATAGCATCAGCTTTTGCCGTGTTATGAAGCGAAAGTACCCACCTCAGGGCTTCGTGGTATGAGTTGCTTCCCCCATGATGGATCACCAGATCCACCTTGCCAGTCCTGAGGAGCACCACCGGATCCGCCTTCATCCACTCTACCACCCTCAGCCTATGTTCGCCAAACTCCGCCTGCAGCTCTGCGAGAAGCGGGAGCTGGTACGTCCCCCGCCGCATGATCTTGGCGTAGATCCTCACATCTTCCTTACTTCCCAGCAGCTCTCCGAACATCCTCAATAACCCTTCGGCCTCTCCAGCCCGTAGCGTCCAGTGAGAGCCAAGAGCGATGGTGATGGTGAACATACCTTCGCCCTTGGGATGGCTGATCCACTCGTTGAGCTCCGGGTCGACGGACGCGAGGGGTGGGGAAGGGAGCAGGATGGGACCGATGGGTATGACGGTGGAAGGGCGGATACCGGGTAATTCAAGTTGTGGGAGACCCATGCAGAGTCGGATCTGTACAGGTTCATTGAGGAAGTTGCCATTGTAGCCGGCCTCTTTCCGTGCTGCCATCTTCGCTCGGGTACTAGGGCTGAGCTCGAAGGTGAGCGCGAGACAGAGTAAGAGGATGATGTTGAGCGGCCAGAGGTAGATAGGAAGGGGATATGGCCAAGCCGTGCCTAGGCTACATCATAAGCTATCAACTGTAGGAACGTCCAGCTCTAGACCGAGGATCCGAGATGGGGATATCGCACTCACGCAGGCCATGAGAACGCGCCGAGACCTTGCAGATGTATAGCGTTATCCTTCCAGGCATTTGGAGATAGGATGATCCGCGCCAAGCCCAACTTCCGCGCCGCATCCTGGCCGGAAAGGAAGAGAGAGTCGATCACCACGAGATCAGGCTTGATCGCTTCGAGCGTGCTTTCCACCTCCCGCGTGATGCTGATGTATTGCGATGGGGTGTACGGAGAATGCGCATATGGGGTGTTCTTGACGATCTTGAGGACGCCAAAGAAGGTCGGGCGATGCTGCAGCAGAGCAGTAACTTCTGATATATTTATCAGCTCGTGTCAAGAGCTGTAGTACGCTCATAGCGGCCACCGGCCAGCAGCCAAGTATAGCAAGCTCACTCTCAAGAGGCATGGACTGCTTGACCGATTCAGTATGACTCAGTCCCGAAATCTCGTGGAAGATGGCTCCCTTGGGGGACCGCTTCCGGGCTGGTGCGAAAGAGCATAGATGTACTTCGGTATCAGCTGCATGGTGATCGAGCAGCGCATGTATTATCGCTAGGTGAACGTTGATCTGCCCCGCGTCCGAGCTGTTCCTTCAGCGTCGCGGCGTTTCAAATTGGTTGGTCCAGCTCACTTGGTCACAAAGCATATCCGGGCAGGACGTGGCATAGCTACAGCTTCGGAAGGTCCCAGGTAGAGGTACAGATGCAGGGTTCATTGTCGACCTCTCGGTGTTGTCGAAGTGAGCATGAGGACGCTTCGGAAGTCCGCTTGGCTTCACATGGTGCGCCTCGGCCTCCTTGCCGGCAGCGTATCAGGGTCCACGCGTTTCAGATTTTAGATGCAGCTCGGCAGTGGCAGTCTGCTCTCGGTCCAGCAGCTTGCCGGGCGTGGGCCAGGGTAGGCCCTCTGCTTGATCCATCCGTGTGGAAGCACCCAAACTCCAGAATCTCAGGTCATACAACTCTGGGCCTTTCTCAAGATCCATTCGGCCGCAACGTCCACGCCGACTCCCCTCTCTCTGGGCGGCAAATACAGCTTGCTACCATCATGAGCCTTGACATCCGTTCCAGCCATTGCGGCAACCTCAGCACATTCTATCGCGCGAGCCTTAATTTTGGGGTAGTCGGCAAGGACAGAGTGGATGGTCGAGAGGAGCTCCGAGGGGGTGAAACCAGGTCTAACATGATCAGCTCGGTCCTGCACCCGTCTCGACGACTTGAAGACTTGCCCCGCGTCGCGATTACCCCACTTTCCGATACCCAATTGTTCGATACGACGGACGGCAAAGTCATAGCAGTCAAGCCAGCTCGACACCGCGATCTGGGGAACTCCCAAGCTACAGATCAGCCGGGTCCTCCTCCCGATCGCAAGGTAGGAAACTTACCTTAAAGCCTCGTGATAGGAGTTACTTCCCGCATGGTGAATCGCCAGGTCCACCTTCCCCGTCCGGAGAAGCACCACCGGATCCGCCTTCATCCACTCAACCACTTTTATCCTGTGCCCGCCTAGCCTCTCCACCATCTCCTGCACCATCGGAAGCTCATACCTCCCCATCCGCATTATCTTGGCATACACCCTGATGTCTTCCCGCTCGAGCATGAGCTCCTCAAACATTCCCAGCAAACCCTCCGCCTGCGCCATGTCGAGACGGGTGAGACTGCCGAGCGCGAAGGATATTGCGAACATTTCCTTCGCCTCTGGGTGATTGAGCCATTCGTCCGTCTCCGGATCGACCGACGCGAGCGACGGAGATGGCAGGAGCATCGGGCCGATGGGGATCACGTTCTTAGGCCGAAATATGGGGAACTCGAGGTGGGGGAGACCCATGCAGAGGCGGAGTGTGTCGGGTGTGGGGAAGAATGACCGGGTGTACCCTGCTTCCTTGCGCGGCGAAGACGGCTTTGAGCTGCGGATTTGTTGAGATGTTGTAGATGAAGTAGAGGACGAGAATGAAGTTGAAGGGGATGATGTGGACGGGTAGGGGGTACGTCCAGCCCGATCCCATCCTACTCAGTCAGCTCGTATCTCTCGCATGGCAACCAGGAATAGAAAACTCACAGTGGCAGCATGAACGTCTTAAGCCCCTGTTCGTGCGAAGCCATGTCCTTCCACGCACTCGGACTGAGGATGATATACGGCACCTCCAGTTTGTCCGCCGCATCCGCCGCTTGGAACAGCACGTCGTCGATAACGACGAGGTCAGGCTTGATCTTAATTAGTACATCCTCGATGGCGTGCGTGATACTGATGTACTCGGATGGTTGCCAGGGCGAAATGATGGCTGGGATGAGCGGGATGACCTTGAGTGCGCCGAAGAAGCCCGGGGGCTGAGAGGCGGTAGCTTGACCACATGTCTCTTCAGTCTCTAGGATTGTAATCTCGAGCTCATAGCGCAGTCATAGCGTAATTTTGGCGATCAAGAGGGGGTACCTACCCTGGAGAGGCGAGATAGCATTAATGGCTGCCACATTGCTCATCCCCGGCATCTCATGAAACTCGACATCCATGGGGCACCTTTTCCGTCCAGGAGCTTGCGCGAGCAGGTGCGACTCAACATCAGCATGGTGATGCTCCAAGAGCGAGTGGATGGCTGCCAGGTGGATATTGTACTGCCCAGCGTCCGAGCTGAAGCGTCAGGCATCTGCCTCGTTGGGATCGAACTTCGAGCGAAGGGGACTGACTTGGTCGCAAATGCGATGCGCACGGGGCGAGACATTATCACAATGTGTTTAGGACAAGGTCATGAGGGCAGAAATGAGATGGGAAGTGACCAAGGATGTGTATGGTTCTGCTGGGCGACTGGGCTGCTTCTCACGGGTTCACGGCGGGGTGCGGAATGAGGAGTTAGGATTCTCCGAGGTATCTCCGAGACCCGTGCGTCTGCTTCGGCACCTTCTCAGGTTTCCAGGTTTGACGCTCTTGTGCTCCGCCATATACCTGTACTCACTCACTGACCACCACTAGCAACACCATGGCGATCGTCGAAGCTGTACCTGATGAGCCCAGCACTCCGGTACGTCCTGCTTCCATCTTCGTCTCAATTTCCGCTGATGATCAGTCATCCACGCGCCAGCGCCGAAAACCCCAGTCCAACACCATTCCGCTCGTTCACCCCTCTACCCTCCCCTCATCATCTGCCGCCCCGCTCATCCCGCCATCTCCTGACGGAGAGTATCGTCAGGCCTCGCCGACCCCGTCCGAGATCGATGAACTCTTACGCGCCGGAGGGGTCGTACCTGAGCCTGCAGATGAGAGGGAGCGGGATATCTGGGATGAGGTGTTCGATACGGCTATCCTGACCATTCCGTTTTCGTTCTTATATCTTCTGCTAGATATGTGAGTAATAAAATCTCCGAAGTAAGTTTAAAAGGAAGATTGCTGATCTGGGCAGATTGGTGTATATGCAGTACTCGTTCAAGCCAAAGACGGCAGATATCGTGGCTCACATGGCCAGAGCTGTACCGAGTGAGCTGGCCCACTTCAGTTCTAGGAGAGACCCCGCTGATCATCTAGCATTGGCGATGATCACCTGGTATAGTGAGTGTCTACACCCGCATCCATAGATGCCCATGTCGGGCTCTCTGGCGACCCATGCTAATTGATTAGCGTCAAAATACTCTACGCACTTCGCCACCAATCCACTCCTGATGACCGCCTCCCTCTTCACAGGCTGCCGTCTCATCTGGCTTCTCAACAAAGCGAGCTGGGGCGTCGTCACTGCTCAGGCCAGCTTGCCACCTTTCACCAAGGTTCGATCAAAGCTGATTTTTCAGGCTCCGGCAATGGGAGCAGTATGGACGTTGACGATCGTACAACTACCGCTAAGCCGAGCTGTACTGTGTCTGTTCGGCGTGGCGGCATGGTGTTGGTGCACAGGAATGAAGTTACAAACATGAGGAGCTATGCAAGACTGAACTCGGAAGGAGGTGTGGCATGTATACAAGCTGACTACATATTGAGACGGGTCAAATACAACTAATAAAATCAGATCTACAAGCTTCCCATCTACCTCTACTGTCGCCGCCCATCCCTACTACCCACGACTCCCTGCTCCGTCCCCGACCATCACTTGCCTCCCTGCGTCCAGCTCGCCAGCTCCTTTTCTACCGCCGCCAGCCTGCTCTCCGCACTCGGATGCGTCGCCCTTGTCCATAGTTTGAACAGACTGCCCGTCCAGCTTTCCGACTTGTCCCTGTCGAGCGGCTGAATCTCGTGTAGGTCCGATACGGAGCGGGCGAAGTGGGTGAGGGCGCGTTGGGGATCGTATCCTGCCCGAGCTAGAATTCTGGCAGTCAGCAGCTGATTGTGCGTGATCTAGACCGTCGTAACGAGACTCAACCGACACTTACCTCAAGCCGACCGAATCCGCCTCATACTCATGCTTCCACTGAAACCCGATCTCGCCATACCGATCAACCAGCTCATTGGTCGTTGTGCGGCCCATATTGGCCAAGGCGTCGTTGACAGCGGGGCCGAGGAATATGCTATCAAATCAGCGGCGATTTCTTCGCAAGTTTGTCAGCCAGGACTCACGTGAATGGCCAGATAAATGCTCGAATGAGATCCATCGACAGACCCAGCAGACTCGGCCAGAGCACCTGCTGCTGGCTGAGCGTCTCGAGATGATGGGATAGCAGCAGATGGCCCATTTCGTGCGCTAGCACACTCGCGAGGTGCAGCGTCTGTTCCTCGGTCGGCTCGGTACGCCTTTTCGCCTTCCGCGATGGGCTAGGCGAAGGAAAGAGGCCGCCAAACACACCGCTTGGTTTCTGCTGTTCCACCACCGCCTCCTCGGCTTGATCATTCGCCAGGATATCATCCAGCAGTCCCGTGAAGACCACAACACCGCCGGCTCCTTTGCCTCCAAAGCCGTACGAGAAAGCATTCCGCTCGTCCTTTTGCAGTAGCATGAGGCTGAACGGAGGCCCGAGCTCGAGGTGTTCTTGTCCCGATTGTGGATCGCCGCCGGGTAAAGCCGAGTGCAGACGGGACGAGACGCGTGGACGGGGTTTGAGGGGATACTTGGAGGGCGGTGGCCGATACCCGTCAAAGCCGGCCGAGGTATCGTCTATTCCCGCCTCGGACGCTGCGACCGCCGCAACGACCCCGTCTTCCAGCGTCCTCAGGGTAGTCTGGACCCACTCCCATCGCCAGTCCGTTAATGGCAGGATGGGTGGAGCCGGAGCCTCGGGAGTGGTGAGGAGGTTGATGACGGATTTGTACCAGTTGGTTCCCGCCAGGCTGGTCGAAATCTTGTCCTCCTCTTCCGCCGTGAGTAGGATGATCCGCCATCTGCCCGTAAAAGGCACTCGCTCCAGCGCGCATACGTATACGCCGGCGAGGAGGAGGCAGGGGAGGAAGAGGAGACCGACGACGACGAGGCGAGACCAGAAGAGCTGGTCCTTGAATGCGCCGAGCGAGATCCAGTACCGCCGAAGTTGGCTTACCTCTGCTTGGACAGATGGGTCGAGCCGGTCATAGTACGATATAGAGGCAGCCGGGAGGGGAGGAAATAGGAAGCGCATGTTTGACATGACGCGTAGTGTCCGCCGTTCGACCATGCTCCGCTTGTCATTCTCCAGTTCCTCCCGCACGTTCTTCGGGTCGATATACCGCTTGAACCGCTCTTGATGCTGCCAGGGGTTGAGGTACAGCCATGCTTTCCGACCGCCAGGTAGAGGGATGGTTCCGTCCGCGTCGAGGTTGGAGGCGATGACGGCTCTGCAGTCGGCGAGTGTAGGCTTGACGGCCCGCTCGCCAGCACACCACATCCGCCAGAACTCCTCCGCTTCCGCACTGACATTTGGCATCCGCGCTTCATCAGATAGCCAGCGTACGCCTCGGACGGATTTGAATGCAGCGATGGTGCCGAGGGGAAAAAAGGAGATGAGGATGCGGGAGATGGTGGTGATGAGGGTGAGGACAGAGGTGGTCTGTTCTGTCAGCTTCGGGGCCGGAATCAATAGGAGTATGAGGCTTACCTTGAAGATGGCGAGTCCAGCTGGTATGAGAGGTATAGCATCTCGCCGCGAGGTAGAGTGAAAGAGCCGGTGTTGTCGGCGGACGCTATGCGAGGGTGATTGGGAAGGACCGAGGCTAACGAGCCGAGGCCCAGACCTGGCAAGGACACGAACGTCCCGACGTGCAGGCCGTGCGGCTGCGGTGAATAGCGAGCCGGTCACATGGTCTTCGTAAGCCCGTTCCTTGCCCTTCAAAGACGCTATATAGAGGGCCCGACGGGGACCAATGTCGACGTGGAATGTGATACGCGTTCGTGATGAGGAAGCGACCGAGCTGCCTCCCACCGTTGCGGGAAAAGCTGCCGGACCAGGCGCTCTGCTGGCCACCGCGCCTGCTTGTCGTATTGAGCTGAGCATCCCGGGACGTCTATACTAAGAGCTAGATAGATGGAAGCGACCTATCTCTGCTACCTTGCATATGCTGCACGCGGACCTTTCGGCTTCAACCGGCACAGCTTCCAATTGCGTACGTAATCGGTTTCAGAAAACGGACTTCTAGCTGCATCTCTTGCGGGAAGAAGCTGCGTATTGACAACGACTATCAATATAGTAGGGAGGGTCTCAGCAAGGTCTTATAACTCGTAAGGCTGCCGAAAGCATGAGCGGATTTGACGGGACGGTTGGCGATGATGAGAAGCGGGATCTGACCGACGAGGACGCGCGGGAGTTGCAGCTCTTCCAGGAGAAGCGAAGGTGGTTTGAGGGGAAGCTGAAAGTAAGCTGGGTCGGTTCTCACGAACAGATGAAGAACCAAGCTGATGGTTAGGTACTGGAAGACCAAGCTCCGACTTATCCGTTCATCCTGCCCATCTTGTCACCGTCAGCCGCGGATCCAACGGTCTTTGCCTACGCAAACGAATCGGAATCCGAGTACCGTCTGCCCTCCGCGGACACCCTGCGTACCTGGCAGGCAGAGCGAGATGCCCTCGAAGAAGAAGTATTGGCATTTGACGGAGGGGATCTTGGGCGGATGAAGGAGAAGACAAGAGGTAAAGCTACTTTGTCGATTACCTGTCGGGAGACCACAAGCTAACCTAAGCTAGAAGTCACCCTCGTCCCGCTGACCAAAGCGGCGACGCAAGCCGTGGCCATCACACTCGACCTCATCTTACTTATCGACCGGCTCCTTACGCTGCTCCGAAGACGGTCGGACCTCCTCGAGCTGGTGGGGTTGCGGCTGCAATGGGACGGCTTGAGGTGGAAGGTCATGCTGGAGTGTGCCAAGCTCAAGGAGGATGTCAAAACGTATGTCGAGGGAGAGGGGAGGTGGAAGGCGCCAAACGCCGCGAAAGGCCAGGGAGAGGAGGCAGATCCTGTTACGCCGGTCAAGCGCGTAATGGTCGACCAAGCGAATGGCGCAAGTAGCGCTACGGTCTCCGCGCGGAAGGCGGCGGTATCGCCAATCACCTTGTTCACTCCAACGCGCCCATACACCGCGATCTCGCCCACGACACCCATATCTCCGACATCACTCTTCACTCCCCAGCCCCAATCCCGAGTTCAGTCCCTCTCAATTCGACACCGCACCCTTACAACCACCCATCTCAAGCGCTCCTCGGCCATACTGGACCGAATGATCGATATTGCCGGACCCCTCAAAGGTCTTGGAGGACTTTACGGTCCTCTACCATCAATCGAGGAGGGCAATGATGAAGTTTCTGGCGCTCTGCCAGACGAGCTGCTGGATATGCAGGATGATCTGGAGACTTTGTGCGAGGATGTCAAGGCGCAGGTGGAGTGGTGCAGGGAGGTAGAGGAGCAGAGGGAGCGGTAAGCTCACAACTGCGTCGTCGTCCGCTCGGCAGATGGCTGACTATTTAGGTCGGTGATACAATACGAGGCCATCACTCGGGCTCGGCGTCAAAACCAGCAGGTCATTTCCCAGCTGAAAGAATCGCTAGCCCAGCCCGCTTCTAGCGCGCAACACGAAACCCTTGCTCACTTGCTCCGAGAAGCAGAGTCGAGTCTCCCTGCGCCTCTCGACAAGTCCTTCCCGCGACCTCGGCACGCCGACTATCCGTCCGTCGACGCCAGTACGGCTGACATCCTCGATACGCTCTCGACCGCCCGATCCGGCGCTAAAGAACAGCTGGCGATCTCGTCAGACGGGGTGGGATGGTATTCCCGCCTAGCCGCCGCGAGGTCGCAGCTGGAAGAGCAGGATCGCCTACTGGGCGAAGCCATTCCGGGTCTGGCTGCCGAACTGGACAGGCTGGAAAAGTTCCGCTCGGGAGAGCAACCACCGGGTCGAGCAGAGGAAGAAGAGTGGCTCTCCTCCGCTCCGGGATGGATTACCGGTCTCGAGCAAAGGATTCCGGACCTCACTCGGCAAGCGCAATTGCTCGAGATGAGCGATATGCGCTATAAAGCCGCCCATCAGCCCCCGACATCGGTACGCCAATTGCTCGGAGATGTTGCGTATTCGGATGAGCTTCATGTCGAGGCGGGAAACCGGGCGGAGGAGGCTTTGGGGCTGGTCAGGAGGGCGGAGGAGGGGATTCGGCGGGCGAAGGAGGATCTCGAGGTCTTGCCGCTTGCTCGGAGGGTGCGGGATGGGGCGGACGATCTAGCGACGAAATTCAGCGATCTGAGGAGGAGACTGGGGGAGGCGATAAACTCTTCGGCGTGGAGGGCCGGCATGTCCGATCACGATGCTCGAGGTCGGAGTGCTGTCGAGCTTTGGCGAGAGCTCCTCAGCTGCGAAGATCGCATGGTCCAGCTCCGGACGACCATGGCCGAGCTGGATGAGGCAAGAGGGAAGCAGGAACGATCAGCGGGTGTCTCGATAGACAAGGTGGCGGAGGATGTACGGAAGGCCGAGGAGGTCATGAGGGAGGTGGCTAGGATAATGGACCTGCTAGAAAGGATGGAGAAGCAGCGGGTGGTCGTATGGGAGGTAGAGACCGAGGCGGAGGGGCTGCTGCGCGACATACAAAATGGAGCAGCGGCATCTACAAATCGGCCCACGGGGAACGTCGCGGTCGACCGGCCTGCGGCTTCGGATACCGGGCCCGCAGTGGACATCGCCATCGGGGCGGAGCGGGAACAGGGAGGACAGGTCTTGCAAGACCGAGTCAGGGACTGGATCGGCGGACTGGCGGAGCGGGTCCCTTTCGTCGGTACCGTCCATAACAGCGAGGAAGTTTCAGTCGACGCTCTCGTCCAGTCCCCCGCAGTCGGATACTCTGCGGACCTGCCATCGGTCGACATTGCTGTGCGCAAGCATATCAACGAGCTGTCTACCCGGGTCGACACTGCTCTTTCTGATATGCTCGCTGAGCAAAAGAGAAAAGCGGATCCCGCCGACAGCCCAGCGGCCCAGCCCGAACCTCCCACGACCGACCGAACTGCTTCAAGCGAAACTTCGGCGGCCTCTCTCACCATCACGCCCGTCGCACCGATCGCGGAGGACGTCTTTGGCTCTCTTGAGCCCCGGATCCGGACCACCAGCTCCACCTCGAGCAGTACTTTCCGGTCACTCGCTTCTGCAGCTCCTGCCGCCGAATCCCAGTTGTCGCAGATCCAGGATCTCCGAGAGCGGGTCCGGTCGCTCAGGCTGGCGGATGTCGTCTTCCCCTCCAGCTCGGCCATCTCGCGCACTCCGTCGCTGCAACGCCTACCGGACGCCGCGACTGTGGAGTCTGTCCTCGCAGTGTTAGCCGCAGCTGAATCGGGGCTCTCGGCCACACAAAGGTCGAAGCAGAAGGGTGAAGAGCAGACTGCGGAGGCCGGCGAGATCAAGCGGGAAACGCGGAAGCTGGGTGAAGAGCTGGCGTCCGCACGGGCATCCTTGCCTCGTCTCGAGGCTTTGGCTTCTTTCTCGGCGCGGAGCAAGGCGTGCGATGAAGCATTTGGGCGGTTGATGGAAGTCATCGATTCGAAGGAGTCCGGTGGTGTAGCGGAGGGACAGGACGAGAACATAACGGAAGGTCAGGCGGTATTGAGGCAGGCGGAAGAAGCGGGGATGGCGGTAGAGAATGACCGACGTGTCATTTCTGACCTGAAGCGCCTCCGTGCAATCTGGACGGACCTCTCCTCGTCGCTTCGCCATACGTCTTCCTCTACCCCTGCGAATGGCGTGGACGACGATACCGCCTCTATCCCTTCCGTTGCCTCATCCGAAAATATGACGATCTCCTCCATCGCCTCGCCCGCGTCGCCGTACATCTCGCGTATCCCCATACCTACCTCCACTTCCAAACCGCGGATCATGTCTTCCCTAAGCATGCGAAGCAATCTCAGCACGAATAGCACGGGGATGCGATCCACGTCGAACCCCTTCCCCCGGCTCGCGATGACAACGGAGAGCTCTCGTAATCGAACCGTCTCGAGCTCGAGCCATACTCCGCATGAAGGGAGAAAGCGCCTCGATAGCTCCACCAGCGTCCGGAGCGGCCTTTCGGCGTCAGGGTCCAACGCGGCGGTGCGGATACCAAGCGGAAGCTCGGCGCGCTCGGTCAGCGGGGCGATGACGCCTCCGGCGGGCCGGATGGGGGAGAGAACCGAGATGGGGACGGCAAGTCGAATACCCCGTCTAGCGATCAGGAGCCCTGCGAATCCCTCGTCGAGGACTCCAGGCAGTCTGGCGGATGGTATAAGGACGAGGAAGGCGAGCCTGCCTGTTCGTATGGGTCCTGCACCTGGGACTGGCGCGGACGCCGGAAAGCGCAGGATCAGCGAGGATAAGGGGTATGAGGCGGATCCCAAGTCCACGCTGGACCAGGCCGTTGGAAAGATTGTCAATAAACTCAAAGTCAGTTCGGCGCTGAGATTTTCGGTGCAGGCAAGATTGGTAAGCTGACGGGTACAGATGTCAGTCCCGATTGTCCCCGTCAATATAGCCGGGACGGACGAGTGGAAAGATCAGTCTGGGCGATACTGGATCGGCGCGCACGGGAGGGCCAAGCTGTGTTTCTGCAGGATATTGAGGAGTCGGACAGTCATGGTCCGAGTGGGTGGAGGATGGATGGAGCTGTCCAGGTGAGTCCGCTGTGCTTGGTACGGCTGGACGGAGTTGGCAGCTGATAGGCCAGGTTCCTTATTGACCACTTTGCGGAAGCGCTGGGACAGTCCCCGGTTGAAGATGGCGGAGAGAAGTTGCCACCGTTGATGACGCCTATGCGGAAGAGCAGTGCTAGCTCGTACGGACCTCCAGGCACTACGACGGCTTATCCGACCCCAACGGTCAAGCGGGTCTCTGTGCCTGCCAACTCGGCCTACAACGATGAGGCGGTAGCAAACGCACATATCGACCTCACGCCTACTTCCGCGGCCCCTCTAGCGCCCACGTCTATCATTTCGCCACTTCCCAGCCCCATGACGCCAATGCGCGACTCTCATATCCCACGCAGCATCAGCGGCTCCCTTCCTCGCTCCGTACCGCGCAACAGCGTCCCTCTCAGCCGGTCATCCAGTTATTTCAGTCCCCTTCCACTCCAGTCCCCGACCACCCCAAAACAGGGCGACGCGCCAAGTGGCCAGGTTAGCGGGCCAGCGAGTCCGCTCGTACCTCTTCATTTCTTGCGAAAGGCGTCAGAGAGCCCGCCAATGCGAGAGAGGGAGAAGGAGCGTTTGGGCGTGGGAAGAAGGAGTATATTGGGTAGAGAGGGGGCATGATCTGTGTGCCTCTTTCTTCTTGCTCATGCATCATAGCCATCCCTTCGATTGTCTGACGCAAAGAGCCTGTACGGTCAATGGTAAGCTTCAGATGATCTGGCCTATCAGAGAGAAGGCAGATCGATGCAGATCATGTCTCAGGAAGGTCACGTGCAGGCGGGATCGAGTTTCGGGCGGATCTTGTAGATCTTGACTTGGCAGTGCCGCTGGCGACTCAACTTGTGACCTGCCCCTCCATTGTCATTCTATCTCAACTTGTGTATATATCAATCGTATACAGCATCTGTAACGGATCACCAGAGCAGCATACCTATTGGAACAGCATTACACAAGATGGCGCCTATCGCAACGCACGAATTCGTTAATGGTGTTGGGAACGCGAACGGGAATGGCGAGTCCGTCAAGCCGTCCAAGGGGAAGGTATCGACCAAGGAGGTGATGGAGCTGGAACACGAGTACTCTGCGTGAGTCAAGCTTCGCGCTGTGGTCAGAACAAAGAGCGCTGAAGCTGACGTGACGTAGGCACAACTACCACCCTCTGCCTGTGTACGTCCTATCCAGCCACTCGAGATGTGCTGCGGCGGCTTGATACAGGCCTGGTGCTGACCCACAGGTGCTTTGAGCGTGGACAGGGAGCTCACGTATGGGACCCCGAGGGAAATGAGTACCTGGACTTCCTAGCTGCTTACTCGTGAGCTCGCCTATTTAGCATGTGTAGATGAAGAAGAATGCTGACGCCGCAGAGCGGTCAACCAGGGTCACTGCCACCCCGACATTCGTACGTGCCTCCTCGCTCACTCACATCAGTGCCATACTGATTCCCAGTCCAAACCCTTATCACCCAAGCCTCCAAGCTCACCCTCTCGTCCCGCGCCTTCTACTCGACCGGCCTCGGACCATTCGCCAAGAAGGTGACCGAGATGTTTGGCTTTGACATGGTGCTGCCGATGAACACCGGTGCCGAGGCGGTCGAGACGGCCCTCAAGCTCGCCCGGAAGTGGGGTTACGAGAAGAAGGGGATCTCGCCGGGCAAGGCCATGATCTTGTCGGTCGAGGGTAACTTCCACGGGCGGACGATCGGGATTATCAGTATGAGTACCGACGACGAGAGCCGGACGGGCTTCGGGCCGTTCCTTGAGGGCGTGGGACCTACTTGTCTGGCGGGCAAGGGGCACATCCGGTACAACTCGCCAGAGGATCTGGAGAAGGCGCTGGAGGCGCATGGAAAGGATGTTGCTGCGTTCTTGGTGGAGCCGATCCAGGGTGAAGCTGGGTGAGTAGCAGCTTGTTCAGGTCCTAGGGCCTCCACGGATGATGGTCATACTGATCTTTGCAGTATCTACGTGCCCGACGACGGATACCTCGCCAAATGTGCCGAAATCTGCAAGAAGCACAACGTTCTCTTGATCTGCGACGAGATCCAGACCGGACTCTGCCGGACAGGAAAGATGTGAGCTGGCCACAACGGACATTGGCTCCAGGACACAAGCTGACATCCCAGGCTTTGCTACGAGTGGGACGGTATCAAGCCGGACATGGTCATCCTCGGCAAGGCTCTTTCGGGTGGAAGTGAGTTGACCTGGACGTGCGAACCTCAGGAGGCACAGCTGACAACCAGTGTACCCCGTTTCGTGTGTTCTCGCTAGCAAGGAGATCATGCTCTGCATCAAGCCAGGAGAGCACGGGTCGACATACGGAGGGTAAGCTACCGCCATCTGACAAGACTTGTCCCCAGCTGATCATCAGAAACCCCCTCGGCTGCGCTGTGGCCATCACCGCCCTCGAAGTGCTCGAGCGCGAGAACCTCGCCGAGCGCTCTCAGCGCCTAGGCGAAATCTTCCGTGCAGAACTCGCCAACCTCAAATCGCCACTCATCAAGACAATCCGTGGCCGAGGGCTGTTCAACGGTGTGGTCATTGACGAGTCTCAGTCCAAGAAGGGACGGACGGCTTGGCAGCTGTGCCTGTTGATGAAGAGCAAGGGACTGTTGGCTAAGCCTACGCACGTTAACATGTGAGTCACCCCGCTAAGATTGATACCAGAGGGGAGCTAGGCTGACTTGACGTAGTATCCGCTTCGCGCCGCCTTTGGTGATCAGCGAGGAGGATATCCGGAAGGCAGTCAGGATCATCGGAGAGTCGCTCGAGGAGCTGGACGTGGTGAGTCACCGCAGCCATAGCGTGCCGTTGCGCCTCGCTGACCCGTTAGCTCGAGAAGATCCCTGGTGACGAGCACGAAGACCACGACACCAAGATCGAGTTGGAGGATTAGGCGATTTGCCCCTAATACTTTCGAACGACAAATCAATTGTAGCCATTCACGCTGACGAAGATGCAACGAGATTGCCGCTGCGGACCAGCCGTCGGTATATGAGAATCCGCCTACTGACTAGCGATACAATTACAGCCTACCAGCGATTCCCAATCACTTGCTTCCTCTCACCCTTGCCTCTTGTAAAGGCGCCAGCACCCCGATGTCTGCTCTCGCCCTCGCCGCCTCCTCCAACCCTCTCGACGCCAGCCAAGGCGGTCTGGCCCTCACTACCCCTCCCGTCTTCCCAAACTCCCTTCCCGCTCCATCGTTCGACATCTGGTAGTCCCTTCCTCGGACACTGCGAGGTGTGGTACCACGTTCTGGCGCCGGGACGATGACGGTTGTGCAGCCCATCCGCGCGGGCTCGCTCTTTCCGCCGACCGGAAGAGAAGATGGGGCGGTCGTGAATGCGTGTATGCGCAGCCGGGGTCCGACGGTGTCGATGAGTGGTATGAGGCGGGGCATGACGGGCAGGTGATACTTGGGCGCTCCTCGAGCTACGGTGTCAGCGATACTGACGGAGAGTAGGTTTCGGATGCTGTACTTACGCGGTGTGGGTATGTGGGCTGGGAGGAGGGTGATAGGGGATGGTGGGCTCCGGCGTCGCATATTTGGAGGAACTGATGTTGTATCGAAGGGGTAATGGGGGCACGGGGAGCTGGGGCAGTATGTCTGCCAGACTTATATGATCCCTTTGGGGGATCGCTATCAGTAATGAACACCTCGTTACCAGTCGACGTCGGTCACACCAAGACGACTTGCCTTGACGACCGATCGGATTCGCAGAATCTCGTCTCCTTGACAACCAATGCTGAGCACGAGCTGTGAGCTGTGCCAGTGCTAATATAGTAGTTGCATGGGTGATGGTTGTATGGTAGTTGATACCCCTGTAGACTTCTAATTTGCTCTACAATGAATTACAATAGAAGTATATGGTATGGCAGTTTGTTGAAACCTATGCTGGGTATCCTGGAAGCAGTGTATATGAAGGAGGTAAGGCACGAGTTGAACGTGTTGTAAAGTCCGTTGAGGACCGATGATATCCCGAAAAGAAGGATCGAGGAGACCGGGCCGAGTAGCTCAGTGACCGTTTGTCGCCACCCCGTTGGTTTGCCCGACTACCAGCTCCTTCACCCCATTGACCAAACCTCCGAGGCCGCCCGCTGCCGACTTGACACTCCCGACGACGCCGTTGACGACCCCGTTGGCAGTCGCTGTGACGTCCGCTACCGCCTTGCCCGCCGCCGTGGTGTCGAGAAGGAAGGGCTCAAAGATGGCATCGCCGTGCTTAAAGTCGTTGGCGACAATGTTGACGAGGTACGAGTCGTTCATGACGCCTTCGATGAGAGTACGGGACGGCGAGCCTTCGGGGTAGAGATGAGCCCATTGGAGACCGAGCTCAAATGCTTCGTCCCTACGAATATTAGATGCTTGTCCTGGCTTGACATTCAGCAGCTTAGAGACTGGGCAGCTCACTTCCAGGCGATGAAGCTAATAGCCTCAACGATGGTCGGTTGGACAATCTCCTTCCCTGGGAAGACACCCCATGTGACCGCATTCGGTCCCTCCGAGTGGGTGTTGGTCCGCAGGTCGCCTTGGCGGTTGACAGCATAATAGGTGATACGGGGATCCCGCTCAATGCGGCGGATCAGAGGAGAGAGGAGTGCGGGCGAGACGAAGAACTCTAGGTAGGCCTAGAATATCAGCTGCGCTCTCCTGTCGCGACTATGCGAACAGCTGCACCTAGCTCACCTTTTGGTAGATGTAACCCCCGGGCGGTCCCCATCCGTGTACCTTATCATCCGACCTGACACCATCTACTGCGGGCTGACTATTGATGGTGTGGTAGCCCATCTCGTTCATCCGCGTCAACTTCTCCTGGATGACGCTCGTCTCGCTCGCCGGTGGTTGAGAGGACCACGGAAGCTTGGCGAGTTCGCCTCGGCAGAAACGGGCGAAGAGGGCGGAGATGTCTGAAGGGGTGGTAGGTGTGCCCCAGAGCTCTTGTGCGTCTTTGGACTAAAATATGAGCTAATGCCACTGCTAGAATCGTGGCGAACACGGCAACTCACGTTGATGCCTATTGAGACCGGGTATCCGTCAAGATCGCCGTACGCTGGCGAGCGGGAATCACCCCATCGACCGTTCGGGAACTCGTCCCAGTCGTCCGCTATACGAGTGAGCTGAGTCCGTATGAAGATGTAACGTCAAATGGCAACTCACTTCTCGACAAATAGCTCTGAACGCGATTCGCCCAAAAGATCGGCCTGATCGTTTCCCCTCGCCTATGCGGAGTCAAGCTCGGCCTCCACGGCAACGGCGCGATCGCTTCCCTCCTTCCTTCCAGCCCCAATTCCGTCAACAGCATCTTCGCCCCCTTCTCCAGGTTCAACGTGTAGATGTGCAGCCCCTTGATCCCCGCCTCCTCATTCGCCAATATCGCCCTGCACATATCCCCCACCAGCTTCGTCCCCACTTGCCGCACCTTCTCATCATCGCCCTTGATCGGGTTGAGTTGCTCGTAAAAGTGGTCCGGGACGATGATCTTCTCGCGGTCGACCCATTTCTGGAATTTTTCCCAGTTCTGGATCGGCATGATTCCAGGGATGATGGGGACGGTGATACCGGCGGCACGAACGCGACGGACCCAGTCAAAGAAGATCTCGGTGTCGTAGAAGAGCTGGGTGAAGATGAAGTCGGCGCCAGCTTCGACCTTGGTCTTCAGCCATTCGATCTCCTGTTTCCGTCCTTCTGGCGTATCGGGGGATTCGGGATGACCCTGCGGGAAACCGGCGACAGCGACGCAAAAGTCTCCAGGGTGGGTCTCGTGGATGTATTTGACGAGGTCGACGGCGTTGTGAAAGCCGCCAGGTGTAGGCTCCCAGGTGGAAGTACCCGCAACGGGGTCACCGCGGAGGGCGAGAATATTTTGGCAGCCGTGTGCTTTTGCTTTCTGGACGATCAGCTATGCATAGCACATAAGCACGACAAGAGGCTCACAACGAGAGCCTCTTTGACCTTCTCAGCGGGCACTAGCGGTCAGCTGTGATCATCTCTGCTAGTAGCTGAAGGCCAGCTTACTTTCGGTACAGCACAGGTGCATGCAGCACTCAATCCCGATCGTCTCCTGGCAGACCTGGACCAGGGACGAAGTGAGGTCGGCATTCTTGCCTCCAGCTCCCCTGTTGGAAGTAAGCCGCTGATCAGAGCTCGGTCATATGGGTGGCAGCTCACCAAGTGATGTCAATGAACTCTGGTCCCAGACCCCGCATCCGCTCTATCCGATCGTAGAGGTTCTGCAGACCCTTCGGACATCAGCACTGCCTCCTCAAGTTTGCCACTTCGATGCCTCTCCCTCGTCGCGCGGTTCTCCATCGCGCATCACCAGCCCTATGCTCGGACCACCTTCCCCACTTGAATCGGAGATTTAGCTCGACATACCTGAGCTGTCCTAGGCGGGAAGAACTCGAAACTCCAGAACGTCCGTCCCTCCCTCTCCGCCTTCTGAAGCTTCTCTGTGATCTTCATACTGTCGCAGCGGGTGGCTCAGAGCAAGCAACGCAGGTATCTTCGGGTTCGGGTTGATGGAGGATGCCTCGAACGTGCGATGGGGCAAAGGGCGTTTCCGTGTTTCGGCTGGCCTGCTTTTTGGTGGACTGGTGTATGGGGGCGCGCGCGATCTGAGAGCGGTCTCCACGAGCTTTACTCTCTTCTATACTGTCTAGCTGCTGATGTTGATGATGGGTATAAGCCTGGGGCAGCGATTGATTTTGACTTTTGTCGGCCCACCAGCCAATCGATTCAGGCACGGGCAGGTCTCGGATCGACGCTGCCCGGCGATGACCGCCACCTCATACCTTGGGGACAGAAGGGTATGGATCAAGCATTCAGAGCCTAAGGGGCAGAGCAAGAGGATCGCACAAAAGAGCGCCGAGCTACCATAGTTGAGAAGTTATCATACATACCAAGTCGATTGTACATCTACGCCGCCGGTTTATAAGATCTGCCTTTCCGTGTCCCCTTCGCTTGTCCAATCCCCTGCAGCCCCGTCGCCCTGTGCGCTCTGCCAGGCTTCGCGTCGCCCCCTATCGGCCGCAATACCGCCCCTCACATGCCTGCGACCTGCCTTACTGTTGAAGAGTCTTCTGCCATTCGAGGTATTTGGCCTTCTTCTCGGCGGCGGTATCCCGGTATTTCTGATCACGTCAGCCGCGTTCCCGTGGAGCCAGAACAGCCATGATTCCGGCATAACTGGTAGGTAAGAAGATCATGATCTGCTCACCTGCTTGTCGTCCTCGCTCATCTGCCGCCATGCCTCCCCAGCCTCCTTCGCCACCGCACTCCCCGCCTTGCCATCCGAATTGCTTTGCCTGAACTCCCGCATGAACTCAAAGAACGCCGTAAGGGGTTGCCCTGGGTTCCCTGGCCTCTCCCTCTGCGCCTGCAGCTTGGCCTTCTTCCCACCCGGAGGTGCCAGCTTCTTCCCCGTCGCCGCCTCAATCGACTTGATCGTCTCGGCGTCCAGCTCGTTGTACCACTTCTTGTACTCGGTGTCAAAGGTCTTTCTGAGATCCCTGGCCCGGTCCGAGTAGGTTTGCTTGTCGTTCGCGGTGAGGGCGGACCATGCGTTGCTCATTGCGGTTGAGATGGTCTTGAGGTCGAATTTGCCCTCAGGACCATTGTGTTGGGCCTTGTTGGCGGGGAACCACTCCTTGACGAAGAGGGTGTAGGGTGTGGCCGGGTTCTTGGGTGCGACCGGGAGGGAAGGGTCTGGCTGATCAGCTACTGGACCGAGCATACCTGCGGTCTCACTTGGAAACGGCGCGTCGCTGATGAGACTCACCTCGCTTCTTGAGCTGGATAGCGGAGGCGCTGAAGCACCGAACAGCTTGTGGCGCGGCAGGCGGGTGGAGAGCGGATTGTCTGATGATTCCGAACATGGCTGGCTGATGTTATCTTAGCGATAGGATAGGTGGAGGATGCACAAGAGATAGAGATGGGAAGAGTTGTTTGTGCTTTCAGCGAGCTCGTCGACGGAAACGGGAGTGCCGTAACAGGGTGGAATTGCTCGAAGCGGTAATTTCATTGGCGGGTGGCGAGGGGATTTTGTCGCATCTGCCTGCTTGACATTGCTTGTCCTTCTCATGCTCAGCAGAGTCTAGTGAGCGAGGAAGCGTGAGCATACAGCCGCTCGGCGAAGCATGCAACGCTGACCTGAAGCTCGGCTGGGCGCCTGTGTACGAAGTCGACATAGAGCGAGCAGTGCGCGCCTGAGCACGAGACAGTGCGATCACATATCCGATCCGATACATCGAAAGAAATTCCTAATTACTACAAGATGATCCCATCTCTACTACTACTGACGTGCCTTCACGTCCGCCACCGGACTGTCCACTCGAGAACTGCTATCCCTGGCGCTATCCTTCTCCTCGTCCTCATCTCCCACTGATTCATCTTTCCGCTGGTTCCAAGGCCACCTATGCTCGGGCCGTCTCCACTTCTCTCCGTTTGCTACCTCATCAGCCGCGTCCGCGTCTATCGCTCCGTAAAAGAGAAGCTCACCGGCAATGAACAGCAAGCAAGCCGTACTGATCGCCAAAAGGCCGGCCACTATCGAGTACAGCCCTCCGTCCCCAATAGCGTTCTGAATCGGAATGGCCACTTGCGATAGGATACAGCCGAGCGAGCCACGAACGAACGAATTGCAGCTGACTGCGCCGGCGGAGCGGCCGGGATTGGAGTCGACAAGGTAGGCTAGGGTCGAGGCGTAGATCATCCTATACCGTCAGCGGGTCTCAAGCGGGGCGAGGGATGGCTCACATCAAGGTAAGACCGCAGAAGAAGAGGGTGACGACGGTAGCGCTAATGTGAACTTTGCGGTCCGCTGTCCATCCATAAGCGAGGAAGGAGGCAACCACGAGGGGTACAGCCGGGATGGTGCTCTTGAGGCGCATCTGGCATGTCAGCTTTGCCACCCAAACCCAAGTCGCGAAAGGCTTACTTCAGGTTGAGATACACCGCAGTTCCGTTCCTTCAGCTTGCGCAGGATGATGTCGCTGTACCGCCCACCACCGATCGAGCCGACCATACTTCCCGCGCCAAAGCTGAGGATGACCAGACCGATGTTGAGGGCGTTGTACGAGTATGGCGCGGCAGCGAGGGTGATCGAGGCCGTATAGACAATGGTGTACTGGGCGGCAAAGAGGATACCTGGCAGTTTCAGCAGGTTGCACCATCCTCCTGCATGCGAGACACTCACCAGAAGCAAAGAGTACCACCGCGTTCGTTGGCTGACGGAAGATACTCAGCATGGTCGGGAAAGGGTTGACGTCCCTCCACCCCGGCTTGATCTTCTCATGCTCCTCCTCCACTTTTGGCTTCCCAAACTGCCACCACTTCCGCTTCACCACCACCTGCCCTTTCTCCTCATCTACCGCCACTGCAACATCGGCGCCACCTCCAGAAGACACATCCACCATGCTCCCCCTCCTGCTTGTAGCGGGACTAGGGAAACCTGTCGTCGGGGGCGTAGTGGCTGTTGACGATAGTCCGCGACTGATTTTGCGGGCGCGCTTCTTGTCTTTGGCCTCGTCGTTGTGGATGGCGCGCTTGACGGCGTCTTCCATTGCTTTTTGATAGACACGAGATCGTTCTCGGCGCCAGGTGTCGGGGAAAGCGAGGAAGAGGAGACCGACCACGGCAGCGTAGGCAGCGAGGAAATAAAGGGCCGAGCGCCATCCGAATGCCTGACGGTCAGCCTCGTTTCGTCCCCGCATTCTGAGCCACTTACACTTCCCAGACCTCCGCCGATGAGCGGACCAATGGCGGGTCCTACTAGTGGCATCCCGTAAAACACCCCCAGCTTCTGTCCCCGCTCATGCACCTCGAACATGTCCGCCAGAGAGCCCGCACCGACAGCTACGACAGCTGAAGAGCCACACGCTTGCAGACAGCGCATGACGATAAACAGTGGCATGCTATTTGCTCTTGATCCGACAAGAGATCCGACAAAGTAGATCTAATTGTCAGCTGGTGGTGAGATGACCGAGGGGTTGTGGCTCACAGCATAGGATACCAAGTAGACGATCTTGCGACCGGTGATTTCCGCTATTGATGCCCACAAGACTGGTACGCATCCTTGAAACCTGTATGTCAGCGGCCAGACCTGCAGTGTAGAAGAGATACCACTCACAAGATATACATTGAGATACTGAGACCAATTTGCGTTGAAGATGCATTCAGATCTTGCTGCACCTCGTCGATGACCGGATTGTAGATACTTGGTGCGATCAGCGGTCCAAGCTGCCTGATCAGCATATTTCTCCGCTTCACCAATGGATTCACATACCACAGATACCGTCAACAGCACCATGACGAAGTTCTTCTTGCTATCTGGCCAATCCCGTGGATCATCATCCACGGGCACATGTTCGATATCAATCACAGGCTTATGCCTCTTCTCTGACCCGCGCCGATGATGCGGCTCATGCAGCGGGGATTCCGCATAGTGGTGTGCGTCGACGGGTGTACCGGGTCCCCCTTCCGGCATGTCAAAGTGGGCATGATGAGGCGGGTGGGCGTCGGTCGAGCGGGTCAGCGCGAGCTTGGCAAGACGGGACGTGCGCCGTTCGAGCGGTGCTGGAGGGGAGGAGGCCTCCGCTAGGCCAGGCTGGATAGCCTCGACGGGGGCGGCGTTGGGAAGAGGATGGGTGGGCTGAGGTGGATCGGGCATATCCGATAGCTGAAAATTGAGGATGGCGTCGCTAGACGGTGGTCGTGTGATGGCTGAAGATGTACGGGACTATAGACAGGAAGGGAGATGAGCACGGGCGAGGACGGTCAGCACAGTAGGATAGCAAGAGGTATAGAGACAACGACAAGACCCAATATAGCTGCTCATATTGGTCCGCAGGCAAAAACCGGCGCGCGGCAACGCATGCCGTGAACAAGGTGGACGATCGTCGGAATGAGGAGCCGACTGAAGCCGATATTGCCAGAGTGGAGATAGGAGCGAGCTGGAAACGGGAACGTGTAGCGCCGATGTGCCCATGGGCGAATACGCAGAGAGAAATCTGCATGCTGGAGCTGAAATTAATGGGAAGGAGATGAAGCAAGTTGAGCGAATTTGCCACCTAAAGTGGGGGAGATTGTGGTCGGCCGAAACGGCCGAGATCCGTCGGCCGATGAGGAAGGTGGAGGCGGTCCTCCCTGCGGGCGACGATGAATGGGTTGAAGCCAAGCGGGATGCGCAAAAGATGACCACTTCCGTAGGAAGGAGCCGGAAGCGGATGAGGGATGAGTTGGCGGAGCATGGAGGACCTTAACAAGGCATTGTTTGGGGTGACCCTGCAGATGGACAAGTCGAAGTTCTTGGGAAATTGAGAAGGCGTGCGGCGCCCTCGCTGAAGTGAACGCAATGGTGGGAGCGTATCCATGCTAAAGTCAAAGAAGCTCCTCGTATTCGCTGGGCATAGCCCTCTCCTCAACCCAGGCTGTGATCCCCTGCGCAAAAACCTTCGGGAACTGCAAATCCCACCCATGATACGCCTTCCTCACGACGAACGCCTGACACGCCATGCCATCGCTCCCCTCCCTCAACACCCTCCCCATCTTCGCCGTAGCAGGTACATCATCCTGCTTGCCTCCAGCTACGACTGCCGTTCGTACTCCCTTCACCTGCGCGATGTCCCTCATCGTGATCTCCGCCACATCCCCATACCCAGTTCTCAGCAGCTCCACGCTCAAGTTTGCCCGCATCTCCGCCCGCAGCTCATCCGACACTGTGACTCCTATACTCCTATACAGCCCGCCAACGACAACGTCTGGCAGATAGACCAGCATCGCCGCCGCACTCCACAGGACTCGCGGCCATCGCACAAGCATCGCCTGCAACCCCGCGAATGGTGTCGCTCCGCTTACGAACAGGCTCATCACGACACCCGGATACCGCCGAGCGAGCTCTAGACCGACGAAGCCGCCGTAGGAGATGCCTGCGACGTGCGCCTTTCCCTTTGGCGTGACGGAGCGGACGAGTGATGCCAGCGCGTCGACGGTCTGCGTGAGGTTGGTAGTTGTCAGAGGTGGGTATGGCGAGCGGGAGTGCCCTGGGAGGTCGACGAGTATGATGAAGAAGGTGTCTCGAAGATCAGGGAGGAGTGGAGTGAATTCGAGATGACAGGACACGAGGCTGTGGAGGAGCAGGAGTGGCGGGTTGGCCGGCGAACCGAGGGTGGTATGCCATATTTGCGGCGTTTCGCCTGAAAGACTCCAGACATCTCCCATACTCCTCTATGTTGCCTTTGAGACCTACAGATTCAGTATGTGGCCTCTCTGAATACTCGAATCCACTTCACGCACCTGACCCACCGCGTAGCAGGTAACTGAAAATGACCTGGCAGTCCCAAAATCCGCGCGAGCAGGCTTTTTGTTATAAGGTGGCGTGAAGCCGTGGTGTATAGGGCGATTCAAGCGATGCCAAGGGGGAGATGTTGTGTGGCAACCTGCCTACTGGAGGTGGATCAGAAAGGTACGGCGCCCGTGCATGGGCAGGGGGCTCGAGCGCTCAAGGGGATTGTCCGGGCCTCGGAGCGTGCGGTATTGTATTGGCTAGTCCAAAGCTGTCACAGAATGCTAACGGGAGCAGGCATCAGGAGATATAGCTACATCAGCGAGATGTGTAGTGAGTGCTATATACAGTAATCGCTTGTTGCTCGCTTGCCTTCGCATGCACCGCGCGTCCGAGCGGCGACCAGCTCGCCGAGCGGAACTCCACATTCCCCCACTTGTGGCACTTTTGGAACAGCTGCAGCCTGCTGACTTTTTGCCGGGCTATGGACGGCACTGTATCATTGGGACGAGCCATCCTGGGTAAAGTGTTTGAGTGGATCTTACGGCTCTCAGCTCTCGGCGCCGCATCTTCAATACCGCAAGCCATCACTCGAATGTGATATGAGCAGTAGAGTACATCACCACGACAAAAGGTCGCCCGGCCCTTCGTCCTCAAGGCCTCAAACCCCAATCCGCCTACCCCGCCGCTCACGCCTTCATATCCTCCGGCCCAGCCAGCTCCTCCGCCTTCAACACCTGCCTCACGCCATATCGCTCATCCGCGTCCTTATTGGGACATCCGCCGAACGCCCAGCGACGGGTATACTCGGGATCGCCTTTGCGCTGGATGATGTGCAGGATCTCGCGTCCGATATTCGGGGTAAACTTGAAGCCGTGTCCTTTACACTTCAGTGCTGACGCCGGCATATGCATCAGGAGTGACTGTGATGACATACCTGAGTCGCCCGAGGCAATAAAGAGGTTCTCGTAGTCTGGGTGATAATCGATCAACCAGTCTCCCGTCGGTGTATCCGCATACCTGACGATCAGCTCCGCCTTTCGTGATAACATCGAATCAGTGGCAGAGATAGACATACCAGCACAGCCGACTAGAAACAAACTCCCGGTCCTTCAGCTCCGGCAGATGCTCCCCTAGCCCCTTGCGCAACCTCGCCAAAGACTCCCGCGGGATCCTGCCGTCCTCCGCCCCAGGCGTCAACTTTGTCTGCGGTACCGAGGTCGGCTCCTTGTCCCCGCAAGAAGAGGAGGATTCGGGTCCGATAGGGTTTGTGTACCCTGCAGCGTGGGTGGCGACCTTGATGAGCCCATCGGGGTTGGGTGGGAATAGGTAGAAGCCGTTATCGAGGTTGAAGATCTGAGTCTCAGCTAGTTTACGGAGGATCCAGGCAGGGTGAAGAACGCACGACTGGATTCTTTGAGTATCGCTCGACTTCTTCTGGGGTGAGCTGGATGGTAGCAAGACTTTGTCTGGGCCGTCAGTCAGCGCAAGATGCTGTAAGGGGGAGGAGATGAAACGCACCCCGTGGCGACTACGTCTGGTAGTGGTGCGGAGATCCCTTCCGAGGCACAGAGCGACGGCGACCTGTCACATCAGCCTTAGCTCAGTCCATATCTCGGGGATAGGACCGCTCTCACCAAGCACCAGCAGTAATCTATCCCGTCAGTATGAGTTCCCCAGAGAGCGGGGGCACTCACCAAGACCAGATCCCCCTTGACCTCCTCCCCACTTTTCAGCCTCACCCCCTGGACCCTCTTCCCCTCTTTCAACAGACCCACCACCTCTGCCCCTACCCTCACTCTCCCACCGTCCCGTTTTACCCGCTCAATCGCAACCGCCAGTGCCCGCCCACTCTCCGCCCACCCACCCGTAGGGTTCATATACCCCACTCTCCCCTCGAACTCTCCAACAGGTACGGTCGTGCGGGCCTCCAAGGCTTCACGGATGGCCTGAGCGGACTGGAGCTTTTCGCATGGGAGGTCGTTGGACCGGCAGTTCTGGTACGCTTGATCTACGAAGTGGGTGCCTGAGGAGCTGGACGTGGCCGAGAGGCACATGACGCCGGATCTGAGGAGTCAGTGCGACTCGAAGCGAGATCATCGAATGCGGAGAGGGCATACTCATGGTATGTCCCCTCCCATTCGGGCAGCTTCCACATGTGCACAGCTTCAATGGCGAGCTTAGACAGCTGAGGGTCCGCATAGTCCCCTGCTCGAATGATCTGGGCGGTCAGTCTTATCTTCAAGTAGATCGGCTGCAGTACTTAGAGCTGGCTTGCCTTGTTGATATCTGTCTATCAGCTATGGTACAGTTGCGAACGAGCAGGCTGACCTGTACTAGCTGCATCCGGAGCAGGCAGCGTTTCGCACTTGTCCAGCACAGTCACGTCGTATCCCCCATCTTGGAGCATGTACAGCGCGGTGGAGATCCCATAGATCCCACTTCCGACAATCACTACTTTTTGCTTTGTCGATGTTGAGCTCATCGCGTTGAGTCCGATTGAAAATGCTAGGATGTGGATATTGAGGCTATATCAACTGCAGAGATAGTGGTTCTAGGCTTTACCAGATAACGACTCGACATCCGAAAAGCCAGATCTCTCCATCGCAGATTGCCGAAGCTAGCGGCATTGCCGGGCACCTGGCTCTATGGACCCTCCATGGTGCATGACGGCGGAGACGTGACCGTCAGCGCGAGTCTTCGAACCGTTGTACACTTCTCCAGCTGAACGCCTAGACCCGAGATTGTCGAGAGTAGTGTCCACCCAGAAATCGTTTGCTGCTCATCTGCGGAATGAGGCGCAAATCCACACAACCGCGTCACCAGCCTCCTTTGGCCCTACGTGTGTGTGTGTGTGTCGACCGGCTCCCCGGCGCAAATCTTAGACACGGCATCCGCCCTGAGCACCGCTTTCGACTTGAAGGTGGTAAGCGGTGCCGACCTCAATTACCATCAGAGAGCGCCGCCGATCCGACAGCCTGGGCCGCGACCAAATGATCTAGATATGTATGCAAATTTTGTTTGGCACAGGGTTCTACTCGTCCCATTCGCTCTCCCTTCGCCCTGTGCGGTTCTATGCAGGGAGCTCGAACTTCTGACCGCGGAGTACTCTGTCCTGTCAGCTTGGTCCTGAAGAGAGTTGAGGTCCGCTTAGCTGACTTTGTGACATACTGCGAGAGTCAGTGCTGCTCCTTTCGTCTCCGGCAGATCGGGTAGACTCACTATGTAACCGAAGTCGGCGTAGATTGCAGTTTGCATCAGACCAGCAACCACAGCGATGGGGTCGAAAGCGCCTTCTGTGAAGTATCTGAGGATCAGCTTGGTCCACTAATTAGCGGACATGATAGATAGCCAAAGCTGAACCCACCGGTACATCCAGTTCGGAATATACAGACCCCGGTACAGTCCAAGCGCAGCCAGGTAGTGCGTGGTGATAGCTTCCGCCTCGCCTGTCCGCTGAAGCATGAAGAGCTGCGGCAGGATTGCGACCGATTCGAGCCAGATGGAGAAGGCCCAGGTGAGCTCAAAGGGGGTGTAGGCGTAGTTGAAGACGAGGGCGAGGAAGATGACGGGTGGGATGAGGTAAGTGAGTTTGAAGGTGTCGAGGGATGCGTCTTGGGTTGGTCTGTGAGTCAGCAAGCGTTTCAGGTTGGAGGTCTCAGCAGGGTTAGGTATCGCTTGTGGTCAGATGCCCCGCTCTGTGTTCCGCGTTACGTGTCCTTCCACTGTCCTCCGGTGGTCGCGGCGATGGAGCCGCACGCGGGGAAGATTACACCGCAGCACCTGCTCGTCCCTCCGCTAGTCGCTTGACTCACCTATACCGTACCCGCATCAGATACAGCGTGTACCCCGTACTGCCGATAAAGAACAGCTTCATCAACGTGTTGTACACGCTGACATAGGGCCCTGTTAAGAGGTCGATATACCGCGTCAAGAAGACGATGAGGTACAGCAGTTGTGTCTTGAAGGAGATACCTCGACATGACCGTGATTGCTGGATTTTGTGGAGGAGGATGAAGATGGAAGCGAGATGCGAGAGGTCGCCCAGGAATCGGAAGATGTTCATTTTGGCGGGTGAGTCGCGCCGCTTTTGGATCCGAGCGGTACTAGCGGGAAGCGATGACCTGAGAGCGCTGTAGAGTAGCTGTAGCCTTTGGCAAGGATAGATGCAATGCGGCTGCGGGGAGCTGGACTGAGGAATGCTGGACGCGCCTCTTCCACGTGTCACGCGTCTTGGGTGGTGAACGGGGTTAAGGTGAGTGTGGCACTTTGTTGCCGCCACCCACTTAAGCTCGAGCCTCCACCTCGACAACTTCTGGTCCACCCACAGCAACGCTTGCTCACTGTTGTTTATACATCGACCTTCCTATAGCTAATATAGCATAGGGACCTTGTGCAAGATGTAGGTAGCTGAGACTGATCGCGCGCTGACTTCTAGGTCTTCCCGACCGGCCATAGCATCGGCCGATATCGAGAACATCTCGCTGCATAACCCTATCCCGATTCAGGCCCGGCTGTACGGTCTTCCCTTCCTCAGTGAGCTCCCAAATAGGAGGTATGGCCTATTATAGCTGACCAGATAGCCCTTTACCCTGTCCTCTACTATGCCTACTATCACAAATACGAAACCTGGATCAAGTCGGAGGAATGGACCTTCATTTACTGTGTCCTCCTCTTCGGTGGTCATGCGCTCAGCTTCTTGATCACCGCTTGGAGCACGCGGGTCAACTCGAGAATCGCATACAAGACTGTGAGCTAGGATCTGCTTCATAGTGAGAGGCCGAGCACGAGCTCACGGCGTGCAGGCTACTTCGTTGAAGAATGCTTCCAAGGTCCGGGTCATGCCCAAGAAGGGCAAGGGGAAGGGCGAAATGGTACCTCTGGACTCGAAATGGGTGAGCTAGCATGTACTGACCTATTTACTGACCTTCATCGCTGTAGCTGACATTCAGGCACCTGGCGCGGACAAGCCGACCTACTCTTTCATTTACCAAAGAGATACCTATGTCCTTGACCGTCAGCTACCATTCGCCTTCACATTGTTGGAGACCGAGCTGAACTCTCAGCCGATACCAACCTCTTCACCCTCATTCCATACCCATGCGACGCCTCTCCCTCCCTGGAGACCTTCCAAAAGTCCCGCGGGATCGTCACCTACCCCTCGTCCGCCGCCAAGGCGGCCGCAGCGGCTGGAGGTCCGTCCGCGCCCGACCTTCAATCCCTCAAGGCGACGTACGGACCGAACGAATGCCACATCCCCATTCCAAAGTTCACCGAGCTGTTCGCTGAGCACGCTGTGGCGCCATTCTTCGTTTTCCAGATGTTCTGCGTGGCGCTCTGGTGCTTGGACGAGTACTGGTACTACTCGCTGTTCACGGCGTTTATGCTGGTTGTCTTCGAGTGCACTGTCGTCTTCCAGGTGAGCTAAAGAGGTTGCATCGACAGGCAGACTCGGCTTACCGGTTAGCGAGTCAAGACCCTTACCGAGTTCCGGACGATGAGCATCACGCCGTACCCCGTACAGGTCTACCGAGACGGCAGGTGGTCCGAGGTCGTCTCGTCCGAGCTTGTCCCCGGTGATCTTGTCTCCGTCCGTGAGTTGCCCTGCTTACATTGTCTGCATCTGGCCAAGCTGACATTTACAGTCCGCACCAAGCCCGAATCCGGCATTCCCTGCGATCTCCTCCTTCTCAGCGGTACCGCCATCGTCAATGAAGCCATGCTTTCCGGCGAATCGACTCCGCTCTTGAAGGAAAGCGTGGAGCTAAGGGACGGGACGGACAACCTGGACATGAATGGGAGCGACAGGAATTCGGTCTTGTTCAGCGGAACCAAGGCGTTGCAGGTGGAGAAGTCTAGCGAGGGAAGCCTGAAGAGTGAGCTGAGCTGTTCGATCCGATCCGTGGCGGGCAGAAAGCTGACAAACAGCCCCTGATGACGGATGCCTGGCTATCGTTCTTCGTACCGGCTTCGGCACAACCCAAGGTCAACTCGTCCGCACCATGATCTTCTCAACCGAACGGATGTCGGCCAACAACTTTGAGAGTTTCCTCTTTATCGGTTTCTTGCTCATCTTCGCTATTGCCGCTTCGGCTTACGTCTGGGTCAAGGGTGAGCTGATTGAATCTCTTCGAGCTGGGGATAAGCTGATAGTCCAGGACTCGAGCGAGGTATGAAGAAGGGCAAACTCCTCCTCGACTGTATCCTCATCATCACCTCGGTCGTCCCTCCAGAACTTCCCATGGAGCTCTCGCTTGCCGTCAATGCCTCGCTCGTCGCCCTCCAGAAATACGCCATCTTCTGCACAGAGCCATTCCGGATTCCGTTTGCGGGTCGGGTGGACGTGTGTTGCTTCGACAAGACCGGGACGATCACGGGAACGGATCTGGTTGTGGAGGGTGTGGCTGGTGTAGAGTGAGTTACCGGCTGTGTCGAGTTGCCTAAGAGCGTGAAACTGACGAATCAGCCCGAGCGACCCGAAGAAGCTCACTCCGGTCGTCAAGACTGGTCGCGAGACTACCTTGACCCTCGCTGCTGCCCATGCGCTTGTCCTGCTGGAGGATGGTACGGTCGTTGGTGATCCGATGGAGAAGACCACTCTCAGCGCTCTCGACTGGAAGTTGTCCAAAGGTGAGCTGTCCTGCCCCTACCGATAACAAAGCAGCAAGCTGACGTCCTCAGGCGACCAGATCTCCCCCAACGCAAAAGACGCACCCCACCGGTCCCAGGTCCACGTTCGCAGACGGTACCAATTCTCTTCCGCTCTTAAGCGCATGTCTACCATTTCGGCCGTCACCGACACCCAAGGCCGCAAGTGGATCGCCGCGGTGAAGGGCGCGCCAGAGACGCTCAAGGGCATGTACGTGGATGTGCCGGAATGGTATGACGAGACGTACCGGTGGTATACCCGTAGAGGAAGTCGGGTGTTGGCGCTCGGTACCAAGGTCATGAACATCCAGCAGGAGAAGGTGAGCTGGCAAGTCCGCTACAAGGAGACAATAGCTTACGGAGTAGATCAACACTACACCCCGAGGCGATGTCGAGTGTAATCTGACTTTTGCGGGTTTCTTGGTGTTCCACTGTCCGCTCAAGGAGGACGCTGTCGAGACGCTCAAGATGCTCAATGACTCGTCGCACAGGGTGAGTTAGTGTTTCGTTACCCACATGGACATAGCTGACCCTTAGTGTATCATGATCACCGGCGATAATCCGCTTACTGCTGTCCATGTCGCCAAGGATGTCGAGATCATGGACCGGGACGCGATGATCTTGGATCTCAAGGAGGGGACAACCACAGATGGTGAGCTATTGCAGACGCGGTCGACACGGCATTTAGCTTACACAGCAGAACTCGCGTGGCGCAACGTTGAAGAAACCAAGATCATCCCCTGCAACCCTTCCGAACCCCTCGACGCCGACATTCTCGCCAACTTCGATATCTGCATAACCGGTGCCGCACTGAAACAATTCGAACCCCTCCCCACCTGGCCTCTCCTCGCGCAGCATACCTGGGTATACGCCCGAGTCTCGCCCAACCAGAAGGAATTCATCCTCCACACCCTCCGAGATCTGGGTTACACGACCCTCATGGCCGGAGACGGTACGAACGATGTCGGCGCCCTTAAAGCCGCGCATATCGGTGTCGCCCTCCTCGAGGGGACGGCGGATGATCTCAAGAAGATTGCGGAACACCAGAAGTTGGAGCGGATGAAGAAGGTGTATGAGCAGCAGGTGCGATTGTCGGCTCGATTCAACCAGCCCCCGCCGGCCCCGCCACCGATGTTGAGGGAGGCGTACCCGGAGCTGGTCAAGACGCAGGAGAAGGTGGCTGCGGATCATAAGATCGCGAAGAAGACGAGTCCGCTGGATAAGGTGAGCTAAAAGAGATGGAGAAGATGGGCTTGAAGCTGACGGATTAGTTTGACATGACTACGATCACGGCCAAGTTGTCCGAGATGGATGAGGAAACCGAGGTCCCGCAAATCAAGCTTGGAGATGCGTCTTGCGCCGCTCCGTTCACCAGCAAGCTGTCCAACGTCTCTGCCAGTGAGCTAGACCTCACTCACCATTGTTTGGACGTAAAGCTCACACCTCAGTCACCAACATCATCCGTCAAGGTCGCTGCACCCTCGTCGCCACTATCCAGATGTATAAGATCCTCGCGCTCAACTGCCTCATCACCGCCTACTCGCTCTCGGTCCAGTACCTCGACGGGATCAAGTTTGGGGATTATCAAGTTACGATCACGGGGATGATGATGAGCGTTTGCTTCTTGTGTATCTCGCGCGCCAAGGTTAGCTGCCTTTCCCGGGTGTCTGCTCGGGCCCATAGCTGAAATCGTAGCCTGTCGAGAAGCTCTCCCGCGAACGTCCGCTCGGGAACATCTTCAACTTCTACGTTCTGCTTTCGGTGTTACTGCAGTTTGCGGTACATATCATTGCGCTGGTGTATATCACTGGACTATCCAAGTCACTCGAGTCGTGAGTACTCTGCCACCTGGCCTTCGCAGGCAGGGTAAGCTGACAATCCAGCCGTGGGGAGATCGATCTTGACAAGAAGTTTGAGCCGACTCTGCTCAACACCGCCATTTACCTCTTGGGTCTCAGTCAGCAGGTCTCGACGTTCGTCCTCAATTTCCAGGTCAGTTCTCATGTGTGGCCCGACGTACAAACACAACAAGCTGACGTAGCAGGGCCGGCCATTCCGGGAAGGTATTCGCGAGAACCCGCCATTGTACTACGGTCTCCTCGGCGCCTCTGCTGTCGCATACTGCGGAGCGACCGAGTTTGTTCCTGAGCTCAACAGCTGGCTCCAGCTCGTCCCCATGTCCATGATGGTATGTCCAGCTAGCTTCCAGTGTTCTCAATTCGAGAAGGAAATGAGCTGATATCCAACAGTTCAAAATCCGGCTCTCTCTCGCCATGGTCCTCGACTTTGGTCTCTGCTGGGCGATGGAGAAGGGCTGCAAAGCCCTCTTTGCCGATTTGGCCCCAGCGGAGATTGTCACCCGTGGTGAAGATAGGAGAGTGAAGCGTCGCGCGGAGGAGGCGGCACGGATAGCCAAGGAGGCGGTGGAGGGTGCTGCGAAGGCCATTGAGGGGACATTACCCGAGTTGACGGAGGTGGTGAAGAAGAAGCAGTAGCCTGGTTCTGAGAGGTCAGGCTGAGGAAGGAGGAGATATAGAGCGTGTTGCATTGCACTTGATTTGGGTCTGATGCTGAATGCGCTGGGGTTGCTGATTTGTACTGATTCAAGCCAGAGCCGACAAAATCCAGTGCATTCCGCCAGGGAATTGCTACCTTGTGGGCTTCTATGGGACTTCCTCTCTCTCCTTCCGTCTTCCGTCTGGACACACCATCTCCTCGCTAGGCCAACCGCTCGTTTGTCCTAGAAGGTCCTGCTCCTCCTCTTCCTCTTTGTCTCTTTGTGCTTCTTACAGCCTGCCTTGCCGCCTCCACCCATGTAGCCAGTCTCCTGAGGAGCTACAGCAGTCTTGTCGCCGCCACTGACGGCGGCCAAATTCTGGGTATCGCCCAGTCCCTCTCCATCACCGCCCTCGGGCACAGGCGAGGGTCTTTGGCCTCCCTTGTTCCCGCCGTATCCGCCGGTCGGTCGGCCACGGCGAGTACTGGTGTTCGTCGCCTCCTCCTCCTTCTCCTCATCCTCGGTGTCTCCCTCTGCACCTTCCCCTTGATCTCCATCTCCATCTCCGCCTTCCGCCTCTGGCTGACTCGTAGAGTTCCCAGCCGGCGCCGCTCCACCTCCCTCACCAAACGCCGACGTCTGCGCGCCGTCCGTCCAGCCAAACTTGGAATTATACGACGGCCTACTTTCGTAGTCCGGTACATAGTCCAGATTGGATTTATCGTTCGCCCAATAAACCGGCTGGGTCGGGCCCGATATCTTGCCCCTCCGCGGCGGCGCCGGCTTCGGGAACGGCACCGCCACCCCACCCTCCACCTTGCACCTAAATCCCACCATGTACATCTCGTCCTGGCTATTCCGGCCCTGCCAGAACCACGCGCACGTGCATTCTCCCCCCGGGCACGACGGGAGATTGGCGGGAATGTCAAAGGTGGTGTCCCTCTGCCGGACGCAGTTCTCGAGGACAGACATGATGGTAAAGTCTTCAGGTTTGGTGGAGGCCGCGTTGGCAGTAGGGGCGATGGCGAGGGCACAGCCCATGAGTTGGGCCTCGGAGTTGCCGGTCCAGCCGGTCTTGGAGTTGGTGGTACCGCCGGCGTGGTAGGCGCCCGAATCGACCGGACAGGCGTCGGTGGAGGTTTGGTCCCCGTAGGAAGAGTGTTCTTTGCGGCAGGAAATCTCGACGGTGAGGGGTTGGCCAGCGGTGATTGTCATGACCTCGGAAGGCTTGTCGTTGGCGTTACCGTGAAACCACTGGTACGTCAGCATGAGCAAAGGATACATGCCTTATGGGAGAGGGAGAAGTTGAGGAAGGGTAAGTGAGAGCAAGTGGGGATGCGCGAGATCGCGATCCGGTAAGGTCTACCGAGCGCTTCACTCACCCATTTGGAGAATGGCTGTCCCGACAAAGGAGTAACAGGCTGGTATGGCTGTGTAAAACCATATACCGATGGGTGCCAGACCGCCATATGCGCGGTGGAGGTCGGAGCACGAGCGAGGAGAAAGAGAGCCGCGGTGAGGAGGGAGATGGGAGCCGACATTGCGTCAGAGTCGGACAGGTGGGGAACGGCACGAGGGAGAGCTGGTCGGCGAGGAGTGGTGTCTGGCGATGAGGCGGGCTCGATGCGATGATACGTGAGGTGCGGGCGATCCGATATGATTGACCGACCGGCGGCTTTGTGTGGAGGAGAGAAGTAGAGGATAAGGGTAAGAAAGCTTAAGGGGTGAGATGGTGAGAAAGCTGGAGAGGAAAATGCCTCGATGGAGGGTGCGGGAGAATGACCGGTCAGCCATCTCCTATATAAGTGAGCCCTACAACGGTATCCCGACCCCAGATCCATCAAAGGGGCTGGATATACCAGGGCCATCACGTGAAACAGCATGAAACGGGTGATTAGCCGATTACCCCTTGAAGTGTTGTGCTCCCTTTGAGCCTGTCAGCACGTTTCAGGGTTCCCTTCTCATTGTTTTGAGGTTCTGATGTGCATTCTCTCCTTTTGAAGCTTGCTTTGAGGGTTATCGTTCCTTGACGAAGGGGCTGGGGTCCGCTGTCAGCTGAACAACCGGACTTGAAGGCGAGCCATTTCCCCTAGAGAGTGGTTAGCATGTTTGCTTAGCAGGTCAATCCGGCTATATATGACCTCTGATGAGGCACGGGGCGCCGTCAGTGCCTTGTTTGAAGACCGTTGAGAGCGGGGCGAGGTTGAAGATAGATCGGCTAATACGGTCGGTCCGAGGACCGAGGGTCGCGGGCGGGACGCATCAACCTCTTGTTTTCCGTCATCTACATCAGTGCCCACTACTGCATGTGAGCTGGAGGTCTTGCGGCCTACAGATCGTCATACTTGGTGATGATGACATGCCATGCCGGAAGACGACTGCGGTCGCACTTCGGCACTCCTCGCCACCACGCGAGGCTTGACGTGCTTCTGTGGTGGGCAATTGAGCAGTTGGACAAACCAACATTGGCTTACTCATGTCAGCTGTGATACAGCTGCTGGGTTATCCTACGGACCGCGTCAAAGCCAAGGGGCAGAGTTGAAAGGCGAAGCTTGCGACCCGCTGCGATAAGGATTCCCTCATCCGTGTGATCGAGATCCGTCCCACATTCCTCCGTGCGGCACTCCGTCGGAAGCAAAGCCAAAGCTTAAAATCTCTCCTTGGGGAATGGGGAGGGACTGGACCGAGTAAGACCGATAAGCCAGCCTCGGCGACCACCCATTTCGAGTCTATGTAGCTTTGTCTCGTACTGTCCCCATTGCAGCTCGTCTCGCTCCCGTCTTCATCTCACCTGCACACCTAGACACTCCTCACCATTCCGCCCAGACTCGCTCAGCTTGGCGGGAACAGCGTCCTCGACCTGATCTTGCGGATCAAGTGCACGCACCTCCACCTCCCCGCTCGTCCTCAGGCACAGCCTCATCTCGGGCGAGCTAGGCCCATCTCCGGATTGATTGCCCGCCCCGCCTTTCGCCCAGACCATACCGCTTGGTCGTCAGGCTCGTCGTCCACATCAAGGTCTGCACGGGCAGCGCGGAACTCCGTCAATCGAACTTCACCTCGACCGCACGCACGCCACATCTCTACAACTAGCCATACCCTCGAGCCGGATAACGAGATGGCGCACTCGCACTCACACACGGAGCCACAGGCGCAGCTCCAGCGACCGGGACATCAGGTCCTGGATCAGTTCCCGCAGCTGCAGGAGCTGATGGCTGCGAATGAGAAGTGGGCGGGGGAGATCAAGGCAAGGGAGCCAGAGTTGCTCGAGACGTTGTCGAAAGGACAAGTGAGTTGGATGACTGCCTCGCGGGCATCTCGGGACAGCTGAGTAAGCGATGTAGCTATCGAGCTGTCGTTGAGGTGCTGGATAGGAGCAGATGCTGATAGCCTAGGCTCCCAAGATCCTCTGGATTGGCTGTGCCGACTCTCGAGTCCCGGAGAGCGTCATTTTGGCTCGGAACCCCGGAGAGGTGTTCGTTCTGGTGAGCTGCTCTCTTCACACTCTCACTTAGGATCAAGAGGACATAGCTGACAGATCAGCGAAACGTCGCCAACCAGTTCCGGCCAGATGATGATTCTGCCAACGGTCTGCTCGAGTATGCCGTCGGTCCGGTCGGCGTTGAACACGGTATGTCGCTCTTCTCCTGCCTTCTCACCTATCATCTATTCCATCTACTGGTGAAAGGCCCCGCTGACCCTCAGTTATCGTCTGCGGCCATTCGGGCTGCGGCGGCTGCGTTGTCGCCCACGGTCTCCCCAATCCCAAATTCGAAGAGAACGACACCTCGGATACACCCCTTATGCGGTTCATCGAACCCATCGTGACCCTCCGCCACAGCCTCGAGGGCACGTGTACCGTCGATAAGCTGATAGAGGAGAACGTCAAGGTCGGAGTGCGGAACGTGGTGGCTAGCGAGGCTATGCGGAATAGTTGGGCGAGGGCGGGGAGAGGGGAGGGCAAGAAGGTGTGGGTGCATGGATGGGTGAGTGACAACTTCGGGGTCAGACGCGTTCGAGGGGATTGAGCGGGCTAAGGGAGACTGTAGCCATTAGCCAGATGGATGGGAGCTGATCTTCAGGTTTACGACATCAAGTCGGGTCGCCTGCGCGATCTGGGTATCTCGGTCGGTCCTCCCGAGCACGAATAGATAGTGCTGGTGCCATAGATTCAGTAAGGGGGTTGGGGGTTGATTCATAGCAGGAGAAGGCGGCAGTAAGTAGCACTCAAGAAGTACATTCGGATAAGCAGGGCTTTGGAGGGAGGAGATTATCGTGAAGACTGGAGAAGTCAATACTATGAGTTCTAGTAGAGTAAATCAGAGTATGCAAGCACCACGGAGCACACTTAGCTACGCCTCAAGGGCACCTGTTCTGTCTCTGGCAGCTCGCATGCATCTCGACTCAAGCAGTATGCATTAAGCGTCGGAGGTATAGCAAGGTATGACGCGACTGATATGTCTAACGCCACCGGGCGTGGACCCTTGACTTTGTTGATTTCACGGGCCAAAGGCAGGGCGGTGTCAACTCCTGAATCAGTCGTCTAGCCTCTATCATTCTTCATTCTTTCAAGCTACTTCCTATACACTACATTCATTCAGCTTGACCCGCCTCTTGCCTCTGCCGGGTACTGCGCCGCTATACTCTCCTCGCCCAAGCAGCTTTTCATGATTCAGAAATAACGACGACTCGCCCTTTCTCGACGTGTTCCTTCCCTTCCCTCACCCTACAAACGCTCGGTCGCGTGCAGGTCGACTTCACCGCTTGTAACACTTCATACCCATCTCTCCGACGCCGACACGATGGTCAACATCCCTTCGTCCAACAAGATCCATGCCTTACCTGGTTAGCTTTACCCGTGCTGGTCGCACCAGTCGCGTCACCTGAGCTACCGAAACGGGTCCAAGCTGACCTGCAGTACTGGTCAATTATCACCTCCCGTCCTCTTCATCCTGCTTCACTGCGCTCTTCCCCGCGCCGCAGCAGGTCTACGTGCATGTCAAGGCGGCGTCCAAGGTCAAGGATGGGGAGGATGAGACGTGGGGTTCTATCCCGCTCAAGGCTGTAGTCCAAGGCGTGATGCTCGCTAGGTACGCGTCTCTACTTCGGCATTTGGGGGACTAGCTGACTCTCAGTCCCGAACTACACCCTTTCGACTCCTCCACACCCGACAGATCTCTCTACGTCCTGGATGCGCGCGAAACTTTTCTGCGCAGACAGCGAAACGCCAACATCCCATTACATCTCCGCTCGGACCGCGCCTCTTCGCCCGCGTGTGGTTCCTCGCCACCGCCTCCCGGCTCGGCGTCGGCGGAAGTGTGGTCCGGAAAGGGCCTTGTTAGCTGGGCATTGGCGGAGCCGGGACAGGGGAAGAACCTCATTACCGGCAGACTCATCCAGTCTATGGAGTTTGCGGCGGTTGGCGCGGCGCAGGTGGAAGGGATGGACGCGCTGGAGGCGCTGATGATCGCGGATGGAGAGGGATGTTGGGGATTAGAGGTGAACATTTCGATGAGGCCGCAAGGGGGACCGATGACGGGTCCATTGGGTGGTCAGGGCGCGAGGGCGGGGACGCCGGTGCCTATGGGAAACAGAGGGGACAGGGAGGCGTCCGTCCTTTCTGAAGTCCCATTCCAGGTCAAGCGGGAGATGACGCCGAGTCAGACCGTCCAGCCAACACTCGTGCGCGCTTCAACGTCGACGCGTATCCTTTCGCGACCTACGGTCCCCCACACCCACTCTGCGCCTGCTCAACCCAGCTCCACCCCCGCCGCGTCTTCCTCCTCCCGCAAGACCCGCGTCGCAAGCAGCAGCGGCAGCAAGAAGCGGAAAGCCACAGCGGCAGATGACCGCGCGCTCGCCAATATCAGCACCAACTCCTCGGCTGACAGTATCCACCGCGCGGTCAGGGACGACTCGCACGATCCTAAATTCATGATCCCCTCTATCCCCGCCGCGATCTACAACAACCCCTCCAGTCTGACCAAGGACCAGGTGAACCGGCTCCTCGCATCCCCGGCGTTCCTGGATCTGTTGGAAAAAACGGCGGGGCAGCCGATTGTGGATGCTGCCACGAAAAAGGAGCAGCAGATTGCGACGGCGACGGCGGCCAAGAGGGTGAAGCACGATCATGGGGATGAGTGTGGGACTGGGGAGAACAAGTGTTATAATTGTGGGAGGACGAAGAGCAGTGTTTGGAGGAGTAGGACGATGGAGGATGGGTCGGCGGTCAGGGTGTGCAATGGTGAGTCAGAGGAATTGCGATTGGCGGATTTGGCTGACGTGCCAGCGTGCGGGCTTTACTGGAACCAGAGGAAAGAGATGCGTCCGCCTGCACTCTGGTCCGCGGTCGACGACGATGTTACGGAGCGACCACGGTCGACAAACCCCAAACCCATTATACCCCGCAACCCCCCTATCCACCTCACCGCCCGCGCCGCCGCCGCTGCTGGCAAGGGAAAAGCAGGGTCTGCTAGCTCCAGCACTGCCACGTTCAAGCGCACCCTCTCAGCCGTCGTCGAGGAGGATGCGAAACGCATTGCCTCGCGTCGACCATCCTCCACTACCCCGGCAGTCCGGTCGAACCTCAATCCCGCTCGCAACGCCCCCGCCCCCGCACCCGCTACCTCTCCCGCCCAGAGCACGCGCGCAAAGACTATGCGTAACGCCAGCTGGAAGAATCCGCAGGGGAACCAAGTCGCTTCGTCCCCTGGCGGATGGGTCAACCCGGATGCTCGCGCTGTTACCGCCAGCGAGGCGTTCGAGCCTGTTGCCAGCTCGGCCGCTCAGCCCGCATCGGGCAGCAGAGGCTTCAATACCCAGAGCGGGATCCAGTCGCTCCAGCTCCCGCAGTCGGAAGACCAGTTCCAGATTGCTGGGAATTGGGACACGGATCATTCGACCCTATTTGACTTTGAGGCGTTCGAGCAGCGGAATGACAAGGCCGAGGGCTCTCACCATGGGCACCAGCAGCCACTTCGGCGGTCACCACGGAAACACATCCCTCGGTCCCATGGTCACGGCCACGGTCATGCTCCGTCAGATACCGACCCCCTCTCTGGCTTCTACCCTACTTCCACTGCCCCCGGACCCTCATCCCCTCGGTCCAACTTTGACTTTTCCGCCCTCCCGCCCTCATCGCCGCCCTTCATACCCGGTGCGGCCAACTACCACGTCCTCGGCCCCCATGCCAACGCGCAAGGCGGGGGAATCGCCAGCCTCCTCATGTCCAGCCCGGACTTTTCGCCATCATCCCTCTTCGGACCGAGTCCGACCGACAGTAATGGCGTGCCCGTGCGCTTGACGCCAGAGAAGAATAAGAGCGGGCTCCGGAACAGCTTTACGCCGATCCAGGAGGGACGGGAAGGCAGCGATAGTGCCGCCGCTTCGGAATCGGGCGTGGGCGTCGTTGGACTTGGCGTAGGCATGGAGGGGCTGGATGCGCCATTTAGTTTCGGAGCAGACACGCAGCAGGTGCCAGAGGGAGAAGTGTCGATGGAGGATATCACCAAGGCGCTTAATGAGAGCGGGATGGACCAGGCGGCGTGGGACGAGCTGTACGCGATGATGAACGAGGTGATTCCGCAGGAAGGGGAGGTGTTTGGGATGCCTCCCTTGCAGCCTTTGGAGGGGCAGGGGCAGGCGCAAAAAGGACAGGTGGGAGGTGGGGATGGGTTGGATCTGGGCGCGGGGGAGGACTGGGCGGCGCTCTTCAACTTCAGCCAGGAGTAGGGTGCGTCTCAGGGGGATGGGGCCAGACGGAGGAGCTTGATCACAGAGGGGACAGGCGGAGGTATTGGATGGAGCGGTGCACACGGACCCAAGCGGGCATATGCGAGAGGTGGCGGGTACAAGGGAGAGTGTGAGGGAGTTCTTTTGGGCTGTAAGCAGGTTGTGTCTTGTAGCTATAGAATAGCATTGCTTCACGAGTAGATTAGAGTACGTAGATCATCATGCCCCGAATATGACCCCCCATGCACTTTCGACTTTATGATTATCGCGAGAGCGTGCTACAGGCAGCTGGGATGACCAGGAAGCCTCGATGGCCTCTGGCAGACATGGCCTGACGGCAGGCGAATGAGGTCGGAGGCATATCTAATCAGTAGCATGCCGTAATGACCCTTCTTCGGCCGAATACAAATGGCGTGCTGAGCTAGCGGCGGTAAAAAATCCTCCATTCTTCTTTTACCTTCACCTCTTATCAATCATCTATACTTCCCGACTTACTCATACACTTCTACACGACAAGATGGCCTGCGAGAACTGTGCCTGTGGCTCTCAATCCACTGGTACTGCCGTGCCTCTCAAGCGCGGCCCGAAAGCCGCCACCGCTTCGGGGGACGTTTGGTCTCTCCAGGCCCCCTCCGGCTCGGCCAGCGCGCGGTCGGCCTCCCCGAGTCGCCCCGCTGAGCGCGAGGAGCAGCTCCAGGAGATCTTGGGCGACGTTCAGCCCCTCGCGAAGAAGTGCGGCGCGGACGAGAGGGAGGGGCATCAGTGTTGTAAGGATTTGAAGGGGGAGGATGAGCGTAGATTGATCAGTCCGGAGATTGTGCGGGATGTGTGAGTTTAGATGCAAGGGAAAGAGGGTTTGCGGGGCTGAGTGCTGATGATCTAGGATCATCGGCCTGTCGGACGGGTTGACGGTGCCCTTTGCGCTTACGGCTGGGCTGTCGAGCCTTGGGTCCAGCAAGCTGGTCGTCACTGGTGGATTGGCTGAGCTTTGCGCTGGAGCCATCAGTATGGGTCTTGGCGGATATCGTGAGCTACCATGTTCCCCGCATGCGGTATGCTGGGCGTAGCTGACATCTCAGTCGCCTCCCAAGCTGAGCTCGACCACTTCCACTACCTCCGCCGTCAAACCCAAGCCCGAGTCCTCCGTTCCTGCTCTGGCGAAATGGAGCGGGAAGTCCACTCCATCCTCGGTCCCTTGGGCGTCAAAGAGACCCTCTCGCGTCTCGTCGCAGAGGACCTCCGGGGCGTGGAGGATCAGCTCTACATTGGCGGTGCGGCCGATTATGGATCTGCGACGGAGGGGGTCATGCGTGCGAGGGAAGGAAGCGGGAGCTCGAGCGGCAAGAAGGAGAAGAGAGGGTGGTTTGGGTGGAAGAAGGTCACTGGGGCAGAAGAGAGGGAGAGTTTGTTGGAGCAGGCAGGGGAGGGGGAGAAGGGGGATGAAGATATGGGTTTGACGGCGTTCCTTCTCAAGTTTGGGGAGGGGATGGGTGAGCTTTCCATTTCGGATGTGGTTATTCTGGAAAGAGCTAACTCGGACAGAGGAAGTCCCGCCGTCCAGACTGTACATATCCGCCCTGACTATCGGTCTCTCCTACTTCCTCGGCGGCCTCATCCCGCTCATTCCCTACATGGCGAATGTGACCGCTCAGACCGGCCTCATCATCTCGAGCTGCGTCACCGGCGTCGTGCTCTTCATCTTTGGCGCCTTCAAGACGTACTTCACGTAGGTCTATGCCGCTACTAGGCCAGTGCGAGGGGAGATTGAGCACAAGCTGACGTTATAGCGGCGCACAAGGCGGCTTTGGCGGGTACCTATACGGAGCGACTTCGACGATGTTTGTGGGTGGTCTGGCGGCAGCAGCGGCGTTTCTGCTTGTCAAATTGTTGGATGTGCGAGAGTGATGACCTGAGGACCCAAACAGAAGTGGGCGGATGGGCGGATGGGGCTAAAGTGTCCGAGAAGAAGACAGTCGATCTGGGTTTTACGATTTTATAGATGTGCGGGTGAAGATATCAATTCCTTGGCTATGAGTCTCGTGGAGCTACCTCCTCTGGCACTGCAGACCCCCAGCGAGGGAAGCAGGAGCCTCGATAGAGTGCAGCCGCTCTGCTGATGGCAGCAAGAGGCAGCAAGCTAGCAAGACGAGCTTTACGTACAGTTTGCCCAGCGAGATTTCGTGCTTGATTTCTTGCGAAAGCGCGTACGCTCCCTCGCACCAATACATTGTCTGGACCAGCTATCCATATCATGCCACCCTCGGAGGCTGGCCAATTGACCGCACTAGTAAGCGATACGATACAGTCCTTGGACGTCGAATGTGAGCTGATGTGTCGAGGTGCGTGCGAAAGACCAGACGGCCGAAGTCAAATTAGAAGTCAACTCGTCCACGACCCTCGGAGAGCTGCTAAGGTAGAACTGGAGGCAGGGTACAGAGAATGCGGTCGAAGGGTAGGTAATTCTCCCGTCCGACGTCAGTTTTCTCCGCCGCCGCTCGGGTCGATGGCTGGAATCCCTGGATCTCTTCCACCTGCACCAAAATACCTTAAGTAATAGGCTGATACGCTAGTTTCCTTGTCGACCTTACCGTCGTCGCCAAAGCCGCCCAGCCACCCGTAGCATCAGCGGCTCAAAGGGCCGAAGCCTCGGTACCAGCGGCCTCTACTGCGAGGAAGATTTCTGCAAAAGCGTCGGCGGAACCCTCGAAGCGCTCTTCCGCGATAGATGAACTTCTGGGCAGCAAGGTCAGCCATCTGCGATGAGACGTGAAGTCCACCCGAGGCTGGCTTGACACTGACGAGCAGATTCCTCCACCATGGTCTATGTATACCGCTGGAGGGCTCAGAGTACACTGAGCACCAGCATCGCGAGGGCTGTGAAGAGGCCCCGAAACTGCTCGTGTCAAGGGCATCAGGCGTGAGTCTGCTTCGCCTCGCACAATCTGACTATGAGCTGATTTGACAGGAGCCTGTTTTGACTGTTCGAGATCTGGGCATGAAGGATGGGGACATGATCGATATGGGATTCACTCGTAAGCTTCTTCCGAAGCAACTGGTAGTCTGAGCATGGCTAGGCCTTTCGCTGACTGGTCAGGCTGCAAGTGCTAGACATGCACACATGTGCTCACCACCGTCGAGCACACCTGGAAAGGCGATCGGGTGCGCCCATCAAGATTCAATGAGATTGTTTGCTCCAACTTCAAGAACCTATGCCGTCGCCCACAGTTTCGCAGTCAGCATACTGATGATGACTATCCGAAGCCATCAAATGGTATATGATGTACATCCTTGACTTCTCATGGGCTCGCTCGTTTGCGGCAGTAGGCGTACGTAGACCGCTCACGCACATCAGAAAATGGTGTTGTTCAGAAGTTCCACCCTGAACCCCACAGGGTTGTTCCCAGGCCCGACGCCGCACGTCCCGCCACAGAGCTCGGCATACACTTGGGCTGATATCCCCATCAGCAGCTGCGCGCAAGGCGAAGCCGCGTCCATGAGAGCGACCTACCAGAGAAGTCGATCCTGTTCTTTGCTTTGCAGTCGCCACACCCCTCATACGCAAAGAGCGGGCCATCTTTGAAGATGATCTCCTTGCCGTCCGGTCCAAAGACCTTGGCTCTGATCTGTTAGCGAGCGCCGAGCCGAGGGGCTGAAATCCGCGATGCTTTATAGGTGGCCATGGAAGACACTTACTCTTTCCCGCAGAAAGTCCTGTCGGACCAGGTCAGGAGTTCCTTGGGAATCGCTAATGTCATCAGTATCGCCCTCCGCCCCTCAGCATGACCCGCAGACTAGTCGGGTTCGGCACCTCGATCAGCTTACCAATCATCCGGTTGGAGTTGATGCTCGCGTAAGTCTCGCCTTCTTTAGCGCAGGCAGGGATGGCCGGGTTCGTCTTGCTGTAAATCGGGTCGTTCCAAGTCGCCACCTCACGGCGGTTAGCAGCGCAGATTCCCCCGACCCCAATCGGGGTGGTGTCATACCAGCTACCATGTCAGTTTGCTGCCCCGCATACTTATTTAAGACATGATGTACTAGGTAGCTTCCACGTTGGTGAAGGTCAGACCGGCGACCTGCTGGCTGACAGCGAGGATCGCAGCGGCGACCAGGAGAGAGTACTGCTGAGCGTGCATTGGGCGGGTGAGTTTGGCGGCAACAGGTATTGAATAGTCGATAATCCCAAGCGTGATCTGACGGGCAGAAAGGCTCGCTACAAGTAGACAAGGGTGAGAATGCCCATCGGCCCCGTGTATCGACTCCTCGGAGAGATGGTCAAAGGAGGCGCATCTCTTACTCGTCTGGGTGTCGCCGATGGGCTAGCTCCGTGCCTCACCTTTGTTTGAGACACGGAGAGCTGCCCCTTGACGGTCCTGCTGCATGTCAGCAACAGCGATATCAAACGAGTAGCGTAAACCCCGCATAAGAGAATAGACAGGGTCTGCCTGAGAGGGCGGCAGGTCGACCTGAAGCTTTAAGACACGTCAGAGCATGCTACAGGCAGTAGTTTATTTCAGAGGCTTTGGACGGCCGCCCCAGGACTCAGTCGCATATTCGTGCTCGATCCCGTGATGTGCTCTCTAGGAAGTCCGTATGTTTAGCAAGGAAGTCAGTATCTTTAGCAAGTCTCATCATCAGCGTCCTCGTAAACGCTCGTCCGTAATGTGTCTATGTAAGTATATATGTGGGTTCCACCTCCTCCCCCGCCTAACCAAGATCCAGCGCCCAAGCTGGACCCATCGCCCCTCTCCCTCCAGACCCCTCGATCTAGCAATCACGCATCACGCGCCCACTATGACCGCTCAACCAACTCCTCAATCTCCACCTTGGCCTCCATCGCCTCCGGACTATCCTCTTTCAGATCATCAGCGGGTTTTGTCGGTGGTGCAGCTGCCGGTGCCGGTGCCGGTGCTGGGGCAGCTTTAGGCTCTTCCGCCTTTGGTGGTGCTGGTGCCGCAGCTGGTGGAGCCTCTGCCTTTGGTGGTTCTGCTGCTGCTACCGGAGCGGCCTGACCGTGCTTCTTCGGTAATGTGAAGTCCTGCTCATGAGCCCGTGAATCTTACCCTGAATGCATGGTCGGCTGGGGAACTCACCATCTTGCCGTTATCCCTATCGGGCGAAACCAGCCGGGCGTACTCGAGATACAGTAGGAACATGTATGACTGCATGTCCTCTCTCCTCCATGCTGTTCATGTCAGCTCTGCCTCCTACACACCGTTTGAGAGTCGAGCGTGGTCAAGTGAGCTGAGCACTCACTCCTCTCGACCCAACATTGACTGTTCAGCGCTATTCGCCGAGCGACCTCATCGTGCGCGCCCTTGCCGGAAGGTGTACCGCGGAAGCTAGAGTGTGAGCTCTCGCTCTTGGTACGGACCAGATCAGTTAGCTCACAAAGCCATGATAGAGTACAAGTCCGAGTAGTCCATCTTTGACGGGACGTAGGCGTACCACTCAGGCAGGGACTGAGTATCTGACGGGTCAGCTTGGACATCACAGCACTCTCGAAGCCGGAAAGAAGCTCACTCCATTCTGGGAAGACTGATGATTTGATGACGACACTGAAGTGCGTCAGCTGATGTTCTCGGTATGATCCCCAGTCCGAGAGTCAGGCAACTCACTTGTTGCTGGCCATCAACCTCGGGAAACGGGAGGACCAAGCATTCCCATCCGTCTACCTCGTCAGCCCCTCCCCATCCCAGCTTGCCCCCGCAAACCGAACCGCTTAACACTCACGTCAAACACAAACTTGTACTCGTTACTCTTCTCACTCGCATCCTTCTCCGCCCACTCAATCTCCTTATTCATCTCATCACACGTCCCGTCGTCCCAATCGCACTGCCAACTGCCCCCTGCCAGCTTCATGTCCATGTAGAAATCACCGAGCTGTTTCATGGGGTATCGGCCCAACTCGGTTTCGCCGGTATTGCCGATAGCGGACAGTACTTCCTGGTTGGCGCTCGTACGATCGTTGGCGAGGAAGTGGAGGCGTTCGCGGTGAGATTGACGCCATTTGGCTCCAGAGTTCTTGTTGTGGTTGAGACCGGTGGCGAGGCCGCGCTGGAAGTCAGCTCAAACTTTCGTCATTATAGCCAACGCGAAAGGACTAGCTCACCCAGTAGACCTTTCCAATCTTCTTGCTCCAGTCCGGGTCAAACCCGACGTCATCGCGGCGCCCATCTCGGCCGATAGGGGTGACGGGGATATCGCCATTCAGAGACGTCTTGGACGGGACAAGAATGGGGTAGAGCTTGGTGTGTGGTTTTGGGTGCATGTTTTCGTCGTGTGCTTCGAGGAGCATACCGTGGTTCTCCATGTACTGACAGTATCAGCTAGCTTCCCAGGATGAGCGAGGGGTGAACGACAGCTGATTACGTACCGAAGGATGTTGGCAGATATCCATAGCGGCCGCATGACGCGAGATGAAGGTATCGGTCTCGGCTGCAAAGTCAGCTCTGGATTCCGCAGAAGGCATGAAAGCAGCTAAGCTTACGGAGCTCCTTCACGCCCTTGACAAGTGGACTGTCAGGTGCGCAAGCACGCTCCCAGATCTGCTCGAATCGGTCGTCCTCGTTTGGGTGGTTGGAGACTGACTAGTCAGCTTGCCCGCGTCGCCCGGAGAGGTGTAACGAGAGAAGCTTACCCTTTCCTGCCTTGGCGGCATTGACGAGCTCCTGCTGCCTCGCATAGTCCAGTAACATCGTTGGCTGATCATGGATTGTGAAAGTCGCCCTGAGGTGTAAGCTTCTACGCCAGCGACGAGGCTGATGGGGGGATAAGCTCACCTGAAACTGGGAAGCAAATCCAAGAACGGCTCCATCAGGTTGATCTGACTATCCGCTCTGGGCCGACTAGCCCACCATGTATCGCGCGAGTAGTTGTCGTTCCATTCCAGCTCGACCTTGCCGTCGTGCACGATGAGGGTGAATGTTTCGGGGATAGTCTCGGTCTCGACCAGGCGGTCCTGGAGGGTCTTGATGGGGAGGCCGTAGAACGGGAGGAGGGACGTCATGATACTGCCATGTCAGCTGACTTTCTGACCCCTACAATGGAGGTGAAGGCTAAACTCACGCATCGTATTCGTCCGGTAAGAGCACATGAACCGAGCTTGCAAAGTGCCACCACTTGTCAAACCCTTTTGGCGGATTCCGATTCCACTTTTTGATATACTTTTCCGTCGCCTCTTCGATCGTCTGACTCTGACTGCTCATCTTATGCTTCCACTTTTCCTCGCCCGCTTTGAGCAACGCCAAGATCGGGTGGCTCGTCCCTTCCGGTCTTGTGCCATTCCCACTTCCCCCCTCGCTTCCTGGCTTGGCACGCACGACACCCGCCGATACTTCTTCGAGTACGAGCCACTCTGCGCGCCGTTTCTCCTCGGCCGACAAGGCGTCATAGGGCGACAAGAAGAGACACTGGCCGTCCTCGTCGAATTCGGCCGGTCGGTCGATCACAGCTTCGGAATCCCATATGGATGGAAGCCATTTTCCGGTGGAGAAATAGGAGGGTTCGTCTGAGGAGGATGAGGGGAGAGAGGAGGGGGCGAAGAGGTTGAGGAAGAGGACGAGGATGGCGGCGGAGAGGGCGAGGAAGACGAAGCGACGGGGGAGGGGGAGCTTGAAGGGTGAGGGAAAGGGGAAAGCCATCGTGGGCAGGGCCCTAGGCAGTGGAGGTCAGAGATCGGCGATGGCTCTCGCCGTGGGAGTGAAGGTCGGTCGGGTCGATAGTCGAGCTCGAGCTCACGGAAGGGCCGCGAGCAAAGCTAGCGAAGTCAAGCGTGTCGAGGTGAGAATTACGGCAAAAGAGAGCGCGTACTCTTGTGATCTCCTTATCGCCGGGACAGAGATGAGCGCCGAGCACAGTAGTCCAGCGAGTAACCTGTTCACTGCTGTTCCTGTGAGCCCTTTGACTGGAAGGGAGGGGGAGAGGGTGACCAGAAAGGGGGTTATTAGAAAAGCGATGCGAGAAGCGAAAGCCAACGCGGTGAACGGTTCGTGCATGCATGCATGACTTTTACCCCTGGAAGCGTTTCACGTTACGTAAAGAAGTCCGCCACCCAACTCTTATACACCTTCAATTCGACCTGCAACTCTCTCCTCCTCTTGACATACATCTACCTGAGAAGACTATAACAGACGCTGGCTGTTCGGACGGTAGTACAAATAGAAGCTCTCGAGTACACTCTACTACTTCATCAGAATGGCCGCAAAGCCCCCAACACTGCGTTTCTGCGGAGAATGGTGAGCTCCTCCCTCTCCGACATTTCCAGGATCACAAGCTGATTCATAAGCAATAACCTCCTCTATCCCAAAGTACGTCGAGAACCGACCCACAGTCTCCCAGCTGACAGATCCATCGGGCTTGGCCGCCGAGTACACAGCTGACCCCTCCAGTCCGACAACAACTCCAAAGTCCTCCTCTATTCCTGCCGGAATTGTCTCTACTCCGAGAACGCCGTTGTGAACCCCCAAGAAGATGCCGCTTGCGTCTATAGGAATGATTTGCTGACGAGGGAGAGGTGCGCTGACTGTACCTGTCCTTGTCGGATTCCAGCGAGCTGTTGATGCTGATCAATCAGAGAACAAGCGGGCCAGACGAAGGATCTCGAGACGGATCCGACATTACTGCGGTCTACTGCAGTTGTGTGTCCTGTGTGTGAGGGCGCTGAGTGAGTTGAAAGCTGTGCGGGAGATCTGAGAGGCGGTAGCTGATGCCAAAGGTCCGTGGTGTATCAGGACCAAGCGCGGCGGTTGACGACCAACATGACGCTCTTTTACGTCTGTATCAACTGTAAAAGCCTGTTCCGAGATCCGAACGTCAAGACAAGATGAGGCGGGAGCTCGGGAGTCTGGCAGAGCGGGCAGGCGAAGAGGTGGAACTGGCGGGAGGCGTTCGCGAACTGCTGGCCACCAAAAATGATCGTTGTGATCACAGGAGGGAACGGCGCTGGGCGATTGAAGGGGAGGTAGCTGGAGTGACGGCTGGCCTAGTGTCTCTGACACTAGCCGCTCGACGAATATAGGAGAATTGTGACCTGTTGTAGTATAGACCAGTAGATAACATGCAAAAGTCATATCTGTACAACGACAATCTATATACCTCGAGTACACGGTTCCAGCGCGACCCTACCGCTTCCTCTCGGCCTTCCACTTGAACGCCTTACCCTCCCACCGCCTCGTCTCCCCATTCTTATCCTCCTTGGCATTCGGATCCTCCACCCAGCCATGCTGCTTGACCTTGCGCGCGCCTCCTTTCCCCATGAGCCCTTTGGTCTGTTCCAGCCGTGCTTCGGCTTGACGAAGGAGGCGGAGTCGGGCGAGGTGGGCTGAGAGGGAGGTTAAGAGGTCTAGGCGGGTTTGCTGGGGTGTCAGCGAGGGCCCATGTGGGGGTTAGTACGTGCGCGTGTGGCGATGGAGTCGCAGAGTGGGGGACAGACATCACTGTTGGCGGGGATACTCACTCTTGATTCCTCTGCCATCTCCTCTGGTGTCTGGACAGGCTTCGTGACAGGCTCGACGGTCGGCTTCTTCCGTTTCCCCTTGGAGACGACCGTCTCCCACCCGAGATCCACCTCTTCCGTCTCTGCTTCTTCTACCGCAGAGGCTAATGGGGCCTCCTCGTACTCGTCGACTGTCCCATCAGCTTCTCCACCTTCAGAATTACTTCCGGATCGAACAGCTCACACGCTTCTCTTCCATCCGCAAAGACCACATGACCACCCTGTACCGCCTTTGCCTTGCCCTTCCCTTTCCGTCCGCTCCCCGACCCGCTCGCTTGAGGATTAATCACCACCCCCATCTCCGCCAGCTTCTCCACCTCTGCCAGCTCCATCGCAGCAGACCATTCCCCCTCCGACGCCGCCGGCGCAGTCACCTCCAGCTCCTGCCTCATCTTCGCCACCCTCTAAACTCATCAGCTTCCCACGCTCCTATAATGCGCTAGACTCACCTTCTCATCCTGCGATATCTGTACCCTGACCCATCCCAAATCCTGGCTCTTCAACACCTTGACCACATCCACTCCCAACGCCTCATTGCCCCTATCCCCAATCTCCACCCCGCCCTTCGTTTGCGCCTTGACCATCCCAAAGTAGAATTCATCCTTATTTCTGAATGCCGCCTTTTCCTTGAGTTTCTTGAGGCGGTCCTGCTTCGAGTGGTAGTCGCGCGCTCGAAGAACATAGTCTTTGTGCTTCTCGAGCATACCGAGCCGTTGCCGATTGGCGGGCTGGGAACGCTCTTTGTGGTTTCGCCGAGCCATCGCGTCTGGGTGTCAGCGAGATTTCGATCCAGAGGAGATCGGCAATGCTCACTCTTCATTGATGAGGCAACCATGTTGGGCTGGAGAGATGCTTTACTATAGCAGAAGGTGGTATTGCAAGGCAGAGTCGCATAGTGGACCTCTCTCTGTTGACTTTTGTCAAGCGATTCCGAGGCGGCCCCTGCCGCCGACCGCCAAAGAGCTAATATTAAGCTTATCCAAGGATTGCGTCAGTTTAATCTATTTATCCCACCGCCATCAGTCGCGATCCCGGCCGAGATCCAACTCTTTAAGCTACTCTTTACCATAAGTGACATCTACTGTCTATAGCTCACTCAAAACAAGGCCTGCAATGGCCACACGGTACGGCCTCGGCCTGGGAAGGGCACTGGAGTGTCGGCTCCCAGCAGTGCTAGTCTCAAGGAGCACAGAAGCGGGACCGTCATTCCGCCCAGCTCGGTCTTTCGTGACTGTCTCTGTCGTCCCCACTCGGCATGCCCGCTTGTTCCCTTCGACGCGGAGACATCAAGGCCTGGTCCCGCCATTGCATGTCGGCCTCGGTATCCGCTTCAACTCGGCTACGTCCCGCCCGCCACCGTCCGAACCCCCAGATCGACCCCCTCAGCCCCAAACCCCAAAATCTCCTTCGTCCACCACCCCCGCCGAATCCGACACCCCCGCACCCGTATCTACCTCACAACCCCCATCACCCTCCACGTCCATATCTACCCCCCCACCGTCATCTTCCGCCGTCACTCCATCCTCGTCGTCCAAGAGCAAGCTCGAAAAGACGCCGGATACCGCCTCGCTTCTCCGTCTCCTGGCGCTCGCCAAGCCCCAATGGCCCCTGCTCGCGTCAGGTGTGGTCTTCCTCACTGTCTCTACAGGTGTCAACCTCGGTATCCCATGGGCCATCGGGCGGATCATTGATTTCTTCGCTCCGGGAAGCGAGGCGACGATGCTATTTGGTCTGCCGCTGGAACAAGCTACGATGGCACTGGCGGTCATACTGTTCGTTGGGGCTTTGGCAAACTCGGGACGGAGCATATGTTTGAGATTAGCAGGACAGCGGACCGTCATGCGTATCAGGTGAGTCCTTTTCTTCATGGCCTGCGCTGATTCCAGAAACCAAACCTACGCAAAGTACCTCGCCATGCCCCCTTCACACATCGAGACCGCCGGCGTCGGCGACGCTTTATCCCGCCTCGGACAAGATACATCCATCGTCGGCCAGTCCCTCTCTGAGAACCTGGGTGAAGGCCTCAAGGCCGTCCTTGGCGCCGCGGCGGGCTGCGTCGCCATGTACCTCATCTCCCCCACCCTCACACTCGTCATGCTATTCATCATACCGCCCATCTCGATCGGGTCATACTTTTATGGACGCTTCATCCGGGGACTGTCCCTCCGCACGCAAGAGGCCATGGGGAACATGTCGAAACTCGCCGAAGAGCGATTATCGGCCCATCGGACCGTCACGGCCAGCAACACCCAGCCGGCCGAGGAGGCGCTGTACGCTGGCCGCGTGGGGAAGGTGTATGGTCTGCAAAAGAAGGAGACATTTGCGAATGGGATATTCCAGGGTGCAAATGAGGTCGCGGGGGATTTGGGCATGATTGGGCTGTTGATCTATGGGGGTGTTTTGGTGAGAAGGGGAGAAATTTCGGTGGGGGACATGACGAGTCTCTTCATCTACGTCAACTGGATCGAGTGGTCCCTGAATAGTAAGTCCGGAGTGAGACGGGGAGCTGACGATCAGCTCTCGCTGGATTCTTTACGGGTCTGATGAAGGGTGTTGGAGCTTCTCAGCGGATTATCAGCCTCCACGCTCTGCAGTCGCCCATCAAGCTCGGGACGGGGTTGCCTGTGACGGAGCCGAAAGCTGGGACGATTGAGCTTCGGGATGTCAGCTTTGCGTACCCCTCCCGGCCGGACGCAAAGGTACTGGACGGCCTGAATCTGCGGATCGAAAAGGGAGAATGTGTAGCTCTGGTGTAAGCTGCGTCATACTCCTGCCAGTGACACCAGCTGACGTAGCAGCGGCGGCTCCGGATCTGGTAAATCCTCCATCCAACTCCTCCTTCTCCGTTTCTACGACCCCACATTCGGCACCGTCCTCCTAGACGACCAAGACATCCGGTCCTACATCCCCGAATCCTGGCGATCACGTATCGGTGTCGTACCCCAAGACCCCATCCTATTCGGCGGCACCATCCACGAAAACATCGCCTACGGCCACCCCAACGCATCACGCGAGGAAGTCAAGCGCGCGGCCGAGGTGGCGCATTGTGACTTTATCGAGGGGATGCCGGAGGGGTACGACACGGTCATTACTAAGGCAGCGATGAGTGGGGGTCAGCGCCAGAGAATTGCGATTGCAAGGGCGTTGGTTGGGAATCCGAGTGTGTTGTTGATGGATGAGGCGACGAGTGCGCTGGATTCAGAGTCGGAACGGGCTGTAAGTCTTTCGCTGAGGCGGTAGCATGAGCTGATTGTTAGGTTAACAAGGCGCTGGATAATCTGTTTGACGATTCCGAAATTACGGTTATTCTGATTGCGCACCGGCTATCGTCTATCGCCCAAGCGGACCGCGTGGTCTTGCTCGACGGAGGCAAGGTCGTCGAGGACGGTTCATACGGCGAGCTCCTGTCCCGCCGGGATGGCAAGTTCAGGCGAATGATCGATGGGCAACTCAGCAAGATTGGGGCGCCGGCGGAACCGCAGGACGGGGACGAGCACAAGCAGAAGAAGGAGGAGCATGAGCATGAGCACGAGCATCAGGCGGCAGTGGTGGCTCGGTCGTCCAAGGCCAAGTCGATATCGGCCAGTCCTAGTCCTTTCAGCTCTGCTGGGGCTCGGCGCGGCGCACATACCGCAGCGGCAGCTATGAGCCGGCCTTTCTTCTCTGCTCATACAGCACCGAGGGAGCGGGTCTCGACAGTCTACGGCGCCGCTACGATCGACGCCCCTCCTTTTCCTGACCTCGACCTACCCGCTCCTGGTCCCCCCTCGGCCACGCTCGAATCGTACAAGCCCAACCCACCTCTCACTCTCCGGCGGCGCATCGGGCTCTACTCGCAACTCTCCAAGCGCAATCTGTCAATCCTCATGACCCTCACAGCGACCACCGGACTCGCCTTATCCCCACTCCCCCTGTCCGTCCCCCTCCTCCTGAACCTCTCAGTCGGCACCTTCCTCGTCTCTGCCGCCGCCAACACATTCAACCAAATCCTCGAAGCTCCCCTCGACGCCCAAACTCCCCGTACCCGCGTCCGCCCCCTCGTCGCACGCCGAATCTCCCCCTTCCACGCCGCTGTCTTCGGGGCGGTATGCACCCTCCTCGGCGGCCTGGTCTTATGGCACGGCTGCAACCCCACCACCGCCGCTTTGGGCTTGGGCAACCTCGTCCTCTACGCCGCCATCTACACGCCCATGAAGCGCTTCAGCGTCTCGAACACCTGGATCGGAGCCGTCGTGGGCGGCATCACCCCCCTCATGGGATGGACGGCTACCGGCGGATCACTCTGGCCGACCTCTTCCCAACCTCTCCAAATCCACTACCCCTCTTCCCCGCTCTCGACAAGCCCCAACCCCCTCGTCCCCGCCACCCTTTTCGCCCTGCTCTTCTCATGGCAATTCCCACACTTTAACGCCCTCTCACACCTCATCCGCCCGTACTACGCCTTATCAGGCTACCCGATGCTCTCCGTCCTCTCCCCCCGCCTCAACGCGTTGGTATCGCTCCGCCACGCGGTGCTGCTCGTGCCATTCACGGCGGTCCTTGCGCCCGCATCAGGCGCGGTGGATTGGAGCTTTGGTCTGACGACGTTGATTCCGAATGTGCTTTTTGTGAAGAGTGCGTGGGCGTTTTATAAGGATGTAGGGGAGAAGACGGCGAAAAAGTGCTTTTTTGTCAGTCTGTGGTATTTGCCAGTGGTGATGGGGTTGATGGTGGTACATAAGGGCGTTGGGGGGTGGTTGGCGAGGAGGAAGGAAGAGGGGGAGGGGGAGGTCGTGGGAGGGAAGAAGGTGGATCTGAGATGAATGTGGGGAGGAGAGACGTTGATCAATCTGTATTTCTAGACATATCTACTTTGGGCACCTCGCATGGATCGTATCATCGCTCACGGCACCGGTTGATCCATTATACCTGCATCCTCCAACATCTATCTATCTATCTATTGACCCTATCTCCCCCAATGCGCCCTACGCCCACTTGCCCAATACACTCATCCCAATCAACCCGACCACCAGCGCGCCCACCGCCGGCACCACCTTACCCGCCGGCGCATGCCTCAACGGCCCATCCACAAAGTCATGCGCCAACAGTTTAAACGCGGTATACAGCAGTATCCCTGCGCTCACCGCATTGAGTATCCCCACCGACAAGAGCGAAGCCTTTCCATTCTGCGAAAATACCTGGCGGACGGCGATCCCGATCGCGATTCCGATAGGGGTGATGAGGATGAAGGCGACCGACATGGTGATTGCGCGGACCTTGGAGATCCAGTACAAGAGGGCGATACGGGCCCCGAGGGCGGCGCCTTCAAAGAATTGGTGGAAGCAGATGACGATGAGGAGGGTTGTCCAGCCCGCGCCGGAGGAGGCGCCGAGGGTCACGCCGATCATGATTCTGGATATCAGTTTGGAGTGGAAGGGAGAAGAAGGGGAGAGGGGAGAAGAAGGGGAGAAGAAGGTTAGAGAGGGAGACGTACGAGTGGAAGATGATGCCCATTTCGAGTAAGAGGACACGCCAGCTCTCCTCCGCCGCAAAGGCAGCATCGACGTGTGCGCAGTCATGCCCGTGCGAGTGCGAGTGAGAGCCAGCGGGGATGAAGCCGGCGCCGGTCTTCTCGCGGTCGGGTGAGCCGGGGTTGGAGCTTGTCGGCGAGATGTCGGTCGAGCCCATGGTGATGGTACCAGTCTTGCGAGAGGCGAGGCGGCTGCCCATAAAGTCGAGAAGGAACGTGACGAGCGCCGCGGCCATAGCGATTGCGGCAGCGGTGGATTCGTACGCGAGCTCCCCGATACATTCGTTCTGGAACATGACAAAGCCATGGAAGAGGAGGTGCTATTTATCAGCTTGTCCCTTTGTCGCCAAACCCCTTCTCGGGAACTTACGATGAAAGCGGTGGAAATGATAATTCCGGTCCCGAAGTGCTTTGCCAAAAAGAAGATACTGGCCCATACCCCGGCCTCCCGTCCAAACGCCACTGGATCCCCACTGGCAATCTTGCTCCCATCAGACCGTTTCACCCAGCCTGATACCATAGGGATCAGCACGCCGAGCGCCGAGGTGATGAGGACGATAAAGACCGCGCCGATGTGGATGGGCATCTTGTACTCTTCTTGGAGGATAGCGCCGCATGCTAGTTGTTGGGAGGAGCAGTCGCCGTGTCTGCTCGTCAGCTCTTGACCGGTGAGGCAGGGGAAAGGCTTACGTATGGCCGACGTGAATGATGCATTCTCCGCCTTCCGCAGACTCGCTGCTCGTGCCCGATGCGGACGCGTCTCCAGCCGAAGCGGTTCCGGTGTAGGCAGTGTTGGGCCCCTCGCAGTGGTAGTGGTCGATATGGAGGACGCAGCCGGTCGATTGAGGGGGAGGACCGAATGTCGAGGAGGCGGAAGAGGTGGGGCGGGCAGTAGATGATCCGCCAGCTGCGGTAGGGGAAGAGGCAGGAGCTTGGGTCGCGCTGGGCTGAACGAACTGGGCGTATGCGGCCGAGGCGAGGAGGAGGGAGGAGGCGAGCTGGACCCGCATTCTGAAGTTCTGGTATGGCGTATCTAAGAGTGAATATCTCGGTAAAGTGGGCGAAGACTGAGGAATATATGAGCAGTGAGGAGGAGAAAGTGAATTAGGGGCTGCTGGCAAATCAGTGACTCAGAAAGACCACCAACCATCTATCCGGCGCTTCAGATATCATGACCAGAACGCAACGATCTGAAGCACTGCCAAGAGCTCCGCAGATGCTGAGCGAGACCGCGACAGCGTGCACAAGGTGGACAAAGACCAAGGGAAGTGAAGGAGGAGCGAAAAGTTGGCTGAGGAATGCGGACCCGAGCGGTCGATTAGGCCGGATAAACCACCGGAGCTGAATTCATCCGGGCGATTAGATCAAAAGGTGTCAAAGGAGGACTGTAGCGGACTGCTTGGCATACCCTGCATCTTCTCTTCAAATTTGCTCCACCTTGCTTACCCCGCTCCAGTCAAGTATTGACCGTACAGGTTGACCGACGTTTCAAGATCTTCCCGACGCACGAGCGCCGATGCGGACCTCGCGACTCTAACTTTGGCGATTTTGCGGGCTTGGCAAGGAAATTAGGGCGGGCGTGGCCATAGATGGGAGTCATGCTTTTGCTCATGCGATGCCCCGAAGAGACCGTGTTTTCGGCGCTCCGAGAGCCGGCGTGTATGGGACTGGAGCGGAGCAAGGAGTACTTGCTTGGCGTGCGGTCTTTCTTCATACCCCATGGCGACAATCTGGAGCTGGCGCTGAAATCCTCATTCACTGAGCGCTAAGTTTTGTACTTATAAGACCGGACATCAGCTTTCACATCAACTTGTTCCTCCAACTCTCAACAGCTACTTCACTCCTTCCCACAACACCAGCATCACGCACTTCCCCAAAATGCTTGCCATCATCGCTCTCGCCGCTGCCGTCGGCGCCATCGCCTCCCCCGTCAACATCGCCGCTACTCTCGGCTCGCGTGACCTCAAGCAGACTCAGACCTGGATCACCATCCACGAGTCTTGCAATGTCACCCAGCGCCGCATGATCGAGCGTGGTCTCAAGTGAGTAATTCCTTTTTGCCTGAATTGTAGAGTCAAGCTGATGTTCCAGCGAGACTTGGGAGGTCGTCGACTTTGCCCAAAAGTACATCAAGCAGAACGGGCCGGACGACCCAGCCTTCCAGCTCTACTTTGGTACCTCTAACCCTCGCGCCATGGTCAACGCTCTTGGGTCGTACGAGGCGGTCATGTCGTCGGACAAGACGGGTGTGGTTCTCCGATGTGACGACATTGACGGGGTGAGTACAGTTCTTACATCATCTTCAACCTCCTCACCCTCTCACCTGCTTCTCTAGAGTCCAGCTGACGTCCAGAACTGCAAGTTCCCGGGATGGAGAGGTCACTGGCGCGGCAACAACGCCACCTCGGAGACGGTCATCTGCGACGCATCGTACACGGACCGGCGGTACAACATCGAGATGTGCATGAAGGGCTACTCTCTCACCACCGCCGCTCCCTCCACCTACTGGTCCGTCGACCTCCTCCACCGCCTCCTCCACGTCCCCCAGGTCACGGACGGTGCGGTCGACCACTACACCTCGGGTCTCGCTGGTGCTGTCCAGCTGGCCAAGACCAACGCCACCTATGCCCCCTTCGACTCGGACGTCCTCCAGTACTTTGCGGCCCACGTCTACATCAACGAGGTCGTCAAGGGAGGTGACAAGTGCATCGGGGACATTGCCGCTCTCCCTGCACCTACCGCGGACGCTCACGGTGCACCCCTCGCTTCTTCCACCTCGGCTGCTCCCGCTGCTTCCTCCTCGGCCGCCCCCGCCTCTACCTCCTCCGCCGCTCGGTCCGTCTCTTCTGCCGCCGCTGTTGCCTCTGCCTCAGCTTCGGCCGCGGCGGACTGCCACACCCACGCCGATGGCTCCATCCACTGCGGTGCGCACTAGGCGAAGCGCGGCGGGATATGATAGGAAAGGTCAGAAGTGTAAATAGAAATAGATAAGTACAAGGCGTTCTGGGATTATAATGGATTCATATACTTGCCTAGCTGTCTACAAGGCTCATCAGCGCTCTGCTACAGTACACCAGAAGGCAGTGGGTAGCCTTGTGTAGTGACCACCCACCCAAGTGGCAAAGTCAAAATCAGTCCCGTTCGGATCTCGCGGCGCCACGTCACTTTTGGCGCTCGGACGTGGACAGGCTCAAAGGCATCTTCAACGTCTTGCTTCTTCTCTTGCACATACACCCACCATCAGGCCATGTAGGCCACGCAGGCCTCTTGCTGCTCAGTCTACCCTGTCGCCGGCGCCCTGGCATCGCCAAAGAGACATGGCTATACTGCGGTCTCCCGCTATGCGCAAGCCCATCAGATCCAAACCCAAACAACCCTCTCGCCCATCCCGATCCCGCCGTTCGTCCATCTGGCACACCTTTTGGTATCAAGGCTCCTTTGCGGGCCTGATATTTATCCTGGCGTGCCTGCTGGTCATTTCTGCGTATGGGATAGGGGATCAGGCGTTTCGGACGGGGAGGCAGGGGAGGGGGAATGTTGTGATTCTGGCGGCGGCATATGTGGCTGTGGTGAGTTCTGGGTACCGGCTCTTCTCGTCGAGCTGAGAGCGGACGGAGCTCTGATCGGCGTGGATGGAGGAGAGGGATGTTTGGTTTGAAGTGGATGGGCGAGCTGGGATGTAGGTTGGAAGACATCAAAGAGGGAGGGAGGGCAATCCCACCAGGAACTGGGGGAGTCGACTGCGGGCCGTGCAGGGCGGATGAGCTCTCGCTGAGACGGTCTGTATCAGCTTTCAGACCAATGTGGGGAGTGAGGAGCTATGATGATGCTCAACGCTGATCATACAGGCTGTAATCTCTGCGATGTTCTGCTGGTCCCGGATCGTGACCATCAAGCGGGTCCTGCGGACGATGCCAAAGCCGTATATGCCGACCAAATATCTTGACTTGGATAAGGTGAGCTCCATGTCCTCCAAATATTCTCGAAGGAGGTAGATTGAGCTGACAAAACCCATAGTCCGTCGCAGATCACATTATGAGCGAGTACTCGAGAACGGCTGTCATTGCGCATATCAGCCAAGCCACGACGGGAGTTCAGGAGGGGTGGGGCAGACCAGGTCAGCTGCGAGATGACTTACCGTGTGTTACAGTAGCTGATGTCATAGGTACAAAGTGGGCAGACAAACACTTCCGGACCGAGATCCTACACACACTGCCGGAAATGCGTGAGCTCTCCTCTCTGCTCCTCTCTGGCTGCATTAGACCAATCCAGCTGACATTCAGACCACCGGCTCATTCCCTCCTCATCTCGAGATATCTCTCCTCCGCTATCGCTCTCGCCACTCGCAACCGCCGCGGAACGAACACACGACCAGGCGCTCACTATCTTTGTCAATTCCTACATCCGGCTCGTGGAGCAGGCGCGGTATGCCCGCCGAGAGCCGAGTGAGGCGGATGCGGAGGCGGTGATGAAGGTGGTGCAGGTGGTGAGGGGGACGATGGAGGTCAGGAGGGCGAAAGAGAGGGAGAAGGGAGAGGGGTGGAGAGTGAGGGATGGGAAGGGGACCGTGGACGGCGAGGGCTGAGCAAATCCGGCGTCGCGAGAGATTCAACGGGCCGGTGAAGGGGTGCAGTTGTATAAGTCTGACCTGATGAATTCACTGATCTTGCGCCAGTCGCGATGGCGATACATACTCGTACTGACCGGTCACGGTCACTGATGCGGCGATCTTCGACACAGCATGAGAGGAGGAGGCTGACACGCTAATTCCACTCGAGTCCAGCTGTCTTGCATGTGGCAATTTGAACGCTCGAACAGACCATGAAGTGATATACACAGCACGACCTTCGAGTCTGAGATCGCCTTCGCGCCCTGTATCGGAGGTTGGGGGAACCAAACTCCTGGTCGAGGGAGAGACGAGGCGGTCGTACCGGGCATATGGATTGTTGCATAACCCTACAGCACTAGCCGAGCTGATCTACTCATCGCTCGAGTCAGACTCTTCTCTACATGGATCAGCGCGAGCATCGGCAAGCGAGCTTGGTGACGTATAGCAACTCACTCATGGTATATGTGTCGCGCCCTACGGATCTCCTCTCTTCGTCTCTGCATTTCGATTTCTTGTCTACGCCTCTGCATTTCGATCTCCTCTCTCCGCCTATCGATGTGTATCTCCTCTCTCCGCCTCTCTATATGGATCATAGCTCGCGCGAACGACATGTTTGGACTGAAGACCAGCTTGTCAATCCAGCACGACCCCTGTATCCCGGACACTCCGGGCAGGAAGAGAGCCTCCATACAAGCATCGTGCGGCCCAAAACCGGGAGGAGGTGACTGTATTGTCAGCTTGTGTTCTGCCAGATGACGACATGTAAAGCGAGCTGGTCAAGGTACTCACAGCGCGAGTCCATACCGTGTTCTCCGCGATATCGGTCCCAAAGATTCTGCCCAGACAAATCACCTCCGAGCTTGCCTTGGCAAAATCTCGCGCGCACTTCTGATCATCGTTGAGCCAGACTTGCTCACCAAGTGCCTCGACAGCTTGCGTCGCGTCCAGCTCGACATGCTGTACACCTTGGTCTCCCGGGCGATAGCCTCGGCGATATATGAGACTCAGCTCCACGCTGTTTCGCCCCATCTTGACCAGACGGCGGGTGATCTCCCACACCGCCCAGTCAAGCGACTTGGTCGTCGAGATCCAGTCCGAGGGACCCGTTTGATCACGAATGTAACCCGGCCAGCCACCCATGACATGGGCAGCAATTGACTTGAGCACGTGCTCGTCATTGCGGTAGTTCTCGTCCTGGTGGAGGCTTTCATAGCGCTCGCGCCATATCGCGTTGGACATTCTCGCTATTGGTTTGAACCTCCGTGAGGTGGCGGTGAAGCCGTTGTACCGAAGCGGTGAGGCTGAACTCTGGTCATGGACCCGGAAGATGATGTGTTCGGGCTTGTGTCCGCGGATCCTCAGAGATGGGTCCAACCTGTCGATAGCCAGACCGAGGAAGTGTTGGAAGAGCGCGTCGCGCTCGTCGAGCGGCATCGCTCTTTCCAGGCAGTACAGTTACCAGCTGGGGTAGTGTTTGGGTGGAAGAGGCAGCTTTAAAAACGGGCGAAAACTGCGGATGACTCTCGCCGGGAATGACAAATGTGGCACTTCTGAAACTGCTCTAGCTCTGCGCATCCATCTCTTGGTCCAGCTGTACTGACTGCACTACAATCACACGTACAGGTAGAGCTGACTGCATAGCTACGGTACTACATGACTATAAAGTAGATACTCTGTTATGTTTTTGGTGGAAGGTGTATTCACCCTCCTATTCCGGCCCTTAGGGGGATTTTCTACCAGAACGCCCTGACAGCCACCGGCCCGCCGCCTGCCTTGAGCTGGATTATTGCCATTGTGGCCCGAACTCTAGGCCCGATTCCCTCTCCGCCTACTGACCGCCGCCGCGCAACCTCCCCAACCCCTCCCTACGCTCCTGTATCTTTGCCGCCGCCTGACTATAGGAGTCTTTCGGCTTGAAGACAAGCTGATCGACCCACGTTCCCCCCCTCACCCACTGCTTCTTGGGCTTGAAGAACGCCTCCATACTAACGCGCAGGTTTCTGGGGAGGTTCTTGCCTTTCAGCTTGACACCCCACCTTTGCGCAGCTTGTAGCTATTTACCTCGAGCGTCCACTCCGTGTGGGTCATAATGTCCCTCTCGAATATTTTGCCAAGGTACACCACCTCCGAGCTCGCCCTCGCAAACGCCAATGCGCGGCACTCCTTTCGGGTGAGGTACACCTTCTCGCCGAGCGCCTCAATAGCATCCGCCGCCTTCAACCAGACCGCCTGCATGCCCACATAGTAGGGGTTGTACGGCTTGGCGGTGATGACGCTCATCCCGACGCTGTCCCGCCCGAGGATGACGAGACGACGCACCACCTCCCATACCGCCCACTGGAACGACATGGAGGTTGAGATCCAGTCGGATGGGCCAGCTTTGGCGCTGTGATAGCCCTTCCAGCCGCCCGAGACATGCGCCGCAATACTCTCCAGAACATGCTTGTTGTCTACAAGACTATCTACCTCCTGCAACCCCTGATACTCCTTATGCCATACCTCCGCCGGAATGACGCCGCCTTTGTAATGGAACTCGGGAGAGGTGGCTGTAAAGCCTTTTCGGGTCAGGGGCGCCGCCGAGGAGTCATCGTGGACCCGGTAGAGGAGCCGATGCTCATTGCCTTGGATGCTGCTGGTGGTGGTATGCATAGTGCACAGAGTCTAGTACTAGTTTGGTGAGGGTGTCGGGCGTGACCCAGAGATGATTTGAAGCCTTTGAGACAGAAGAATGATTTTGCTTAATTTGGGTGGGTGGCAAAGATGAGGTACAAAGTCAAGGGAGAGGGGGAAATTTCGCGATTCGGCTGGCCTTATATAGTTCAGAGGTCTAAAGTTTTACCGTCGGAACGCTGACTGGGGCGGGACGGGAAAGCGACCTGCCGTAATGAGTGCAAATAGTCCCGCACTGCTCTGCTTTCCGCTCTCTGCTCTGCTCTCTGATCGTTTCAGAGCACTCCTTCAGCACAGCACGGCACCAAACGGTCTCCGTCGGTAAAGCAGTCGTCATCACCGCGATTATAACATTCACAGAATGTGCAGTCGCATCCATCATCAAGTAATGACCCGGAATGTGAGAAGGTCCGAATAAATAAAGTTCCATCCCGTCCTGCATCGCTTCGCCCGCTCCCCTTTACCGCCTTGGTGGCCGCCTTGACCGCTCCAGCTGATCCCTTCGCGCTGCTATCTTCGCCTTGGCCACGCTGAATGGCTCAGTGGGGTCGAAGATGAGACATTCAAGCCATCCGCCCTTGCGCGGCCACTGCTTGGACGGCTTGAGATAGGACTGCATGAATGAATCGGTCAATCCATAAGCCGGTGCCTATTATCAGCTTGCTCCTTTGATACCAAGTGGAGAAGCCCAACTCACAGCAGCTGTCCAGATGTTGGATACCGCAATATCCCGCCTGAAGATCCTCCCCAAATGGACATACTCTGAGCTCGCCCTCGAAAAGTTGAGCGCAGCCATCTGGTCCTCATCCAGCCAGTAATCCTCCCCATACCCCTCTATCGCCTCCTGCGCCGACTCCACCACGTTCCTGTTCCCCTTATATCCCCTATCGTACCGTATATTCCGGTGGATGAGCGCCAATCCCACCTCTTTTCGCCTCAATACGACCAGCCTGCGCGCCACCTCCCATATAGCCCAGTCGAGGGACTCGGTCGTTGAGATCCAGTCCGACGGAGATGTATAGCCCCGATGGGTATATCCTGGCCATCCGCCCAGGACATGCTGGATGATAGCTTCGCGGGTCGCGTCGGAGGTCCGGAAATCGCGCGAGTAGTAGAGCTTGTGGTCGTTTTTTCACCATTGGGTGCCGGAGAGAGCAGGGAGGAATTGGGAAGAGGTGGCTGTGAAGCCGTCGTCGGTGAGTGGAGAGGCGGACCGGCCGTCGTACACGCGATAGAGGAGGGTGCGGGGGTTGTGTCCGGAGATAGTGGGTTGGTCGGGCTCAGGTTCGGCAGAGGAGGTCGCTGGTGTGTGGGCATAAGCTACAGCATACCCGATACGTATGTCACCGTAGTCCATCGCCAAATTGAGCAGTCGGTCAGGACTGAGAGAGGGCGTCAGAGATGGTTGGAGGGCGATGGAGACAAGAGCAGGTTTGCGAATGGTTGAGTTTGTGACACATTCCTCAGGCCTCAGGCACAAGGGGTTTACGTCACATCAACAGCCACCCTCTCAGATCTAAAAAGCTCAAAATACATGAGCCTCCTCGATTCAGCCTCTTCTATCTCCCATTGTACATATCTTTGCAACTCCTCCCCGGTCAGAAAAGCAGCCAGGATGTCAGACGCAGACTCCGAGCGAAGCCCTGCTAGCTCCACAGCCACCAGCTCGACAACAGGTGCGAGTCCGAGCTCTACGACTGCTCGCCTCGCCCCTCCACCAACCACATCGCTTCGGCAGCGCTTCCAGGCGCTGAGGGAGATGGTACCCGGCCAGAGCCCAGATGTGAACATAAAGCTGAGGAAAGAAGTGAGCTGCTCCTCTCTGATACATTCTAGGCTGGAGCTGATGCAGTAGGACGATGGCAACTTCAAGGTACTTCCACCTGTCGAGTGGCTGGACGGCGAAGCTGATGGAGTAGATGATAGCTCCGGGAACCCCCTTCGATGAGATAGGTGGGCGAAGTCTTTGCTCCGGATATGCCCCCAGAGCTGATACCTCAGAGCTCGATGAATCCCTGTTTGTCGCAGGTTCTGATGGTTCCGAGCGCAAATCGCAAAAGAAGCGAACCAAGTTTCGCAAGTGGGCGACCGGGCGTAAAGTGAGTCCAAGCTCAGCTCTAGTCTTTGCTTCGACGAGAACTCGAGCTGACCTTGACAGTTCGTCTTCCCGATGTACGCAAGCTTTCCACTTCTTCGTGATGTCGGCTGATCATCAAGAGGTATCGCTATTGGAGTAGCCCTTTGTGCTTGGGTCATGAACAGCTACGCAGACCTTCCGTGAGCTACAACGCTCCCACCTTTGCCGAGGCATGGAAAACCAAGCTGACAGACCAGCACCGACTTCTCCGAAATCATGTCGAGCATCCCATCAAGTCTCGACCCCCGAGACCTCTTCAACAACCTCACCGCCCTCGATACCGCCAAGAAGGCGTTCACAAGCCGTGACTTTCTGGTCGGCGAGGACGCGACCAAGAAGGATGGGCTGAAGAAGCGGCACCCGATGGTGCTCGTGCCGGGAATTGTCAGTACGGGGCTGGAGAGCTGGTCGACTGAGCCGGTATCGAGGACGTTCTTCCGGAAGAGGCTATGGGTGAGCTGGCGGTTACTCTCCGCAATCGAGATCCGCAGCTGATGTGACAGGGCACCTCCACCATGATCCGAGTGAGTCAGAGGTCGGAGGAACTGTAAGATCGCTAGCTGACTTGATTAGGCTGTCGTATCTAATAAGTAAGTTGCCCGCCTTATGATTCTCAGAAGTTAGGCCGTCGCAGCTCACAAATCGCAGGGAGAAGTGGCTCGAAGCTATCAGCCTTGATCCCGAGACAGGCCTCGACCCTTCCGGATACAAGGTCCGAGCGGCACAAGGCCTGGACGCCGCGGTGAGCTTCGAGGTCCATTTCTATCGCCCGGACAGTCCACAGCTGACTCTTCTAGTCTGAATTCATTCAAGGTGGGTTGTCGGATGATACGCTCAGACTCATTAGCTGACGCAGATAGGGTACTGGGTCTGGCAGAAGATCGTCGAGAACTTGGCAGTGCTCGGATACGATACCAATTCGATGGACATGGCCGCGTACGACTGGTAAGCAGCTGTCTGTCTCGCATCCATTGGAAAGTCTATGAGCTGATACGCCAGGCGACTATCATACTACAATGTCGAGATCCGCGATGCCTACTTTAGCCGACTCAAGTCCAAGATCGAGCTTCTCAGGCGGACCAACAAGCAGAAGGTCGTGATCTGTTCGCACTCTATGGGAGGGACTATGGTCTTGGTGAGCTGACCGACATGTATACTCTCGAGTCGTCCAGCTGACCTTTCAGTACTTGTACGTGCGCGATCGGGATGATCGGAGATGGAGCTGACGTATAGCTTGAAATGGGTCGAGGCGAACCCTGACGTGGATGGATTCGGCGGTGGTGCCGGACCCGAATGGGTCGACGAGCATATCGAATCCTGGATCAATATCGCTGGGTCTATACTAGGTGAGCATCAGCTGACTGACCCCTATAAATCTCGGGATAGAGCTGATGGACTAGGCGTCGCCAAAGCTATGACGGCGTTCTTATCTGGTGAAATGAGGGATACTGTCGAACTGGTCAGTTAGGACGCGAATGGTCGATGTTTCAAGCTGATTATGCTAGCATCCAGCCGGTTCTTGGGTCCTGGAGAAGGTGAGTTTACGTCACCCAAGTCGAGTACGCAGGGATGCAGAGCTGACATCACCGCAGTTCTTCTCCCGCAAAGAACGCGCAAAGCTCTTCCGGCAATGGCCAGGTGCAAGCTCTATGTGGATCAAAGGCGGGAACCGGATCTGGGGGACGCACAATGCCGCTCCGGTGAGCTGTCCACTTCAACCATTCCGTGAGAGCTGCCAGCTGACTTTTAGGATGACCCCCAGAACGCTACCGACTCGCACGGCCGATTCTTCTCTTTCCGTCATGCCGGCTCGTCGAGCGAAGAGGCCGATCTCGACAAATCGACCGTCTCGCCCAATCTGACAATGAACGAGGCGTCGCCGTATATCCTTACGCATACACCGACGACGTTCCAGCGGATGGTGGAGACGAATTATAGTTATGGATTTGAGAGTGATGAGGGGCAATTGAAGAAGAATGATCATGATCATCGCAAGGTCAGTTGCCCTTTGGACAATGCTCTGTCACTGGAGCTGTTGTGGAGGCTGAAGCTGATTTGGGTAGTGGACCAACCCGCTTGAAGTCAGACTACCGACCGCGAAGAATATGAAGATCTACTGTCTTTACGGGCACGGCAAGGAGACTGAGGTGAGCTGCCCATCCTACGAGTTCTCCGGGTTATAGCTCATGTGGCAGCGGTCATACTGGTATATGAAGGAGGAGTATGAGCATGATGAGTCAAGATCGGAAGCTATCGGTGAAGAGGCTATCGTGAGTTGAATGGCTCGAGGTCCTGTCTCGAGTATCAAAAGCTCATAACGTAGTGCAACCCCTCCGACTCCTCAGCCGACAACAATACCTGCGTCACTCAACGAACACCCCTCGACTTCCCTCTCGCCCGGAAGCACCGGATAGACGTGGATGTGACGGTGAAGGGGTCGCGGCCTGAGGTGAGCTAGCCGGTTTCCGGCAATGGTACGAGAACTAGCAGCTGATCAAGCAGGTCCGGTCAGGTGTCAAGTTTGGAGATGGGGATGGGACGATCCCGATCATCAGCCTTGGTGCGATGTGCGTCAGGGGTTGGAAGGGGAAGACCAAGTGGAATCCTTCCGGGATAGAGGTCATTACTCAAGGTGAGCTCCAGGTCGTGATGATAGCCTCCGGGATCTGAGCTGATTCTGCAGAGTTCAGACACTCCCCTCAGACGCTTGATATTCGCGGAGGAGCCCAAACGTGAGCTATGATGCACTTTGCTGATTGACCGAGCACAAGCTGACGTGAGCAGTGCGGACCATGTTGACATTCTCGGCTCAACACCGCTGAATGAGGCGATCATGAAGATTGCATCTGGACGGGGAGATCTGGTGGAGAATCAGATTGAAAGCCGCATAGAGGAGATTGTCGAGAAGATGCAGTGGGATTGAGGGGTCGGGTATGCATGCGAGTATATAGAGGTCTTGATCACTGTAATTTTTGGAGTTGGTGCATGCAAGATCGCGGACGAACAAGGCAGTGAAGGTGATGGATGTTATGGGCGATGCTGGTCTAATCGATGCGATCGCGATCTGCCTTTTAAGTGCGCGTCGACTCCCACTTCATACCTCCTCATCTCGGCTTTACTCTTCGCCTCCCCCACTCTTGCATGGGCGCCGAGCGGCCGAGCCGGATGTACAAGTACAGCAGGCGACGACTACTCCGTCTCCACCCTGCGCTAGGTCTTAGTGATGCACCGCCACTTTGCCACCCCTCATTTGCATGCCCCGGACGTTGCGTAAACGACTCCCCTGATTCAGGCATACATTGTTGGTTTCCCTTGGCATGCTGGCAGATGTCGAGAGTGAAGAGATCCCGTGATGAATGAGAAAGTGTGAGATCGGGCAAAGGAGCAGGCAAGAGGACATGGCTGTTCGCTTTGCCTCTCAGACTTTGACCTCGTCTTGTTCATTCACGTCTCCGCGACGCCCTCCCCTTCCCTCCCCCTCTTTGATCCAGGACCGCGTCGGAGCGTGCCAGACAAGGCACCGGGAGCGAAAACATTGAGCTGAATCTGAAACGTAAGGGTCCTTTCGCTTCCCTTTACTCCCTCCTCCCCGCTTGGATCCCCCACATTGGCTATACACACAGCTTTTCCTAGGAGCGTCAGCATCTTCTCCTCTAGCGTTGGTTTCTCCGTCTCCGATCTTCTTCTCCCTCCCTTTTCCTTGTCACTTCCCCTTCATCTCACCATTCCCCCTTCCCACTTCATCCACCCCGACCCTTCCCATTTCCAGCCAGTCGTGTGAGTAAGCGGTCTGGCCTGTCGTCTACTCCGCATACTGCACAGACATCGTTCAACCCTATCACCCTTTCCTCATCCGGGACCCCAAGTCTCAACACCCTCTTTCCATCTTCCTTCCTCCCATTCTCTGCCTCGTCCAAGAGTCAAGACGGCTTGGTACGGCTACGTCCTCCGGCTCCGCCTTGCTTGGCATTTCTGCCAAAACACCCATTCCGCCCACCTCCTCCCGCCCCTTTCGCCTTCATTCATATAAACAAAACTCAACGCTGACGTCCAGTCCCCTACTCACACACACGAGAGTAGCTCTTACCCACTATGTCGGCCCCCGGCGCATTCCCCACCCCTCCCTCCCGCCGAGCCTCCTACGCCCCCGTCTCGCACTCCTCTCCTGGCGCTGGCTCCGCCGCCCTCCCTCACTCCCCCACCGACCCCTACGCCAACCTCTCCAGCCAGGCCCTTTCCCCCAATGCTTACCTCTCCCCATCGCCCGAGAACCCCGAAACGAGCCAGCTGCTCGGTCGGGACTCGATGCACATGCCGGCGCCGTCAATGATGTCGAGAAATTCGACCATACCGGGTACACCTCCTTTGGGCGGCGATAATCGGGCAAGTTGGGGAAGTGGCGCTGGTCTAGCAGGTGCAGCGGGTGGTATTGCTGGATCTCAAGTGAGCTACCGACTTCAACGAATCTGAATCAAGCTCATACTCCAGCTCCCCAGAGGTCGCTCCGGTCTTGCCGCCACACCCACATCACGCCTTTCAGTATCCGACGCGGATGACGACGAGTTCAATCAGGGCCATATTGCTCCTTCCGCGGCCGTGGCGGGCGGTGCTGGTGCTGCTGGATTGAACGAGAAGCGGGATTATGCTGGAGAGGGTGGAGGCGGGAAGAGCAGGAAGAAGCTGTGGATAGGGCTTGGCGCTGCGGCGTTGTTGCTGCTTGTCGGTCTGGGAGTCGGTCTTGGTGTTGGGTGAGTGCTCCATCCGAGCGGAGCTGACGATTAGTCTGACCCAGAGTTCCCGCAACCGCACAGCGGGCAACGCCTCGGCCGGCTCTGCCAACGACTCGGTCTCTGGCAGCTCCAGCCCCAGCGGCACTGCGTCCGCTTCGGGCTCGGCCACCTCCAGCGCTCCTGCCGCCCCCACCACCGGTACCCGCGGCTCTCTCATCACCCTCGAGGACGGCTCCACCATGACCTACGACAACCCGCACGGCGGCAAGTGGGTCTGGGACCCCTCGAACCCCTTCAACAACGACGCCCAGGCGCAATCCTGGACCCCCGCGCTCAGTGCCAACTGGACGTGGGGTCGGGACAAGATCTACGGTGTCAACGTCGGCGGATGGCTCGATACCGAGCCCTTCATCGTCCCAGGTCTTTACGAACGGTACGCCACCGGCGCCAACGGCCAAACCGCGGTCGACGAGTACACGCTCAACCAAAACATGGGCGCGGACCGCAACAAGATTATGGACGAGCACTATGCCACCTTTATCACGGAGCGGGACTTTGTCGAGATGGTCTCGGCGGGTATCAACTGGGTCCGAGTGCCGTTCGGGCACTGGGCGATCGAGACGATCCCGGGCGAGGCGTACTATGAGCGCAAGTCGTGGGAGTACGTCTTGCTCGCCATCAAGTGGGCAAGAAAGTACGGAATCCGGATCAACCTCGATCTCCACACCATCCCTGGATCGCAGAACGGGTGGAACCACTCGGGCAAGCTGGGCGGGATCAACTGGATGAACGGCGTCATGGGCCTCGCGAATGCTCAGCGGGGTCTCGAGTACATTCGGACCATCACCCAATTCATCGTCCAGCCAGAATACGCACCCGTCATTCCTCTTTGGGGTTTCCTCAACGAGCCCAACGCCAACTCTATCGGACAAGAGCGGGTCGGTACCTTTTACCGTCGGGCCTACGACGAGATTCGCGCTATCACGGGTATCGGGGCGGGTCGCGGACCCATGCTGTCGATCCACGATGGATTCATCGGGATCCAGAGCTGGTACGGCTTCATGACCGGTGCGGACCGGCTCGGTCTCGACCAACACCCGTACCTTGTATTCGGCGACCAGCAGACCGGGTCGCTCGACTCGATCGCCACGCTCGCGTGCCAGATGTGGGCGTCGCAGACCAACACGACGCTCCAGCGGTTCGGTGCTACCGTCGCTGGCGAGTGGTCGGCGGCCATCAATGACTGCGGTCAATGGGTCAACCGCGTTGGCGGTGGATCAAGGTACGACGGGACCTTTACCGACGGCTACACTGGTCCCGGCGGCGGTCCCGGATCGTGCGCGCAGTGGAACGACCACCGTCTCTGGAGCCAAGCTACCAAGGACGGGCTTCGCAGTGTCGTTCTCGCCGAGATGGACGCGCTCGGAGACTTCTTCTTCTGGACGTGGCGGATCGGAAACTCTACCGGGTCCATCCCCGAGCCCAACCCGTTCTGGCACTACCGCCTCGGACTCCGCGAGGGGTGGATCCCGTCCGACCCGCGCGAGTCGAGGGGAGAGTGCGGCCGGCGAGGGTTCTCGGACAATCCATTCTCTGGAACGTTCTCCCAGCCGTACATGACCGGTGGGGCTGGTGCGGGCAACGTCGCTGCGGCCATGACGCAGTCGTACCCCTGGCCTCCTGTCTCCTTCAAGAACATTGCCTCGTCCGCCATGTCGCTTCTTCCCCAGTACACCCAGACCGGGACGCCCATCACGATGCCCGCTGCTACGTTTACGCAGCCGGGCAACTCGGGCGCAACTATTGCGGCGGGAGATGGATGGGCGAACGACGCGCAGAACAGGAGGAAATATGTGCCTGTTGCGGGGTGAGTTAAAAATCCCCTGTACACATGGGCTCAGCTGATGTAGTAGTTGCTCGTACCCTCCCGAATACTCGGCCGAGAACCTTCAGCCCACGCAAGGGATGTGCGGTGCCGGCCGGATTCCCTCTCCTCGTGCGGCAATGCCAGAACCTACTGCTCCTCCCGCCTAATCCCTCTCGGTCTCCCTTGTATCCACCCCTCCACGATTACGGACACTGTCTCGATGACGATTTACGACCACAACCTGTCTGAACCGGCTCGACCTCTCATCATCATCATGTATAAACTCATTCGGCGGTCCGGATGCGGGATGGGCGACCCTTCAAGTATATAATTTCGTGTTTAGCTGTTTTACCTTCGAGCTTTGTAGTGCGGGAATGTGGAGTGGAGGCATGAGAGGATTCCTGGACAATGACTTAGGTAGTGGATGGGATCTGGTAGCTATGTACTGTCGTATAGCCCCGCATCTGTCCACGTCGTTCCAGCGCGTATTGATGCCTCTCTGACGTCTCGTCGGTACAGCCCTCCTTGACAGCGGACAGATGGCGGACCTTCAGATCTTCGCCACCCAGTTGTCTCGGATTTCCCCGCGCGTCCCACCTCGTCAACTTTTTGTTATTGTCCGTTTCATCCATCTCGTCCATCTCTTTTTGGGTCTATGGGTACGGGGCAGGGATGAGTCTGATAGCTCATATCGCTCTTCCGCATCCTCTCTTTGATACTCCGGCAGGATGAAGCCCCATCCAAGCAGCGTCCGAACGCTACGCGCTCCGACCCCTTCGCACACCCCCGGCTCACGCGATCCATTTCATCGATGTGTTCAAACCCCATTCCTCCTCCCTTCATCTATCGCCACGTCCTCTCGCGTCCGCCTACCTCCTTCGCCGGGCTTCGGTGCCCCCTCATCCTTCTTTACTACGCGGTATGCTTCTTCATCGGCCTCGCCGGCTTGGTCCCCGCCCGCCCCGCGCTCGCCTGGCAAGGTGGATGTCCCCCTTTCTCATCAATGCCAATTCCCCCTTCCCCCTCCAAATAGCCCAGGTCGCCCAGGTCCGTCTCGTCCATCGCAGAGCCGGAGTGTACACTCTTCCTCCCCTTTATCAGCCCAACCCCTCGAGCGAGAACCGGACTACGATCTCAGCGATGCCGGCGGAAACTACCCGTCCAGTCCACATAGGGACTGGGAACCCCCTCTCTTCACCGCAGAAGAGATCGCGGGATTCGGAGAGCCGCGCAAGGGAGAGAGGTATAGGCATATGGTGCCGCCTCGGATACCAGGCGGGACGGCCGCGGTGGGAGAGTACGAGCCGAGCGAAGCGGACTTTATGACTGCCGATCCGGGTGTCTCAGCAGCTATGGACGATCTGAGCTGGGCGGATGGGATGGAAGTAGGGGAGGAAGAAGCTCCAGATATGGCCATCTGGGATGATGTGCCGTCTGTCTCTCAGGGGAAGGGGAAAGGGAAGCGGAAGGCGGTCAGGCGAAGACTGGTCGTTTCGGATCTGCCAGCGCTGGAAGTTGGCCAGACACTGGGAGTGGAGGAAGAACGATTCGATTGGCGCAAGACGGCCCCGAGCCAATTGGGGCTGCACAAAAGGGGGAAGACGAGGTGGTTCCCGGATGAGGTGAATGTGAAGCGGGAGAGGGAGACTGTGGCGCTGCTCAAAGAGGGGATGGGGTTTTACGAGGAAGTGAAGCGGTATGGGGAGCAGTGAGTTCAGTCATCGTGCTCTTGGAACCGTACGGGAGGGGCAGAGCTGACCGGCAGCTTCGTCCCGTTGCTGGAAGCGGAACATCGGGAAGAGCAACTACAACATGCCGAACGACAGCTTCAGTGGTCTCATGAGAAACTGGTGTTAGAAGGTTGGGTTGTCGAGAACCTCGGAGCGACGCTGTTTCCACTCAAGAAACGGCCGGGGAAATACATCTATACGTTTGCAAAGACGGGCAAGATGGCGACTGGGGCGATGGCGGACTTGCCATTCCACAAATTCACGTAAGTTGCTCGGTACCTTGTAACAGCCTGTGGAACTGCATGAGCTGATATAGTAGGAGCGGGACCGTTACCGAGATCTGCCGGACCCATCCTCATTACGACTTTGTGCAGAAGGACGGGGTCACGCACAAGCCGGCAGAACCGACTGGCGGGGAGACGCAGGGCGATAACTCGATTACGCCGTTGCTGAAGGCGGGCGGGGAGAAGCTGCTGGGCTCGGTGTACTCTGTTACTAAGAAGTATATCCGGGTGGAGTTTGACGTGCCAATAGAGGAGATCGAGAGTGGACACTGGAGGTGAGCTGAAGAATCCCGTTAATCCCGGTCGATTCCCAGCTGACATCTAGACTCGACATCGGATGCAACGACGTCGCCCTTACGCGCCAGCTCGCGGCGATCCGGCTCCTCAATGCCGACCCAACAGATATGGAACGTCAAGACGCCCGCGTCGCCGCCGAGCAGTCCAAATACAACTCCTTCCACGTCTCGCGAGGCCGATCGGACGACGAGGACGAGGTGTTCAATCAGCCTGTCAGGGGGAGGATGATCCAGCAGACGGTGTTACAAGGGACGAACCTGCGGGACAAGGTCCTCCGGGCATTCCAGGAGGAGTTTGTGCCGTATGACACCTCGGCGTCATTGCGGATCGGCGAGCGACTCGGGGATAAGGTCGAGCCCGCAGCTGTCGTCCCGGTCCCAAGCGATCTTCAGCCTGGCGATATCGACGCAACACCGGTCCCGCCTGCTCATCCTGCCTCGGAGCCGCTCGGCGTTCTGGCCAAGAATGAGCTTATCGCGAGCTGGACGAAACGGTACCGTACGAAAGCTGGACAGCTACCCGTGCGCGTCGAAGGCGATCCGGAGGTCCCGCTCAATCCGACCCAGATAAGCGCTATCGCCATGATGCTGAGCGAGAGGCTGAGCTTGGTCCAGGGTGTGAGCTGTGAATACTTCATGTTCGGAGCTATAGCTGACATTTAGCCACCTGGGACAGGCAAGACCCGCGTCATCATCGAGACGATCAAACTCCTCAAACATCACTGGAAGATCCCCCACCCTATCCTCGTTACGGCCCATACCAACGCTGCTGTCGACAACCTCGTCGGCGGACTCCGGGAGCATGGCGTCAAGGCTGCCCGACTGGGAAGGACTCAGTCCGTCCGGGAAGATCTGCAGCAGTGGACAGTGGAGCAACTGTCAGAGGCGCACCCGCTCTATCAGGAACTGGAGAATACGGGGAACGCCCTGACGGAACTCGACAAGATCATTGCGGAATCGCGAAAGAAGGACAGGATGGATGGGAGTGAGGGACAGGGGAAGAGTGGGCCGAAGCTCTCTTCAGGTAAGTCTGGCCATTACGCGTGATTGGCAGTAGCTGATGTGCAGGGGATATGTGGGACAAGCGGATCAAGATGCAGCAGAAGATACGGTCGATGAAGAAGGCTATTACGAGGGATATTCTGCTGGATGCGGATGTGGTGAGTCACTGATCTGAGTAGTATAAAGCCGCCCGCTGATCGTTCAGGTCTGCACAACCTGCCTGTCAGCTGCATCCTGGACCTTGGACGCTATCGACTTTCCGATTGTCTTTCTGGACGAAGCGAGCATGGCGACCGAGCCTTTGTCGCTGGTACCGCTGATGAAAGGGGTGAGCTCGCATATCACGATGATGGCTCAAAGCTGACAGATCAGTCGAGCCACGTAGCTATCATCGGCGACCACAAGCAACTACCACCTGTGATCATCTCGGAGGCTGCTCAGATGGGCGGGCTCGCTACCTCTATGTTTGAGCGTCTTATACATGAGCACAGTAAGCTGTGTCCATGACCTGTCCGTCAGGCGCAGAGCTGACCTCTAGACATCCCCTCCATCATGCTCGACACGCAGTATCGTATGCACCCCCAAATCGCCGCCTTCCCCAATCGTGCCTTCTACGCTTCGGCTCTCGCCAACGGCACAGCCAATCTTGACGGTACCGCCCGTCCCGGCCTCGAGCCGCCAGTCACGGACTTCCTTCTTGAGGATGAAGATGGAAGGCGGCAGAACGTGACATTTGTGCACCATCATTCGCCTGAGGATCCGAGTAGCAAGAGTTTGAAGAATGAGGGAGAGGCGAAGCGGGTTTGCGCTGTCGTGGCGGATCTCTTGCTCAGGAACCCGGTACGTCCTCAAGCGCTGCCATATGGAGATTAAGCTGATTGACAGACCCTTAGCGGTACCGACATCGGCATCATCACTCCGTACTCTGCTCAAATCCGACAATTGACCGACGACCTCCGGACCAGCCCCGCCCGACTCGCCGAGTTCCGCACCATCCTAGGCAACGACCGGATGAAGGAGCTCGACAACATCGAGATCCGTACAGTGGACGGGTTTGAGGGGCGCGAAAAGGCCGTGATTGTGTTCAGTACGGTCCGGAACAACCCAGGCGGGTATATCGGGTTCTTGGCGGATTGGCGGCGGCTCAATGTGGGGTTGACGAGGGCGAAGCGGGTGAGTTCCTTTGGGTGATGGTCGGGACGGAGCTGATGGTGCAGGCGCTTATCATGTTGGGATCGGCGGATCATCTGGCGCGTGCCAAAGTGGGACAAAAGGCCATGCAGGGCTTACCGAGCGGAGGGGCACAGGTGTGGCGTCAGCTGATGGGGTGGTTGGAGAGTGAGGGGTTGATCTTGCGGGAAGATGCGGATGGGGCGGAGAGTGGGGAAGAGGCTTAGAAAGTAGATATTACAACTCATATCCTATAGGCATATCACTTGCATGGCAGCAACATCTGGGATATGACTTGTTTTAGAAGAGCGGAGCCCATCATACGTGGGCGCGAGCAAGGAGCTAGGTCTGGGTGAGATCTTACGTTTTGCAGCAGTACAGTGTGAACCTCGCGGTCAGTTGTTTCCCTACCCGGACCGCGGGCTGACATCTTCCTATCACCTACTGACAACGATCGCCTTATCACAATGACGCTGGTGGTCCGTCCTCTCGCATTACTGATATGACTGACAGGTTTGCATCGACAAAAAGGCCACCACGACGATCCTCGGGCGATCTCAAAGGGGGTGTGTGTGTGGAGGTAATGTGTGTGTTCAGGGGTCGTCAATTTTGCGCGATTATGAGCTCGGGAGCCGAGCAAAGATGGGCTGTTGCCCTTGAGGGAAGCCGCTACATGTACTTATTCTACGCTTCGCTCTAACTACGCTCCATCCCCCCCTCAGCCTCTCGGACCTGTCAAGCCCATAAAATGAGCTCCTTCTCACGCAAGCCGATGGCAACCCAAGCGGGTGTCCCAGGCGCACCGGCATTCACACCCTCATATCACCACACGCCGGACTGTCCCGACTTACAGAAAGTGGTGCAGGATTCGGAGAGGGCTTGGGCAGTGGTGCGTAAGATCAAGGAAGAACATGAGAGGGGTAAGCGATTCCGGTAGAGATCGCAGAATATGAGAAAGCGGCAGCGCTGATGATGCAGGTCCGCCAGAATTCTGGAAGGTGAGCAATACCTGATGCCGCTGGCCGGAATATTGGAGCTGACGTCCGATAGGGTGATCCTCTGGTCTCGTGTATCGGTGAGGTGGAGAGGATCTTCTACGGTCGAGTACTCGCCGATAGGGGTGTTTATTGTCGCCGTACGTTCTGGGGTCCTCGGCACCAGTCGTACATGACTGTGGGAGGACTAGCGCTGAACGCTACAGTTTCCCAAATTGCAAGGCCAGAATGCGTCATCACCCAGCAGCATGACCACGGCGATGAAGGCAAAGTCATCGAGGGGAGCGTCCCTTCCGCTGTACGTGTTTCTCTTCTCACACACTGCCGTTCTACGAGGATGTTGGGGGACACTAGACTGACCCAGTATAGAACTCGACCGACATCTTTCCAATATGGACGCCCAGGCAAAAGACGTGAGTCGAGATACCAGCCTGGGCACCGGTCTGTGCAAAGCCTGCCTGTAGTGCACTGCGCTGAACGCTTTTAGCAACAGTGCGATATACTCGACCATTTACGATGACGCTTCGGCGTCCATCCATTATGCAGGGAGGTGGTACGCGGGCATAATCCACCCCATTCCTCCAGTACACGGTGGTACCATCCACTCTACAGAAGCCCCAGGAGCTACAGCTACGCTGAGGTCAGTCTGGTTTGCACTGTCGAGAGCCAGATTTCGGATCGAGCTGATCATCCAGTTTCCACGGATCGGCCGTTGAGGTCTTTGGATCGAGCTCGGGCTTGGATTTTGGAAGGTACACAGTGCACCTCGACGGAGTCCAGTGGCTCATCCAGGATGGTGCTCCCCTCAAGCTCAGATGGGATCCACTCCGTCGGTATCGCACATTCCACCTACACCTTAACTAGCGAGCCGAGCTGATCGTCCGCAGTGTTCCACGCTTCGGGCCTATCCGAAAGTCAGCATACTCTTACCATCACGACGCACACGGACACTACATCCCGGTCGTCATATCTCGATATTGACAGAATCGTCGTCAATTCGACCATCAGTCCGTCGGAGAAAGCGTTCGTCCCCACCTTTGACCCATTCAAAACAAAGCCCGACGCTTCGGCTCCAATCCAGGAGACTCTCGCTTTCAAAATCATCACCCCTATCGGTGTCTTCGCCTTCTTCGCGCTCATCGTCTGGGTCGGACGTTGGTGGGTGAAGAGGCATATACAAAAGATCGTAGCGGCCACCAAGGGGAAAGCAGAGGCGTCATCGCCAAGCTTGGCGGATCATGGGCTCCCGCATCAGGTCGACCTCGGATCGGCGAGCGGGACGGCGGAGCTAGGAGGCGCTCGTCATCGTATCGGGTTCCCGCAGGCGGCTAGCTAGAATAGCTATGCTCTGCCTCTCGTGAGACTCATTATGTATCTGCATGTACGTTCAGGAAATTCCGATGGATAGCTACGCCTCTTACTACCATATCTGCATGGTTCGCGATGGAAAGCGGTAGGTCCACGCAAATCACCTCGCCCTGCTCCTACTTCGCTTACGCCTTCAAGCTTCATCATGTGCATTCGGTCCCAGTGCCGATTCCGGTACCACCACATCTCCTTGGACCTGCGTGAAGCCGCCTAGTCCGCTGCTGTGGATCCCTATGGGGGGCGAAATTCTCCCTCTACTTCTCGTTGACTCGGGGCTGTTCGCCACTGCGGGCTGACTTACGGCATATGTTTCAAGTGGTTTCAGCCTAAGAAGCCAACTTTGGCTCGCCCGTCAAGTAAGGTATCGAAAGGTCGACAACCTGCAACCTGGATGCTTACTGCCTTTGCCCTTTGGCTTTGATCACCCAGTAGTCTTTCACTCTCTTATAGCTGCCACTTAGCGTATCACACCCCGCAGCTTCACCCATCATGCGCATCACCAGCCTGTTCGCCCTCCTCCCGCTTATCGCAGCGGTACGTCCATTTTGTTTGGTCTGGTCGCCAGCACAGCATTTGCTTCCTTTGGGACAGTCCGAGTGCTAAGCTGACTACCAGACCTCTTCTCTCCGAGGGCGTCAAGAAGGACCCTCAGCCCTGGATGACCCGTGTACAAGCGCTTGTGATGATCAGGCGGAGCAACAGATGGTGAGCCAAGATCCTTCCTTGCATGATCATTTTGGGGCGGGACTCTATGCGACAAATTGAAGAGGGAAATAGAGCTGATGTAGTAGGCTAGTACCGGATGCGGTGAAGACGGAGCCTGTCTGTGTCAGAACCAGACGTACCTCCAGTCCATCTACGCCTGCCTTGCTAAGGAGTGCCCCGTGAGTCTGGTTCAACCTTGTTTCCAACCTGTACTGTCTATCAAGGACCCCCTTGATAAAAGCGAGCACGAGCATGAGCTGACTTCCAGGCGGACAAGGTCGAAGCCATGAAGGCCGAGTTCCAGGAAACCTGCGCCGCAATCATCGCGATTGGCGAGGATGATGACGAGTCCTCGAGTAGCATCTCCAGCGGTCTCAGCTCGATCTCCTCAGCGGTGGCTTCTCGCTCGGTCTCTGCCTCTTCAGCTGTGCGCAGCAGCGCTTCCGCCACTCCGACATCTTCCGGCGCGCTCGCGTCTTTGAGCAGCGTGGCTTCGTCCGCTTCAGGGTGAGTCAAGACTTGTGTTCTTTCCGGGGGTACAGAGTAGAATTGACTTGCTCATTCGATAGTGCCGTCTCATCCGTTAGGAACAGCGCGAGCTCCGATGCTGCATCGGCGTCTTCCAGCGCTTGGGCGGTCCCCACTGCTGCAGCAGGTATCATGGGCGTGGTCCTCGCCGCGGTAGGCGCCGTGGCCGCTGTCTAAGAGGGCACTTAGGGCAGGGACCGGCGATGATGCTAGATCGATCAAGTATCCCGCAGGTACCCTACGAACTTCTGCGCACTCTCAGTCAAGATCGTAGCTGACGTGAACCATCACTCATTGACGCTGACCGCTCCACATCATCTGCTGGCCTGATGACCGCACGTTTCAGGCTCGACATCCTTTGATGACTCCATACCCGGCCCGCGGCTCTGACTGACGATGTTACACCCAAGTCCTCGTACGTGCTTCAGCAGCAGTCCTTTCCTATCAGCCCCACTGAACACTTGTACCTTACGGCTTCCTTTCAGTTCCAGCTCCTTCCCCTCGAGCGTTCTAGCGCTTGCGAGCATTTGACTCGTGGTCTCAGTACCAACTCGCAGTCCGCCTTGACACCGACACTACCTCCTCCGATCACTCTCCCACCACCATTTTCCGCTAGAAACGAACACCAACATCCTACACTTCATCCTTCGATCAATCCACATTCACTTGTATACGGAACTAACGGCGCAACCTCACTCACCCGCAAACAAGCACTCGCAATCAAGATGCGCTGCTCTGCACGCTCAAGCAGAGGGTCCACCTCTGACAGCACCTCTCGCGACTGGTCTCGGACAGGCACCCAGTACCACAAGCGGAACAGACGGAGTCTCCGTCCAGATCCCTCCTACGCTCCCTCCGCCTCCGGTAAGCTTGTTCCTCTTAGTCGACCCGGCACGAGCCTGGTAGGCTGACCCCCAGCTGTGTCCTCTGTCAGATCAAGGACTTCATACGCTCCTCCCACTGACACTTATGACGACTTTGGCTCTGGAGATCCAGACAGCCATCTTTCAGAATCAGATTGGACCTTCAGCTCGGCGGATTCAGACGGTTGGAGACGGAATCGTCATACAGGCGACGAGACTCGGCAGGTCTCCTTGACCCGCGGGAGTGATGATACGAGCTCGCTTCCGGCCCGGTCGACCGGCATCTCGTTCAATGATACCGTTGAGCAGTTGATGATCCCGCGAACGGGGAAGGGGAAAAGCAGGGCGGAGAGAGCCGCGCGGAAGCGCACAGCGAGGCAACAAGCGAGGCTCAGTCTGGGGTAGGGTCATACGCGTATTGCGTGAGGCGCGTACGGCGCGACGTGAGGTGCTTAAGCCATATTGGATGCCTTCAAGCCCCAACCACCGTGCTAGATTGTAGTTACGGTGGTTTTGTAGCATGGCAGGCAAAAGAGGGATGAAACAGGCTGAAACGTCACCTGTTTCCGGGGGTACCGCGGCTGTCAGCACCCATCCAGGCGGGGTGGGCGAGCACGTGTAATATACGGGCTGAGTTGATGTCGAGTATATGACAGTACACTCGCCCGATACCTGCGGTCCATCACTGTCTTGCTTTAGACAGACATCATCAGAAGGTCACCGCCACAACGCATTCCCTTGACGACGCGCCACGCGCTTTGTCCGTGTTTTATCTTCCCCTCTCGAGGCTCTCCGTACTGTGCCCCGTGTTTGCTGTGCCAACCCCCTGAGCGCACGAGCCATTTCGTGCCTGATGCACACAAAGGGATCACAAACGAGGGGGCCTTCCTTCAAAGCAAGGTTTAGGTTGGATTAGATGGGTATAAACACCCTCAAGCGAAATTCTCGCCCCCCCCCCTTCCTCCTTTCTTCATTCTCACCAAGCACTGTCATTCACACATATCACTCTATAATCACCTCCTCTACTCGCCTCTCACCCTCGTCTCAAGTCAAGATGCGCTCCACCGCCTTCCTCGCTCTCCTTCCTCTCATCGCCGCCGTAACTCCCGCCCCTCGCTCGGATCAAAATTTGATTTGATTTGATGGGGAACGTTGACTGATCCTTTCAGGTCCCTGGCCACCTTGTGGAGCGTCAAGAATCCTTCTGCGTCTCTGCATGCATAGCCCAGCAACAGGCCAACCCCGTACGTACTTGTCATGCACAATGGTGAAGGCGGTGCTGACCACCAGGGCCCGTGCGCACCTACCGACGTTGCCTGCCTTTGCGCCGACCAGCAGACCCAGTGGAACTTTGCCGGTTGTATCCAATTCACCTGTCCCGTACGTTCCTCATCCACTCGCATCCACGGGCTACGCTGACCAACAGCCCGAAGCGGTGGAACAGGCCCTCGCTTTCGGCCAACAGATCTGCGCCGGCGGTGCTGCGGCTGCACCCAGCGCTAGCGGTGTCCCCGCATCCGCCTCTTCGGTCCTTTCTGGCGCGTCTCAGTCCGCTTCTTCCGCTATCGCCGGCGCTTCCGCCGCTGCATCCGGTGCTGAGGCGTCCGTCATCTCCGCCGCTCAGTCCGCGTCCAGCGCTGCTGCTGCTGCTGGCTCGGCTATTTCTAGCGCTGCTGCTTCTGCCGGCTCGGCGGTTTCGAGCGAAGTCGCCTCGTAAGCTTCCCTCCTGGTCACTATGTACGGATATTGAGCTGACGCTCTCAGCGCTACCTCTGTGATCGCCAGCGATGCCTCCTCCGTGGCCGGTGCTGCCTCCTCCGCTGCTTCTGCTGCTGGATCGTAAGTCTTCTCCTCTTCACCATCGGGTATAGCCCCGCTAACGCATCAGCGGTGTCTCCTCGGCCGCCTCCGCCGCCTCATCCGCCGCCGCCTCAGCATCCGGCGCACTCGGCTCCATCGCCTCCTCGGCCGCCTCTGCCGCCTCCTCGGCTCGTTCCGCCGCTTCGTCCGCCATCGCCCCCAGCTCGTCCGCTTGGGCCATGCCCACCGCCGCTGCGGGCTACATGGGCATCATTGTCGCTGCTGCCGGTGCCGTGGCCGCTATCTAGACGTTGAATGTGACGGTGTAGTGTGAATTGGGAGAAGATATCTAATACAAGGCGGTCGGGAGGGTTCAAGGTTCATGAGCTAGTCATATACATGCAGGCATACAGTCGCAGGAGTCTGGACCTGAATAGGCTGGGAGTAAGGATCGCTGATATTGATAACCACTGATGGTACTGACCGCCAAGACCTAGCTGTGCCTGCTGCCACACAGCCACATGCAAAAGGTCCGCATTCCTCGACTCAACACCGTGAACCCACCCAGCTGTTTTACTCACCTGGCACCCCTGTTCTTCGGCCCACTCAGGTGACGACGTACTCCGCTTCCAGTTCGATGGCCGGGGCGGATTCTGCCGCACCCACAAGGGTGATGTGGATTAGCATACTCGCCGGGCTCTTGGACGCTCCGCAGTGATCTGAGAGCGGGTCTTGTACATACAGTAACGAATCAGCACATCTCCATCTCATTCAGCGCCCAGCTGTGCCTTAGCTATACGAATGGCGCGCGCGCCTCCTGTTACTACCCTGATACCGTCCGTGTGGAGGCTTGCCGGATTTGCCGATTCCTGAGGGTTTGAGTATCAGAAAGGAAGCTAGAGGAAGGCTGACGATGCGATGAGGGAAGGGGAGGAAAGGCACGCCTTCGCATACCGACAGGTAGACAGGGATGGAGTGTCTTTGCATGTCGCCGACGTCCTTAATGAAAGGTGCCGGAAGTGGAGGCGGTCCGGAACGATCGAAGGGGACCTTCCTAGCTTCGTCCGTCGAGGATTCTTCACCTGTCTAAAGCACAACTCTCCGCGTCTATAGGAGTGTGCATACGCATGTACATGTCGGTGTCTGCATCACCTCAGGCTCCAGCCTGATAACGCCGTCGCCGCTGAGGTGAAAGGACAAGGCTCGGAGATATGCCATCCTCCACCCTGAAACTCTAAAAATCTGAAACGCGAAGGGATGCCTCAAAGCGGACAAGCGATGAAAGGCGGTCGACGAACAAGGACGCACAGTCTGTGAAAGGGAGGGGAACAAGGCCTCCTCAGCTTATGCACACACCATATGCAGCGGGAGTGGGCAGCGGGGCTGCGGGCGGGCGACTGAGCCGAGGTGTGTGCCTGTGCCGAAGGAGTGTCCGTTATCGGACCTGAGTGAGCCAATATGGAACAAGCTAAAGTTGGGGCGGGGGCAAGGGGGTCCAAGCGCAGGCGCAAGCGAGCATGTCACGGTCGGGGTATATAAGAACGCCCCTTCCCTTCCCTTTCATCTATCATCTCCCCTGTATACTCCTACTTCTGTTCATCCACCCATCACCCATCACCCATCACCCATCACATCTCTATAATACCATCCAACACTCTCCTTACCACTACCCATAATCACCTACTACAATGAAGGGTTTCGCAGTCATCGCACTCCTCCCGTTCGCCTTTGTGAGTCTCCTCTCCCCTCGCTCCCCTTCTTCCAACCTTCTCCCGCCGTGTGTCGCCCTAGCTCATGCTGACTCCTAGGCTCTCGTCCAGCGTCAAGCTGCCACCCCGCCTCCCTGCGCCGTCGGCTGTCTCGCTGATGCCAGCTTGAACGTGAGTATCTCCCCTGCCTTCGGCCCTCCAGGATACCCTTTCACCTGATCCTTTGAGTGAGCTCGTGCTGACGAGCAGCCCGCCCCGTGCAGCGCTACCGACTTTGTCTGCCTCTGCACCAACGCCGAGCTGCAGACCAAGATCACCGCGTGCTTGACCAGCGCTTGCACCGTGAGTCCACTCTGTCCCATCATTCTACGCCCACTCGTCCCTTCATCTTGCGCTCTGACGCTGCCCTCTACGCGCTCCCGGCTGACATCCCAGCCTGACCAGATCGCCATCGCCGCGACCTTCCTCCAAGACACCTGTCGCCAGGCCGGCGCGCCCGTCCCCTCGGTCCCCGCCGCTCTCGGGGGTGCGTCCGCGTCAGCCTCCGCATCGGCCTCCAGCGTCGCCGCATCTCCCTCTGCGTCCGTCGCCAGCGCCGCAAGCTCCATCTCGGCCGCTGCCTCCTCCGCTTCTGCCTCTGCCTCGGGGTACGTCCTCTCCCTTCTAATGGGTGTAGACCTCTGCTGACTCCCAGCGCCGCGAGCTCCGCCTCTGCTTCAGTCTCCTCCATCGCCAGCGCCGCCTCCTCTGCGGCCGCCTCCGCCTCGTCCAAGTCTGGCGCCCAGCCCACCGGTCTCGCCAAGGGCTTTGCGGCCGTCGGTCTCGGTGCCGCCGTCGGTGTGCTCGGGATGATGTAGGGTGCGGCTGCGAACTGAGAAGGGGTAGAAGGGTTTGGGTGGACTATAGTCTGTAGTTTGGGTATCTTCTGCATGGTCATGCTGTCTCGTCCACCATCTCAGCGACTCTCTCTGCGCGACGCGTCTCTGCGTCGCGACTGTCTCGGGCGCATCCTCTCCGCAGCTCCTTTTTCTTCCCGTTTGGAGACGGTCGTACAGCTGCATTGATCGTCGAGCCAGTGGCCAGTGGATTGAGGGAGACCTTGTTTCATAGATGTGTATGCTGTTGAGTCAAAGGGGCAGATCTTGACCCAAGAAATGGGGTCTTCGCTATTTCAGGGCAGCTCACCCGCATGACGCCTCTTTTTATTTTTAGCGCCAACGCTAGCGAGTGTGGAGCCCCGCTTCGACCTCCTCTCGCCACTCACTCCTACGAAAACATCTGGTGGAGCTCGGAGATTAGACCTCTCTCTACTCTATCTATACTTCATCTAGTATTACAGCCATACACACTAGACTCATCTTAGAGCACCAGCTACGACTCAAGACCCACACCAAACGACCCACAATGCACGCCTCTCTGCTCTTCGCCGTCCTCCCGCTCGCTCTCGCCGTGAGTGACCCCCTTTCAACCTTGCCTCTTGCTTGACAACAGGCACCAAGGGCTATCACTGACGCTACAGGCCCGGCTCCCACCGACACTAGTCGGCAGGCAGTCTTCTACTCCGCCATCATGCGCCCAGCTGTGTTTTACAGACGCTGCTAGAGATGCTGTATGTCCATTTTTCCTCGTACAGCTTTGTTGACCTTGACTCAACCCTCTCTGGGAGCAGAGCTGACGGACAGGGCTGTGGATCCATCAGCAACACTTCATGTTTCTGTAAATCATCAGGAGCAGCCTCGTACCTCCGGTCCTGCCTTAGCGGCTCATGCTCCGTATGTCACATCCCATTCTCCTCAACTCCACTTGTGTCTTCTTCTCCCCGCCTGCTAGTCTCCTTGTGACCCCGTGACCTTCCCCGCTCCACGGGGGCGCAAGTCAAGACGTGGAGCATAACTGAGACATTTAGCCGACGGACCTGACGACGGCGTACAGCTTTTATGATGCGACGTGCGCCAACTCTATAGGCGGTGGCATGATGAGCAGCGGTACTATGGTCGCATCTTCTACGTCCGCCTCGGCGTCGTCGTCGGCTGCTGCCTCTCCCGCTTCCTCATCGGCTTCTAGCACAGCGGCCGCCTCGCCTTCCTCCGCTGCTGCTGCGGCTTCCTCCTCGTCGTCGGTGGCTGCCGCCTCGCCGAGTTCCTCCGCTGTTGCCCCAGCTGCCTCGTCGAGCGCAGCAGAGGTATCTATCCAGACTGCGCCCGCTACTCCATCCTCATCAGCTGCTGTCGCCCCATCCCCAGCTGCTGCCGCATCGTGAGTCTCAGCATCCTCACCCTCCCCGCACTCCTCTGCGAGAAGGACTACCGCTGACCGAGCCTGTTCTTCCGACTCCCCTGCACCTGCACCTGCTCCCGCCTCATCTGCACCTGACGCCCGACCCGCTATCGCTACCGTCACCCTTACCTCCGATACTCCCGCTCCTAGCAGCTCCGGTACACCCCCCGTGGTCATCACTGTCGTTCCTACCACCTCCACCATCCGGCCGTCTTCGACCAACAGCGGCGCTTCCGCGGCGGCTGCGGCGAGCTCGAGTCGGTCTGCTGGTCTTGCGAGTGCCGGTCCGGCGGGTAAGGGATGGACGGTCGTTTTGGCGCTCGTGGGCGCGGTGGGATTGGCGATCTAGGCAAAGACGGAAAGACAGTGAGGTGGAATGATATACGTCAGAAGTGAGGAGGCGGGAGAGCTGTGCAGTACGAGTGAAGGTGAATATAATGAGCAAGAAGGGAAAGAAGGATCAGAATCGGCACCGGGAAACGAGAAGGAGGGGATGGACAGTGCTCCTTGTAGCCTGTCGATACAGTATAGTTGGATGGGATGATGCAATCGAAATAACGACCACGAACAGCGTTTGCCTGTTGAAGGCGCTTCGGTGCTGATGCCTCCCCCTGCTCTACTCGTCGAAGGAGGTCGAAGGAGGTCGAAGGAGATGGATGGATGACTGGTGCGTAAGCTTGGAAAAGCCACGTCATCCGTCTACTGACGTCATTCCTGCTGGTCATGCTGGTCAGCGCCAGTGCGCAGCAGCTTCCCAAGCAGCTTCCCATACCTTCTCTTGCATCGACACCTGTCCAGAGACACTACACAGACCTTCCCACCACCTTTTCATCCCCCTACGAACTGAACATCAGCAACAATGCCCGAAGGTGCTCAATCCCCCGCCGACGACAGCAACAAGAAGCAGCTCGGCCACTCCACCCCTGGCAATGAGGGTGCAGGTGCCCAGTCGGACGCGCAGCAGCGACCTGGTACGTTACGTCTTTCCCACCCCGTCTGGACTTGTGTTTGATGTCGAGCGGTACACCGTCACACGGCCGCAGGAATCGCAGCGATATTCCTCTACATGGAAGGGAGTTCTGCTCCAATGGAAGACTTGTAGACCGAATCTGTGCTTACTTATCATAGCTGTCTCGGGTCAACAGGAACCCAAAAAGGAGGACCAACCTGGATCGAAGGAGTCGGGTGGTGGAGAGGTGACAGACGACGCAATTGCTGTGAGCCAAGCCCTTCTTCCCTTCCCAGTCAATGCCAATCCATCCTTTCTATCATTTGACGCGAAAGGATCTGAGCTGATAATGGAATAGCAAGCCAAGGTCAGTTGTGATTTCATCCCATCGTGATCGCAATCTGCACGCGCTCCGCGTAGCCAGCGGGTATAAGACTTTGATCGGAATGTGCAGAAGAACGAACGGTCCCGAGTCCATGGGATCCAGCTGACCCACTCAGAAATCCGCCAAGGCGCTCGAGAGCGAGAACGGCCAGTCCCGCAAGGAGGTCGAGACCGGCGGCAAAGCTGCTTAAGGATCGGGCGGAATCGACGAGCCAGCAGTAGAAGGGAAATGTAGCCAAACATGAATAACATCAAGCACGACAATTGCTCAGCACGCGCTCAGCAACCGAGACCCGGTCAACTTGAGGAGACAACACTGTATCCATCATATGGAAGATCGTCTACCGCATGAGACCGACAAGATAAGATATAACGGGAAGATACAAAAGCAGAAAACACCGAGATGGAAAACACAGCAAGACCCTGATTTGCGGGACACAGTATTACAAGTTGGCCTTGACACCGACGGGCAACATGCGCTCGTCTGTATTGGGTCAGCTCTTGTCTGATAGCGGCAGCAAACGACCATATAGCTTACAGTTAGCGTCATACATGGTAGGCTCAGGTCCAGGCGTGAACAGCGCCCGAGTGTCCACCATCCCCGGCACGACATCCGCGAGCGTCGGCGCGCCGATCAAGCGCATATTCATCTCAAATTCGTCCTGCCTGTCAGCCGTCTGCACCTTTTTCATCACGCCCAGACTTACCCTGAGAATCTGCACCAGCTTGCGCACACCCTCCTCGCCATACGTGCTCATGGCGTAAATCATCGGCCGGCCAATACCCACCGCGGTCGCTCCGAGCGCAATAGCCTTGAGTACGTCGGTTGCGCGGCGGACGCCACCATCGATAAAGATTTCAAACTTGCCCCGGGTAGCGTGAGGGGTCATGAACCCGCGTTGCTGCAGGGCGGCCACGACGGACGGGAGGATGGCGATAGGTGACGGGGCAAAGTCGAGCTGACGACCACTGATTGATCAGCCCTATCTCCACCACACACAGCGAACATCTTCCCAGGGGGACCTACCCGTGGTTCGACAACACGACACCGTCACATCCCGCCTCGGCGGCCATCACCGCGTCCTCCCAGCACTGCACACCTTTCAGAACCACCTTCATTCCCTGTGCGGCCTCCTTGAGCTCCGCCAGGTCCGCCCAGTTGAGAGACGGGTCAATAAAGGACGAAATGGCCCGAGCCGCACCCTGGTCTCGGCGCACGGTGTCCTTGCCCTTCTCCTGGTGCGACGCCGCGGCGCCTTCAAACTTGGTTCGCATGTCCTGCAAGTCAGCGAAGATACGGAACGGCAGGGTTGTGTGATTGGTGGAAGGAGCTGGAACTGACCTTCTCTCGCCTACCAAGCTGGGGCGCATCAACGGTGATGAACAATGCCTTGACGCCTCGTTCCTTGGCATGCGCGATGATCTTCTTGGTGCGTGCCCGATCAGAGTTGACGTAGAGCTGCAAGAATTGGACTTGGCCGGGAACCGAGGCGTCGACCATTTCGTCGAATGAGCACGAAGCGAGTGTGGGGATCTGCAAGTTAGCTGTGAACCTGTCCAGAAGAGCAGCGACATGAATGTGGATGAGCCCACCATCTGGATGATGTCCTCCTTGCCTGCCGCGCGAGTGAGCGCGACTTCGCCCTCGGGGTGTCCGAGCTTCCCAAGCGCAGTAGCGGTGATGTACACCGGCATGCTAGTTGGGAAGTCCCAGAACTTGGTACTGAAGTCGACCGTCTTGACGTTCCGAAGGATACGAGGGCGGAACCATACCCTGTGGTAGGCATTGTGGTTCTCCCTCTACTGGATCAGCCACCTGCTCCGATCTCTTTCGGCTGACGCCAGACGTACCATGGTGATCTCATCGTCCGCACCCGAAGAGTAATAATTCCATCCCCGGCGGTTCATAATCCGCCTTGCGACCGCCTCAAAGTCGTGCAAACTCAACATCTCTTCAATGTCGGGCTTGACGTACTCTTCCGGCTCAGGCTGGGCGGAGGCCGAGGTGGACTTTTGGGGGACCGCGATCGATGCGGGAGGGGGTGGGGGGGAGACGACGGCGGGCTTGGGGAGGGTGTTGGGGATGAGGGTGCCGATGTTCTTGTCGGGGTCTGGGAGTCAGCCTGGTAGCTGGCGGGGAAAGAGAAGGTCCTGGCGAGGGGCAAAACATACCGAGGTTGTCGCTGATTGCGTCTGGGGGGTGGATCGGCTCATACTCCTCAGTAGCGTCCATCCCGGCGTACTTCCTGTCCGATCAGCTCTGCTCTGAGATAGTACTAGCGCAGCTATTCACAAGATGATCTCGGCGCCTCCTGGGTGTTCCTACTCTGTCAGCTCGCGATCGATTCCTGGTCGGGACAGAGATAGCTGGACACACATCGAGGAAGTCGGTCACGTCCCATACTTTGCCTGACAGGTCAGCTGAGTGAACGTTGACATAACGAGGCAACGCTACGAGTAGCATACCGTGAACGACAATCCAGACTCCCTAGATAGATCAGCTTAATCCCATGCCCTCCGCTCAAGACAGGTCTTGCCAACTCACCTTATCCCGCGAATTGTGCTCGGCCACATCCTTCCCGTCAACTTGCTTGTCCGCAGGCATTTTCTTCTAGTATTTCGATCGGTATATACAGAGATGGGCCTGTCGGTGGCGGTGCCTTGCAGAGAGATGTATGTGTGGGACTGACGATCTGACTTTTAAGCAAAGAGAAGAGAGGCAGCAGCGGGTGTCGGCAAAACGCTGGACCGGTCAAAGGTAAGCGCGAAGGCCGGCCCCGCACGGGCCTCCACTTCGGCGGAATACGGCCGTATTCCGCCGAGCAGCTTGGCAGCCAGTCAGAGCTCTGCGATTTGCCACCCACCTCCTGCAGCAAGAAGAGCAAGAGCAAGAGCAAGGTCGAGTCTAGGGCAGAGAGCAGATTATACAGGATGACATGTAGATAGCTACACCTAGTGTCCATATTTACCTAAGATAATGTCCAGATCGGGTTCAAAGTCCATGCTCCACCCGCCCCTCCCCTCCCCTTCCTCCTTGACGCGCGCTTATGGGCTGGTACCGAAGGCCTGGTACGGATCACCGTTGGTCGAGCATTCCCAAGTCTGCAGACGCGCGACCGTATTGAACTTCAAATCAGCATGAGCTCCGGCAGATGATAGCAGACCGGTACTCACAGGTTTGTTGGTGATCAGCCCGTCCGATTCCTTCTGGATATTGAAGCACTGGTCTGTAGAGTCAGCAATGGCCTGCAGCTCGAGCGTCAAGACTCACTGCTGGCGGTCCTCAAGTTGTTGTTGGCGTAGGTGAACTGCTGTTGTGGGACGTCGTAGCACGTCCAAATCTTGGCGCCGACACCGTTGGCCGGGTTCTCTCCTGCATCGAGACAGAAGTTGGTACCATGGAGGCGGACCTGACCGGTCCCGCTGGGGAGGTCCCAGACTTGGAGGGCAGCGCCCTGGCCGTCTTCGGTGCAGTACTTCCTGAGTCGTCAGCCTAGTCCATGCTCTGAGGGATGGGACACGTACAAGATGACGGTAGAACCATCCGCGACAACGCCGTCTACAGAGGAGCAGAGCTCGGCGCGGCCGACGGGACGGATACGCTGCCCAGCGCCCGGAACGTCGGGGATGACGTTGCTGTAGATGGGAGTCTGAGGGAGGATGGTAGCGGGCGGGGGAGGGGTAGTGGATGCCGATGGACCCGCGGAGGAGGTGGATGCGGAGGGGGTAGGGGTGTTGCTACCGTCGATGTACCAGACTGGATATCAGCTTCGGCCCTACTACTGCAGGGATTGAACTCACTCTGGTTGGTGTTCCCAGTAGTACACTCGTAGGTCTGGACCCCATTGTCCCCCTCGTCAAGACATTGGTTCCCGCCAGTCTGGGCGATCCGGTTGTCGTCGGTAAGGTACCACGTCTGCTGGGTGGCGCCGGGGTACGACTGCCATACCTGGATTTCAGCACACAGACCCAAAGGAAGGGGAAGAGACAACAAACCTTGAGTGCGCCGTTATTACCAGGGGTCAACCCGATGTCAAGCGCAAAGTTCGTACCCGGGACGGTAATCGATCCGCTCCCTCGGTTGATGAACCAGGTGTTGGCGCCGAGGCAGTCCCGAGTGATGACGGGCGTACCGTTCTGGACCTGACTGTATCGCATGACTCCGGGAAGACCTTCGAGAGCGAGACATTGGCCGTCACGACCGGCCCGGATGAGGGTGCCGTCCCGCTTGGCGATGGGGCCAGCGGAGGTGAGGGCAAGGAGGGGGAGGAGAGCGAAGAGTTGAGCGAGCATGGTGGCTATTATAAGTGGGAATAGGTGAGTAGGGCGGTGGTGAGGATGAGAGTAGGGATGAGGGAGCACAGAGAAAGGGGGGATGTTATATATAGACCGAGTGGCTGAGGGGGTCAGCGAAACCGGCACTCCGGTCAGCGGTCAGCGGGATCAGTGCGTCAGCGTCAGCGGACTCCGAGACCCTCCTTCTGGAACGTTCGGGCGTCGGGCGTCGGCGAGACAACACGGAGCAGTAAACAAGGTACGGATATCCCTCGCGGACGGTACCCCTTACCCCTTTCATTGACCCCTTTAGATATCCACGCGGGCGAGCAGGTAAAGCGGTGCTGCCCTCTTGCTGGCCCAAACGGGCTAAACTTTGATCTTGAGGTGGATATACGGGAGGCGGGACGCAGAGGAGCGGCCGGGTCTCTGCATGTGAGCGTCATGCGTATATCGTTCGTTGCAGGATGCCGGAATGGAAGAGTACAGGAGGCTATTGAATCGACCACGCGCGGAGCAAAACTGGCGGTGGAGGATCTCCCAATTTCGGAATTCGCGGCCGATGACACCAAACCAGCTACCAAACCAGTCTGAACTTCTGCTGCTGTATGACTGTAGGCAGAAGAGGCAAGGACGGCTGAGACAGGCCAGGTAGAGTACAAATTATACGCTTTAACATCTTTACTGATTCACTACCGCACTTAAGTGTCCCTATTTTTGCCAAAATAAACTGTCCAGATCGGGTTCAAAGTCCATGCTCCACCCGCGCCTCTCTCTCCCCCCATAAGACCACTGCACGATTAAGCGGCGGTGGTGAAGGCCTGGTACGGGTCTCCGTTGGTCGAGCACTGCCAGGTGATGACCCTCGCGACGTTGGAAAACTGAGTGAGCATCAGCACCGTCCCAGAGCTACAGTCAAGCAGAGATGTAAACTCACAGGCTTGACAGTGACGAGACCGTCCGACTCCTTCTGGATGTCCAAGCATTGGTCTAAGGGGTCAACACAGGACAAGAGGTAGAAGAGCAAGGCAGACTTACTGTTGAAGGAGGTCTTGATGTTACCGCTGGAGTAGGTGAACTTCTGCTGCGGGACGTCGGCGCAGCCCCAGATCTTGGCGCCGTTGCCGTTGGACGGGATACCTCCAGCGTCGATGCAGAGGGTGGTGTTGTGGAGGCGGACCTGGCCGTTGCCGGTGACGGAGGGAAGGTCCCAGCTCTGGGCAGCGGCGCCCGGGCCGTCCTTGGAGCAGTACTTCCTGTATTGTCAGTTCTGCGCAGACACACAAGGAGAGGGACGTACAAGGTAACGACAGCGCCCTGGGCGACCTCACCGTCGACAGAGGTGCAGAGGTCGGAGCGGCCGAGGGGGCGGATGCGGGACCCAGCGCCGGCGACGTCGGGAACAAAGTCGCCCTTGGGAGTCAAGGGGAGGATGTCGCCGGATGCAGGGGGAGGCGTGGTGGAGGCAGACGGGGATGGGGCAGCGGAGGAGACCGACGCCGAGGGGGTAGGGTCATTGAACCTCACGTTCCAGACTGGAGGTCAGCCAGGCTCAGGCAGATGGGATTATAGACTCACCCTGATTGGTGTTACCGGTGGTGCACTGGTAGGTCTGGGGTCCGTTGTCTCCCTGGTCGAGGCACTGGTTGCCGCCGGTCTGAGCGATACGGTTGTCGCCGGTGAGGAACCAGGTCTGCTGGGGAGCGGTGGGGTATGAGGTCCAGACCTTACCATCAGCGATGACCACCATCAACGAAAGGAAGACTCACCTTGACGGGACCGTTATTGGTGGGGGAGAGCCCAATGTCAAAGGCGTAGTTGGTACCGCTGACGATGACCGAGCCGCTGCCCCTGGAGATGTCCCAGTAGGAAGCGACACCGCAGTCGAGGGTGACGACCGGTGTACCGTCGGTGACTTGACCAGCGGCGACGGCGGCACGACCACCGACGATCGACAAGCACTGACCGTTGTTGCGCCCAGACTCGATGAGGCGGCTCGACTCGCGCTTGACAACGGGGCTGGCCGAGGTGAGGGCGAGGAGGGGGAGAAGGGCGAAGAGTTGAGCGAGCATGGTTGGGATTATAAGTGGGGGTGAGTGGGAGTAGGTTGTTGTGGTAGAAGTTGAAATGTGAGTGGGGATGAGGAAAGAAGAGACAAAGGAGGGATGTTATATATCCAGGACCGGGGTGGGGATCGGTGGGGGAGTCAGGAGTGGGTCAGCAGATGTCGGCGGGCCCGGCAGCGGACCCGGTGGGTACGGCGCCACCAATAAACAAGGTACATACATACGGCCCTCGCGATGCTGCGCCTACCTCACGACACACGCGGGCAATAAGCAAGTGGTAAACATGACGGACGGCACCGCTTCGGGCCGCTTCGACGCCGCTCGGAGCTTGACCATCTCCACTGAATCAAAACATCATGCTCTGCATATCCGCCTGACTTGTCGGTGTGGCGGTGGCCCAATGGAGCTATACCATAATCGCAGGACAAAGGATATACGAGCTTGTGTTGTATTGTTCGGAGCATATGCGAGACCCAACAACGCAATAGAGTTCGGGGGTGCCTGGTGTAAACACGCAAGGGGCTTTATGCCGTAATTTCAAACTTTAGCGGAGGATCGTCTTCGGCTCGGAGCGGATCTTCAGGAACGAGGGTGGAGTCCCGGGTGGGGGCGGCATGGAGGCGGGCGGACTTCGCGGCTTCGTGAACTCTGAACGCTTCAAGTTAGTCCCGGCATGATCATGGGGCTGTGCAGCAGCCAGAAGAGCGGACCGAAGCAGAGCGAGGCCACTAGTACTCGAGTGGCTCGATTAGCGGGCAACCATAGCGACGCCTTCAAGAACTCGCTCGCTTGAGGTCGCTTGACCGGCCAAAGTAGCTCCCCAAGTATGTACGTCCGGAACATGGTCAAGACTAGCACAGGTACAAGCATGGATATTACAACTATTTGAACCAGTCAGTCTGCCAATTTTGTGGCAGTGGTACTTCTGTCTGCGTGACATTCCCCGTCCCCTCGTTCGTATTTGCAGCACCAGCCGTAGGGTCAAAGGGGAGATTGAAGAAGTCCAGCTGGCCTATACCGTCAGCGCAGCTATGAACGGCACTGATCACTCACTATAGTCAAATTGACCCCCTGTACCCGCTCCTACTCCGCTCGACAACCCCATACTCTGGCTACCTCGCGGAATCACCGCTGACCGACCCACCAGCCCCGCATCCGGCAGACTGACAAAGCTCTTCAACTTCTCCGTCACTCCCTGCAGATCCACATCCTGGAATCCCTCAATCCGCTTTTCCAGGGCAGCCATCACCCATCGCGTGCCGCTCCAGTAGACTGCCTGCTTGGCAAGCCCCGCTTGTAGAGTGGCGATATTGGTCCGGGCGACAGAGGCGAGGAGGGCGCGAGAGAGATCGATCTGCCTGCCGGAGGTCTTTTTGGCGCCGCCGGTGTCTTTCGTCTCGCTTGGCGGTTGCTTGTCTGAAGTGTCTGGCACTGCGGGTGGGGGGATGGGCGGTAGCTCAGGGGATATTGGAGGACTGCGATGTTGATCAATTTCTGATAGTCAGCTTCATCCATCCGAGAGGCCCGGTGGACTCACCCCAGACGTAGCAGCAAGCAGCAACAAAGAACGCCTGATTCGTAAACGGGACTGCGAGGTATGCCTGCGGGTTGATGATGTCAGACAAGACGAGGATGTCGCCGATAGTGCGAACAGAGTTGCGCCAGAGGGTTGAGGCGGTAGTGGTATTGGGGGTAGGGGCGATGGAAATGGCGGGTAGCGTGGGATTTGGGTTGCCTCGGCGGGGAAGGTTCGTTCCGGTCAGGTGACCTGATGCCTGATCGATCAGCGAGAGTAAGGAGCTGCAGTGATAGACCCACCAGGATAGTGTGCATCCACAGATGGAGATGGAGGAAGATTGGACCTTGATTACACTTGGAATGCATTTGCAGACTGGGAAGTCAGCTATACTCGGGCAAGTCGATGGCTGACTCACTTTGCGACCGTCCACTGCATATCCTGCGGCAATTGATTATACTGCTTGATCGCCTGTGCCAAAGCAGATTGTATCTCCGACTCCTTCCGAGTCCCCTCGCGCTGCTCGCAATTGAGCATGTTGATGAGTGGGCCGTACGACAGCATCATCTGAGCGGCGTAGAGGAAGGGTGAACGGGTGGAGGATTCGGGAAAGTCGGCCCCGGTCGGCAGTGTCTGGGTGATATCTTCAACGCGAAAGGTCGTTTGTCGGCCGACGCCAAAAGAGAGGGCGTAATCCATGAGGAGGACGGTGAAGAAGATAAGACGGTTCAAGCGGCGGTCCGTTTGCGAGATGGTCGAGTCTTCCGGTGGGTCCTGGCGGTCAGCTAGGGACCAGAATGCGCAACACCGCCCAGAACCGGGGTCAGAGGGGATCTCCACGGTCGGGACAATCATCACCGGTGGCAGATGATGTCAAGCTTTGGGAGTGGGATGTGACGCACTAGATGTAGACCCATATCAATCGCCATCCGCACAGCCATACCCGTCAACATCCACAATTCTGATTCGGCATCTACCTCGTCAGCCGAGCTCGTTTGCGGAAGGTAAGGACTGACCATTCGCAAAGCTGATATGCGCCAGCATGACAAACCCCGCGATAGCTTCTCTCGAGGGTACGCTCAAGATGGATCCAAGGAGTGATTTGGCACGGTCGTAGAAGATGTTTCCATACGCGCATGGTTCGAGGTGCGGTAGCGCTATTGCTGGATGAGAGGAAAATCTCTTGTCAGCCATCATACAAGAACGAGCTTACCTAGCGGCAAGACCAGCAACACAGTTCATCATGAACACACTCCCATTCCGCCTGTCCACTTGATCCTCCAAGATCTGTCGATCCAAAAAGGGAAATTGACACCCGAAATGAAGAAAGAAGATGTCCAGCAGATGCTTCATGATCTCCGATGTTGGTGCGCCGTCCGAGTCGACCAGGCGCTGTAATGATGTACCGGGAGAATCAGAGTAGGTAGCCGCAGCAAAGGGTGCTGAAGGGTGCTCGATACGGACTTTGAGCGTGATACGCTTGAGACCTGATGATGAGCGGAGTCTCATCTCAACGATTGGTAGCTCACCTGGCGCGATCGCGGTCTGTCCATGCGGCCTCCACCAGCTGACCTTGACGATCTTCTCTTCCTTCTCTGCTGCTTGCTCCGCGTTGCCCTCAGCAGACACGGCTGCCCCCGTTCCAGCTTTCAGTCGCTCATCCGCCGGACTCGCCTCCTGGACTAGTGGTAGCTGGCTACTCATTGCCCACATGAATCGCGCCGGATCTACCCCGCCGCCAGGTAGGGCGTACGATTCCGCGAGATCGCCGTAGGACAGGGCGTGGGCAGGACCGGAGGATGAAGGGGTAGCGAATATAGATTGAAACGTATCTGCCGAAGGAGGCGAGAAACCTGTCCTGAGTTGGTCGAAGGGTGCTGTCGTAGATGAAGAGGACGTCATAGCTGGCGCCGATAGACCGGTGAAGGGTAGTTGAGGATCTGGTGGTGAAGTGCCAGAAAGCAACCTTTGTAGCCAATCTGCTGACCCGTCGTCCAGAGGCGTCTGGCCCGCTGCAACTTCAGTCGCAGCGAAAGACTGATCGCCCGTCGCGGGCTCCGCAGCAGTCTCCTCTCCGCCTTTTGATCGCTGGACCCTCGCGCGGGAGGACCGACCGTCTCCCGTCGGCCAGACGCATTGGATATCCCAATCGACGCAGTTCTGACATGGATCGGGCGGAGAGGAGCCGCATTTGCTCTTCCTGGACCGGCACTGTTGCTTCATCAGTTCTGATACTCTTTGAGTCACGAAATGGACATACAGGTAGGCATGCTGTTCGAGCTCGCGAGAACTTTTGCTTCTTCCGAGGAGCGGCAGAGGTGGCTGGACTCGCCGAGGCCAGCTCTGTCGTCACCGGATCTCCAGACTCGCTTGGACCTGAGGGCAGCTGAGAAGGCCCTCCAGTTGAGCTTCCCGCCTCAGGCTGCATTTGCTCGGCCATTGACGCTGTGATGTGATGGTGTCAGGAAGTGTATGGCTGCCTTGGGCGAAGCTCAAGCTAGCGCGACGGCCTGGCCAGCTTGTTATTGCGCACGGTCCTCTGACGTCTGACGGCATTTCGGGGCTCCGGGCGCCGATATCGCCGGTGGCGAAATGCAGGGTGGTCCAGCGCTCAGCCTATAGAAGAGCCTTGCATGCTGGATTGAATATCCGCCCACCCGAGCTTCTATAACCGCCTTCCTGCATCCCATCAGATTCTGTCAAATACCCCTTACAGTGATTCCAGACGATGCAGAACTCCCCCGAAACACTTATCCTCACATTTCCACCTGACAAAAATGGCCCCAACATCTTTGAATAACGCGTCCGAGCAGGTCCCTCATGCCACTAAAGCTCAGTTACCTACCGGTCTCAACGGCGGCGCCACAGCTTCGATCATCGACCCTCAGATACTCGTGCGGCCGAATCTTGCGCTCTGGGTGACAAAGGATCATCAGTAAGTCGTGGTATCGCACAGGAGTGCCCGGGCTGACGTACAGGATCTACCAGAAAGAAGAGCCTTACCCCGTCTGCCCTCCTGGTCAATGCCTCATTCACGTCAAAGCTACCGGTATCTGCGGCTCAGAGATCCACTTTTGGAAGTCGGGGCGGATTGGCGACTGCTGTGTGACCCACGACATCATCCTCGGCCACGAGTCGGCGGGGCAGATCGTCGAGATTGGCGAAGGAGTGCAGGGGTTCAGCGTTGGGGATAGGGTATCCATTGAGCCAGGAGTGAGCTGCTGGGAGTGTGAGCAGTGTCTCAGAGGGAGGTACAACCTGTGTCCTAAAGTCAAGTAAGCCTAGTACCTATTGTCCGTGCTGACCGTCAGGTTCTCCGGCACCCCTCCTTCCGACGGTACCATGCGTCGCTTTGTCGCCCATCCCGCTCGCTTCCTGCACAAAATTCCCGATACCATGACCTACGCGGTCGGTGCGCTTATCGAACCCCTCTCTGTGGCGTACAACGCGGTCACCCGTGCCTCGCCGTATCTCGGCCAACCTGTCCTCATTGCTGGCGCCGGTCCCATCGGACTCGCCATGGCCTTGTGCGCTCGCTCGGCCGGCTGCCACCCTATCTGTATCACCGACCTCGAGGACAATCGTCTCGCTCAAGCTCGCAGCATGGGCTTCCAGCAAACGCTCAAGATTGATCTGGGCTGGGACCGCTTTGAGACGGCCAGGCAGGTCAGGCGGGTCATGGGGGAAGGGTGTGCGCCGAGTCTTGCGTTTGAGTGTACGGGTGCAGAGTCTTCAATCAACTCTGCTATCTACGTGAGTTTCCGCTCGAATCAAGCTGACGAGGAGGCTCTGGAAGATGGAGGCACCTTGCTCCAAGTAGGCTGCGGCAAGCCCGATATCGCCGTCCCCCTCATGTCGATGGGCTTCCGTGAGGTCAACATCGTCACTTCCTTCCGATACCGACTTTCCTGGCCTGTCGTCATCAGACTCGTCAACGCTGGAATCTTTGGGGACGTCACTGGGCTGATCACCCATACGTTCCCTATCGAGCAGACCATTGAGGCGTTTGAGACGTGTGCGGATCGTAGCAAATTGGCGATTAAGGTGCAGGTGAGCCAGACTTACCGTATTTTATCTACAGGCTAGGCTAATAGTCAGATCGTAGACGAGTAGACGTGTCTCAGGAGTCGGATTGCGAGTGCAGCAGGGGCAACCTGTGTGCGTCGATCTGTGTGTGTGTGTGTATTCCAGGTACCGAGATCGTTTCGCATGTACCCCTTGTTTCATCCTGTTTCGAATTGCGCACAGACATGCTATCCTTCCTCTCGCGCTCGTAGAAGCCTATCCTCAAGTGGTCTGCTTTCTCCCTTGCGCTCGAGCTACAGATAGGAGCCGGATAAAGCTCGGAAAGTTTCCGGTTGTCGGATTCCAGGTTCATGCCGCCGGCGGCAGTGTGTCCACTCAGCGGATATTTCTGCGCAGAGCCTCTTCCTGCTTCTTCTCCAAGCAGCCAGACGGTCAGTATAGCATCGCATTTCGCCAACACCTTTCGCTTCCATCAGTCTATCATCAATCGCCAAAATGTCGCTCGGAAGGACCATCACACTGTAGGTCCGACCTTCATGTCTCCCTGACTCCCCGCTGATAGTCCAGCAACAACGGCCTCGTCGTCCCCCAGATCGGCTTTGGTACCTGGCAAGCCGCCGCTGGAGAGGTCGAGAAGGCTGTCGAAGAAGCGCTGCGTGTCGGATACCGCCATATCGACTGCGCCTTGATCTACGGGAACCAAGAGGAGGTCCGCGTCGGCATCACCCAGTCCGGCGTCAAGCGGGAAGAAATCACCCTCGTCTCCAAGCTCTGGAACAATTCTCACCGCCCGGAGAACGTTGAGGCGGATCTCGACCTCACCCTTCGTCAGCTCGGTACCGACCATCTGGACGTCTACCTCATCCACTGGCCCGTTCCCTTTGTGGCTGGCGCTAATCTCATGCCGAATGAGAAGGATGGCAAGGCCCGGGCCATCGACTGGGAGGCGCCAGGCGTCGCGCAGACATGGAAGGAGATGGTGCGGATCTCGAAGGAGACCAAGAAGGTCCGCGCTATCGGCGTGAGCAACTTCAACATTGAGCTCTTGGAGAAGATTATCAAGGAGACGGGGGTCGTGCCGGTCATGAACCAGATCGAGGCTCACCCGAGCTTGATCCAGCCCGAGCTCTTTGCCTACTGTAAGCTTTCTGTTCGCTTTCTGGACTGAGGCTGACGTGTCAGGCAAAGAGAAGAACATCCGCATCACCGCCTACTCCCCCCTCGGCAACAATATCACCGGCAAGCCCCGAGTCATCGACTCGCCTCAAGTCAAGGAGATCGCCAGCAGGCTAGGCAAGGAGCCCGCCCAGGTCCTGATTGCGTGGGGCGCCAAGAACGGCTTCTTTCTTATTCCCAAGAGCGTCACCCCTTCGCGCATCAAGGTCAGCCCATCCTTGATCACGCTAACGTCCAGTCCAACTTTGAAGACTTTGAATTGTCACAGGAAAACTTTGAGGAGATCAACGCTTTCGGCAAGGCCAACACTGTCCGTAGCAACACGCCATCCGAGTATGAACCTCAGTAGGTCTAGGACTGGTCCCGCTGTTTCCCGAGCTGACTCTGTAGGTGGCCCATCAACGTTTTCAACGAGTCCCACGAGGGGAAGTTCAAGAAGGTGTGGTAGATGTACGCGTAGATGTCAGATGCAAGCCATGATCCTAGTTCAGTAATCTGGAAAGTGACAAGTCTAAGACTGGGAGCATACTAGATATCGTTCATGTCACTTCTGATTTACGGGGATACGTCTAGTAAGATGCGCCTGTACCTCGTGACGGGGATCTTACCCTCACTCGTCACCGCCAGAATCACATGATACACCCTCCCGTTCTCGTGATCCATCCGCCACTTCCCCGGCGAGTGAGCGGTTGTCTTTGGCATGGTGATGCTGAGCTTGGACGTGTTGGCGGTGCCGTGCATGTCGAAGGTGGGGACATCCACGGGCTAGACAATCAGCAGAGCAACAGACGACAAACAACAGGCCACTTACTACTGGCAAAGTTGACCCGATCTCCTTGTACTGGAACCAGCTGAATGAGAGCTTGGCGCCGGAGGGAGAGGCCGAGTCCGAGGCGTCTAACTCTATAGTTTCGCTGCACTTGACTTTGCGGGTGACAAAGTCGGTCGACCGGTCACCATCGACAACCACCACCGGTGGCAACTCCAGCTTGGACATGTCCTCCTCCACCGTCCAGCGCATCCGAGTGGCGAGATCGCACTGTACCGCATCTCGCCAGCGAAAGATGGTAGCGCCAGCAGAAGCTTGTGTGGATCCGTCCGAGGCAGTGACGGTGTCGCAGGTGTCGTGGTAGTGACGCGCCTCGGGGTCGAAGATCCGCTTGTACCGCCCGCCCCAGCCGCCAAAATCTGGCCTTGAGGGATCACCTAGACCGTTCTGCCTTTGTCAGCCGCGAGTAGAACGCGGAAAGGGATGACTCACTTGGATGAGGTTCAGGTAGGACGGCGTATCACCCTCCATACCATAAATGACGCCCGGGTATTTGCTACCAAGCGGACCATATTGGACGTTCTCTCTGATCCAGTCGGCAGAGATGAGTGACTTGTCTGCGCCGGGCAGCCCGTTTCTGGGCTGTCCAGAGAATCCGATCCACCTGAGTATCAGACAAGTGCGTATCGTCAATAAGTGAGTACTTACGTGGAGCCCATGTAGTCATTTTCGCCGTGGACGGAGACGGTGTAGGGGAGCATGGGGAAGTTGCGGCGGATCCAGGGACCTGCATCATCCTGCTGGTCAGCGCGGTGTAGAACAGCTAAGTATACTACTTACTTGGTCGCTGATCCCGTACACTGTCATCCGACCAACGAAATCTTCTAGCTCCTTCGGTGTCCTAGCACGTCAGCTAGAGCTAGGGGTGAATTTATCCAGAGCTCACCTAGTAGCGCGGACCTTCCAGAGTGACTACAGTGTCAGCAGTTGATCAAGTCCGCATGTAAGGGTAAGCTCACCTGAGCTAGACAGTTTGCCCCACCCCAAAGAGCGACATGTAGCGGGCGGCCGCTTTCTCCTCCGCGGTCGACAGCTGCAATCAAAGCTTCGCTCCCTTGAGAATCATGTCCCTCGCCAACACCTTCCATCCCGTATAGAGGAACGCCCTCTCCTACTACAGCGAGGAGCTGCGAAGCTGGAGGGTAGTCGGAGTAGACTCGGAGCAGCTTTGGTCGGACAGCGTCGTAGCCAGAGATGACATCGCGGATGGTGGCAGGGCAGACTTGGTGCCTATACGTCGGCGCCAGATCGTGTGATATTCTGAGTTGCTCACCTCATCCACGTCGAAGTAACAGCGACAAGCCCCTCGATATCGATCTCGTTGCTGTACAGTAGCAAACGGACCAAGCTCTGCGTATCGTCCGGCTCATTCTCAATGTCGGTCTGGAGACGTCAACCTTGTCGTCTTGCTCGAGAACCAGCAACTCACCAAAACGAATAGGCGGTGCTTGACGGTCATTTCGCGCGTGCAAGGAGTTGACGAGTAAGTGCTCATAAGAGGTCAAGTATCGTCCGTCACCTGCAGGCAGTGGGCTTGCTAGGACAGCTGCGCTTGCGGTCTCTGTGCGGACTCTTCAGGATCTCCACCATCACCACACGAGTTACCCCTCATCCGGCCCTACCGGCTGATCCTGGCTGAGATGGTCTGTGGAAGCCAGCCATGAGAGAGTGGACTATGCGGTAGGGTAGCTCCGCCTATGTGGGACGCGGGTAAAGGTGCATTCTCGATGACAGTGGTTGCAAGATGCTCGAGCAGACGTCCCTTCCGTATACCCGGAGGCAAGCATGTTCTTCGACGGCACTATGACGGCTAGCAGTGTGACTAGCAGTCACATAGTCACTGATCAGTTCTGGCCGTGACACGCAGTTAAGCTTGAGAGCGTCCTAACGTAACACACGCACACACAGCGGTACAGGGTAAACGCTGCGTGAACGCTGGCGATGATCTAGGTACGACAGTATCCGCTGATGCTCCGTGTACTCTGTATCCTGCGTCAGCAGCGCATTTGCAGATCGACAGAACTGTTCAAATAGAGGACGTAGATGGGAGATGTGGGTCACATCTTGCATCTGGCCTGGCTGAGCGCCAAGCCGTCTCGGCTGTGACCACTGCCATTACTGTCGACAAGATCCATGTGACTATAGTCACTCCGAGACTTGCCGCGAAGCCGATCGGCCGAGAGGATCAACCTCGGAATTGGAGGCGGCTGTTCGCTCTACGCTCTACTACCAGTTATCCATGACCGCCTGTACCATCTCTTCGTCTTCATGACAGCCCCGACCGACAGTATAAGGGCCGTGCATCCCCCCGGGTCCCCTCAATACTCAATCTTCCCCACAGATCCACCATGAGCGCCGCCACACCACTCCCCCACACCTTTCCACCCACGACCGCGGGCGTCCTCGAGCGCAAGCCCACCCTCGACCATGACGAAGATGTCAAGCTCGAGGAGACCAATGCTCTCACAGAGATCCCCACGACCGCCTGGGCCGACTTGACCATCAAGGAAGCTGTCAAGACTTTCCGGAAGACCACCATTGTCTGCGTCGCTGTGCTCTTCATCGCCTGCTCGGATGGCTTTCAATTCTCGCTACCGGGAAATCTGGTGGCCAACACGTCCTTCATAGGTAGGTTTTCCCTACCAGTCAGGTACAGTGACTGATCCGGCAGCTCAATTTGGAACCATACAAACTGCAACTGGTATCGCTCTCGACGCGCAGCATGTTGGAGCTTGGAACGGCGCGTACTCTGCTGGTGAGTCGTTAAGGCCACTGAGAAGGGGCCGATACTGATCGCTAGGATATATCTCAGCCCTCCTTGTGGGCGGCTACCCCGCAGACATCTTGGGACGCAAATTTAACATGAACGTCATCTATCTCTCAATGGCTTGCGGATGTAAGCTGACAGAACAGGTACCTCCTCACTGGCCTCATGATCATCGCGTGCATCATCGAGACTATCGCTCGGGACTGGAGAGTTTGGCTTGCTGCCAAGATTCGTGAGTCTTGCTTTCACTTCTCGAGTTTGCTAGCCCTAGTTGACGCTCTCAGTCAATGGCATGTCTGTCGGTCTGTGTCAGATGACCCTCTCCTCCTACGTCGCGGAGGTCGCCCCCGTCCGGATCAGGGGCAGTCTTCTCGTCGTCTACTCGTTCTTCTTCTCTTTCGGCCAATTCACAGCTGCCATCGCCACATACGTCCTTCAATCTGGGTTCCAAGAGGATCGCGCCTATTTGCGAGTCATCTACTCGATGTGGGTCTTCACCGCCATCAGTCTAGCTGTCACCGGTAAGTTTTCCTCTTCGACTCTCGTACAGCCGCTGATGAGTAGTCTTTGTCCCCGAATCCCCTCGATGGTACCTCCGAGTCGGCAAGCGCGAAAAGGCCGTCAAGGTCCTTCAGCGACTCAACGGCAAGATTCCCGGTTACGATATCGAGCGTGAACTCAATTTCATGTCTTACGAACTCACCGGCGAGCTCAACATGCTGGCCGAGAGCGCCAAGGTCTCTTACTTTGACCTCTTCCGCGGACCCAACCTGCGTCGGACTCTGGTATCTTTCTCGGTACTCGGCTGGCAGCAGTGCATCGGGATCGCTATCGTCTAGTAAGTCTGTCAGGCTATGGCAATGGATAGCGCTGATGGGTTCAGTGGCAATTCTGCTATCTTCTTTCGTGCCGCAGGGCTAGCCAATCCTTTCCTGTATTTTCGGAAAGCTGCCGCCTTCTGAATCCAGCTGATTGTGTACAGCGGAACCGTTATCATCAACCTCCTCTCACTCGTCGTCATCTTCACTTCGTCATACCTGGTTGAGCGATTTGGGCGCCGACCGTAAGTGCCCCGCGTTGCTTTGGCGCTGCTGGGACTCCAAGCTGATCGTTTCAGTTTGCTGCTCATTGGCGGATGCGGGATGGTCTCTTGCCTAATCATTATCGGGTCCATGGGCTTCCTCTCCACTGCCGGCCCGAACGGTGGCGTCGTCGGGGGTGTGACAGTGGCCTTCATGTGTATCTGGGTCATGTGAGTTGTCTCCACTTGTCAGTGGCTCGTGCTGACCTCCAGCTTCTACACCAGTAGCGCGGGACCGTGCGGCTACTTGCTCCTTGGTGAAAGCCCTACCAGTCGCCTTCGTGCAAAGACCACCGGTTTCGCTGCAGCAATGAGTGGGGTCTTCGGCCTCATCTTCTCGTACACCTCGCCGCTCATGATCCTCAACACTGTAAGTGCTTCATGCCTGCGCCGGGGACCACGCTAACCTGGCAGGGCCGCGGATGGGGTATCAAGACTGCGTACCTCTTCGCTGGAACCGGCTTCATCGGCCTGGTCCTCGTCTACTTCTTTGTTCCCGAGCACAAGGGCCGGACCTTTGCCGAGGTAGGTCCTTACTTTACTGATCATGGGGTAAGCTGACTCTGGGAGCTCGACGAGATGTACGAGAACAGGATCCCGGCGAGGAAGTTCCGATCTACCGTCACTTCTGCGGAACAGGCGAAAGAAGTGGCAAGAAACGCTGCGACAGCTCCGGCTTAAGGGGTGATGCTCTTGAGAAGTGTGATAGGGGTCGGGAGAATGTATTTGTGGCTACCCCGCTTGTTTCAAGTGGTCACGTGTTCGTCTTCAGACCTGTATACGTAACGGCGGATGCGCATCTTGTCAGCATTCCTCCGTCGGCCATTGCTCTCGCTCCTCTTTCCATTTTTAAGCTACTAGATCTCCGATTCGGCATGGCTGTTCCCCGAATCCCCGCACTGCGGAGGGGAGCTAGCGGTAAACCGGTAGTATGAAGCTCAGTTATCCATCGCGTATAGGAGATATGAGAAGGACAAGATGGGCATCTCTTCCCCTCAAACCCATCTTTGCCACCGAGCACAATGTCCACTTCGAACGAAAACAACGTCTCCAAGAACCGGGAGGAAGCCCACGGTCAAAAGCACGTCTCCTCGCCTGATGTTCCCGCCAAGAACTCATCTGTAAGCTATTTCAACCGGCTCACAGCAACCGAGCTGATCCTTAGGTCGAGACTGAACAGCTTGTCATAAATACTATCCGATGCCTCGCCGCCGACCTATGCCAGCAGTTCAAGGGCGGTCACCCGGGGACGGTGATGGGTGCTGCGGCCATCGGTATCGCGCTCTGGAAGTATGAGATGAGGTACAACCCGCTCAATCCCAGCTGGTTCGGTCGAGACCGTGAGTTTCGTTCAGCTCGGACTTTCTAAATGACAGGTGTTCTGATCGATCGCTGGCTGCAAGGCTGACGATCAGGCTTTGTCCTCTCCGCTGGCCACGCCTGTCTCCTCCAGTATATCATGCTCCACTTTTCCGGCTACGACGACTGGACACTCGACGCCGTCAAGAGCTACCACGCGCCCAAGCTCCACACCATCGCCGCCGGCCATCCCGAGATCGAGTTCCCAGGCGTCGAGGTCACCACTGGCCCGCTTGGGCAGGGTATCGCCAATGCCGTCGGGATGGCAATGGCGGGAAAGCAGCTCGGCGCGCAGTACAACAAGGAGGGGTACCCGGTGGTGGATGGCAAGATTTGGTGCATGACGGGTGATGGGTGTATTCAGGAGGGTGTGGGGCAAGAAGGTGAGTCTCTCGGGTGCCTTGGCGTCAACTCCCTCTGCACTAAGCAACATGGAGCCAGGCTGAAGTTCAGCGATCTCACTTGCTGGCCATCTCGGTCTCGACAACCTCATCCTCGTCTACGACAACAACAACATTACTGTTGACGGCACCATCGACAATTGCTTCACCGACGACACCTCGGCCAAGCTCCGCGCTCAGAATTGGGAGGTGATTGATGTCTTTGATGGGTCTAATAACGTGAGCGTTTCCCTCCGCCCCCGCTCGTTACAAGCTCCTCGCGTTCAAGAGGAACGGTCCTCGCCAGATGTCCATAGCAACGCGGGGCTTGAGACGAGCGTACCCTCCGTCGTCTGATCACCGCTGACTCCCAGCTCACCGATATTGTCGCTGCAATGGACAAGGCCAAGACAATCAAGGGCAAGCCGACCTTGATCAACATCCGCACCGTCATCGGTATCGGCGCCAAGAATCAAAACACCGGCTCGGTCCACGGTCAGGCGCTCGGCGACGAGGGCGTCACTCACCTCAAGTCCGCCCTCGGTTTCGACCCAGCTGAAAAGTTCGTCATCCCGCCCATCGTCTACGAGTACTGGGAAGAGACCAAGGGTCGAGGAGAGGCATGGGAGGCGGAATGGGATGAGATGATGAGCAAGTACGCGGACGCCCATCCCGAGGTACACGCCGAGCTCCAGCAGCGTCTCAGCGGCAAGCTCGCCTCAGGCTGGGAGTCTTCCCTACCCTCCAAGAGCGACCTCCCCACCGATCCCATCCCCACTCGCAAGAGCAGCGGTCTCGCCTTCAAGTCGGTCGTCCCCTCGGATCCTACCTTTGTCGCTGGCTCAGCCGACCTGCTCGAATCCACCTTTGTCAGCTGGGACGGGATGACCGAGTTCCAAAAGCCATCCTCTGGTCTCGGCGACTATAGCGGCCGCCAAATCCGCTTTGGGATTCGGGAGCACGCCATGGTAGCCATCGGAAACGGTCTCGCCGCGTACCACCGGGGCATGTTCCTACCCATCATGTCGACCTTCTTCATGTTTTGGCTCTACGCCGCGCCAGCAGCGCGGATGACGGCGTTGATGGGGTTGCGGTGGATTGGGATCGCGACGCATGACGCGATCGGCATAGGAGAGGACGGACCCACCCACCAGCCTATCGCCCTCGCGCACTTTTACCGCGCCCTCCCCGGACTCAACTTTATCCGTCCCGCCGACGCCGAGGAGGTCATGGGCGCATGGATCCTCGCTCTCAAGGACGAGCACCACCCTTCCCTCTTTACTCTCTCCCGCCAGCCTGTCCCCCTCCTCCCCGGCTCGGACCGCAACAAGGTCGCCCTCGGCGCGTACGCGGTGCACGGACCGGAAGACCCCGAGCTCTGCCTTATCGCTACAGGCGCAGAAGTCACGCGCGCCATCGAGACGGCCAAGCTCCTCTCGCCGCTCCGTGTCCGGGTCGTCTCCATGCCGTCCATGGCGCACTTTGACCGCCAGCCCACGTCGTACCGCCGCTCCGTTCTCCCATCGTCCGCCCTCGTCGTTGCCATCGAGGCGTGGGCATCGTTTGGCTGGGCGCGGTACGCTCACGCGGGATGCCACATGCACACATTCGGCATGTCGGCCCCCCAGGAGACGCTGTACGACTTTTTTGGGTTCACGCCAAGGAACCTGGCGGAGAAGATCGGGAAGTGGGCGGAGAGGTGCAAGGGGGACAAGCCAGGGGTGGGGGACTTTGAGGAGTTGCTGTTGGGTCAGGTCCCGGATCATCACTCGCCAATGCCCTATTCGGTCTAGGCACAGTATGTAGTCGCTCAGTATCTAGATTGAATATGGACATTACTTGATCTTGTCCGTTCATAATAGTAACCACAGATATTCATGCAGACAACCAATTTAAAGCTACCACCCACCTACAAATGTGCTACCGACCTACAATGCTTCTTGCCCGCCTACAGCGTCCTGGAACTGACCTATATCCCCAGACCCCTCAATCTGTACTTCCCTTTGATCCGCGCCTAGATCGTGTACAAGAAGCCCTGAGCACCCTCGATCTCAATCTCCCCAGCGTTGGCGCGACGGTTCTGCTTCTTGAAGATCATGCTCAAGACAGCGAGAACGGCGATGGAGCCCATGTTGAGGGCCATGGTGGTCCACAGTCCGGGGATGTATTGGGGATAGTCGATCTGACGGTAGACAGCTAAACTTGTCAGTTCGGCTCTCCTCAGACCTAGTCAAGACTTACTCGAGGCAATGATACCACCGATACCGCCAAAGCCAATAACCAAGGCACTGGTCACGCTCCGCTTGGAACTCATGCGAACGTTGTTTTGGGAATAGGCGAGGACTGCGGGTACGTTGGACTGGGCGCCAGCGATGGTGAGGAAGCACCCAAAGTATCGGACGCCGATCGTACCTGCGTAGGCAGTGATAGCGAGACCGACGATGCAGACGAGGTTGGAAGTGGCGATAAAGGGGGCGCGCATACGGAGGCGGTCCGACATGACGGCGAGGGCAAAGGTGTAGATGGCGGCAAAGACGTATGGGGGAGCAGAGAGCATGAGGGCAAGCTGTTGGCTATACCCCTGACCTTCGAGGATGACAGGTAGGAAGAAGGCGACTGATGATTAGCGAGAACGAGCCAAGGCAGAAAGAACTTACAAGCGTAAGAGCCAGTAGTGGCGGTCATGAAGAGGTACGCAAAGGCCCAGATCTTGCCGTCCGACACGGCGCGCATGAAGGCACGACCGGTAAGCTTGTCGGGGACCGCGTCGCCTCGGTCCGCTTCGATCCTGGCGATAGCCCAGGCCTTTTGGTCTTCGGCGAGGAACTTGGACTTTTCGGGAAAGTCGACAATGAGGAAGAAGCCGAGGATGGCCAGGGCGACGGTGATGAGACCAAAGATCAGGAAGACTGCTATCAGCTAGGCCCGTACGGGAGGGAAAGCACTCACTCCATTGCCAAGCGATAAGACCAGCCTTGCCGTTGAGGAAGGTGATACCGTATCCCCAAATGTTGGAAAAGCCCGAGATGACCATGGATGTGAGGTAGAAGACGGCCATTCGCGAGTTGGTCTCGTAGCGTGTGTACCAGGAGGAGACGAGGTAGACACAACCAGGGAAGAAGCCGCCTGTTATCAGCTATATCCAGAAGTGGAACTCACTCTCTAGGAGACCGAGAAGGACACGGCAGATGGCGAGGTGCCACCACTCTTTGCAAAAGGCCATGCCGACCATAACGACGCCAAAGCCCATGACGATAGAGCTGAGCCAGTAGCGAGGGCCGACTTTACGGAGGATGATGTTTGAGGGGAGTTCCTGATGATCAGCCACGAGGTGCGACACGCGAAGCCGCGAGAGGTACTGACAAAGATGATGTAGGGGACGAAGAACAAGAGGGAGATGATGGAGTAGCGGTCGCCTATCTGGAGCTGCAAAGATACTTGCATACCAGCCACTGCCATGTCAGCTTGGTCTCTTTACTGACTATGGGATACGGCTCACCTCGAGCAGCAGAGATGTTGGTACGGTCGCTGGTTGTCAGCTGGGCTCGTCCACTTCAGCATCAGACGTACATGAGACTGATAGCATAGCAGAGACCGACTGAGGCGTCAGCTTGAACAAAAAGCGATGGCAGGACTTACGGATGATGAGCAGTCTGACATCAATCTTGCGGATAGTCTTGCGCTCCCACTTGGCATCATGCCCATGGACGGCCGCCTCGACTGCGCTAGGTTCGAGCTTGTTGTCGGCAGTCTCGAGGTGAGCGTGCTCGGCCTTGTCGATCGCGGCGTCGGATACGTTGCTGTGGTTCATCTTGAAGCGTGAAGGGGGTGTTTGGGGTGAGAGAAGAGGTGGGCTGACCGCCTCAGTATATATGAGTGTGGACGCGCAAGGCTGGGCAGAGCTCTGAGCCGACACCCCGGCTACACTTTTGCCCGCCTGACGACCAGGTCACATGTCATTCGCTCAGAGTGTGCGCGGCGATACAGCACAGAGTAACGTGAATGTTGCAGAACAGGCTGTCAGTTGCGTCAAGGTTCTTGGCGCGGACAGGTGTGCTGCCGGTGGAGGCAGCCGTGTAACTCAGGCACCAGATCTGACAGCAGCGTCCGGGGAAGGCTCCGGAGGGCATCGAGATATCGCAGCTGATATCGCCTCTTGTGAGATGGAAGGCGGAAGGTGGACGAAAGTCAACAGAGGCAAAGAAGGATAAATGAGCCCGAGGCCTGAGGAATGCCGTGACGATTATTAATACAGTTTGGCGATCGAGGTGCACATGCGAACCAAGCCACATCGGTAGAGACAGTGTGGGCGTAACCGGAGTGTCATCCAGACTGTGGTCGAGCACCAGCCGAGCACACTCAGCGCTAGGCAGCAAGTTATACGAGGGTTGCCTAATCCGCTAGGAGCTGGCCTTCGTCGTTCATCGTTCCCGGGGCCAGTCACCCAGCCGAGGCTGGGGAGGAGCTCTGAGCCAGGAGTCCGACCCTTCCTGGACAGGTTGCTTGTTGGGGACAAAGGCTACTGCTGAGCGAATGACTCGATCTGAAGTGGACAGAAGTAACCATGCATTTACAAACCAAATGCCCGAAAGCAACACTACACACTCGCTGATCCTTCTTCCCCTTCAACGCTTAGATGGTGTACAAGAATCCCGGCTGATTCTCAATCTCAATCTCGCCCCTCTCGGCCCGCTTGTTCTGCTTCTTGAAGATAAGGGTGAGCAAGGCGAGGACGCCCAAGGAGCCAAGGTTGAGGCCGATAGTGGTCCACAATCCGGGGATGTAGCGGGGAGTGTCGGCCTCACGGTACACGGCTGACTTGTCAGCTAATGCCCCCTTGGTCTCAACGCCGACAGCACTCACTGGAAGCAATGATACCACCGACACCACCGAAACCAATGACCATGGCGCTCGACACGGCTCGCTTGGAGCTCATACGGACGTTGTTCTGCGAGTAGGCGAGGACGGCGGGGACGTTGGACTGGGCACCGGCGATGGTCAAGAAAGCGCCAAAGTACCGGACGCCAATGGTCCCCGCGTACGCAGTGATGGAGAGACCGACGATGCAGACAATGTTGGAGCAGGCGATGAAGGGAGCGCGCATGCGAGTCTTGTCGGAGAGGACGGCGAGGCCGAATGTGTAGAAGGCGGCAAAGACGTATGGGGGCGCAGAGAGGAGGAGGGAGAGCTGGGTCGAGTAGCCCTGGCCGGCAAGAATGACGGGGAGGAAGAAGGCGACTGATGATCAGCAAGCGCCTCAACATGTGTCGTGAGGCACATACAGGCATATGAACCGGTGGTGGCGGTCATGAAGAGGTAGGAGAAACCAAAGATCTTGGGGTCGGACAGAGCACGAGCGAAAGCGCGCAAGGTGAGCTTGTCGGGAACGGAATCACCTCGGTCGCGCTCGATCCTCGCAATCGCCCATGCCTTTTGGTCCTCGGCGAGGAAGGTGGACTTCTCAGGGAAGTCGACAATGAAGATGGCTGCGAGGATGGAGAGGGCGACGGTGATGACACCGAACAGCAGGAAGACTGCAGGTCAGCTTGGTCTACATCTGGCAGACGATGAACTCACTCCATTGCCAAGCGATAAGACCAGCCCGGCCGTTCAAAAGCCCCATACCGTAGCCGATAATGTTCGAGAAACCAGAGATGACCATGGAGGTGAGGTAGAAGACGGCCATTCGAGAGTTGGTCTCGTATCGGGTGTACCAGGAAGAGACGAGGTACACGCATCCGGGAAAGAAACCACCTACAGATGAGCCTAGTACGCAAGGGGAAAGAGGACAGACTCACTCTCGAGGAGACCGAGAAGGACACGACAGATGGCGAGGTGCCACCACTCCTTGCAGAACGCCATACCAATCATGACAACACCAAAGCCAAAGACGATGAAGCTGAGCCAGTTGCGAGCGCCAACCTTGCGCAGAATGATGTTGGAGGGGAGTTCCTGCTAGTCAGCTAGATCCTTTCGGAGAGAGCCGAGGACGTACAAAGATGATGTAGGGCACAAAGAAGAGAAGGGAGATGATGGAGTATCGCTCGTTGATGCCCAGATTCAGAGATACTTGCATTCCAGAGACTAACAATTAGCGCAGATCTCAAAACAGGACGAGGCAAACTCACCTCGAGCGACGGAGATGTTGGTTCGGTCACTAAGCGGTCAGGTCTGCCTCTCTCACCGGGGAACAGGTACTCACATGAGACTGACGGCGTAGCACAGACCGACTGCGGGGGTTAGCCGAATCCGTCACAAGATCTGAGAGACTCACGAATGATCAAGAGCCGGACGTCAATCTTGCGGATCGTGCGCGTCTCCCACTTCTTGTCGTGCCCGTGCATCGCCGCCTCGACAGAGTTGGCATCGAGGTGCTGCTCTCCGTGGCGGTCGTGGCCGTGCTCCATGTGAGAGTGCTCCGCCTTATCCATCGTGTGGTCGTCGTGCTTGGGGTCCATCTTGCTGGTGATTGGTGGCGTGAAGGTGAGATGGGGAGATGGTTGAAGAGGGGTGATGCTCCGAGTGTTGCCTTCTTTAATGCCTCTGAGTGGTCTGGACACTCTTGGCTGACACCGGCTTTCTTGAGTGCAGCCTATCCGGATCCTCCCCATCAGGCAACAGCGTCACATGCCCTTTCGACAGGGACAAGGGAAAACTCTCGTTGTATTTCAGTTCACCTGTCCCGACCGAGACCCGTTTTTACCGGACTCGGCATGCCCCTTTGCCCACCCCTTGTCCCGAGCCGTAAGACTGCGAAATGATCAGCGGTTGCAGGCGGGGTGATCCAGAAGCGAGGAGAAGATCCAGCAAGGAAGAGGAGTCAGCTGCTGGCTGGATCTGGCAGGATTTCCAAGACTGTGGGGAAATAACGGCAGTTCAGGATTGGCGATCGGGGAACATGGGTCCCCGGATGAGGGGTCCCCTTGGCACGGTGGAGGTTGCCGCAGGGCGCCGCATGGTGTGGCGGCCGCCATTCTCAGCATCCTCGGTCCGACAGCCAAGATCATAGCCGGAGACGCGACCGACCACGAAAGACGCGTTCTTTGCTCAGTGAGATGGCGGGAAAAGGAAGATTCACAGGCCTGCAAGGCGGCAGAAAGATGCCCCGCAGTCCATGGCGAGAGGCACGCAGATCTAGAGCTCCGCTTCTCCCGTCAGCAGTGGCCTTGATGTCCTCAACTGCTACTCCCGAAAGAAGCCAATGGTATAGCTCTGCATAGGTAACCTGTCCTCCGTTGATGATATGTTCGCCCGATCGATACGCTCTGACGTCCCTTCATTTGTATTAAAACCCCCTGGACATCCCTCAGCGCTACCTGCCAGTCCTTCCTACCCAACCGCTTCAACTTCCTGCATTTCCTCATCCCTCCAACCCCATCGACACCCCTTAGCCCGCTACACGTCGTCTGACTTCGCCCCTCACCTCGCCTCGACCATCGAGATGTCCACGTCTTCCATACCAGGTCGAGACTGCCGAAGGACCGTCCGCTGATAGGTGCTGCGATCCGACCGGACGACCCGGCAGACCACAGGCGCTTGAAATGGGGGAGGTTTGGAGGTCGGCGCTGAAGGGATCGGAGGGGAAGGCGATGAGCCATTGAGCGAGCTGGAGGGACGGGTAGAAGTCGAAGAAGGCGACGAGAGTGGAGGTATTGTAGAGCTCGAAGGGATCCGTCTGGGTCGGGGACGTCGCCGGCATGATGCAACCGGTCCCGTTCCCATTCAAGCGCCGATCCACCCAGCTGTCAGACGAAGCGAAGGAAGGCTCGGTCGATCCGCCAATTCCTGAATCGATCAGCTGATTCCATACTGACGAGAGATAAAACTCACAGTATCCAGGAGGGGGTAACCTGATAGCGCGCCCCGCTCCCCCTCTGCTTCCAACCGCTCCAGCACCAGATTGCTGATGTTTTGGAAGCATACCGAATCGACCGAAAGCCGCTTCATCTCCGGCAGGGCCTGAACGAAATCACGCGAGCTGATCTCGTCCAGGGCGAGAGAGTTGATGTGCGTGCAAAGCGGTGTATTTGCACCGAAAGCGGGTTTGCTGACCACCCAGCTAGTGGGAACGGAAAGGACCGGCGGTGTGCGTATGGTGAGGCGGCGCAGAGATGGCGTGCTGGGTAGCCATTCGGTCCAGATGTAGAGTGCGATGTGAGGGGACCCGATGACCGCACCCGGTGATCTGAATCTCTTCGAGACTGTCGAGCTGGTTACTATTCCCAATACGACAGAGGTCTTCGTCGGATCCCGTGTAGGAGGGCGATTTGAGGTGAAGCGACCGAACGTTTGAGGCGAGGTCGAGCAACCATTCCATATAGGCCAAGCAGCGAGAGGTTCAGATAAGAGTGAGATGTCGTAGATGAGGAAAGGAGGCCGAGGGGAGCGGCTTCAGGGCCCAGACGTCATAGGAGCTGACACGATTCCGCATACCGTATCTCGGTCTGAGCGCCAAGGTTCTGGTGTACCGGTCCGAGAGATGCCTCTCGAGGCGCTCGAGCTGAGGGCCGACCCGTTCCAGCTGTTTCCATCCTGCCTCCTCGTCGTCATCTCTGACTTCGATGACGGCGCTGTGGAGGTGGACCAAGGTGGGTGGATACGCAGCGAGATGCCGGTCGAACCGGTTGTTGACGGCTTTGAGCTAGAGCGGGCGTGCTGTACCATATAGAGTGTCGCCTTGGTAAGCCCATGCGAAGACTGCGTCATCAGCTATTTCTCTGCTCTAAGAATCATCTGGGATCAGTCCAACCTGACAGCAGCGAGTACTCACGCTTCTCATCTGATAGCCAAGGCGGATTCACCGTAATCACCTTCTCCCTCAAATATGGCTGAAGCGCCCTTTCCGCCGCCTCCCGCATGCTCCTAGTACACGCCATCATCCGCCATATCGTCTTATCCGTAGCATACGTTGCTATCTCGTAGATCACGTTCTCTGGTAGGTGCGGGTTCTGAGGAAAAGAGGTGGGTTCCGGGCAGAACTCCGGCTCTAAGCTCGAGCTCGGACTGCGGACTTTGCGGGTCTCCTTGCGCTTTGTCGGCAACTCGGCGCGGTCGAGAGTAGGCATCTTCGGGGGGGTCAAAGGTCACAGATGCGCAAGTGAGCTGATCGAGGACGATGGGTTGATTGTAATTGCCTTGACGACGTCGATGAGGATGGTGAAGGCAGGACAAATTTTCGGCCGCAGCCTACCCCGTGTTTCAGGTGACGGAAGCAAACACAGCTGTGAGGAAAGTGTGGCGGGTGGTGGATATTGGATGGCCTGATCGCGCTGTTAAGCCTTGTCTTACTCTATCGCCTCATAGCGGGATGTCTTCTGCGGCGAGACCTCTCAGATGTCTTCCTATTTGGTATTATAGGCAGACTTCAGACGTCGTCAGCCTAATCGCCCCCCGATGGCAGAGCTAAAGGATTCAGCTAGCATGTTCCAGCGGACAAGCTGGCCGAGCGGGGCATGTACAGCTCCGCTCGCTGCAATTCAATCGAACTTGATAGTATGACATAGTATGGAAGATCTCTGTCCATGATACGTAGGACCCGCAACTCTATACCTCTGTTTCTCCCTCTTCAATGTGATCCGATACCCCAGCTTCGATCGAGTACGTCCCTCCAGCCTACCCGCCTTCCCCACTCCCCTCTCCACCACTCCTATATCTCCTCTGCTTCCCCTCCCGCTATCGACTATATCCATCTGGCTCCTCGGCAACACCATTTGAGAAATGGCAAGATCCGAAACCCGGTCCAGACAAGTCGAGAACGGTCTCCCGCGGTGTGCGCCTGCTCGACCGAGTTCGCGGCATATGATGCGCGCTTGGACCGACGTAGATATGAATTCAGTGCCGAACGGATCGTCGAAGATATCGTCCGAGTTGATCCATTGTACGAGATGAAGAGAGGAGTATTGGCAGAAGAAGTCGAGCAGGGTGGACCGGTCAAACGGCTCGAATGTGTGAGAGCGGCTTTTTGGCACCGTGACCTCGAACAGGCGCCGGTTGATCCAGGTGATTGTGCGGAGGGAGGGGAGACTTGGTCGCTCATCTACTGGCTGAGGTGCATCAGCTCATATCATCTCAACAGGATAACGGAACTCACCATCTCGAGCAGCGGGTACGACGCCTTGTACCTGAGCTTCGTCCGCTCAAATACCAGATTCCGGATGTTCTGGAAGCAGAGCACGTCGATCCAGAGACGCCTGATGTCGGGAAGAGCTTGCACGAAGTCTTCCGTGTTGATCTCGTCAAAGATGATCTGCTGGAGCTGGGTGGGGAGCCGACTTGACAGCCGCGAGGGGGAGGTTTTGGAGGTGAAGTGGAGGGGGATGGATGGGACCTGAGGGGAGCATACGGCCAGCCGACGGAGAGTCGGCGTGCTAGGCAGCCAGCTGGTCCAGAGGTATAGTCCGACCTGTTTGGTTCCGACGAGACCGCATCCGGTGACATGTACGTCCTCCAGGTGGGCGAGGGAGTAGGAGCGCAGAGTAGGGAGATGAGTATGGTCCGAGGGACTGTAGGGGGGTGATGATATGGTGAGGTGTCGGAGATAGGGAATGTAGGGGAGGAGGTACTCGAGGTGCTGAAGGCACCTCGCCGTTGTGCAAAGCGTCAGAGACGTCAAAGCTGCAAAGACCGGAGTCTGAGGCCCGTCGCATGAGGTCCAGTCGTCGCGGATGGATAGTACGCCGGCCGACACCGCGTGCGTGTATCGATCCGTAATATGGAGCTCCAACTGCTCTAGCTTGGGGCCGAGCAGCCACAGCTGCCTCCAGCCTGCGTGGCCATCGTCATCCCGAGCTTCGATAGTGACGCCACGGAGGAGGGAGAGAGCTTTGGAGTACGCCGCGATGAGCCCATCAAAGTCGGCATTGTGTTCCTCGAGCCCGAGCCGCCGGTCCTCGCCGTAAAGCTCATTTTGATTGACCTGGGCAAATACTGCTATCGTCAGCCACCAATGGTTTAACTGACCGCGGCTGAGACGGATTCTCTGACTGGCATGTACTCACTCATGTCATCTGATGGCCAGGAATGGTCCGTAACAATTGCTATTCCCTCATTCAACTCATCGTGCAACGCTCTCTGCGCGCCCGCCCTCATGCTCCTACTACACGCCATCATCCGGAACATCGATAGCGGGTCGGCATGACTCGCTATCTCGTAGAAGATCGTCTCTGGGAACTGGAGTCTCCGGCGCCGGGGAGGGCGGCCTTTGGCTTTCGGGCGCTTGGGGCAGAGTGTGGTCCGGGTGTAGGGAAGCTTTGAGCGCATCTCGCGCGGTTCGACGTAGACGGGTCCAATAGTGACCATGGGAATGTGTTTAGGGGAATGAGGAGAGGGAGAAGACATCTTCAGTGCAGATGAGAGATGATGATTAGCTGGCAGATGAAGATGAAAGGCTGACGAGATAGGTGAAGTCAAATTGAAGGCCGAAATCTTGATTGTGGCACTTCCCCGTATGTTTCAGGAACCGGAGGCAGAGAATGGTACGATAACCTCCAAGATTCTGCGACGATGACAACGCGAACCGTAGTGAGCCTAGATTGCGCCACAATCCTACAGTGGCGCACACGCCTCGTGCAATGATGTTTGGTCCACTCAAGTTACATGCCCCGAAGAAAAAAACCACAGCCTCGTTGCGATAAAGTAGGCGACGACATTGTGACCTTCAACCCAGTCCTCCTCACTCCGTTCGCTGCCGTTTGCTCGCACGAGCTTCAGATACAAGTGGCACAGAGGGCACCGACGGGCCGCCCATGAGCGCCGAGGAGCTGAGAGAATGCGTACCCTCTTCCCCGTCTCCTGTACCAGAGTCGGAATCGTCATCCGAGGCGACACCGCCTTCGTCGTCTTCGTCTTGGGATGGATATATAGCGCCGCTTCTGCCGCTGCAAGTTCATCCTCCCGATTGACTGTGATATTTGCAGTGGCACTCGCAAAGTACGCCTGAAACTCCGCATCGGTGATCTTGTGCGGGTCCTTGGCTTTCCTGCCCACCATTCCCTCGAAGCATTCCACCAGATCCCCTAACCCCTTCGACAATCTTCCCTCTGCGAGATCACTCAACACAATGGATGCTTTTGGGTCATCCTTGTCCACATTCAGTACGCTCAATACCCAAGACCGACAAGCCTGTTCCTTTCCGCCCTCCATCAGAGCTGCAGATGGAAAGAGGTCGCTCAACTTTGTGTCCCTGTCGACTTCTCTCTCGACTTTCCTTGCTGTCGTGATGAGATCGTCGAAGAATCTCTTGATGGGGACCCATTCGACATCGTCATCGGTGAGGGTGACAAAGCGAGTCACATCGTCACCTCCAGTCCGAAGAGACAATGTGCACCACTTGTCAACTGCATTCAGTTCGTCGCCCTTTTCATTGATGACGGCGAGTATGTTTGTAGTCTCCTTTCCGATGGTACTCTGCATCGCGCTCTCAATGGCTTCAGACCAATTCTGTAAGGTACGCGCTTGGAAGATGAGGTCCATAGATCGCGTCGCCTCATGCCGCCACTTTGTCATTGGGTTTGGATCATCTTCGTAGTCATCCGGAGTGCGAAAAAAGCCCAGCATTGTGTACTTGGCTGAGTCGGACATGCTGCGCAGGGGCGAGTGCCGGGTGTCCAGGGGAAAGGGAGGGAAGCGCTGAGATGTTGTGCGGTACGCGGGTCAAGCTTCGGGACGGGTCGTCTTAACCTGGGATGAGGCTGGTGATATGTAAAGAAGACCAGGGCTTTTGAGATCGGGTCGCCCCTCATATCTCTCATCGAGTCACTGGCGGGCGTCCAAGCAGGACCTATGTAGGGGGATCTGGGTGAAAGGATTGGGCACACTTGGTGTCAGATTTACCCCTCACAAAAGATGTCTACACCGCCTCGCCCTCTCATCATCTGTACGACCCATCGCTGGGTGGGGCACATGCTACACGTTACCGCCCGTCAGGCCAGGCCTATAGGACCCAACCTAAGGACAATTCGCCACTTGGGTCGACCTGCGCCACATTCCTCATGCCACGTGGCTTTGCGGCTCGGCGCTTGACTCGGCGGTCCGCGGGTATTTTTCATGTCTCACTGCCCCATATCTAGCATCATTCACTAATAGCCCTCATACCGCCCATCCCCAGCGTCGCTGCTGCCCCACAAAAGTCCTCATCAAGCAAAATCAACGACGTCAACTGATCCCCCGGTATCGTGAAATCGTCAAATCATCAAACCTTCACTCCCTTCCCTTATCTCCTCCTCCCCCAATCCCCCTATCAGCTACCGCCCCTCCACCTTGATACTCTGGTGCACCTCGGCGCCCATTCTTAGCCCTGATGGGCCTATTCGACTGGCTCCCATGCTGCGGCCCCCGACCCTCCAAATCCCCCTCTTCCCCAGCAGCTACAGGCGAGACCGCACCCCTCCTCGCACCCCCTCGCGACCCCTCGATCCTGTCTGAGGGATACGGCGCCGACCTCCCTTCTTCCGGAACGCAGGAGACACTTTCGCGGGAACAGCGGAAACGGATAGAGACGATCGGGCGGGAGGCGGGCTCGCAGATGCTTTCGATCCATCGAGCGGGCGGGCGGTATCCGTCCAATACGTCCCGAGGAGGGGGTGCGAGCAAGACGGGCGGACCGGGGATGCCAAAGACGGATACCATGCAGAGTGGGACGTCGACGATGGATCGGTCGAGACGGAGCTCGGCGACTAGTAGTCGGGCGAGTAGTCCTAGTCCGATGCGGGGCGGAGTGAGGGAGATGAGGCGGGATGAGGGAGAGGGGGACGCGGAGGCGGAGGGGAGTGAGAGGAAAGATCGGGAGGGCGAAGGGGAGGAGGGGGAAGGGGAAGACGGGGTGGTTACGAAGCAGGTGTTCATGGGTGGCTTAGGAGGTGGAGGGACTGTGAGGGGAAGAGGAAGAGGGAGGGGACGGGGACGAGGAAGGGGACGCGGAAAGTGAGCGCATCTGGGGAACTTACGGGTAGATGGTATAGTTAGAATCTAGGATCAGGCAGTGGAGCTGAGGGACGAATGCGAGATAGGAAGGAGTAGAATAATCTCGTTGTACGACTCGATATATTTTGTATTATTACAACCGGCTATAATTCCCACTGCCTCTCAGATAACAGTCCCCGTCCGCCGACTCTCCCTCTCCAGCGCAACATTCACAGCCCCCATCGTCGGCGCCAGAGCCTATCGCATCAGCCCCGTTCATTCTTCCCCACTGATCATCGATCCGTAAGTACTCACAGCCTTGACCCGCCCCACGTCCACCCCCGCCACCTGCGCAGTCTGCACCACCGCCTCGACCTTCCCCTCCGTCAGCCTCAGGTATCCCGCCATCTTGTCCGCCTTGGCAGCCTTGGTTGCGTCGCTCGTCGCTGCCGTGCCCGCGCCCAGTGCAGCCGAAGGTGTAGGGAGGACGGCGGACCAGTATTGGCGCAGGAACTCTGTTGCGGCGTTATGGCAGGATCTCATCGCGTCTAGGATATTCTGCGGTAGGGGGTCTGTCCATCAGCTGCTAATCCTCCTCCCTACTGCAGGCAAGGCTCACCCTTGATCGCAGTCTCGGCATTACTGGCCCGATGTAACCCCTTGACAGCCATCATCGCCCCTTGTACCCCATCCCGCTGGGCCGCGAACCGCTTCTCCGCCTCTTGCTGCTCTGAACTCAATCCCATCTCCCTGTCTTGGGGAGATATAGGGTTGGGGAGTGATACCCCGGAAAGATCTGCGTTCCAGAGCCGTATGTGTAGTGCCTGGTCTGAAGCTATGTCGACCAGTTCCTAGCGATCAGCTGGGCTGCGCACGTACGAGCAAATGACAACTGACCAGGTTCCGCCTGCCAGGCATGATTCCCTTTGCTACGGCGCCCTCCCGACGCTCAGCGACCATGTCCCCACCTTGGACATCCAGGGCGATCGTCTGCGGTGCCGCGGGGCCGTGTAGGTCTTCCAGGTCGATTTCGCCATAGATGTCGAGTTCCTGAGTCGTGAGCTGCGGTCACTGGGGCAGATGCGGAAGTAGTAGCTTACGTCCGCTTCGTCGCCGTCGGCACCTCCGTTCTGTGCGCGACCATCGCTGCTCGGTCAGCTATGGACTCCGCAGGCGGAAGGAATTCAACTCACTTGCCCCGCCGTAGCAGCTTATTCGAGTGCTCATTGAATCGCCGGATCAGCGGCAGAGAGCTCCGTTCGCGGCCCGCTTGCATCGTATGATCTCGGACTGTATCTGACTGATAAGGTCAGCTGCTGCAGCTCTTCACCGAGACCTGTGAAGCTTACATCACCGTGATCCTCCTCGGTCGCTGCGAGATCCAAGAATCGGACGACTGGCGCAGCGGCATCTCGCCGTGGTGCTTGGTCTAGCTTATCAGCTACATCGACATTTGCCGAGGAGAGTTGAGCTCACTCCAATCTGGCTCTTCCAGGTACCGGTCAAAGATGTCGTCATTCTTCTTGTTGACCTCCTCGTTGGTCGATTTCCGCACACTCGCCCGATGTTGTTCCCATAGCCTGGACGTAAAGTATCTCGTCCAGAACTCGGCCTCGCTAATCTGGCACGTCAGCTCTCATACTAATGGCTAGGCATATCCAGCTCACCCCCGGCACGTATCGCGCATACGCATCCTGCACCACCGGAAACTCCTCAAAGATCTCCCTCGTCAGATCCTTGGTGATATTGAGAATCATCGGTCCCGTCTCCTTATTTTGCTTGACCCCTACTCCCGTTCCGCTCCCCGACGACTTGTTGCGCGATGCATCGAGGTCGAATCGGTCATCCAGCAGCCGCGACGGCCGACCGGGTTTGAGCGACTGAGCGAGTCCTTCCGCTTGTATCAGGGCCTACAGTCAGCTCTGGTGCCAGTCAGACCCACCTCTCTTCCCTCCCAAAACTCCTTCTCGCTGATCTGCCCACCCATGACCAATTCCCGGTGCAACGCCTTCAGGTTGGAGTTCTTGTTGAGCACCCTCATCTTGAGCTTGGTCTCCGCCTTCTTTGCGGGCGTCATGAGCGTATCTTCCGCCTTGCGCTTCCCCTTTGACACTGCGCTGGGCGTTCCGACGGGTGTACCGGGGGAAGGAGCGCCCGAGCTCCCGGCTGCGCCTGATACTAGCGCTGCTGTCGCTGTGGTCGGGCCAGACGGACCAGCCACAGGTGTAGGTGCCGCACCGACCGGTATGCCCTTGTTGGCGGAGACGAACGGGATGAGGATATCCTGTACTGCCTTCCGGTCCTCTTCCTTGCTCGCTGCGGTAAAGGTGAACAGCAGTCCGCCAGCGGGGACGTCGTCTTTGAATACGAGCTTGAGTGAGATTTTTGGCTTTCCCGCTTTGGACGCAAGCATATCTTGAAAAATCAGCCGTGATCAGTGCTTGAGTATGACTGGACTGACTGGTCACCCGATTCATATTCTGCTGTTGCCGGTCCATGGCGTTCGCAGTGGACGGGTTCCAGGCTATATGGCTGGCCGTGATGGACAGCATGCCTGGAGTGGATTTGAAGTCGGCATCATACCGGCGGACTGCCTGTGGGTCTGTCATACTGACGCAGGGTGTATGGCAAGAGGTGAGGCGATGGCTTGGTGTGGACCTCTGAGCGAGCTTGGATGAGAAGCATGCGCACGGGATTGCTGAAACTAGGCACGCCCCCTGTCCAAACATCATATTGATTAGGCACGCTGTGCCTGATGACGCAATGTGCAGGGGCAGATTTGTTACGCGTCATTGGTCCAGAACTTGGCCGTCGGGGCCAATATCACAGCTCAAGTCCTTGCCTCTTTTGCTCTCTTTTGTGTCGTACCACCTCTAACAGTACCGCCATACTCTCCTCCGCGCATTACACCCGACCGCTACCAACGGATCCCTCGTCGCCAGCATCCGCCCGCATAGCTGCACGCATGCTATAAAAGCTGGGCCCAGCGTGATCGGAGAATTGATAGACGTCATCGCGTTCTGCTTCCGGTACAGCCAGCAATTCAACTTCTGCCTTGACATTGGTCACCCTTGCCTATCCCATACACTCTCCTCAGCAATCACCTCGCTGTTGATGCCACGCCAACATCGACACCAACTTCCCCCAATAGGATGCTTACCCAAGACGACGACGCGGCTCGTTCGCGCCCATTAAACCCATCCTCCCCCTCGGTTGCGCGTTCGCCTGGAAAGCGTCAGGCGCCCACTCCAGCCAGTATGAATACACAAGGCCCTGCTTCAACACAGCCACGGCAGTCGGCCGTGCCCCGCGGTGGATCTGTATCGGGTGACCACGCTGCCCGGCCCGTGCCCACACCGCCTCGGCGTCGATCCGGTGCACCCACCTCCATACCCAACTTTCCTAATCCCCACGACCACCGCAACCCTTCTCCAGCGGCCACACTCCCCTCCTCTCCCATTCGTTCGCCCGGACCAAGCTCGCCACCGCAATCACCACCCACTTCGAAAGCCACTCCGCACATGTCATTCAAATTACCGATGACTCAGCCGTCCTTTCTCGCCACTCCGGGGACCGCGCAGTCGCCCTGGCAGATGCTCGGGGCGACGTCTGGCGCGCCTACTCCCTCGATTGACGGACCGGGCCGCGGCAGTCCACATCTCGGCGGGCCTTTTGAGCAGCTCAACTTGAATGGAAGCTGGAGCGGCGGAAACCTGTTTGCGGAGCCTTCTGGATCGGGGACGGATATGCCTTCACTGGCTCTTCCGTCCAGATCGGGTTCGCTAAGTGGCGGATCAGGGATGAATGCGGAGATGCTGGCAAAGTATAGGAATATGGCCGGGAGGGCGTCAGCGTCAGGAAGTGCCGGGACGGCGAGCGGGTCTAGCGGGAGTGGTACGCCGATGGAAGGCATCGAGTCGTCCGGCAACGTACTGCCGAAGCTCGCTCTCCCCGCCTCCCTGGCTCGTCGCCGCGGATCATTACCTAAAAACGCACTCGGCGTACCCAGTCCCCCTGCTCAACATTCGACTAAAGCGCCCAGCCCCCTAGGTACCGGTGTCGCCGATCTACCAAAACCGGGCCTTCGACCTCTCGCCGCTGGGGAAGTCCCCAAATTCCTCGCGCAGCCACGCACCCTCGTCCTCGACGTCCGCCCCCCATCCGCCTACCTCATCAGCCATATCCCGTCCTCCCATTCCGTCCCCGTCCCATCTACCCTCCTCCGCCGACCCGCCTTCACTGTCGCCAAGGTCCTCCTCATGCTCTCTCCCGACAGTCGCGAGGCCGTGTCTGACTGGAAAGAAAAATCGGATATCGTCCTTGTCGACGTGGACTCGACGACCGCCGGCGCTGGGAGCTTGATGGAGGGATTAGCGGCCAAGTTTGAGCGGGAAGGATTCAAGGGGGTCATCTGGTTCATCAAGGGTGGGCAGGCTGCTTTGGAGGCGAAAAAGCAGGTTCAGATGGTGGGCAGCGAGGAAGTGGCCGAGTCGGACGGAATGACCTCGCCTGGTCCAGGTGCGGGAATGGCGAGTCCCAGTGGAAACTTTTCTGCAGGCGGTCTCGGGTCGTTTGCATTCTTGCATGGTGGGTCTATTTTCTTGGATGTTGAGTAGGACTGATAGGCAGGCTCGACTGGAAGCGGAAATCCCGTCCCTCGAAACCAGAGCGGTGGTCTCCCTTTTACCCCTTCCGCCAACAACCGCGCCAACCCCTTCGACTCGATGTCGGTCAAAACCCAGCCGCTCTCGCTCAAGAGCATGGCGCTCGGCGCGGTCGCTCCCGCCGCTTTTTCCTTCAACGGTTCTGCATCCTCTACGGGCAGCGGCAGTCGGCCTAAACTCCAACCCGCCAACCCCTTCTTTGATAATATCCGACAAAACCTCGAGCTCTCCCATGGCGGTATCACGGAACGTATCCCCCTCTCCCTCTCGGCTGAAGAGCAACAACGGGCATCGGAATTACCAGACTGGCTGGGCAAGCTCGTCGGTGCGAGTCCGGCCGAAGGGGCCGAGCGGATGGCGCAGCAGTTTTACAGGGTGGAGAGGAATGAGCAGAAGCGGCTCCAAGCGCTCATGGACTGGCATAGTCAGGGTTCAGGGGGCGTTCTGCCACATACGACAGAGGATGATTTGACCGAGAAGGGGCAGGCGAGTACCTGGGCCAAGCAGACCAAGCGGGATCAGGCGGATGTGGAGCGGTTGGAGGGATGGCGGGTGGGTCAGGGGTCAACGGGGGCGGATGGAGAGGAGTATTACCCGTTTTCGATTACCGCTGGGGTGGAGCGAGGGAGTAAGAATCGGTAAGTCAATGCGTAAAAGGGGCTGGCTAATCAGCAGGTACAAGAACATATGGCCGTACGACTTTTCTCGGGTCCGACTCGTCACGCCTTGCGAGGACGAAAGCGACTATATCAACGCCTCGTACATCCAGCCAAGAGGGACGTCGAGGCGGTACATCGCTACTCAGGGTCCACTGGACGCTACTTTCCGGGACTTTTGGACGTTGATATGGGAACAGGACGTCCGGGTTATCGTCATGTAAGTAGATCTTGGGCTCGTAAGGGACGAGCTAACGTTTAGGCTTACAAAGCAATTCGAAGGCGGTCTCGTCAAATGCGGCAACTACTGGCAGGATCAAAATTACGGTTCGATCCACGTCCACCTCGATCGTCAGACCGGCGGGGATGATTTCGGTCGACCTGCCAATGCCGGCTTCGACTTTTCCGTCCCCATCCCCAGCGCCAACAAGTCTGATTCCCTTTCCGACGACTACCAAAATATACGGCGAGAGTTTGTGCTTACGCACGACAAGCACCCGGGGGACTCGCGCAAGATCGTCCAGCTCCAATGTACCCACTGGCCGGACTTTGACGTACCTACTTCGCCAGAAGTACTTCTTACGCTCATCCGGGACGTTGCGGACGCGCGGAAAGAGGTTGAGCCGGGACCGCCAGCACAACAGGACGCGCCGGTCCTCATCCATTGTTCGGCGGGCATCGGGCGGACGGGTTCATTCATCCTCGTCGATTCGATCCTGGATGGCCTGAATCGTCAGCGCCAGACGGAGGAGGAGAAGCGTCAGGCTGTCGAGGCGGCGAGACACCCGGTTCTAAGCGAGGATTACGCCATAACCAAGCCTATCAAGGCGCGGAGTCGGGCTAATACGTCCTCCCCTAGAGAACTGAGCTCGGTTCAGGCTGACAGCTCGTTCTCTAGGGGGTTGGGACATAGTGGTCGGGTCAAGTCGGTATCGTTCGCTTCGGGCGACAAGACGCTATCGGACCATGAGAAGCGGAGACAAAGCGCCTCGTCTGGACTCCTCACGGGTCTTTCGCCTATCCCTCCACACGAAAAGGCGCTCTCGGCGCCGGTCAAACCTCACGCTCAGTCCCACACCCAAGGTCAGGCTCCAGGGTTCGACTGGTTACCCCCCGGATCGGCCATTGCCAAGGCCAAGCAGGCGGGGGAGGTTGACAATGATGCGATGGAGGTGGATTCGCCGGCAGAGTATCCCGCGACGACGGCAGCGTCGGAGAATAACAGCACTATTGATCAGTGGTTGTCTTACCGCGAGGACAAGGGGACTTCGGATGCGGGCACGACGACAGCGGGGAGACGGCCGAGTATGGGTTCGGCGTTTGCCGAGAAGGATTCGCCCGAGTAGTGAGTTGCGCGCACAGGTCTCGGAGGAATGTGCTGATTGGGCTGTCTGTCTACGGTCGGCGAAGACGAAGCGGACCCGGAACACCCCCAGCCTATCTCGGGACCCAACGAGCGCCCTCGTTCCCCTACTCCGCTGGACGATATGCAGACGCCAGTATTGGAGGTGCTGGAGAGTATGCGGGTACAGCGGATGAGTCTTGTGCAGAGTCTCCGGCAGTTTGTGTTTGCGTACAAGGGTGAGGTCTCCTCTTTTCCCGTAAAGAACAGGGCTGACGGGTAGTGATCATCCACCAGACGTTCGCGATGCTAGACGAGGACAATGCGCGCGCCGCCGCTGCTCGCAAAGGCAGTAAAGATACGCTCACATCCATGAGTACGACGACGGACGATGACGATACGTCCTCCAAGAGACGTGCGAGCCCGACGGAGCTGGTGCATGATCGTCCGAGTATGGAGGTGGAGGGGGAAGAGAGGCAGTCGAGTGTGAAGGGGGCGTTGGGGCGGAAGGCGAGTGTCAAGAGGATGAAGCAGGATGTTGTGGGCGAGTAGAGCGATATGAGGGGCGGATGGGGTGAGGCTAGGGTGGGTTGGAGGTATCAAGCTGGGGGCTGGGGGAAGAGCTGGTGTGTCTCACGAACGAGAACGAGGTGACGATCGACGTACCATCGCGAGGAGAGCAGGCGGAGGCCGGAGGGACAAGTGAGAAGTTTTGGATTCATCTGTAGCGAACATATCTCTGCATGATGATATAGCATGGCCGAGGCATGGTTGATTGTTGGTGCACTGTGGTAATCAAACATCCACCCTATCCAGCCCCAGCGATCCCAGCTGCTGCATGGATCGCATCACCGAAGGATATTGCGTTACGTAACTGGATATTTGGCTCTGCGTGATCTTCGACCTCGAGCTCGAACCTCGATTGCTTTCATCCTTCTCTACCTCTTTCTATCAGACCAATATGAGTATCGCACCCAAGGCAGAGCAGGACAGAAATCAGGAGGCGACGGTGTACTTGGTGAGCTTCGAAGTGTGGGAGACCACAGGACATGAGCTGACTCTTCGCAGGGGAATCTGGACGACCGGGTGTCTGATGCATTAATATGGGAACTCATGTTGTAAGTTCACAGCTGCCATCTTCACCTCGTGCAGAAGGATACAGCTGACATCATAGGCAAGCAGGACCAGTCTGTACGTCCGCACTCCTCGACTCCCTTCACTGAGATCACCAGCTAATCCCTCAGCAAACGTCTTCCTCCCCAAAGACCGAATTTCCATGGCCCACCAAGGTTTCGGGTTCTGCGAGTTCCTCAGCGAACAAGATTCCGACTACGCCGTGAAAATCATGAACCAGATCAAGCTGTACGGGAAGCCCATCCGGGTCAATAAAGCGAGTTATGATCGGAAACAGGTGGAAGTGGGGGCGAATCTGTTTATCGGGAGTTTGGACGAAGGGGTGGATGAGGCGCAATTGTATGAGACGTTCTCGACCTTTGGACACATTGCGGATCAGCCCAAGGTGAGTTCTTCGTCATCTGAGAGGAGTGTTTGGAGGATATGGATGGGGCTGATGGTAGATTGCTCGAGATCCTAGTACGGGCCAGTCCAAGGGGTACGCCTTTGTCTCGTACCACGAGTTTGAAGCTTCCGATATGGCCATCGAAAATATGAACGGGCAGTTCTTTGGTGGGAAACAAATCAGTGTGCAGTATGCGTTCAAGAAGGATAGTAATGGGGAGCGACATGGAAGTCAGGCTGAAAGATTATTGGCGGCGCAAGCAAAGTGAGCTACCTCCTTCCCTGGGATTCAGGAAAGAGCTGATGGTTTAGGAAACGGTCCATGTTGCCTGGATCCGGTATGGGTATGGGCATGGCTGCTCCTGTATTCCAAGGTTCGTCCCCCACCCTTTGAAGCTTTTATACTCTGGGGTGTTGCTGTTGCTCACACCTCAGGCCAATTCGCTGGCGCCCTCGCCCCACCCCCATCCCGTCCCGCTCTCACCTCGCCAGGCGCACCACCCCCACCTCCCGGCATGCCAGTCTACCAACCCCCTCCAGGCTCGTATGGCCAAGCGCCGCCACCCGGGTATCCACCACAGATGCAGTACGGCCAGCCCCCGCAGCAGCAGAACGGGTATGGCGGTGGTGGGTATGCGGCACCTCCTCCACCAGGATTCCCAGTGGCGAATGGCGGTGGGTACCAGCAGCAGGGACCAGGAGGGTATGGGGCTCCTCCGCCACCTCCGCAGCAGCAGGGAGGGTATGGGGGGCAGCAGGGTGGATATGGGCAGGGCGGGCCAATGCGGATGGGGTTTGAGGGGCAATAGATGTCAAGGGGGAAATGGGTCGAGAGGGATAGAGTAGGGGATGAGGGAGAAAATCAAGGATGGGTCCTTGCATGGTAATGAGTTCTGCAGCGATATCAAGAGATGTATTACGTGCATGAATGGTGGTTGCTAGATATACGATTACAACAGATCTACTTCTATAGCTACAACTCACATTCCCTCTCTACGTTATCTAGACGTCTACGCGCTAAGCAAGTACAGCCCCCACGATCGGCCGTGGCCACTGCACCGCCATTTCAATCCTCACTTGCACCTCCTCGCCGACCTCAAACTCCCTCGCCTCACTCAAGAGGCGCGCCACCACCCCCAGCCCTTCCACCCGAATCGGGGTCGACATCTTGCCCCGCATCCCTATGCTCGGACCCGCCACTCTCCCTGTGACCGGCTCGCGCAGATCCACCTCCCCTTCCTTCTCGGCATACCGCGGCTTGGCGAGCTGCCCCGCAAATACCCCAGCTTGCCAGAATGCCTCGGAGGCGATACCCGCCCGTCTCCCCCTCAACTGGGCGCCCTTGACTCGCTTGGCCAGTACCCCCATTTCTCCTTCGTCGAGGACTCGGCCCCAGTCTATTCCGGCCCGCATGGCGAGATGACTCTTCAACTGCCAATGCACGAGAAGGTCGTCGTACCGCCTCAATGGTGAGGTAGCGCGCGTATACCCGAGTTCATCTCCTACGAACCCCATATTCCAGTGGGGTCGCGGATCGGTCGTCACTGTGCTTGGCGCGAACGCGACGCGGGACTTCCATACAATAAAAGGGTCGATACTCGCATCGGGTTTACGATGAGCGAGAAGTTCCTCGATCGACATGGACGCCTCGGGCCGACCGGGGATGTGTAATTCTGAAGGGGCGACGGCACCGCGGTATGGGACCGCAACGCCGTGAATCATGCAGTACGATGCGGCGACGCGACCTGCGAGCATCATCATCTCGGCGACGGCCGCGGCGGCCGATATGGCCGTGGATGGGGGAGAGGCGGGGAGGGTATAGTCGATCAAGGGGGCGGAGGGGAATGGGGTGGAAACAGAAGGGAGGGAAGAGGGAGTGAAGATGTTGTGGTAGGGCGGAGAGCGGATGAGGAGGCGCGACGAGGCGAGCGATGCGCCAAAGTCGAGGCCGCTGGACCGGAGGCGCTGGGCTCGGCGGGCGACGGCTGTACTCCGTAAAAGGTCTAGCTGGGGTATTTCCGCCGGGTTGATTGGGTCTCGCCGAGCAGGTGAAGCTTCCTCGATAGATGTGACGAGGCCGAAGGGACGGACGGGAGTGGATGTGGGTACACCAAATGCAGCGTCGACATCCGCGTACGTCGTCAACCGGGGTTCCTTGATCCATCCGGGCCGAACAAGACTCTCCTTGATCTGCCCATCCGCCCCCAGACGCGCAGAGAATGTCATCACTGCCCGCCCCTCCTCTTCCCCGTCACCCGCCGAGCCGAGACTAAGCCCCTTGGCCCCTGCGAGGTCTATCAGCGGGACGTTCCCTTCGGGCAGGTATAGCGCTGTCCCCCTAAAACTCGCCCGGACCGCCATGGGGTGGTCCAGCGGTATGATCCGCGTAGGGTCCGCGATGTGGACGTGGACCCATACGTCCTCTGATCCCTCTATGCGGGAGATGGAGATCCCATCGTCTAGTTCTTGCGCGGTGATGTCGTCAATAACCCAGACGGTATGACTGGAAAAGTCTTCCCGCAGCGAGTCGAGCTCTGTCCCGTTGAAAAGGTCATCCCCGCCCACGCGAGTAGGCAGGGAGAGACCCGCAAGGGATATGGACCGAGATTCCGTTTCGATCGCTTTGGAAGTTTCGAGCGAGTCGGAGGGCGGCAGACAACCGAGGTCTGTTAGAAGGTGGGCGATGCACCTTTGGTCGGCGATGGCTCCGGGATAAGGGTCCAGGGCGCGGAGAATAGCGACGCTCAGTCTGTCCGAGGGAGAGTGCTGAGTCGTACGCGTTTCGAACAGCCGGAGGAAGAGCATCGAGATGATGGCCCGGTCCGTCTCGCTCCATTCTACCGGGGATGTTTGGTTTGGCATCTGAGCGAGGGCTGCGCGAGCCTTATCGACGAATGCCTGGAGTATCGCCGCGTCCTCTGGGGTTGCGCCGTCCACCCACGTCGTGACCGCCTGGAAGCGCGCCCGTTCCGCCCGGCTCCGGACGAGAAAGACGCCCGTGTCCCACATCTCCCCGTCGTCCGCGACAAACAGGTCTGACCGGGCGATGAGCATCCGGTGTGCCGCATACGCCGGTAGCGTATTGGGTTTCGTCCTCCGCCCTTCTGGTCCATCCGTAGAAAGAAGGATATCCGCCGCTTCGGCAGCGGTGATCCTCCCCCTCTCTTCCTCGCTCAGCCCCTCGGTCCTCTTTACCCAGACGGCATCCACGCCGCCCCCACCAGACCCGCTCAGACGATTGACCATCCGTTCGGTCTCCCTCCCGACTTTCCGGATAATGACCACCGCCTCCCGCCGCGCAGCCATCATATCCCCATCGGCTGCTTCCTCGGGCGCTGCGCCGACATCGCCCTTAGCCCACGCCTCGAGGAGGTCGGGGGACCAGCACCGCTCGTACAGACCGCGCGGGATGAGCGATTGGGGCATGACGAATTGGACGTCCTTCGGGGCGATAGGCCATATTTCGCCGGATTGGCGCAGGAGGATCAGGCGCGCTCGACCGTTGGACATCACCGAGGCCAGAAGGAGACCGATGGAGAATGTTCCGGATCTGTCTATCAGCTTGGCCTCCCTATGAGAGCAAGAAGGACTCACCGCCGACATTCGACAACACGACCAGGCTCTAACCCCGCCAGACTCGCTTCGTCCGTCCCGTCCCCCCATCCCGGTAGCCCTCCCTCGTCCTCGCCAGCAAAGTATGCTCGTTGCTCCGTTGAGACGCCAGCCGTTTCGGGCCGATAACTGACCCGTTCCCTCTCTTTGCCTTTCCCGCTCCGGCCGAGGTTGAGCGGGACATCCGAGAACAGAGATCGGGGTGAAGGGGTCGAAGGACCTGCGTCTCCTGATGCGTCCCGAGCGAAGGCGTGCGCAGCGTGCGATTTGGCTCGGACTCCGCTGAGATGCCGCAGAGGGAGCTTACGCCTCGCTAAGAGGCGAGTAAAGGTCTCTATACGGGACATGGTGCCGCCTGATACGGTGCTCAGGTAGATGGACAAGTCATGGATCGTAGCGATCCAAAATTCCGCCATTGTACCAGAGGCTTTACGTAAAGCGATTTCCCATTGATCAATCCGCCACCACCCAAGGCCCTCCTTCTCAGACACCTTTGCTGTCGACCTCTATCATCTACATCTCCCATCTCCCCAAACACACACCATGAGCTCATTCATGACCGTCGTCTGGATCGCGATGATCTGCGCGATCGCAGCGACCGCCGGGTGGATGTTCACGCCCAGGGGGAAGAACCAGGCGTGCGTGTCTGCTCCTCTTCCATCCTCACTGCGCTGCCGATGAGTACGCAGCTGATATCGTAGATTGATCCGGAGTAGCATCGCGCTCACTATCACCTGCTGCTACCTGATGTAAGCTTTGATGATCAAATCTACGATACTCGTGGGATGGAAAGCTGACTTGATCTAGGTGGGCTATCACCTTCCTGGCCCAATTACATCCTTTGATCCGTATGTTCCGTACTCCTTACCGATCCCAAGCTCTAGCTAGTACGGACAGGGTAGAGGTCTTCATGGTGTATAAGCTGACTCTCAGAACCACACAAGACGGGATTACGGTGGGAGAATTAGAGGAGTAGACGAGATGCGTTGGATGTACTGTATATCGACTCGTATCGATCGCAGGTCCTGGTCCCCATACTGACTCTCCTGATAATGGCTTGGGATATCCCTCTTAAACCTGAAGTCGACCTTGAAACTTCTGAGAACATCGCTAGGTCGCTACTCCACGCCGGATCTCTATCCCTAGATCTGTATTCGATTTCGGAGCATCCTACTAGCCTGCTCACGATGTAACCTGGTAGCTCACTCACATCAAGCCCATTGCCTAGCTATTGTTTACATACGCCCTAGGTGAATCTGATGAGCATGTACGTCCACACAAAAATGATCAATACCAGAATGATCACTCCCAGCGTCAAGCACGTCGTTCCCCTCCCTTTACTGCTGACCGTCCCAAGCTGTTTCTTGGACGCCTGAGTCGCCACGAGGTTGCCTACACCCGTCAGCTCCGGCCTCATCGCACAATCACCGATCGAATGTCGATTCCAACTCACTTTCCAGCGTCTGCTGCGACGTTTCCAAGAGAGATTTCTCCGCCTCGAGCGAGTTTGAAAAATGTATAGCATTCAATTTCAGCCGGTGTGACATCTTCCTAGTCAGCTTTTGCCTCAGCGCGGCGGCAGGCAGGACAGCTCACTTCGGCCAGCTGCCCCCCCAGCTCTTCATGCCATTGCGAGTTGCCCATGACCCCCTCGCTTCGCTGTCCCGCGAGCAGCTGGTCCCCCTGCGACTTGGTTGGTCCGCCTGTTCCTCTTCTTGCGTCCCCGCCGAGAGGGAGAAGGCCGATTTCACCGCCTCGGGCGTCTTCACGTTCCCGCTTGGAAAGGTATTCGGATAAAGAGGGGACAGCGCGTCGACGGCGAGTTGCTGAGGAGGGCTCGACGTGCGGGGCCATCGCTGAGGGTGGTATCGATAGGGACATTGCTCGGGTCGGAGCAGCCCCATGTGCGGATACTAGATCGGCATTACTGTGACTGGGAGGGGACGTAGCCTGCGCAGGCCCCGCGAGAGAAGGGCCGACCGTAGCTTCGTATCGAGCGATGATACCGTTGACGCTGGTAGTGAGCTCGGCGATGGTCTTGGTCGACGATGAAGACCTAGACAGTCAGCTTTCTCTTGGCAATCACACATCCTCTGCTCCAAATGCGAAGCTCACCCTTCATTACCATCCCTCAGAAAATCCAGGACCGCCCGAGCATACAACAACCACTAGTACGTCAGCTTCGCTTGCCCCAAAAGGTGCACCGGGTAGCTCACCTCCCAGTCCTTTCTCCGCTGAACAGCGGACAGCCCAGACAAGTCGACGAGCGGACTATCACCCGGTTCCGACGCAGGTATCTTGGCGTCCAGCGACTTGACGAGCCGGGTGAGATTGATGAGCGCATGCGGCGAGCTCGCAGCTGATTTTGCAGCTCGCAGGATCTGGGGAGACGGAGTATTGGCGGTGCGCATCACAGCTACTGTTGAGCCTGCCATCTCTGAGCCTTCCTGGAGTTCGTATAGTAGGGTTAAGGTATGATTGACCTGATCATCGCCATAGCTGTTGACGGACCTCCACATGCGCCACTTCCCACCTATTGCCGGCAATCTCCGCCTCCTTCGTCGCGCTCTCCCCACTTCGCGCTCAACTTAGGGATATGATTATTAACCTCTATACATCTTTCTACCTACTATCGACATCCTAGCAGCTCTCACCGGCCTTTCCAGGTCCACAGAGCCCGCCTCTACCGCCCGAGCGAGATCGAATCGGGTGCATCGGGATTTCGTTCCGACCGACCGCGGTGGAGGTGGTCCATCATGGACGTGGATATGGAAGCTGCTCCGCTGCCCTCAGACAACGGCGCAGAGGCTCCGAGAACACTCCCAGAGTCATCAGACGCTGCTGCCGGACCGTCAGGGATGATGGCTCCTGTCAAGAAGACGCCCGTCACCCGAGCACCACCTCCCCGGACTCTTCGCGTGCGCCCATCACTCCCCACTCCCGCTCAGGCATCAACCTCTACATCGGCTCCCACAGCTTCAGGAAACGTCCGCGCACCAACAGAGAAGGAGCTGCGGCAGATCAACACTCGTCTAGGCCCAGAGGCGGTCCAAGCGCGGAAGGACGAGCTGCTGAAGGAGAAGGAGGAGGAATTGCGCCTGGTGGTTGATGGGCATGATACGGCCGTTAGGGAGAAATTCCACCTGGAGAGGTTCGTAACTATGGTGACTGGATGGGATCCTCAGGTATGTCAGCTATGAGATTCTGGTCTGTCTCTCCAAGCTGACCAAGTAGCTCGCCAAGGTAGACAACTCGCCGGTGTTCTTAGATGTAAGCTGAAGGGCTCAAAGGTCCGCCTTGCGAAGCTGACTATCCAGTATAAGCGGTTCAACCACAATCTTTTCGACCTCGCGCCTCCTCCACCTCCCAATGCGGTCGCTGGCCCCTCTCGACCCCGCAACTCCCTTCCATCCCGCACGACCCGCCGCCAAGCACACGATATCACTGATATTCTCTCCGCGCCAAAAGCGGAGGTCGTTGCGGAAGCTCCAGCCGCTGCAACCTCCAGCAAGGGAAAGTCTCGGCTCAGCGATGCCAGTACCACAGACACGAAGGGCAAGAAGAAGGCGGATGCAGCTGCTCAACCGGTGGAGGAGGTACAGGGAAAGGGGAAAGGCCGGGTCAAGACGGAGCGGGAGTCAATGCCTCCGCCGCTAGAGCCGGTACGGAAGAAGGCTCGCGCAAGCGTCTCTGGCGCAACGATACCGGAGGTGGACGACGCTGGTGCTGTAGGGGAAACGAAAGGCAAGGGGAGGGCGTCCCTGCCCAATCTGCCGGTGATCAAGCGGGGTCCGGGTAGACCACCCAAAGTCCGCCCGCTGCTTGATGATTCAGCCGATCCCACAGAGGATGTCCTTACCTCATCCGAGCCAGCGACGCCAGTCGTCAAGCGGAAACCTGGCCGACCGCCTAAGATCCGTCTACTCGATCCGTTGGTGTCCTCCCCCATCGCCGAACCCGAGCCCGAGGCTGACCCGGACCCCGAGCCTGAACCCACATCACCGGGAGAACCACCCACACCCCTTGCACCCGCCCTTCCTTCGCTCGCACACATCCCCTTTCCCCCTCCTCCGCACCGCGTCCGGCCCCGCCGAGTCGGCCCGAACCGGATCTGGTATACCGACCCCCTCCAACGCCCGCCTCCTGCTCCTCCTCACGGCGGCAACATCTCCTCCGTCCTCACCTCCTTCATCCTCCTCGAAGACTCTGGCCCCCCGCCAGAACTTCCCGCGCTCGAGTTACGGGCGGCGCGGGAAGGCTTCATCCGGAACCGCGTCAACTACCTACAATCTCAGGGTCGGCTTTTACGTCTGCTAGATGATCCGGATTATGACGGACCGAAATCTGCGAGCTTGGCTAAAAGCAAGGCGCCGCTCGTCCAGCGGCAGCAGGATCATCAGGATCACCTGATGGCTCATATGCGGCAGGTACGGAATGCGATGCTTGATGAGGCGAGGGCGAAGCTGGTATACTGCAAAAGAATAGCGAGGTTGGTAATGGCGTATTGGGAGCATCTGGAGGGGAGGGAGGATAGGGAGAAGGCAGAGGTGGAGAGGGAGATGAAGCGGAAAGGGAGGGACGTTATTAAGGGTCTAAGAAGGAAGTGGGGGTTGGCCGTCAAGGTGAGCTAGAATCGGTGTTGGTTGGGCACGGGAAAAAAGGGTGATAGCTGATGAGTATAGGTGATCAAGGCACGGATGACGGAGGCGCAAAAGGCGGAACAGGACCGGCTGGGGAAGGAACATTTGCAAAATATGCTGCAGAGGAGCACGGGGCTGTTGGAGGCGCAGCAGCAGTATGGGGATGATGAGGAGGCGGAGGAAGAGGCTAGTGATGGGACGGAAGATGTTTCGTCTGCGGACGACTCGGACGAGGAAGGGGAGGATGGAAACGGGGAAGAGGTGAATCCAGGTGCTGAAGACGCAGAAGGGGACGAGAAGACGGGGCAGCCGGAAGTGGAGCGGGATGAGGAAGATATGGAGGTGGATGAGGTGGAAGGGGTCTTTGGGCTTGAAGGGGAGGATCAAGAGGATGGGGACGGTCTTCCGGCGGAATCTGAGGTGATCCGCCCTGTTTCAGCGCTCGATCCTGCTCTGGATGACGAGAAAATCGGGGACAACAACAACGACGACAGCTCGGGGCGCATGGGTGAGAGCGGGTCCGACCCGGGTTCCGCTTCACCACCGGCCGACATCCGGGATCTCCTCGTCGACCTGGAAGACCCCTCTCCGTTGGCTGCCATTCACGACAGACCCGTCGCCGAGGCAGCCCCGGAAGAAAATATCCCCGCCGACGCACCCCTCGAGCCTGTCCCTACCGCCTCTGCCCCAGTAATCCTTACCGCGGACGAATCCACTCGGGCCGACCCCGCTCCTACCGGCTCGGGCCCAGTCCCTGTTATCCGTTCCCGACGAGCTCGTCATGTCGCCCCTCCCTCCCACCTCCTTGAAAAGGCCGACCCGGACGCGGACGATATCGAGTTCTCCGTCAATGGTGATTCCGACGAGGACGCGGACGAGGCGATGGATCTGGAGATGGAGGAGGCTGAGGATGGCGGAGAGGGCGAAGGCGGAGGGGACAAGGCGGATAGTGAGGACGAAGGGCTTTTGGCGGATGCGGATATGCCCATCGAGGAGCTTTTGCGGCGGTACGGCGTGCCGTCCTCCGACGAGGCCAAGGCGGAGTCAGACGACGGGACTGTACCCGTCAAAGGGGATGGCCCGAGCTCGGTCGACCAGTCTCTTCTCGACGAGAACCTTCATGGCGACTCCCACACCCTTCTCAACGACGGCGGAAAGCGGCAAAGACGGGCTCGTCAAGTCTGGACCCCCGAGGATAATCCGCCTCCCCCGCCCAAGAAGGTCAGAATTGAGGAGGTGAAGATCACGCCAGAGCAAACTCCCGAGCTATCTTCAGAGGAAGAAGAAAGCGAGGAGGAGGAGGAGGAAGTGGGAGAGATCGGCGATGTAGCGGCCGGCGAGCGCGGGATGGAGGTCGAGGAAGACCCGAATGCGCCTAAAACAAGGGTACCGTTCCTCCTTCGCGGAACGCTGCGGCCATACCAGCATGCCGGGCTTGACTGGCTGGCGGGGCTCTACGCGAACAATATGAATGGGATCTTGGCGGATGAGATGGGTCTTGGGTGAGTTGGCAACATCAGATTATATTACATCCAGTCAGTTGACGTCTAGCAAAACCATCCAGACCATCTCCCTCCTCGCTCACCTTGCATGCGACCGCGGTGTCTGGGGCCAACACCTCGTCATCGTCCCCACCTCCGTCATTCTCAATTGGGAAATGGAGTTCAAAAAGTTTCTTCCCGGCTTCAAGGTCCTCACGTACTATGGCTCCCAAAAGGAACGCAAAGAAAAACGGGTCGGGTGGCTCACCGAGCACTCGTGGCAGGTGTGCATCACATCCTATCAGATCGTCCTCGCCGACCAGCACATCTTTCGGCGAAAATCGTGGGTCTATATGATCCTCGACGAGGCGCACAACATCAAGAATTTCCGGAGTCAGCGATGGCAGACGCTGCTGGGGTTCAAGGCGCAGCGGAGGTTGTTGTTGACGGGGACGCCGCTTCAGAATAATTTGATGGAGCTGTGGAGTCTGCTGTACTTTTTGATGCCGCATGGGGTGGCGGAGGAGGCGACGGCCGTGGTGGGGTTTGCGAATCATCGGGACTTTGTCGAGTGGTTCTCCAGTAGGTCACGCCATTGTGATATGATGAGTGAGCTGATGACCAGATCCGATGGATAAGGCGGTCGAATCCGGCGATGTACTGGACGAACAGGCCTTAGCGACCGTATCCAAGCTTCACACTCTCCTTCGACCCTTCATCCTCCGCCGCCTCAAAGCAGAGGTCGAAAAGCAGCTCCCGGGCAAATTCGAGCACGTGGTCTACTGCCGTCTCTCCAAGCGCCAGCGGTTCCTCTACGACGAGTTCATGTCGCGCGCGTCTACCAAGGACGCACTCACGAGCGGCGGCTACCTCGGCGTTATGAACACCCTCATGCAGCTTCGGAAAGTCTGTAATCACCCCGACCTATTCGAGGTCCGGCCGGTACGCACCAGCTTTGCGATGGATCGGTCGGTCGCTGCGGACTTTACACCGCTGGACATCCTCGTCCGCAAGCGGCTCTTGGCGAAGCGGGACGAGGTGGACCTATCGGCGCTCAATCTCAATATCACGTCGAACGAGAGCGTCAGCGGATGGACGGCGTACGCTCGGCGGGGACTGGACGGGAGTGACCATTTGCCTCACGCTATCGAGGTGAAGCAGAAGGGAAGGCAGCCTGCTCCGCCTCCTATGGATCTGAGGACGGTGGATGGATGGCTCAAGTACCGGGCGGCCAAGGAGGAAGAAGAAAGTGTACAGCGCTGGCGGAGTCTCCGGGACGTCAACCGGATCAGGTGTGGCTCAGGGCCGATCTACGGGTTCACCTTCCTCTCTATGCTGAGCGAGATACCACAGAAGCTCTCCCCTCTTGACGCTCCTCGGACCAAGCGGGATCTCGTTCACGATTTGACCCCACCATCCTCGGGTCTCATCCTATCCCTCGACGACCGGCGGAAACTCTCCTTACCCCTTGTCGAAAAGTTTGCCGTCATCCCTCCCGCCGCGACCGCGCGCGACCTGGCATCCCTCGCACTCCCCTCTCTCCAACCTAACTCGCACCCCTCCCTCCTTGATCCATCCTTCGACACCCTCCATCACGCATCGACCAAGCTCCAAATCGCGTTCCCAGACTCCTCCCTCCTGCAGTACGACTGCGGCAAGCTACAAAAGCTTGCCGAGATGCTTCGCGATCTCAAAGCGGACGGGCACCGCTGTCTCATCTTTACGCAGATGACGCGCGTGCTCGACATTCTCGAAATCTTCCTCAATTACAACGGACACCGGTACCTCCGCCTAGACGGATCCACCAAGATTGAGGATCGTCAAATCATCACGGAGCGGTTCAACTCGGACAACAAGATCTTTTGCTTTATCGCCTCGTCCCGGTCCGGAGGAGTCGGCATCAACCTGACCGGAGCGGACACGGTTTTCTTTTACGACTCGGACTGGAACCCCAGTATGGACCGGCAATGTATGGACCGAGCGCACCGGATCGGCCAGACGCGCGAGGTCCATATCTACCGGTTTGTCAGTAGTCACACTGTGGAGGAGAATATGCTCAAAAAGGCGAATCAAAAGAGATTGTTGGATAAGGTGATCATCCAAGAAGGGGACTTTACGACCGAGTTCTTTGGACGGGTGGACTGGCGCGAGACGTTGTATGATGGGGATGAGCCGAAGCGTCTCGTCGAGGAGGAAGAGAAGGATGGAGTGGAGGATATACCGGTGGAGGAGGAACCAGAGGCGGAGGTTGTGGAAGAGTATGCGCCGAGAAGGGGCGAAGAGAGGGAGTTTGCAAAGATGGTGGCGGAGGTAGAAGATGAGGAGGATGTCCAGGCAGCAAGAGTGGCGCTGGGCGAAGGGGAGATGGATATGGGAGACTTTGAAGCGGATGGGGCGGCGAAGCGGGAGGCGCAGGTGGGGAAGAAGACGGCGGTCAGGTTTGAGGGTGGCGGGACGCCTATGACGCCTGGAGCGGGAGATGAGGGGGTGGTAGGGGATGAGAGTATGGTGGTTGATGGGGAGGAAGAAGAGGAGGAGGAGGTCGGAGGGGTGGACGAGTATATGCTTAGATTGGTAGAGTGGGATTGGGCATCTTTTGCTTCGTATAGGTAGCATCATGTACGGGTTTGTATAGGTCTCCCATATATATACGCCAATCTTGCGTTGCCTGCCGCTCGCAAAGCTGCCAAGCTTGACAATAGGGAGCGGCAGCATCGAATTCAAACAGTATCATTGTAGCTATAGGCCCAAAATCTCTCAGAAGGAGTAGCAAGTACAAATGACGGTCGACAGTCCAAGTACTATCAGCAAAGTCCGCCTCACACCGCCTCCGGCTTCATGTAGTCCACATCTTCACCATCAATTTCCGCCATGTCCGCTCCATGCATCTTTCTAGACCCTCTCATCATAATCGCCCCGTAGACAGCCTTGAGCGCCGCGATAGTATGTTCGGCGAGTGATGAGGTGCGGGGGGTGTTGGGGTATACAGAGGAGGGTGGCGACGTGTGATGGATGTGGAAGTAAGCGGGGAACGCTGCGCTTTGTCGCTTGAGCTGCCTTGCCTCGTGTATGCGGTAGATGTGACGAGGGATACTAAACGATCAGCTCTGCTGGATGCCGCATGATGAAGTTGAGCTTATTGCGAGCACTCACATGATCATAAGCCCCAAGATGAGAAGCGCTGGACACATAACGGGAGACACAATGATGAGAGCCAGTATGATGCCCGCCCAGACCACCGCCATGATCATCGCCCACAGCACTACCCCGACCGCCTTTGCGCCTGCATCCCAGCTATACTGCTGGGGCCCCAGCTCCTCCAGCTTCTCCGTCCACATCTCTACCAGTCCTTGCCTTGCACGCTTCCGCTTCATAGCCCGCGCTCTCTCCTGAGCCCGCCTGTGGGACCGTTCGATCTTGCGCCATCGCGTCAGGTCCCGTTTGACGCGGCGTAGCTGTCCGGCGTAGACGGAGTTGAGCGGGTGTGTGGGAGGGGTGCTTGCAATGAGACCGGTGAGGAGCTTATACTCGTTGGTGAGGATCATATGGGTGGCTAGGGTCGCTTCTGGCATTGCGGAACGAGTAGCTGAGAGGAGAATGGGGAGTTGAGTGAAGGGGGGAGAGCGGAGATGGATCGCGGTCGCGTGAGCAGCAGTGGAATTGACGGTGAGACTGAGCCGGCTGAAGAGGAGCTTCTGGAGATGCTAGCTATGTGAGCTGAGGAGGGGTGGTGTAGAGGAGCTGTGAGAGGCAGATGCGGAATGAGTAGCCGGAGTAAACCGCCGACAACGGCGAGCGGCTCGTGATTCCTGAAACAACAAGGAATGTTTCACATAAGCTCCAATTCCGTCACAACCTTGAGCTATATGCTGAGTGACTGGGCCCGCTCTGTCATCTGCAGCATAATCGGTCAGTCGAGTGAGTACTTTGGCTGAGTCGATGCTAGGAGCGCCCTCAATTTATTCTTGGCTTGGCCGATCTACAAATATCGAAGCCCACCCGACTATCATCTCGCCACGTAAACGTCAAGCCCCGTCCTAGAGTTGATGAGCTCACACGTCACCTCTCACACACGTCATCTGCACAGCCACCAAGAGCAATGAGCTCACGTGTCATGTTGAGCCTCTCAATTGCTCCCGCTGTTGACCTTGCTTAGTGCTCCAGCCACATAGGCGGTCCCTCTGTCCGTCAGCGTACTCAAAGCAGACAATACCAGAGATTGACATACATGGCAGCAGCTCCCGCAGTAAGCATGATCCCCGTGACAGGTGCCGCCAGTCCCGCCATCAGTGCGTCGTTACTCGTAGTCATGTACTCGATCCGTCCTTTGTTCCGGTCCAGTCCGAGTGCTTTCTGGAGTCCGAAGACACAGTCGCGGAGAGCGCTGATGTGCCTCTGCCGACTTTCGAGCCTCTTCACCCTTTTGATCGCCCGAGTGACCTTCCGCTTGCACTTGGAGAACTCGGGACTACCGGGTGGAGTCTGGACGAAATCCTCCTTGGCGGCAGTGCGAGCGAGGCGAGCGGCGGCGAGTGCGGAGGAGTTGGTGAGGTGGATGTACATGATGAGTGCGGGTAGTTTGGTAAGGTTGGGGCAGGTGAATGAGGCTGAGGAGTAAGGGGTGGTGTATGTGCGGGGCCTCAAATGGGGTAATATGAATGAGGGAGGTCGGATCGGGCCTGCTGGTATTGTCGCGTGCGATTTGGGACACGGTGGTTTTGGGACACGGCGATGTTTTGTCAAAAAGTGAAAAATGGCGAAGAGAAGAAGAAAGATCTTGAGCTTTATATGCCAGTACCAGGTTGAGAAGGCTGGAGGAGGCGGAGCGATATCTCCGCTATGAGTCATTGTCGATGACATGATCCCGGGCGTTCCCCCGCTTGTTTCACATGGTGAATGTCGGGGTTTAGCTTGCACAATTTGGCCCCACCCGACCAGGAAATAGCTGACGAGCCATGCTGCATGTGAGACCTTCCTTCTATGCTAGTTTCATCATGACACAGGATAGCAGTAGCGACATGAGTACGGCCGCTAATGAGGTCATGATCCTCGGATCCGCCCAAGACCCCATGGCCGAGATCGGCGCCTTGCTGCGATCCTCCGATGTGGAGTAGCCTTGTGGCTTGAACAGCGTCGCGTTCTCCGCGGAGCCATTCACAGCCTGGATTGAGCACAGTTCGAGTAGCAACTATAGTGTGTTAGCATGGAAGATCTCGACTGAGCATGCGGGTGGCAAAAATCCTGATGTCTATCACGCACTGATAAGTCATCTTTGACAGCCCAAGGTGTGCTTTCGCAGCTCTGACAGATGCCTGCGCTGGCCAGCGACTTGTCTCTTCCCAGAGACTTGTCATTCTCTTCACCGGAGCAGCAGCAATTGACAAAGTCGTTGGCGAACGTGAAGTTCTGGCGGTATGCTGCTATCGTCAGCACGAGTGATCGACATGGGTTGACAGCTGGCAGATCGCCAATAAGCTAAGCAGGGGGATGTCTGACTCACGCTCATTTCCGTAGATGCCTCTGAAGTGTCCAAGTACGACCGACCGGTCTGAGCAAGCAGCAACACAGGCCTGATCGGTGTATACCGCTCGTGCAACTCCAGAGAGGATGAGACCCAAAAACGTAAACAAGAGGGAGATGGGAAACATGTGAGAAGTCAGAGTTACGGGATGGGTATCTGAGTTGTCAGTACAGGGTATGAGAATCGGAGGTAAGTGAAGGTCATACAGTGACAGCCTGCCTCGAGGAGATGGCATGTTCGAGTGGGACATGCGAGGTGCGCCATCCAGAGGTCGGATCAAAGGAGAATCAGACAAAGGGAGTCATGTGAGCATGATGACGAGCTCGACTATCCGCTGATATGGTGAGCGTTCATCGTCGCATCGCGGCCTTCTTCACCTCAGCTGCCTTAGCTGATTATCGCAGGGTGAGACATGCAGTAACACCGCGTACAGAGACACTGCCGCAGTAACTCTGGGCAATATTATTTTAACCCAAACATCTTGCATCCCGTACGTCTCGACTAGCTCCTTTTGGGTCTCTTGCTCTTGACCCTACCCTTCATCACTTGCTGCGCCTCCTCCTCCAGGTTCAGGCCGTCCTCCACGTAGGCATCCTCGAGTTTTAGGCGCTTGTGGCGGATGTAAGAGTGTAGGGCGAAGCAAAAAAATGTGATGAACCACATTCCTACTATCGCGGCTTTGCCGAGGGTCAGCTATGCTCACTTGAGAGTTTGTGAGGACCACAATGCTCACCCACGTAGGTCATTACTTGATCCTCCTTCACACAGAATATCGTGACCTTGTCGACAGCATCCTGGAGCTTAGTGTCACCACCATCTGCCGAGTCGCTCATCTTTGTGTGTGGTGCATTCATGAGCGACACCTGCACGAAATTGACCAACACCTCGACGTGTTTTGACAAAGGCAGTATGACATGCTGGACAAAGGAAGTCCACCCTCTCGTTGCATACTACTGCTCCGCTTTACTAGGTTTCCGACCCCGTCTCGGCTTGATCTTCACCCTCATCTTCTTCCTCAGCGCTTCGAGGTCAGATCGCATTGTCCCGATGTGTCCCTTCGCCTGCGCTCGGAGACGCCAGTACCGCCATGTCTCTATTATGATGATGAGAACGAACACTGTGATGAGGAAAATAGAGCCAAAAACCCCATCTGCCTGTCAGTCATGCGTCGAGTCTGTAGCTCCGGATTTCGACTGAGACTCACAGGTCAGGAGTATAGCCTTCCATAGAATTATACAGCCCTGGGCCTCGTCAGGCGAGGCATCGAGGTCTTGGATACTGACCGAGCTCATATCGGATGTGTCCTCTATTAGGGTGGTAGTATACAGAGAACTCCCCTGTCAGATCGTGATCAGTGCGTACAGGATGAAAGGAACCTGTTCCTTTAATGAGTCGCCCCAACGCTCGAAACGTGCATGATCAGGGAGCGATGTCTACGCTAGCCATCGGGTCTGATCTGTGGAGAGACAGGTGCATGCGTCCGCCGTCTTTGTGGACTAGATACTCGGCAGCAGTACAGCTCCGGACATGCCCGATACAATCGCCACAAGGGCGGCCGGCAGGAAGCCCACCGGCGACATCGCCCTCCCAGCAGCATTGCCTGCTGTTCCACTGTTGTTCCCGCCGGGCGAGAGCGATGGAGTGGCACTGGCAGTACCTGACGGCTTCTGAGCGCTGCCACCGGGCGTGATCGTAGAAGCCGGCGACCCAGCGGCTGGTGCCGGAGGAGAGGACGAGGCGGGTTGAGCGCCGCCGTCTTGGGCCGGGGGCGCTGCCGACGAAGAGCCTTGTTGGTTCTGGTCTCGAGCAGGGGCAGGTTGTTGTCCCGGAGGGATCCCCTGACCCCACTGGCCCATGTTGGGGTCTTCGTAGATACTGCCAGTGGCGTAGAACATCTGATCGTTCAGCTAATAAATGGTATCGGTACATGAGACTTGCCTGTATGATGTAGTGCGACTGGTAGATATTCATCCCCATAGTGTCCTTGTTGCAGCCATTGAGTATGCACTGAGTCGCTTGGAGGTCCGTAGCAGGGCTGGTAGATTAGTTACGGCTCTAGCGCCAAAAGATCCACTCACCTGGGTCGGTCCTTGACACTCTCGTTGAAGATCTTCAGACAATCAATCACTGACAAGTCAGCAGATTCAGGCTCTGGATTGCGAGCTACACTAACCACAGGTATAGTCATTGGTGACCCATTGTGGGTAGTCCTGCACTGACTTGTCTTGAGCTCGGGCGGCCGGCAGCGAGAACAGAGCCGCGAGAAGCGGCAGAAGAGTGGCTACAGAAGCGATCATAATAGCTTGGTAGTATGAGGTACAGAATAGAGAGCTGATGAGTTGTGCGAGTCAACTCCCTCCTCGCCTATCCAGGGTACCTAGGCGGGGTGGCGGCACAAGGGATGGGCCCCGGTACGTGTCGCAGTGCCACAATGGAGGCTTGCCGCCACTTCTGAGTTTAGCCGGGTTTAGCAGGTGAGGTCCACCTGCGCGAGAGTGCTCTGACCTGCTATATGCTCCTCATCTCGACCACGTACGCGGAACATACACCATGGCAGCCCTTGCAGCGCACAGAGCCTTCCTCGGGGACGTTCTGGCGCGCCAGGCAGAGCGCCGGAAGCTGGTGGACAAAGCGCACGTCTTCCCCGTCGCACCTAGAATCTCGGAAGCCGGTCCCTCGCGACCTCGGGCACCTGTCGCGAGCAACTCCAAGCTGAACGTGGCCAACTACGTTGTAGCAGAGGAGACAGTGCGGAATGACTACTGCGAATGGTATGGGGTGAGCGGAGAGTGGGGAAGCAATTACGTTCTCGGGGTGGGACGAGAGGAAATATGCGAAGAGTAAGCTCAACCTTCGCTCAATCGACGAAGGCTGATAGTCAGATACCCGGCCCTCAAGCGTCTTATGGACCTCAAAGCCGACCTCATGAACAATGCGTCTCATCCGCCGCTATATCTGCCCCTCCTCGATCCGGACCCCGGTCCGCCGCGCCCCACACCTACATCCATCCAAGCAGCCGTATCTACCAACCGTTTCGACGCTATCCTCATCACTCCCCCACAACCGCTCGACTGGTCGTACATTGCTTCTCTGCCTCTGCGCAATATATCAGCCGATCCAGGCTTCGTCTTTCTTTGGGTCGGCCACGCATCCGGAGACGGACTGGAAAGGGGAAGGGAGTGTTTCGCCAAGTGGGGTTTCAGGCGGGCGGAGGATATCGTCTGGGTCAAGACGAACAAGAATGGAGCGAAGAGGGAGGAGGGGCGAGACGAGGGCGGACTGTTTGCTGGGCAGAAGGAACACTGCTTGATGGGGATCAGAGGGACTGTGCGACGCTCCACGGACAGTCGTTTCGTGCACTGCAATGTCGATACGGACGTCATGGTCTGGGAGGATGAAGAAGGTAAGTCCTTATCGCACTTTAGGATGGGCTGACAGGCAGATGGTATCGAGACTAGATATCCGCCATACCTGCAAACTCTCATTGAGAACTTCTGCCTCGGTACGCGTCGACTCCATCTCTTCGGCAGCCCATCGACGGTGCGGCGGGGCTGGGTCACGGCGGGCTGCGAGAACCTTGAGCCTGATGCGGACGAGTCTGCGCCATCCCTCTTCGACCCAGATCTATATCCGAGCCAAGTCTTCCAGTGTGATGACGGCCGATACACTCTCCCCTTCCATCCCGATATCGACAACCTCCGCCCAAAATCCCCCGTTCGCAAATCTCGCCAACTGCCCCCAAACTCCGCGTCTCCCGCCTTGGGCCATATGGCAAGCCAGCAGATCGGATACCGCGGGAACGGCCAATCTCCCATCCCATACGGAATGAGCCCGGGCATCAGCCCAGCGTTGGGTATGAACATGGGGAATGCAGGAATGGGCTGGGGGATGGGCAACGGTATGATGGATGGCAACTACGGGATGATGGGGATGGATGGCGGCATGGGGATGGGGATGGACATGTCGAACCAGTACTCCTTCGGCCAACAACCCGGTCAACAAGCTCAATTCGATCCGATGGTGCTCGCCCAAGCGCAGGCTCAGGCGCAGGCGATGATTCAGGCGCAGATGCAGATGGCGATGATGCAGCAGATGCAGGCGCAGATGGGCATGGGGCAGGGGCAGGAGATGTATGGGCAGATGCAGCAGGGGCAGTACGGACAGTACGGGCACATCGGAGGGAGTGATGGGATGGGGCAGCAAGGAGGTTACATGTCTGGGTATGCCGCGGGCGGCGAGCAGTATCAAAACCAAGGAGGGATGGACTGGCAAGGACAAGGCGGAAGCCAGGGATACAATACAGGAGGGCAGAGATAGGTCATATGGTAGATTTATGGACACGCAGACGATGATCTTGAGCAAAGATCCATAAGTATAGTCACAGGCAAGTTTCTAGGGATACACGATATAGCTACAATACGGGTCGGTCCCATCAAGCGAGGTTCTGCAGAATCAGCAACGTCCCACATGGGACATACCTGAGGATAGGCGCTGAACTTCCACCATGTGGCATGACGGCCCCCGAACCACCACTCCATTGTCAGCGATATACCGAGCGCTAGAGGTTGCAGCCCAACATGAGCAGCTTGAAAGACGCACTGTAAGGCCCCGGTTTAGCCATGGCCGCTCAACGACGAAATGCTTGACATCGCTCATCTCGTTATGGGCTATCGGATCAGCATGAAGCCAGCTCGTGCCAAATCAAGACCAGGACTCACTCCATACCAAAGGGAGCTGAACATGTAGGTTCATGGTCTTGAACGACTCCTTCTTGAGATCGCCCAGAAGCTTCCCTATATCCTCCGCCGTCGCCTTTCGCAGATTGGCAGCAACACTTGACTCTGCCTCGAATGGGATATGCTGTGCAAAGCCCAACATGAACGTCTCCATATGCCGCTGTACCGCTGCGCCGTCCCATTCGCTCTCCGAAGTGAAGTCGAGGCAGTTTCGGACACCGGTCGGGATAGCGTCGAGAGAGACCCATGGTTCGGCGATATCTGAAGGCTGGGGAACCCCAAGAAGGGTGCGACAGTGACGTACATAATGCCATAAGGCAAAGACTGGGGGAATGAAGCGTTCGTGCTCGTCTGACACCGGCTGCCAGATGGTCTGAAGTGTCAGCAGACAGTATGCGTCGCTCTCTGTATGGAGCAGAGAGGCATCCCAAACGTACAGTCTGAGTAAGGGCGTTGACTCTGGGGAAGATGAAGTCCTCTGCTATCTCACCGTCGAACCAATGTAGTAGGCTTCGTCCGACTGACCTTCGAGTCGGTGATGATCGGCAACAGAGAATGTGATGGCTTCCACGAAGCCTAGAAAGTCCGCCAGATCTGCATCCTTGACCGAAGGGGCATGCTCCAAGCTCAGCTGAGTCTGATAGGAGTATCAGCTAAGGCTCACCAGATAGACCTGCTCTAGTGAGCGGAGTATAGCAGTGTGAGTCACCGGAGCGCCTTGCGTGTACTCGTCATACGCGTCCGCCTGAAACGGTCAGCTCTCCAAATCAGACCAGCGGCGTCTCTCGTGTTGGCGTACAGGAGGACGAGAGCGCTTGCACTCCATTGCCTCGTGTAGATAGTCCCATGCAGCCTTGCGCTCGGGCCTGAGCATCCAAGATCCCTCAGGCGGCCGTGGAGTAGGGATCGCAGCGGACATCTCAAGCCCCGGGCTGATGCTCTTTGGTCTTTTCCACCCTTGATGCGCGAGATGAGTCTAGGCTTAGGCAGCTATATGACGTCGAGTTGAGTGTGATGGTTTGGACTGCTCTAGATGAGCTTAAGCGGGTACGAAGTCACTTAACCAAGCTCACCGAGATCATCTACGGCCGAGCTCGGCCCGCGAGTCGGACAGAGTTACGTCATGTCCGCGTGATGTGCCTGAAATTTCCGAAAGCGGCAAGACCGAGTGTGGCGGCTTGAGGAATGCGGTGTGAAGTCGTTGAAGGTGAGCTGGCTGCCGCATCACAAAGCCCTTGAGCTGCGGTCCAGAGCCCGGCGAAAGTGCCGAGTATTGAATCACTCTGGTCTCTCGTTCCGATCTGACCTTTCCGAATTTCAATGCGGGACGAACACTCGGGGGCTCTCAATCGTCCCATAATGACTTATCACCTTGATTATGTCACTCCATGCAGGTCTGGCGAGTGGCTCTCAAGCCGCGTACGAGCTGGAGGTTGTCAAGATGAAGCAATATGTTGCATCTGCCAAGCCACACGCTGTGTATCAGATATCCTGACACCAAGTCCTCCATACCCTCTATTGCATGGCAGCATGTCGACCCTAATAATGCTAGATTGTATGCCCCAAGCTCCAAAAAGCGTTCGGGCAGGCCGAGCCTCTCGCCGGTACTGCGTGTCCATCCTACGTACAAACACTCCTCTCTTATCGATACCTCGTCACAAGACCTCAGCAAATCAACTGAAGGACTGTTTACCCTCTCATCTTGGCGCAAAAGCGTCTCAGGTCGCACGGCCCTTGAGCTTGTCTTCCTCCAGGAACGGTCTCATCCATCGAGCGGTCAGGAGGAAATATGTCCTATCGGTACCGGGAAGCCTGGATAGTCTGCAGTCCAGCAGAATAGCCTTGGACGCAGCGCGTGAGGGCGCAGGATCATCGATGACGAACCCCCTGGCTGATCCTCCCTTCAGCTCCGGATTATCCGGTCTAGTCCTGTTGAGGGTATCTCTCAGGAAGCGTACTGTCATGCCTGGCGATATGGTTTTGGAGGTACAGCGTATGCCTCTTCCTTCCAAGACCTTGCACATCTCGAGCAACTTACGGAGCTGGCGATTCTTCGTTGTCGTGCAACTGATGGGCAGCTTCTTGACGGATGAAGCTCCAGGAACCTCGGACCAGGTAGCTTTCCTAGCGCTTTTGCTCCAATCAATTTGCCTGGAGTTGTAAGCGTCTGGGCGTGGATGACTTGCGGGAAGAGTATCGGAAATTTCGGGGCCCGGTCTCCTTTGGCGTAAGGGTCGTGTGTCCTTGAATTCCGCGGGGATGCTAGATTCAGGCAGCAAAGAGTAGTGCGGTAATCTAGAATTACCTGACCGTGTCATGTGTATCGCATGTCCTTGATATAGCTGCGGATCAGAGTCCGCACCCATGAGCTCCGCCAGTTCCCATAGGTATGCGATGGGGATCGTAGGGCCGTTGACCGCTGCGGTACGCTTTATTCCGCGATCCGTCAGAACATCCAGCATTGCATTGCGTTCGCGGCGAAGGTAAATGCGCTGATCTTGTGCACGTATTGAGGGTACCCATTTAGAGCCTTTCTTCAGTGCAGCAGTGGACTTCATTCCTGAGTTCGAGCCTTCAGCTTCATCGGCAGAAGTAAGCGGGACAAGTGATCGGTCCTGCTGACGCTCACTGCTGGGCTCATTCCCCCAGTCAACCTTACCATGTTCGCTGTCGGTAGACTGGTCGCCGTCGCTTTCGTACTCCGTGTCGCCGACAGAATCCTCTGCACCAGATTCAGGGGAAGAGCCATCGGTCAGAGGGATTCCGCCCATGGCAGTGTCGTTATCGCTCTCGCTTTCATGGGTTTCCTCCCAGTTCATGTCATGGTCACTGGCCTCTTGCGAGGGATCGCCTGTCATGGGCGACCCGCCGGTGTGTCGTTCGTGCTCGAACTTGATGTCGCGGTCGATGTCACGGTCCCCGGCGCCGGAGTCAGGGGAGTGATCGCGCAACAGAGGGGACCCGCCGCTGACAGGATCGGTGTCGCTTCCGCTTTCATCCTCGACATCCCAGTCTGAACTCTCGCCACCAGAGTCCGGAGAGGGATCGCGTCTCGGAGAAATGTTGGCTCTGACGGTGTCAGCGTTGCTGTCGCTTTCGTAGGTCATGTCCATGTCAAAATCATCTGTATGAGCAGCCGGAGAGGTCTTATCCGCCAGCGCTCCCACAGGAACATTCTTGATCGTCTTGGTCTCCTCCGCCTCTGACTCGTCAGTCTGCGCAGTCCCGTACCTAGGAGTGAAGAGGCTTGGGAAGGGGGTGCGAATCCACGGCAGATCGCCCTCTTGGTCAGTCAGCAACCAAAGATCTTGTGGTGGGGCCAGCGCGGGCCGAGACTCTCGAGAATCCGCATGGCTCCTTTGCTGATCTGCGCTGGAGACGGACCCCAGTGCTGTAGGATAGCGCAGAGGGCGAGGATCCGGACGTAAGTTCGACATCATATATGATCAGTTGATCTCTGGTGGCGGTATAGGAGATTGATGGATGAGACAGGGGCTAGTGTCGCAAATGTGAGGGTTCCAGCGTATAAGTATGATGAGAAGAACCTCAGTCACCCGTGTCTTGAGAGAAGCACAAGGCGCGAAAGACAAGAAGCATCAAGTCAAGCTTTAGATCAAAGGATCGCGAAAGTGAGGCTGCAGCAGAAGAAGCACAACCGGTGCCTTTGTCGTTGATCGCGGTCTGGCGCACGCTGGAGTATCTGCGGAGTGAGACCCACATCACCTTCGAAGACTCGTGTGGCTGTAGCCCTCAGACTTGTGACCTGGCAGCCTCGCTACATCTGTTGGCGATGCTGAGATTTCCAGGATCTGGGTGGCGAGAGCGGGTGGCGAAACGGCATTCCTCGCGTAGCTTAGGCTACTTGAAGTAGGTACATAGTCATAGTCAGTAGGTAGGTAGGCGGGTCGGCTTCTTGTAAGCCACTTCGAGAGCAGATGTATCCCAGAGCCCCGCTCAGCACTATGTACAGAGAGCCATTCGAGTCCAATACAGCCTCACAGTACTTCTGTCGAGAGATATCTTCCCTCCAGATTCCAAGCTTGAGGCGAGTGTCACCCTCCTTTGCGGTCGCCTCTTGAAAGGAGTCAGCCTTGGATAGTAGTGTATAAGACGCTGAATCGGCATCCAGCTTTGTGACGTTGTACTTATTCGCCACCCCATAACATTTCAGTTTCCGCGTTTGATATAAGAGATTCTCCTCCATATACCGTCCACTCCTTCGATCCAAGTCAGCATCGCTACACAGTGATGAGTCCTCCCTCTCAGGATACGACTCCCCAGACAAACTCTCCTCCATCCGCCTATCTGATACTCCCGGCCGAGCTGCGCGCGATGATATGGCGCCTCTTGCCCGATCCCGACGTCGCGACGTTCAGCCGGACGTCCCGCGACAGCTACGCAGAGGTCAAAGGTCGCCTCGATGGGCAGAGCACATTCATCGATTCCGCCAATAGCTTCTCATGGGACAAGGAGCTACTTGCTGCCAATCCGGCAGTGAAGGAGTGCACCCCTCGCCAGGACCACAAGTGGCGCAAGGCGCGCAGTGAGCAAAGAGCCAAACTGACTGCGTTCACTTTTCTGATCCGGAACCTGGAGTCGCAGATACAAGAGCGACGTCAGCGGGGTGACCAGGACATCAGTGATCCCTACCATACCGTTCTGCAGTGGACCTGCTCCAAAGACACCGCAAGTCGTCAGCGTACGCCCAAACTCAACTCGATGCACTACGTAATCGATGAACCGTACTCGCACGATGGAACCGAAGACCCTGCTGCCGCTGCTGCTGCTGCTAAGCGCATCCACCAGCTGCAAGCCTGCCTTCGCAACTCTTTTGCGTGCTCCGACATCGACTATCTCTCCGTGGTCTGCGGGCCACGGGGATTTGAAGCTCTGTTATGGCTCGGGTCACATGGGATGGACTTGATGGGCGTACGTCCGAGTCGCGAGGCGTCAACAGTTGTTGCTCAGCTCCAGAGGGGGACCTCGCTCGATTTTGATGAGGAGCTGTACGTCAACCTCCCGGCGTGTTCAAGAGCGCCGAGCACTGTCGTTATGCTCACTGGTTCGGACGATCGTCGCGGCTTTCACTTTTCTGATACGCCTCCCGGGAACGCCGACGCCGACGCCAACTCTGCAAACGGGCACGGTCATCTCGAAACACTCTGCAAGAGACTCGCTCTTGTATCCACCAAGTTCAAGAAGGGAAAGACGCGTCTCTCGCTTGGTCCGATCGACCGGTGGGACCTGACCAAGTTTGGCATGCACGCCGATACGCCGCAGGAGGAAGTCAACGTGACCATAGGGGGGACGATCGAGAGGTTCCGGACCGACGAGACGCGACGCACATGTCCCGGCTGGGACTTCATTGAATCTACCGATGTCGCCCGTGACAGGCTGTATCCCGAGAGCCGTGGGCGGTACAAGGGTGTGCTCGATGAGTGAGGCTGACATGGTCAGCGCGTGCGTGTACGGCGTCATAGGCGTGAGCAGGTACATATGGGTATAGACGTCAAGGGTTCAGTAGCATTCTATGCAAATCAATCGGTCCGCCCGTAGTCACGAGTACATACCTGGGCGGCTTCAGTAGGTAACTTCACCACTGCCGCCTTATTCACCTGTACCTGTTGCGATACTATACATTGAGCCTGGAAACGGCCGATCGGCTCTACCTAAAGCCCTTCCTATTCGCCCTCGCGATCGACAACTTCATTCATCCCTTCCCCTGCACATCATCAGCTCCTCTCCCCTACCCTACCGCGCCGCTTCACCCAGAAGAGACTCACTCACTTTGTAACGACAGCCCACCCTTCATCACCCGGCACATAATCCCCCGGATCCTCATCATCCAATAACGGGCTCTTTGGGCTCCTCCGTACACTCCGCCTCTTGCTCAACTTGGCCTCATTCTCATAGGACGCACTCTCCACATCCAGCTTTCCGGGCGTCTGCGGCCCATCTCCTTTCTTTGGCTTGAGCGGACTATCCGATACGGATCCCGTCCCCTTCCCCGTCGGACCGACGGAAGCACGGTCCAACGGCGACTTGGCGGGCGTGACGTGCGGACTGACGTGGATTTCCACACGAGGGTGTTCTTCATCCGGTACGTCCGGGAAGGAGCGCATGATCGCCGGGTCTAGAGGAGTGGACGAGCGGTCCGAGGGTTCCGTGGTGGTCGACCGGGCAGAGAGGGATGGGGCCGAGGTGGAGGGGTCATCATGCGGCGGTTCGGGAAAAACGGGTGCTGAAGGGAGGACAGCCGCGTCGTCCGTGGACGGGGAAGATGACTTTGGCGGCTTGAAGGAGGAGGGTGGGGGTTTGGATTCGTGGACGGATTGAGCGATAGGTGCGGGCTCGACAAGGACATGGAGGGGTTTGTCAGATTGCCGAGGGGACGAAGTGAGGATGGGCTCCTCAGATCGTGTCTTTAGTTGTGCAGGGTCGGTGCTGCCCTTTGTCTCCGTCTCCGGTATCGTCTCCGCCCCTTCCTGGACCTGATCCTCGTCCGCCTCGTCCATCTTCTTCGGCACCTGAACCGTCGACCCATCGCTCGTCGGCAGCTCCATCAGATCAATTCCTTCATTCGCAGCCGACTCTGCCTTCTCCTCATCGCGTTGACTCTCCTCCTTGTCGACATGCCCCTCTTCCTCCAGCTGCCTCGGGACCTGTATCACCTCCCCCGTCTGAATCGGCACACCGACCGTATCCCCCTTCTCCGCCACTTTGCTCTCCCGCTCCATGGTCGGCAAGTCCTCCAACTTCCCCTCGGGTTCAATCGATTGGCCAGTCACCATGGAGAAGTGGAGTGGGGGCAGATCTGATCCTGACCCCGACCCCGATTCGCCCGGTCCCCCTATCTCCGCATGGGGCTTCTCCTCGTCGACCTTTGCTACCGCCGGCGTATCCGCGTCCGTGCCCGCTCCCGCACCTCCCTTCCTACTCTTTGTCTCGTCCACCTTCTCCAGTTCTCCCGCATAAGTCTTTCCTTCCCTCTTATCCGGCAGAGCCCCCTTCTCCCCACCCTCTACTCCATCCTCATCCGGCCCCTTCTCACTCTGACTCTCAATCGCAAACGCGCTCTGCGCCTGCGCCATTCCCACCTTCTCTTCCCCCGACACCTCGCCCGGACCCGTATACTTGATCTCCTCCTTCTTGGCGTCCTCCTCCTCCTCGGTCGGTTCCGCCACGTCCCCCTGGAACGCCTGCTGCACAAACGCATTCTTGCCATCATTATCGATATTGGGCGTAAAGTCATGCGTGGACGCCGGCTCCCCGGGCGAGCGCGGGGGCTTGATGTCGATCTGGGGTTCGTCGTGGACGCCGCTCTGGTGTTGTTGGCGGAGGACCGGTACGTTCTCGTCCCATTTCCCGGTTCCTGCTCCGGGGCCGGCGCTGCCATCCCGACCTGGAGTCGGGGGACGGACGACCATCTCTGGTCCGAGCTCAATCTCTTGCTCGTCAATCTTCTTGTTCCGCTCGGCGTTGACGTGCTCCCGCGGTCCCGTCTGGCCTTCTGCGGACCAGGTTGACGATTTGTGCTGCTGCGACGGGGACCCTGCCTCTTCTTTGCCAGAGAGCGACAGGAGGGGGTTGATGACGGTAGGTTGGGCCGCGGGTGGAGAGCGAGAGAGATCGCCCCGTTTGAGCGCGGCGAGGTCGTCCGCCTGATTGGGGTCCTCGTCATCCTGTGGCCCCGAGGTAGGCTTGCTCGGAGTGGGAGCAGCAGGGGTTTCAAAGTGTTTTGGCGTCACTTCTCGGGTATGCGCGGGGTCCAAGGCCGAGCCGACCTGGGCGAGCGGGTCCGGAGCGTCTGTGGATGGCGTAGGCTGATCATCAACGACCATTCCGGCCTCATCCACAGCCGACTCCTCCTCCTGGTCGTCACCCTGCTCCAGCGCCAATCCTTCCAATTTCCGATTCACCCCCTCCATATCCTTCTTCTGCTCCGCCTCTTCCCCATCACCCATCACACTCCCTTCATCCCTCACGCTTCCCTCCCCCCTCGTACTGTCTTCCAGCTCCCGGCGCTGGCCTTTGGGCGTACCAGTGGGAGTCGAGATCCCACTGACGGCCTGCATCATCTGCTCCTCCTCATTGCCCTGCGAGCTCGGGTCGTATTGACTCGCCAGTGACGACGTGACGCTCGGCGCGAACGTATGCGGTGCTGCCGAGGTAGCTGATAAACCCCGTGACATCTGAGCGGCGGTGGCGAGCTTGAGATTCCCGGGTACGAGGTCGTATTCCGCAGGGGGGAGCTGGATGGACGCGCCTACGACAGGTGTGGCGGGAGCAGAACGGTCTTCTTGCTCTTCGCCTGCGTCGGCGCGAGTGGAGGAAGGTGTCATAGCGCCTGGACCGCCATAGTCGGGCAGTGTAGCAGCGAGGAGGGATGGGGGAAGACCGCCGCCTGGAGAGGTGGGTGGGGAGGAAGAGCGGGATGTCCCTGGTGAGCCAGAATCTGCGGGTGCGGATGGCGTAGACGAGTCCATGGATTCCGTAGGGCTTGAGGGTCGGCCGACTGCGGATACTGTCGACTTGGGAGCGGGTATGGGGTTACCGCCCGAGCCCGTATTGGACGCGGCGAGACCGGCGACACTTCCGCCCGACACGCTCGAGGGGATCCGGTTCCCGATCAAGCCCCTGCTTTCCGAAACCTTGCGCAAGGAGCCAGAGCTGGGAATGTGTCCAGCAGACTTGGGGTCAAGACCGGGGATCCGGTTTCCGTACAGCCCCTTCTTGCTAGGTCCGCCGGCGCCGGTTCCAGGTCCGGCAGTTCCGAAAGCGTGGGTAGGGAGGAGAGGGGCAGCGGAGGGGTTGTTGAACTTTGCGATGCGGTCTTTGAGGGAGGCAGAGACGAGGCGGGACTTGGGGTCGCCAGCGCCAGAGGGGGAGGCGGAGCGAGAGGTGTTGGCTGATTCAGGTTTGGACCTGGAGATTAGCTATAGATTTACAGTAGGTTTGAGTAAGCCTACATGTTGACCGTTAGTGTCCCTTGATGAGGCTCAGTAAGAATTATAGGTCCTTCGAGGTATGGCAAGCCGCCCGAGAAGGCGAGGTGCTCTTTACTGGACATCATGTCAGCGACGGGTTTAGTGAAATGGACGCGGCTGCATCATCTGCTCACTTTATACAGTCTTCCCTTGCCACTACCTCTCCCGCTTTCGGCCGGTTATCGTACTAGTGCGTATATGGATCGTTACCTGATATGTCTATAGTCTTGGACTGCCTAGATATGGAGTGAGACACAGGCTCAAAAGAAAGGTGCGGACAAGGGAAGGCGGTGAGACGCGATGACGTCGAACACGTGGTGTAGCATTCCTCACCTTGACTTTCCCACGCCTGTTACCGCCTATTCGACGCGTCAAAACAACAACAAAGTCAAAGCCTTCTGTACTTCACTCCATCATGCCAGCCCTACAGCGCACACCACCACAGCGAGTAGGCCGCTCACCAGCCAAGCCATACGCAGCTGTGCCGAAGCCAGCTTCACCGGCTCCCGAGAGCAATACCACACCAACCCGCGCGCGCGCGCCTATCGCTCGGCCAGACGAAGGCCATGCGGCCGCCCTACCGCCCACCAGCCCTTTTGTACCGAGGGTGCAGAAGGTGATGCGGACTCCTCCGGGCGGCTCGGCTCTATCGTCGAGCTCGATGGGTCCTCCCCCGGTTCCTCTCATATTTCCGCCTAGGGAGACACCGATTACGGCGCCAGACGTGGACATGGCGGAGGTGCGGAATGACACGGACATGTTTGTCGAGGAGCAGATCGCTGCTGGGACCTCTACTGCGCCAAGGCGGTCCATATATCCCGCTATTCCACCATCAGTCGACGTCCCGTCTACCCATTTAGCCGCTGCAGAAGTCCCTGCATCTACCACGCCTACCATATCGCCACAACCCCGCAGATCGACTACACTTATCCACTCTCCACCCAAGCCAGCGCCCATCATCCCCTCCACCACCGAAGCTGGACCAAGCACTCAACCTTCCATTGCTGCTGCGGCGACTCCTGCGCCCCGGACACCGCGCTCTAGGCGGACTGCCATCGCTGCGCCAATGGAAGATCCGGTACCGCTGATGGAGGTGGAGGAGGCGAGTCAATGGGGGAAGCGGTATAGCATCACGCTGGACACGCTACAACTGGCGATCAAGAACGCCGCTGGCAAGTGGACGTGAGTGCTGCCCTGTCTTGTGTTGTTCACTTAAAGCAAAGGCGTCGTGCTGACCAACAGCCGGAGAGATCTCGAGGGTATCTTCCCCTTATTAGCCGCCAAGTTTCCCCAGGAGCTACGGCAGATCCATGCAGACGCGTCGACGTCTATGCAGAAGCGTATAGGAGTGAGTTGACAGGCGTACTAGCTCGTCTCGCTTTGCTGCTTAAGGTGACCACGTCAGTCCGAAGCGAAAATTCTATTCGAGCACTACAAGGTCGGGCGGGCGATGCAGATGCTAGATGGGGTAGTAAGGGACGCGCAGGAGTATGGAGCGGAGAGTAAAGATGTTCGACTCGACGCGTGGAGGTAAGCTATCCCTTTACTGCTGACTCGTGGACACAACTGACGTTTAAAGGCCAGACCTGTCACCCGAGGCTTTGACAGCAGCTGCCAATCTGGGCTTATACGATGAGGCGTATGATCGCCTCAAGACTGAGTACCTTGCTGTGAGCTTGTCCGTCCCTTTGCGCCCTCACGACGGCGGATGGTAAGTGTATAGAGTTGACTATGCAGCTCCATGCCGACTGTTCTACCCGCTTTTCGTCTATACAGGCGAAACAAGCACAGCTCGCCGAGCTGGAAAGTAGCGTCTCGGAGAGCGTGACTGAGCTCGATCAAGTGAGTCGACATGTGGCTATGAATTCAAGCGGAGCTGATGAGGCAGACTCTGCAAGCGCTGAATGGGTTCCCGACTGGCGAGATGAAGGATTGGGCGGAAACTACGATGGGTCGATTGGAAGGGGGACGTGTGGTAGAGAAGGCGTGAGCAGTAGCCGGCGCGGTCGTGTGACAGGCTGTTATAGTAGGGTTCGGAGGAAGGGATGTGTCTTGTATTGCTAGGGCCACGAGTTACGTAGATATGTCATGATATGATATTGAAGAGGATGAAAGTTAACAAGGAAACGGTCCTGGACGTATGAGCAATTGATCTCGACGTCCAATCAAGATGCTAACCTTGCTAAGCCGCCAACCAATCTGACACCGGCTCGCCATACACCTTCTCCGCAACCGCCCTCAGCTTCATCGGCGCCAACCCATCCCCTCCATACGCCTTTACGATATCGTTCCTCTCCACCGCATGCCGAATAGAATGATCCCCATCCTCATCCATCGCCAGCATCTCCACCCTTCGCCTCATCTCCGCATTCCACCATCCCGGAACCACCCTGCGCCTTTCTGCCATATCCAGGTACTTGAGGAAAGCCTTCCGAGGCTCTCCAGGCGCCTGGGTGTACACTCCGACGTACTCGAGGTTGAAGACGTACACGTCGTCGCACCTCAGGCGAAAGGCGTCGATGAGTTGCCCCATCGCCTCGGATTGGGGCAGGGAGGAGAGATAGGCTTTGGGGGGGCTGGTGGCGCCCAGAAGCATACACGGCGGACCTCCGGGTGCGTGATGTCGGTAGACATGGCGGTCACGCAGAGCTCGCGGTGAGCGCGCTCCGCCTGCAGGTTCGCCATCATGCTCTGAGGGTCGGGGGCGAGCATGAATCCCTCGGGCAGCTTGGGGCCGGCGGTAGAGGCAGGAGGAGCGATGTATTCCGGCACCGGGAAGATGGTGGTAGGGTACGACTTGGCTGTTTCCGGTGCTGACGGTGCATATGTCTGGTCTGGGGGCCGCCGGAGCGGGTGTCGCTTCCGAAGCTCTGCGATGGGCTGCAGAGCTCTCAGCCGCGACACGGCTGGCTTCAGCGCTGGCGCCGGACCGTATGGCCTGGCATTACCCCTTGTGTGCCTTGCGCGACGCTTCCTGGCATTTCTAGGAGCAGTACAGCGTGGTCTTGCACGCCGCACACCGCTGGAGGGGAACGCCAAGGTCCGCTTGCGTTTTTTGACAGCTGGAACAGAGGGCGCCCGGGGATGCTTTGGCGGGCTTGAGTCCGGCCCGCATGATGTGTGTTGCTATGAGGCCAGGAAGTCCGAGGGGCAGGAGTAGGAACGGCGTCTAAGGATGGCAGGGCTGGCCTTGACGTGAAAGTGAGTGGTCCGGGGGAAGAATGAGTACGAGTCGCCTTGCCTTCCGATTTTGACAGCTATCCACAGTATAGGTCCAATGTGCTACCTTACTTCTTGGCCGAAGAAGCTGCCGAAGAGCTCAAGGGAATTCGATCTTGGCCTGCTGCGTTATCGCCAGATGGAAATACAAGGTTGGAGGTGAGAGGAGGCGGGCAAGTGCAGAAATGTGCGGATTCTTCAGATATTCAGATGGCCGCCAGGCCGTGTTAGATCTTTTCGCGGAGCTGTGGCCGTACAGGTAGCTGTATGGTCCAATAGCCAAGGGATCAGTTAATGGAGTTGCCCTACATTGTCCTTATAAATCTATGATGCCCCCACTTCAGCCGGACGCAACTGCCGCCCTTCCAGCATTGCTAGCCCTTCCCTCCCCTCTCGCCTTGCCCTCTCGCCGTCCTATCCATCCTCTCCGCCGTCCGAAGGCTCGATGAGCACGACACAGGGGCACCACCGAGGACTCCGAGCCGGAAGATGGAGGCGACGATGGGGCAAAGTCAGGCGACATAGGCGGTCGGCGCTCTGGGCTCGGGTGAGGTCAAAGTCGGCAAGGAAAGCGGGGAGGGCAATGCTTTCGCTGGTAGACTCCAGCAATCAGCCAGGTCCGAGTTCGAGAATCGAGCAGCTTACCTAGACCATAGTCTTGGGTAGTGACAGCGCAAGCCTCGGACTGCAGTGATCAGCATCGAGCGGAGAGGGGCGACGTCACGGGTCCCGCTATGGCGACGAGCATATATGGGAAATAATGGCTCACCTTGCCGAGTGCGATGACCTGGTATTACGCGCCTCCTTGAGGAGGACACGCTCCATAACGTCTTGCCCATGACCGCTTCTACTCCCCTTAAAGCTCCATCAAAAGCCCTTGACCCCCTGATCCGCATGCACCGCCCGTCCGTACACCTTCTCACCCAGCGCTCTCAACTTGAGAGGCATCACCGTATCTCCTCCGTACTCCTCGATGACGTCGCTTCGCTCTATCGCATGGTGTAGGTAGCTCCCTCCCGCCTTTTCCTGACTCAGCCGCTGTACCTCTCCCCTCTTCTCCGCTGTCCACCACACCGGCAGCACCCCACTCTTCTCCGCCAGATCCAGAAACTCCTTGAACAAGCCCGTTGGATCCTCCCTCGCATACACACCAATATTCTGGAGGTTGAAGACATACTCGTCTTCTGTCCTCAGGCGGAAGGCATCGATGATCTGCCGATACGCCATCGCTGGAGGTAAGGATGAGAGGTAGTCCGCGGGCGAAGCAGCCGGGTCGAGGAGGGAATTCGCAGAAGGGATGCGCGTTGGGGTGTGTGGGATTGGTACGGATGAATTCGAGAACCGAGCGGTAGTACTCGGCCTCGAGGCGATGGCCTTCGTAGAAGCCATCAGCGACGTCCTGCTGGCCCTACCGTGCCAGCTGAGCCGCCTGGGCAGCCAAGCGACGAGCGTGCGCGCCCGTTCCAGGCGATGGTTCCAACTCGACCAAGCCGGGGATGTTGGGTGCCTGGGCAGCACCGGAGCGTATGGCCTGACACTCTGCCTTGTGTCTCTTCCGATCCGCATCCTGACACCTTCTGCAGTACAGGGCGTACTTGCACGCGCCGCATTTTCTGAGCAGCTCCGGGAGGTCTTGTTGCGCCCGGCGGCATGTGGTGCAGCTCGATATGTGCAGGACCGATGCAGGCACGAGGCCGGTCGCCATAGTGTTGACTGGATCAACGCAAACGGGCGGCAGGGGTTTTGATCCAGGAAATGGGTTGGTAGGATATAATGGCTATCTGCTGACAATTCAGCCTAGCTGTCAAGGACTACTTACATGGGCGCGAAAGCTGTCAGACGAGCAGTCCTACTGACTGTCGCCGGGATGAGGAGAAGCGCCAGTAAGATCAGCAGGTACAGCAGATGATACGCCCAGTGACCGCAGAAGGAGATGAAGAGGGAGATGAATATTGCGGAGGCTGGCGCGCGGAGCAAGGTGAGGTGCAATGCAGCCAGTGACCGCAGTGCTACGAGGAGGGAGATGCACCACTTCACCTGCCCAACTTTGTCAGGTAGATCACTGCAAGTTCTGAAGCCCGAACTGCGGAAGTAGACAATCGAACAATACTCTATAAGCTGCCACTTCCAACATCGCAAGAGGACTATTCCCTCCACTCTTTACCGCCCCTCTTCCAGCCCCATCTCTACCTCCCCCTCCGACTCAGCCCAGACGCACCAGCTTTCCCTCTAGGCCCTAGTCTAGTCGGCATGTACGCCCGGGCCGTAGACCTTCGCAGCAAGACCCCTCAGCTTCAGCGCCATCACCACATCCCCTCCGTGATTGCTTATCAGGCCGCCCGGTCCCACTCGGTAACGAATACAGTTCCCGCCCGTCTCATCCTGACTCAAAAGCTCCGCCTCCCTCCTGTTCTCCACCGTCCACCACTCCGGCAGCGTCCCACTCCTCTCCACCTTATCCATAAAGTCCACAAAGAACGGCGTCGGGTCTTCCTGCCCATACACCCCGATGAGCTGGGCATTGAAGACGTACTCGTCCGAGATCCGCAGGCGGAAGCAGTCGATGAGTTGCCGGATGACCTCCGCCCGGGGCAGTACGGAGAGGTAGGTCTCGCGCCGGAAGTATCCGGCCAGTAGGTATATCTGGGGTTCAGACCAAGCCCGGACTCGACATGCGAGGGCCTGCGCGTCATACCACTTCTTTTGCCGGCGCTTCCGGAGTATGTCCTCGATGATGAGTTCCTGACCGTCCCGCTGGAGTTTGGCCATATTGCTCGCTATCCAGATTTGACGCTTCCCCTCGGGGAGTGGGGTATCGCGGGCGTCTAGGGGGCGACTGGGCCGGTCGGCCGTGAGATTGATCGATGACAGCGGCGGCGCCGCCGGTACAGGGGGAGGAGTAGGACCGGAGAGCGAGGATGCTCCCACGCGTATCGCCTGGCAATCTGACCCGTGCCCCTTCCTCTCCGCCTCCTGACACTTCTTGGAGCAGTACAGCGCCGTCTTACACCCCGCGCAGATCTTGAGCGGCACGCCGAGTTCCGCCTGCGATTTCTTACATCCGGTGCAGGTGTCGTCAGGGGAGGCGATGGTGGATTTGAGGCCTGCGGGCATGGCTGTTCGAGGAGTATGAGAAGGGGGATTGGCGCTTGTGTGTGGAGCGTGAGGGCAAGATGGAGAAGACAGGGAGGCGAAAGAGGGGCGGGTGGGAGGAAGGTGGATCTACTCGGTCAGCCTATAGCAGAAATGGGAATGAAAGTCAGACGTACTGAGTGCCGAGGTGCCTTTATGGACGCTTCGCGAGGGACATGTAAAGAGCCTTTGAGGTAGATAAAGAGGCGAATGAAGGATGATTGGAAAGGTGAAGTGGCGATGAGGTGGGGAGCAGAGGGCTGAACCTAAAGACGGGTAAAGCTCCGGAGGCCAATCCGCCACATTCCTCAATCGGGGACGATGTAAGCTCGGGCGAGAAGAGCAGCGGTGGAGAAGAGTTGCCAGCTGCAGATCAAAGTGGACGATACTGCCGCGCGGAGAGGTATCCGACGGGGTGACATGACGACAAGGCGGGAATTAGCCGAGACAGAAGCGATACAGGTAGATCTACTAAGGTCAGCCCGGTGTTTCAAAGTCCAGATCAGAGCTTGCCGCTACTCACAGTTCAACAGTGCTAGCACGTGAAGATGGTGCCCTCTCTCTCATTTCCACCCCTTGCCTGAAGGGCTCTCTCTTTCTTCCACGCCCTCCCTCCCTACTCCGCCCTCACGAATTCCCCATACACCTTCTCCGAAAGCGCTCTCAGGTTGAGTGGCATGATCTTATCGCCGCCGTAATCCTCGATGACCTGTAGCCGAGCCAACTTGTCATTGATAGACTTGCCGCCCTCCTTGTCCAAGCTCATCCGCACGACCTGCTTCCGCTTCTCTGAGTTCCACCACGCCGGAAACGCCCCTCTGTTCTCCCCTCTATCCAAAAAATCCTTGAACAGCGGCACAGGATCCTCCTGTGCGTAGATCCCCATATCGTCGAGATTGAAGAGATGCTCTTCTTCCATCCGGAAGCGGAATGTGTCGATGATTTGCCGATAAGCCGCCCGTTCCGATAGAGACGATAGGTATGCCGAGGGCGAACCGAGGGGGTCGAAGAGGACCATTGGCATGGCTTGGGGATGGAGGGGATTCTTCTGGATGAAGGCCATGGAGAGCTCGTTGTACTCTTCCTCTTTGCGGAGTTGTGCCCAAATATCCATCACCTCAGCCCGCCGGCCGGCGTGCAGGAGTTTGTTGATTTTAGGAATCAGGCGGGCGTTGTGGTCCTCGTCCTCGACCTGGACGAACGGCGTTCCTTCCGCCGCACATAACGGCTTGATTGCTCCAGACCGTATGGCCTGACACTCCTGCTTATGCCTTTGCCTATCCGCGTCCTGGCACTTCTTCGAGCAATACAGGGTGTACTTACACCCAGCGCACTTTTTGAGCGGGACGCTGAGATCCTTTTGCGCCTTGACGCAGGCGCAGCAGGCATCTGTCGGTGATGCATTCGCCGGCTTGAGTCCGGCTACCTTGACGAGTAGCGAGGCTGACCGAGGTGTACAGCCAGTGGAGGGGATTGGGAAAAGGGACGAGCCAGATGGACGGGAGGAGCGTAATGGTCGAGTTTCGAGACCCGATGGTCTGCTCAGTCAGCTCAGATTCGCGGACTGGGGGTACGAAAAGCCCACAGGAGGACGCTGAGCTATGTCGTTTAGCTAGAGCGGCAGAGGGGCACGCCTGAGGAAGATGGGCAACTAAATCAGATGAGAAGACGAATGTCTAACGAGCTGAGGATAGCGGCCAGCGCTGACTGCGAGCTAGCTAGAGCTTTGATGACCCACGTGGCGAGCTGTTCACATCCATGATGAGGCACTGTACAGTCGTGGCGGGAGCCCGTCACAGCGTCAGCCAGGCCAGTCAATTCACGGTGCGGGAGAGGCGCAGCGGGTGATCAGCTGCATGCGAGTATGCCTGAACTAGATTCCCGCACGATCCGACAGTTCCGCTTATCACCCAGCCGATCCCTCTCAAGCGCCCTATGCGACGCCCCACTCCCTGCCAGGTTCTCCGTCAATTGGTATACACAGCCTCCCCATATATCTTCTCCCCCAGACCCCTCAGCTTGAGGGGCATGACCACATCCCCATCGTACGCCTGGATGATAGATTCCCGCACCACCGAGTTGTGTATACACCACCCGCCCTCCCTATCCTGACTCATCCGCTTGACCTCCTTCCTCTTCTTGCCGCTCCACCAGGCTGGCAGAACACCGCTCTTCTCCGCCTTATCAAGGAACACCGTGAAGAGCGGGGCGGGATCCTCATCCCCGTAAATACCGAGATTTTCGAGGTTGAAGACGTACTCATCCTCCATCCGCAAGCGGAAGGTATCGATGAGCTGCCGCATAGCCTCACCTTGGCTGAGGGATGAGAGGTATGCTGCCGGCGGGCCGTGTGGATCTAGGAGGAAGAACGGGATGGACCAGGGATGCGTGATGCTGTGCCGGATATAAGGGGTGACGGTGTAATTGTAGTCCGATTCGAGGCGGAGCTGCTCCATGATGTATTGGACGGTCGATTCTCGGCCGAGCGCCCCGAGGGTTGCGAAGGTATCGGCCAGACGGCGGGCGTGACCGTCAGCCTCCGGCCAATCGTCCTCTGGCGCATCCGACTCGGACTCAGCGGGAGGGCCCCGACCGTACGCAGCCGCGAGAGCCATCGCCGGGGTTCCGTATGAGAGCGTAATTCCCTCATACACCTTCGCCGCCAGCTCGCGTAGGTGGACGGCGCTGCTCCCAAACCTCGCCGCAATCTCCTCATCCGTCACATAGGCATGGATTGACAGATCATGTTCCCCCTTATCCGCCTGTATCTCCACCTTCTCGCGCACACCTTTGTTCCACCACACCGGCAGCAATTCCTTCGACTCGGCGGAATCGAGGAACGTGCGGAAGAGAGGTAGCGGCTCCTCCCCAAAGTAGATGCCTCTGAGCTTGTGCGGCGGCGTTGTGCAGTCATCATCGCACCGTAGGCGGAAAGCGTCGATGAGGTGCTGCATTGCCGCTGGGATCGGGAGGGAGGAAAGATAGGCATTACGAGTGGGGGATTGGAGAACTGGTGCCGAGGGTGTGGATGATGATGAGGGGATGGGAGCTTCCGAGGCGGCGTGGGCGGCGATAATTTTGGATGGGTCGCTGATACCTAGTGCATCGATGATATCCCGCAGGAGGGCAGCGGTGAAAGCTGATGGGGGTGGATCCGATTTACTCCCCCGAATGAGAATATCTGTAGCGAGAGCGCGCGCAGAAGCATCTGTCCTTTCCGCGTTTGCGGCGGGAGCAGGAGGGGGTCTGGCCGGGGCTGGGCCGATCCGAAGAGAGATGGCGTATGCCGGACCGGCCGGAGCAGGCTTGCTGGATCCGGCTTGGGCCGGGGCAGGTCGAGTGCCGGCCGTTCTTGCCGTATGAGTAGGGGCCGAAGTGCTCTTGTTGCCAGCTGCAGAAGTGAGAGGTTGTTTATGGGTCAAGGATGGGGGCATTGTTGTGGTTTGCGGTTTGGCTGAGATAGGGGGAGCTTTCCGAGCGGGCGACGCTATGGCAGAGGTGGGGCCTTTTGCCGCCGTAGACGGTTCGACCTTCCGATCCGCATCCTCCCCAATGACCTTTCTCACCGCCGGCCCGTATATCCCCTCTGCCAGTGCACTCAGCTTCTCCGGTATCCACCAGTCTCTCCATTTTATCTTGAGGTCCAGCTCTGACACCGCCTCCCACAGATGTGGGGCCGACCCCTTGGCGCGGACGAAACCCTCCGCTATCTCCCTATGCTCCCGATTCCACCAGTCCGGTAAGACTCCGCTCTCTTCTGCAAGATCCAGATAGGCGCGGAAGAGAGGCGTGCGATGGGCTCCGCTGTATAGGTCCGGGGGTCGGCGGTCGAAGAGGCATTTGTCGTCGCACCGGAGCTTGAACGCATCGATGAGCTGCTCGATAGCCTCAGATATGGAGAGCGCCGAGAGTTGAGCTTTGCCCATGGGAAAGAGAGGAATGCCTGATTTGCGCGCATGAGGAGGAAGGGAGAGGTCGGGCAAGGAGGTGGCGCGAGAGACCGCTACGTCGGCGGGACCGGCGGTACGCAACGCGCCACCCATCGCGCCACCATCCGTTTGGAGAGGTGTGGGACTGGAGCTGATCCCTGGCTTCAGCTTCAGCGAGGTCAGGGAGTTTTCTGGGGTAGCCGCCGGAATGCGCGCTCTTGGGCCGGCTGGACGACTCCGAGCCAAAGAGGTGGGCCCTTGACTGGACTTTTGACCCGACGCCGTGGTGGCGAAAGATGACTTCTGTGAGGATGAGGACAGATTGGTCTGCGGGTCATCCTCGCCAGACATCCCCTTTGGTGTGATTGGGCGCGTAGGCGGAGAAGGCGGACCAAGCGGGTCGGTGCCCACCATGTCCGATGCGGCAGCAGGCGTGCTGTCCGCTGAGACGGAGCCGAGCCGAGGAGAGACAGCGTATACCGGACTGGCCGCAGCAGGCTTGCTGGATCCTGCCCGGGCGGCTGGGCCAGCTCGAGCATCCGCCTTCTGGACCCTTGGATCTGGAAGAAGGATCGCCATTGGGGCGAGCGCTCTGGTACCGGACGCCTGCGGTATGGACTCGGTGTCCGAGACGGCCCGAGCAGAAATGGCATGACGCGAGACAATGACTGGTCTCGTCCCGGCGCAGATGGCGTCGCATACCGCCTGATGGGACGACCGATTGGAGTTGAGACACGCCCGCGAGCAGTATAACGTAAATTTGCACTTGCTGCACCGCTTGAGTTTGAGCGGCTCCTGGAGCGACCTTTGAGATACCATACAGGAGGCGCAGGTCGAGGTGGGGTAGATCTCGACGCGTGTGGGCTGTGAGGGTAATGACATCGTAAACGGGTGAATGGGAGTGAGCGAAGGTTTTGGATGGGATGCCGATTTGCGTAGTATGTTGGCTTCTTGGGCTCGTCTCGCCCAGACTGATCGAGTCAGCAGTACTCTAATATTAACTTGCAGCCGAGCTGGGGCTTACCAGTGTTACATATGTGATGTGCTGAAGGTCGGAGATCGGTCGCATGACGCCTGCAAGTCTGGCCGAGCCGCCAGACTCAACTCCGCATTCCTCAAGCCACGTGGCTCAGAGCTCAGATGTGGCACAGCGCCCGTGCTGATGCATGATGATGCACCCATGGTAATGCTATAAATCCTGATCGTGATACTTGACTCTTCCAGCCCGTGAGCTGCCTGACATATACATCAAGCTTTAGACGGATACCCTCCAGAATGTCCATTTCCCAAAGTCATCGACTCCCCGTTTCTCCCCGCTCCGTACCGCCAGCGTCCTCTCCTTGAGTCCTACGCCCGACCTGGACGCGCAGAAAGATGGGGCACCGTGGCTGCGCGCGCTGCGGCTACTTCCTCGGGATCGGTGACGCCCATAAGGGCGAGGAGCTCGTCGAGAAGAGCAGACCCACCGTCGTTGTGGGCGGCAGGTGGAGGAGGCCGGTGTGAAGGCCGGTATGTTGTGACCGGTGCCGCGGGCGGGGCGGACGCTTTGGTAGCAGCGGGTGGCGCGGCACCGCGAGCGGACGAGAGAGGAGTAGCCGAGGTCGCGAGGTGCTTGGCCGTTGCGGTCTTTCGGCCCGTCTCACTCCCTCCATTCCTCTTGACCTCCATCCCATATATCTCCTCGGCCAACTTGCGCAGCTTCGTCGGCACCGCCTGATCCTCCCATTTCTCCCTGAGCTCCTGCTCTGACACCGTATCCCACAGATAGACCCCCGCCTCCTTGTCACAAACCAAACCCTCCGTCGTCTCCCTGTTCTCCCAATTCCACCATCCAGGCAGAGTCCCCCTTTCCTCCGCAGCGTCAAGGTACGCGCGGAAGAGAGGCATGCGGTATCCTCCGCCGTAAGTGTCCGCCGACCGAGCATTCGAGAGGCTTTCATCTTCGCATCGGAGCTTGAACGCATCGATGAGCTGCTCTATAGCCTCGCAGAGGGGGAGAGCCGAGAGGTAGGCATTCTCCGGGGTGGGGAGTGGGATGTCCTTTTTGGGGGTGCGAGGAGGGACGGAGAGGGTAGGCATGGACGCGGCGCGCATAGCGGCTATTTCCGAGGGGTCGGTGATTCCCATACCGGCGAGGAGGTTGTCGAGAGCGGCAGAGTCGCCCATGTCGTACCGGGTGGGCGGGGAACAGTTAGGAGAGGAAGAGGGCTTGGCTGACGAGGTGTGGGGTTTAGGTGCAGCTGAGCTGGAGGAGAGCGGGGAGGAGGAAGCGAGGGGCTGGGAGAAATGAGGCTTGGCCGCCGCGTGCGCGTGGGCTCTCTTCGCCGGGTCGGTGATCCCCATTTCGGCGAGGACCTCGCCCACGAGAGCAGACCCGCCTTTATCGTACTCAATGTGCGACGGTGGTGGGCGTGAGCCTGGAGTCCGGCCAGGTGCCGTGATACGCGCTTTTGATGAAGCAGATGGGACCTTGTGAGTGGACGCCTGAGTGGTTTCGTGACCCGGGACGATTCGCGCTGATATTGCCATGTGCTTTGATCCAGTCGCGGCCGGCGCCGGATGTACGATTGTCAGGCTAGACCCGAGCCCGCCTATGATATGCGTAGGAGATGCGATCGCTCCACATCGCGCCTTGTGTCCCTGCCAGTCCGAGGCTTGGCACATCCGAGAGCAGTAGAGTGTGGTTTTGCACTTGCCGCACCGCTTGAGCGGGTCTCGAAGATATTTTTGCGGTGTCTCGCAGGCCGCGCATGTAGAGAGGGGTGTGATCTCCACGCGTGATTTCTGTGCTGGCATCGTGCGGGTTCTGGAGAGGATTAGGGAGGAGCGAAGGATTGGCGGAAATGTGCGGTTGAGGGATAGGAAGGGAGGAGCCGAGAAGTGGGAGTCTGCAGCGAGCTGTGATTATTAGTGCCATTTCAGCTGAGATCGTATGAGAGGGTAGCTTACTGAACTGTGTCGAAGATAAGACATGGTTGCAAGACAAGTTGGTAGCAGATTTGCTTGCTGCCGAGTGGACGAGCTCCGCATTCCTCGCTTCACGTGGCTTAGACAACGGCGACGGATCGCTCTGCTGCTGCGCTGCTGCAGCTGTGGTAGGATCTGGGGGCAGGCTATCTATCCAGATCGCAAGGCGCACCATCCATAGAAGAGTGCTTAGAAGACTACATCCCGAGAACTAGAACAGAATCTACAACGCTCAACCGCCCGTGCCGCTCCCCGCCGCCCTTCCCAACAATACTGCTCACCACCCGAAGTTCGCGAAGCTATTGACGGGCTCTCCATAGATCCTCGTCGCCAGATTCCTCAGCACCATAGGCATCATCCCATCCCCATACGCCTCGCTGATATCGCTCTTCTCCACCGCGTGATGGATGCAGCTGTTCCCTTGCGTATCATTCGCAACCGCAACCACCTGCCTCCGCTTCTTCTTGCTCCACCAGTCCGGCAATATCTTCCTCTCTTCCGCCATATGCAGATAATCCATGAAGCCAGGATTGGGGTCTTCCCCGCCATACAGCCCGCACGCCTCGCCGTTGAAGCTGTACTCGTCCTCGACGCGGAGGCGGTACGCGTCGATGAGCTGACGGATGGCATCCGCCTGAGGGAGGGAGGAGAGGTGAGCGTTGGGAGGGGTGTCGCGAGACTGCTTCTCTAGAAGGTCGCCGAGGAGGTTGGACGCCTTGGGAGGAGGTGGGGCTGGCTGGGCGGCGCCGGTCCGTAAAGCCTTGCATTCCGCCTTGTGCGCAGGCCAAGCGCCGACTTGGCAGTCTCGCGAGCAGTACAGGACCGCTTTGCACTGGCCGCACCGCTTCAGCGGTACTTCGAGGTCTGCTTGGAGCGTAAAGCAGGCCGCACAGGCGGAAGTGGCGGTGGTTGCGATGGGTGTGGCGACCGACATCTTGGGCAGAACTTAGAACTGGAGAAATTAGCTCTTCCCTCGTGCGTCTCTACCGTGCGGGGCTCACAAGACCAGCTACGGATCACTCACTATGTGCAGTAGATCCGATGGCAATGATGTGGATCACATGCCCGAGAAAGGGGACAAGAGTGTTTCTACATATGGACAAAAGGCAAAGAGATGTACGCAGGGGTTCCGGTTTCAGAACATTCCTGGCGACTATTGTTCTTCACATGTGGATGGCCTATAGCGAACAGCAAGAGGCCTTAATTAGCGGTACGTATACGTAGCTATAGGAATAGAAGCCTGTAGGACAACTGCAGCAGCCATGCTGTGTAGTGGCCTGCGACAAACTGATCAACAAACTATTTACTACAGAGAGATCCCCTTTGATAGCCTTCGATACCATTCTAGCTTCCCCACCCGCAAACCTGGGGCGATCGGCGGCGGGGCCGCCTCGTGAACCGCTCGCCACCTCCTCTCTCGATCTAACGCTGCACTGGGGTCCCATAAACCCTTTCCGCCGGACCCCTCAGCTTCATCGGCATATGCGAGTCTCCCTTATGCAGGGCGATGATGTCCTCTTTCCCCACCGCTTTGTGGACGCTCCGTAGCTGACTTCTGTCCTCTGCGATCGCCTCCACCTCTCACCGCCGCTGAGCGCTCCACCAGACAGGCAGCACATTATTATCCTCCGCCATGTTGAGAAACGCCCTAAACTCCAGCATGGGGTCCTCCCGCTTATACAGCCCGACCGGGTTATTGTTGAATTTCATCTCGTCAGCGCACCGGAGGCGGAAGCAGTCGATCAGGTGGTTGACCGCTTCGGCTTCCGACAGGCGCGAGAGATACGCATTGGGAGCCGCGCCGCGAGTGAGGGCGACGAGACCGGGTTCCGAGGCGGTCGGCGGCGGGGCCGCCTCGTCAACCGCACGGACCATGGTGGAATCCGCCCCGACGCCCATCCCCTCGAGGACGTCGACGAGCATCTGGGGACCGCCGCCTTGGCCGGGAAGATGGGTTGGGATGGAGGTCGTCGAAGCTGGGCGGGAGGGTGCGGTCGCGCCGGCGCGGATCGCCTGGCATTCCGTTTTGTGTCCCGGCCAGACGGCGATGCTGCAGTGCTCAGAGCAGTACAGTTTGCTCTTGCACTTGCCGCACTTTTTCAGTGGAGTATGCAGTGCTTTTTGAGTTCTTTTGCAGGCCGAGCAAGTGGAGGTGGGGGAGGCAGTGGCGGGGACGAGTGGGGTCGGCATGATGGGCAGGGCAGGGGTTTTCGGTGGTTGGTCTGTGATTTTAGCTCGAGAACCATTGCTTTCTAGATATTAATCACCTATGTGGATAGTATCTGGCGCCGCCGGAATAAGGTCCAAAGGGTTTAATAAGCCGACGAGTCCGACGATGAGAGGCAGATGCAGGAGAGAGAGACGGGCGCGTCCTGGCGCGTCGTCGCGATAACAGGCTCCGAGCTCAGGGTGCCCCCTTTCCGTCGGAAAGATACGGAACTCCGCATTCCTCAGTCAGCCCCGTCTTTACGGCAGATCTGAACGGGGGGACGGGGGTAAGCAGGTGCTGGATGCTTTGTTGCACTGTCCAGGGCATAGTAGCTTCCCTTCCTGACATATAACTGCTTCTCATCAGTTGACAATTAGAAAGATCCATCCAGCAGACCAGTGAGTCCAGCTGGGATTAGGCTCAACTAAGCCTCTCGCTGGGCGGGTCCGGTCGAGAGGACCCCTTGAGCCTGAGCGGGGAGCGACATCCTATGCACAGACTGGCTGCTGACAACCAGCTTCAACCTCCTCATCCTCCATCCTCAATCCCCTCAGGTCCATATGCCCACCGGAGTCAACCTACTCGCCGTGTTGACAATAGCCGCCTACGACGAGTCCAACTACCTCCTCCGGCAGGAACTCCTAGTCCTCGATCGGGAGGTCCAGCACGCCAGAAAGCAAGAGGCGAGGTCCATCATCAACACGGACGCTCTACTGGCCAGACTGACGGAGCTGAGGAGGGAGAATGAGGCTCAGCGGCGAGACCGAGATATACTAGCGATAAGGATGAGTATCATCCATGATGTGTCGAGGGCGGGAGTCAGCGGGTCGGTAGATGCTGCGCTGAGGGAGGCGGAGGAGGTGTATGACAGGTCGCATGCGCGCGTGGAGTCGATTCCTGGGGAGATGATCGACTCGAAGAATTAGAGGAAAGGCGAGACTCGACATGGTCTTTTGTACTCCTTTGGCTTGACTCGTAGGATTGATTCTGGGACATTTGTAGATAGGCATCAGGCGCTCTGTAGTCATGTTACGGTACGAGATTCGGGAGCACTTGAATGCTTTCAGGAGCGCCATTCTCTTCCCCTAACAGCCACTCAGCTATCTAGGAGCAGCAATGTGCCTCGTGCCTTACTGACCTCGCCGGCCACAGCCGGAGCATCGCCATGACCGTAGTGCGCATCGCTGGGACTCGAGCGGTCTGCGCCGCCACACAGCTCCGGTACACGACCGAATTGATCAGTCTCAAAGGTTGAACCACCCGCGGAGCTGGCTGTCCTGGTCAGTACTCTATAGGTGGTCAGTCGTATCAGTACTGTGAAACGGCGAGATGAGAGTCGTATCAGTATTGTGAAAGGGTGAGCTCGAGAAGAGAGCTTAAGCTGACTTCCAAGTGCCGCTGCATACGCCCAAGCCCCGCTGAATGCCCGTCAGGTCCCGCACGTCTTCCCCGCATCGTCGATAAGCCTCTGCTGCCGCACGTTCCCCAGAACCCCACCCATATATGTCGGATCGACGTCGACCTCTATCTTCTGCTCTGGATCTTCCACCCGGTCATACTTCGACCCTCATCACTGCGAGGATCCGCCAGCGAGCTCGGACATTGGTGTGTGCTTGTTTCGCTTCGGTCTTGAGGAGGGTCTGAACGTCAGCGCAGCCGCCAGCAGATATTGATCACAGCAGTGGATGTCTAGGATGATTATGATTCACTTGCCGCCGGTTCAGCTTCGGGTCTCCTTCTGCAGCTTTGAACCAGATGAGGATGGTGGTGCTTGATTCTCGTCTGCTGACCTTCAGCTTCGCAGCTGAGTGCACTGGGGGAGTGCTAGCACTGTATGCCCGTAGACGATTATTCATCATTCATTTGTCGAGTGGGGACAGCTTCAATCGACCGGCAACTCTCTAGCCCCCGCATCCGCGCCTCTTGCTTCTGAGATCTGAAGAGCGTCTCGTACGAGTGCCATAGGCCGTGCTTGTCACTGTTCCTCCTTTCGATCGATGCCCGCCCTCCGCCCTCGCTACACAAGAGGCATAGATAGGGTCGTACTGGCTGAGTCTCAGAGACTTCAATGACCAGACGTACGGAAATCGTGAGTTGCAGATCCAGCCCCTCCGAATCTACGGCTACTCGTCAGCATACGCGTGGTCGATCAACCCCAGAAGCAACGGTCTAACGTGCGCAGACAATCGCCAGGGATGATCGTCCACGAAGTCTAAACAGAGACGTTGGGCTGTTACTTGCCCGAGACCAGTCCGAGATCCTCTCTTGCCCGGTAATTGTCCGGTAACCTGTACACGTAAATCAAAGCGTGATTGTTGGCACTTCGTTAGCTCCAGATCGTGGGCTTTGATGCTGCTGATGCGCTTGGCCGAGCCGACCTCCCTGTAGCGTCAGCCCTGGAGGAATACACTACTCATAGGTGCGATGCAGCTGTACGGATGTTGCTGTGCGCGAACGCGTCGTCACTCGTCCGCACAGTGGTCCGCACTGCGTCAGGATCTGAGGGGATCTGAGTCTATCTGAGTCCCCTTGCAAAAAGCATCCGGTCAGGCAGCAAGCTTATTTCTCCTCATTCCTCGCCAAGATTCCCAAATTAGACTGTTTTGTGTCCCCTTTCGGCAAACTTTGAAAGGTCCGTAGGATCTGCAGCGGATCTGCCGATCGCAGATCTTGACCATGCGCTCCTCACGCCACTCTATATGCCCTTCACTCGAACAACTTACACAGCCTTGTGGTCATCGCAGACGTCAAGCTGGTAGACGTATGTTTGCGCCGCGAATGCTCCGTGAGCGAGACGCATCATACAAGCGGTACAGGTCATCGCAGATCCCATCCCCTTCCGGCAGAAGTGGCGGTGTTTCAAATATTTTTCTAAGGTTCGCTGCACGGTCTGACCGGGATGACGTTACTTGCTGTCCACATGCGCTGCATGTCACGGGTTGTTTTGGTCCGTGACTCACCCCCACTCGAGACATATAAAAGGCATCGAGTGAGCTCTTCCATCCTCCATCCAAGGCAACTCCACCTCAACACATTTCAACTAACCCATCCAACCATCAGCTCAACTCCAATCAACATGCTCGCTCAACTCTTTGCCCTTCTTCCCCTTCTCGCTGTCGCCTCGGCCAGCCCCATCGAGAAGCGCGACGACAGTGTCCTCATCCGGGCCGGTCGCGACGGCAAGTGTCTCGCCCTTGCCGGTCTCCCTAACACCCTCAAGTACAACTTGATCGACAACGGAACCCCCGTCATCACCACCGACTGCGCCAACGCCAACACTTGGTCCATCAACCGCGGCAGCGGATCCATCACCGTCCCCAACACCGGCTACGCTCTCGACATCGGACTCAACCCGGGCAACAACGGCGCCCTCAAGGTAGGTCTTTTTCGATACTTTGACCGATGCTTCTGCTAACTCTTTTTAGGTCTGGACCTCGTACCCCGGCGCCAAGCAGCAGACCTGGTACTACACCGACGACAACCGTATTGCCCAGACCGGCGGTAACCAGTGCCTCGACGAGGGGGACAACGGTGTCCAGACCTACGAGTGCACCACCGGCAACACCAACCAGAGTGAGTCTCACCTTCTTTCATTCCTTCGATTCCTTTGCTGATGTGCAGTCTGGTACACCGGCGCCGGTAGCGGATCTTCCACCCCCTCCACCACCACTGCTTCCACTCCTGCCACCACCACCGCCCCCGCCTCCTCGGGCAGCGACCCCCTCCCCAGCATCCCCAAGGGTGACGTCCCCGCCGATGTCGCCGGCCAGGGTAAGCGTATCCGTCTCGTCGGCCGTGACGACCTTTGCGTGACCGTCGCCGGTGGCTTCGCCGGCATCAACACCCGCGTCGGACTGTAAGTCATCCCATCGAATACCACGAGACTCTTACTGATCTTCAGTGCGAGCTGCTTCGCCAACGGTGACACCTTCACCTTCGCCCAGCTGTTCGACGTCCCCGCTCAGGGCTCCACCGGCCCAATCCGCGTGCACAGCAGCCCCAACCTCTGCCTTGACGCTGGCTCGAACCCCTCCAACGGCGTCGGTGCCAAGCTCTACACCTGCTACGACGGCCTTGCCCAGCAGCAATGGACTTACTCCGGTACCACTCTCCGCACCGCGAACAGTAAGTTCAGCATCACATTAACCGGTGTGGACATGAGCTGATCGTCAGACCAATGCTTCGACATCGTCAAGGAGTCCAGCCAGTCCTTCGAGAAGCCCGTGAGTTCACATCAGCCCTGACCCGGTCCGACTTCGAGCTGATGCGAATGATAGTACCCCACCGACAGGGATGCTCAAACTTGGGAGTGCTCCAACAACGGCGACCCCTACCAGCAGTTCGAGGTCCTTGCCTAATCAAGGCAAAAGGATGAGTTGATGGACAATCAGTATCTAGTGTAGCGACAACCAATCAAGGACATTTGACTGACGTAGCCTGTAGTCTTTATAGTAAAGTATGCAAACCAATGCCTTGTGCAGTGCAGTGAGGTGAGCTATGAGTGACTCAGGGGCAGGCAGAGTTATCCGCCTCGTTAACATACTAGCAAGTCCGCGGATCAAGGCTGATTCACTTATCAATGGATCTCTCCAATACTCCAACTCAGCTCTGTCTCCTCTACTTCCTGAGCTTCCGGCTTGCTGGAGGCTGATCAGTCCCATCCTACGCCTTCTCCTCTCGGCATGTGATGAAGTGGAGAAGTTAGTATATGAATCCTGAACATCTGGTGTAGGGAGACATAGAACAAGGAAATTTGCTTGCGGTCTTCCGCAGCGTCTATGGGCAAGGACGCCAATAATACCGTGGAGATATGAATCAAGCAGGCCAGGGATCACTGGGTGTTGGCGCCGGGCTCGGCGTGGTCCAACGGTCAACCACATCAATATTGATAATATATCGGCAGGTCGTCTGAGTGCGAAAGCCATATCTCGTTTGATCAGTACTTCACTTCCGCTCCTCCCATTGTCAGCTCTCTCACCTTCGATGATTGTATTGTCCATCCATTCTCCTCCATCCGTTGCTGTCCCGATCGATGCCCGCCATCGATATCGCTGCCAGTACGACTTGACGCTGCCGAAGCTGCCGATCTTAGGGATATACCCCAAAGGAAGTAGCGGTAGGACGTAATCCGCGGCTGTACCTGACATCAGCGAAGCCGAATTGCTTCTTCGGGGATATTAACTGTAATGGAATGGCCAGGCACGGATTCCATTCCCTTATCCCCTTGCCTGTTTCGTAGTTGTGTGGGAATCAGCCAAGCCGACAGCGCATCAGCAGAGGAACGGAAAAACTCGAGGAGGAAGAAGGAAGGGATGCGGGCTGATGCGGGAGGATGAGTGTGGCTTGGTAGAGTTTGAGCCGATCGGGTGCGGAAGAGAAGCAGATCATCGGGAGTCGGGACTGACTTGAACTGACATCTTTCATCATCCTTTCAAGCTTCTCCCAACTATTCACCCCGCTGATCCAGCTCTTATCTCCTCACGCCAGCGCCAACTCCTCATCACTTGGCTCCCACTCCCACTCCCCAACCTCAACTTACCTTCAAGCCGCCATGCGCGATTCGACGGGCTCACCAAAGGATGTGATGGCGCACGACAACACGCTCGCGGACGAGTCCAAGGGCGCCGACTATCCCGACGCACCCGCGCAGTATCTCAACGCCATGCACGACGTTCCCGACGAGCAAGCGCTCAGCGCGGCTGCTATCCTCAAGGGCTCGGTCGCCAACCGAATGAACCTGTTTGAGAAGAAGGCGGCTTTGATCAATGCGTGAGTCGGTCCAGCTGGGTCGGACGACGGAGATGGTGACTGGGCATATGAGATAAAGACGTATGCTGACCCCTCAGTGAGATCGACAAGATGGGTATGGGCAAGTACCAGATCTGTATTTGGTTCTTAACAGGATTTGGCTATTTTTTGGATCTCGCATGGAGCAGGACCATCGGTCTCGCCTCTACTGCCATCTAGTGAGTGCTCTTCCTTGTCAGTGCGCAAGAAGCGAGATGTATCCTGGCGTTTCAAGCTTAAGAGAGCTCCGTGAACCAATGGAACGGGCCCCATGGAGGGCGTGTGGTCTCGGAGTCAGCCGCCATGTTTAAGGACTCAGCTGACATCTTCAGCCAAGAGATGGGCATCCCGAACAGCCGTACCGGTCTTATCTTCACCCTCGCCAATGTCGGTCTTGCGTGAGTCCCTCTACATTTGCTGGGGCGCCCGGCGGCGGGGCCGCCTCCCAGCCGCGCGCGCTTGCTGACTGCCAGGACTGGTGCGCTCGGCTTTGGTATCATCGTCGACATCATCGGCAGGAAGTGGGCGTTCAACATCACCTGCTTGATCACCTCGGTCATTGGTCTCCTGATGGTAAGTCTTGCTGACGAGCACTTTGGACTGGAGCTGATCTGCAGGCTGCACCCAAGTATAACTATGAAGCCATCTGCGCCATCTACCTCGTACGTCTCTTCCGAATTGCTCAACTATCAGCTGACCCGCAGTTCGCTTCCATTGGTCTCGGCGGCAACATCCCCATCGATGCCCTCATCGCACTCGAATTCCTCCCTCAGAACAGACGCAACCTCGTCTCCCTCCTCTCCATGTGGCAGCCCATCGGAGTCATCTGCGCCTGCGCTATTGCCTACGGCACCACCGCCAAATACCGCTGCGCCGCCGGTCTCCTCGGCTGCAACACGGTCGCAGACGGCGTCGCCTGCTGCCGAGTCGAGGACAACATGGGCTGGCGGTACAACATCATCATCATGGGTCTCATGACTCTCCTTATCTTCTTCCTCCGGTACTTTGTCTTTACTTTCCACGAGTCGCCCAAGTTCCTCCTCAGCCGCGGGCGCGAGCAGGAGGCGATTGACGTCCTCCACTCGATCGCCAAGTTCAACAAGCAGCCCCCTCCTACCCTCACCGTGCAGCACTTCCGGGAGCTCGAGCAGGCCGAGACTACCCTCTCGGGCACGACACTCGCCGCCGAGGACCCGGTCGAGGCCGAGGTCACGGCCGCTGCGCACGCCATGCGGGTCACTCGACGCAGTCTCGCCTCCATCACCCATCTCAAAGCCCTCTTCACCAACAAGCTCCAACTCTTCATCTTTATCCTCTTTGCCATCACCTACATGGGCGACTACTGGTCCTTCAACCTCGCGGGCGCCTTCCTCCCGATCGTCCTCCTCCAAAACAACGTTTCGACCGGCCGAGGCACCGTCGTCGAGACGTATCGTCAGTACATCTACATTGCCCTTCCCGGTATCCTTGGCGCGGCACTCGCGCTGCTTTCGGTCTCCCTCCCGCTCTTTGGCAGAAAGTGGTCTTTGGTGTTCTCGGCGGCGATGCAGGGGTTGTCAATGGCCATGTACACCCAGGTCAAGACGACCGTGGGATACGTCGGCTTGAACGCGATGGAGTACTTGATGCAGACTGTAAGTCTACTAATCTCTACGTCGCTGATCATCTAGTACTTCAATGCCGTCCTCTACGCCTCTGCCCCCGAGCTCTTCGACACAGCCTACCGTGGCTCCGCTTCAGGGATGCTCTCCTGCCTCGGTCGTCTCGCCGGTATCGTCGCCCCCTTTGCGGGTCAGTACTATCTCGCCAATAACTCGGCCGGGATCTTGTGGTTGGGTGCGGGCGGTATCTGGCTCGCGGCGGTTGCGATGGTGTTCTTGCCGGTGGAGATGCGGAACAGGCAGATGTTCTGAGCGGGGCGATGATGATGGGGGTGACAGAGGGATCGGAAAAGATACTTCTCTTGCTCGTTTGGGGGTCTCGTTTGGGTTTGGGAGGCTGCAAGTGGAACGCTCTTGATAGACGTAGTAGCTTAGAATGTGTATACACGGAGTGTCCCTTTGTCATCCTGCTATCTAACCAAAGAGATGGAGAAATCACAATGTAGCAGACTTGTACATGATTATAAACACTATGGGCCTAGTTCTATTATAGTCCAGACAATGTCCAATCCTGTCCGCTTGACTTGCTTCTTGCTTCTTCGCCTTTCCGAACCTAGACCAGGACGTGGAAGGACTGGTAAGGGTCACCGTTGGTGGAGCACTCCCACGTCTGAGTGTCCGCTTGTGTACCGTACTATTGGTGGGTCAGCTTGAGATAGAATTGGAAGAGGCTTTCCAATGAGACTCACTGGCTTCTGGTTGTTGGGTCCGGACTCCTTGACGACGTCAAAGCATTGGTCTACTTGGTCAGCTATAATCCCTTGCCGAGCAGTGCGGAGCAGTAGAGAGGGAAAGTACTCACTGTTGGCGGTCCTGAGCGTGCTGCCAGAGAACAACCACTGCTGCTGCGCGAGACCTTCGTAGCACGTCCAGATCTTGCCGCCGATACCGTTGGCGGGGTTGTCACCGGCGTCAAGGCAGAGTTGAGGCTGGCTGTGGAGACGGACGGGACCGGCAGTGCCCTCAGCGGGGAGATCGAAGAGCTGGAGGTCGGTGAAGGTGTCGCCGTTTCCGAAGCACCCAGCGCTGCGTTGTCAGCTGTACTCTCGATATATGTATCTCGCCGGCGAAGAAGGGGTAAGAGGATGAAACTCACATGCCTACTCGGGCACCAATACCCGCGTAGCCACCCGCAACAGTGACGCAGAGATCCTCTCGACCGAGAGGGCGGAGACGCTGACCGAGACCCGCGATATCCTTGACGATGGAGGGGTTCTTGGGGACGGTGGGCAGGATGTCGGTAGGGGTAGGCAAGGGGACGGGCGGGACTGTGCTCGAAGCCGAGGCCGAAGCCGAGGATGAGGCGGAAGCTGAGGGGGTGGGCGGGGGGTCGTTGAACCTGACATTCCAGACTGCACGTCAGCTTTGGTCCTCCGCTCTGAAGATATAAGTGCTCACCCTGGTTGGTATTGCCCGTGGTACACTCATACGTCTGTGGCCCATTGTCGCCTTGGTCGAGGCACTGGAAACCGCCAGTCTGAGCGATACGGTTGTCGTCGGTGAGGTACCAAGTCTGCTGGGTAGAGGTAGGGTACGACGTCCAGACCTGGGGATCAGCGCTGCCCACCTCTCAATGGCAGAAAGACTCACCTTGACCGGGCCGTTGTTGCCTGGGGTAAGTCCAATGTCAAAAGCATAGATCGTGCCGCTGACAACGATAGATCCGCTGCCCCTGGAGATGTCCCAGAAGGAGGCAGCCTGGCAGCCGAGAGTCACGACAGGGGTACCGTCCGTGACTTTTCCTGCGGCAACAGCGGCGCGACCGCCCTCGACGGAAAGACAGAAGCCGCCGTTACGCCCCGACTCGATGAGCCGGCTTGCGTCCCGCTTGGCGATGGGAGTGGCGGATACGAGGGCGAGGAGGGGTAGGAGGGTGACGAGTGAAGAAAGCATCTTGAGTGGTAGGGTGCAGATGGTGGTAGCTGTAGATTGTGGTGGATGGTTTAGTGATGGGGATTAGACTGAGGGGGATGTCAGAAAGTAAGCAGAGAGGGGCCTGCTCTTATATCCATCTGCTGGTCAGCGTGTTTGCACCAGATCTGTCGAGTAAAGGAGGTCCATGCGGGCGGGGCTGGAAACGCGGGCGAGAGGACCAGAACATGTGACTATCGATGACACCGCTTTAAAGCGGTAGGGACAGCATCCGGAGCATCAAGGTGGGGGAGAACAGGGTAGTACACATACGTCGGCGCCTAGTGAGTGGGGCTGATCAGGCACCCGGCCGGTCCGGATGTAAGCGCGGAGCGCGCAACTCAAAGCTCCCCATTTCGAGTCACGAGTCGCTTTGAGGCAATAATGACGGCCGCGCGCCATGAGTGACTCAAGGGGTTCGGAAGGCGAGAGACGGTCATGCAGCTCGAGTCCCGATGGAGCCTAGTGCAGCAGTGAGGAATAGCGTCGGAGGGAATCAGCAGATGCTGCACCGCTTGTCCCCTTCCGGCTTCGGACTTTAATTGGTCGGAGTTGAAAATGACGGCATGAGGCGCTCGTTTCACATTCCTCAAACTCTAATATTTTCGCCCGCATGACGCCGCGTGCAGATCTGGGGTCCTCCCTTACTGATTCCTGCTTTTGCTTATCCCCCTGAATGATCGTCGCGGTGTCCATCACGATCCAGTAGTATGTAGCGTCCGGATCAGGCTTTGGAATGCTGTGCTTCGGCCGGAGGTGTCGGACGAAGCATTCGGACACTCTGATGGCCTGGGCCGACCGGATGTCCGATGGCTGTCCCTTCTCGAGCACTTGAACAAAGCGGTACGTCGATGCAAAGTCAAGCAGTCTCTGTAGCATGGTATGTGTCCACTTTGAGGTCTGCCGGCTCTCATGTACTGACAGATACAGCTCATCAAGGGGCCACTCGCGGCGCTTACTATCCCTCCTGACGCGGCCTGACGTACCTACCTTTGACGCGCTTGGACGCCTCGGCGTGCGCCTTCACGCTAATCAGCCATAGGCTTTGATCCTCTGATCAGGGCTGGAGTGCTGTCCGTATCCACTCACCATCGAACGACGATGATTCTGTGGTGGCTGAAGCGCTGACCAGCGGTGCAGCAGAGATCCACTTTGAGATCTGTGTCTCCCCCACCGCCTAGCTGCTTACCAGTAGCTCTGGAGTCTCCTGGCAGTCTCACTGATGCCTATAATAGCCGCTTATCCTGGTAACAGAACCAGATCACCTCTTCTCCCTCATCTCGTACATCGAGAACACGCCCCTAAACCATCCACATCACGTAGCCCAATCTTCCCGCCATCCAAACATACATCTAAGCATCATGCTCCCCATCCTCGCCTTCACCCTACTCCCCGCTCTTGGACTCATCTCAGCCACGCCCATTCTCAAACGCGAGACCGCTCGCCTCATCGAATCAGGCCGTAACCCCGGATTCTGCCTCTCGGTACAAGGTGGCCGTGCCGCCGTATCCGCCGGTCAAGTCACCGATGGTACCCCAGTCATCACGCTCGGATGCGGTCTTGCGTCCTTGTGGGATGTCTCGAAGGGGAGCGGGTCGGTTCTGGTCTCAGGCACGAATCATGCGCTTGATATTGGGCTGACGCCGGGTAATGGGGGTCGGGTCAAGGTAAGTCCCGCGGTACGGCAGTGGAGACCTGATGCTGACTCGCAGGTCTGGTCTTCGTTCCCTCTATCCACTCAACAGACTTGGTACCTCACAGACGACAACCGGATCGCACAGACGGGCGGGAACCAGTGTCTCGATCAAGGCGATAATGGGCTGCAGACGTATCAGTGTACTGCTGGCAATAACAATCAGGGTGAGCCTCGCTGCTCCTTCCACCCTATCGCCTCTCTTCTTCCTTTGTATAGTCAGGCTGATCCTCAGCCTGGAATGTGCACTTCAGTACCGCTCCCCCATCCGGATTCCTCTCGGACGTCGGTGCCGGCAACACCCTCCAAGACATCCCAGGCCAGGGACAGCGTCTTCACCCAGTCGGCAGATCAGATCTGTGCATGACTGTGGCTAATGGCTATGCTGGCAGCAACACCAGGGTCGGACTGTAAGTGTTCCTTCTCATCTCTCGCTCCTGTCCATCCTCTTCTGCCCCTTCGCCTTCTTCTCAGTAGCTACTAATCCACCAGCACTGGCTGCTTCAGTCTCACCGACCCCTTCGCCCCTCTCCAGCTATTCGACCTCCCCGTCGGTTCCTCCGGCCTCGTACGCGTCCACAGCTCCCCCAATCTCTGCCTCGACGCAGGCGATAATCCCGCCAACGGGTCCGGAGCCAAGATATACACGTGTACCGATGGGGTTCCGCAGCAGAAGTGGGACTTTACAGGGACTGTCCTCAAGACTGCCAATAGTACGTTGAATCTGTCTTTTCCAGATGAGGCGGTAGCTGATATGTCAGACCAATGCCTCGACATTGTCAAAGAGTCGGGACCCACTTCTGAGAAGCCTGTGAGTCTGGGAATCTAGCGCTAGGCCCAAAATCCCCTGCGGCTCTCGGCTGACTACCCTCTTAGTATGGGACCAGCAAGAACATGCAGGTCTGGACATGCTCGTCTGACGGGGATCCGTATCAGGCGTTCACAGTGTCCAAGTAGGGCGGGGCTGTTTCAGGCCGGCGACGTAGGCTCTGGAGTTTGACTTGACCCATGGACTTTCGACTATAATTCAGCTAGCCAAACAATCTCGATTCTGGCGTATACCACATGTACATGTATCGATGGTCTGCGTATCTTACCTTGGCTATCATCGCCATGTGTTGCGAATTACTGTACATTCTCTGTCTGGCCGGACAGGCTTGATAGTAGCTTATACATCGACTCAAGACTATTATAGCTAGCTCACTTAAAAACCAACCACAAACAATCACACCCACCCCTCCCCTATCCTTTCCCTCTTCTGAGACCCCATATCAGGCCACAACTCACTCAACCTCGTTTCAAACCTCTCCAGCCTCCTCACTTCCTCCTCGTCCGTCCCTTGTCCCTCTGCGGCCCTCTCGCCCGCTCTCCAATTAGGCACAAGTTGCGGTCTGTACACTTCCCTCTCTTCTTCCTCTTTCCCCTTCGCAATTGCGGCCGTCATCGCTCGCGGCGGCGCAGGGATCAGGGGCAGGGAGAAGTCGATCTGTTGCGAAGAAGATAGAAGGTCAACATCGTCCTCGTGGTGCTGTAACGTCCGCAGCAGATGGGCTCGGGCGTTCTCGTATGGCCTAGATGGGCCGGGCCCGGTGGAGGTGGCATTGGTAGGTAAAGGAGTGGATGAGCCGGAGTAAGAGTAAGAGGGGGAAGGCGGGCGAAAATGCGAGCTGGAGAGGGGGAGGAGGTGATTTGACGACAGGACCGTAGAGGCGCGGGCGGAGGAAGAAGGAGTGGGATCATATGGCGGTGGAGGGTTGAGATATGCTGATTGTCGACCCGGAGTAGCGAGGGGGAAGGCTTCCTGGTATTTCGTCTGGGCGAGCTCGATATCTCCTCTCTTCTCCCCCGTCGCGGCCGTTGCGGCAGAACGCGCCCGGTGGGACGGGAGGAGCAGCTCCCTGAGTCTCTTCCTTTCCCCTTCCCCTCTTCCCGCGACCCCCGCCTCCCCTCCACCAGAGCGACCCGTCCAGACCCTGTCCTTCCCGAATAGCTTCCCGACCCCCATACCCATCGCCAACCTCCGCTTCGCAGGCTCCGACCCCGGTCCTTGCTGCTCCATCGCCTCCCTAAACGCCTGACTCTGCTCCCTCGTCCTCTTCCTCTGTTTCCGGATACACCAACTCGCGCCTATCGCCACCAATACCAACACTGCCCCTACCGCCGGACCCGCGATCCAGCGCTTATCCTCCTTATCCACAAAATCCCCCAAACACGCGCCCGAACCATGCACAAACCCGCCTTGTCCACACTGCACCGACTTGCACTTGCCGCCCTGTAGAACATACCCGTCCGCGCAGGACGTACAGCTCCCGTCGCCCGCGCTGGAGCAGGAGGCGCAGGTCCAGTCGCATCCCAGACAGGATTTCGAGGTGGGGTCAAAGTAGGAAGAGCGGGGGCAGTGGTCTGTGCATATGCCGGAACGGAGGACGGGGAGGGTTGAGGGGCAGGTGAGGCAGGAGGAAGACGAGGGGGAGGAACAGGTCGAGCAGGATGGGTGGCAGGGTGTGCAGGTGCTGTTCAGGCCGATGGTGCCGGAGGGGCAGGTAGGGACGCAGAGGCCGGAGAGGGCGAAGGTCGTGCCGAGGGGGCAGCGGGTGCAGCTCGTGGAGGTGGTTTGGCACTCCGCGCATGTCGATGAGCACTCTGAAAGGTCAGCTCGTACCCCGGCTGACGCGAGAGGGGGAATGGTAGCTTACGTTGACATGTTCCGGTCCTGTCTGCTGATCCAGGCAAGAACCAGCCTGCCGAGCACCGCTTGACGCATTTGCCATTCTCGAGGAGGTACCCATCTGCGCAGGCGGAGCATTGGAGAGAAGCGAAAGTTGAGACTGATGAGAAGCTGGGTATGTTGCAGGCGGTACAGCCGGATGGACATGCTGTATCTGTCAGCTCTGGCCCGGTCCATCAACGAAAGACAAACAGTAGCGAGCTCACCATCACACTTCCCAATCTCGTTATTCGCGATAAAGACCCCTTGGACGCTAGCCAAGCTAGAGTCACAGACACCTTTCGAGTCGAGCCCGACGCATTGCCCTTCGAGGTTCATTCTTGGCGGAGCGCAGGAGAGGCAGTCGGACGGAGAAGGACCAGAGCAGGTAGAGCAGGCCGGGGAGCATCTGGAGTGTCAGCTCTAGGTCGAATTTCCTATGACCAGGAGCTGTTCTGGCATGGCCACTCACAATGAGCAAGAAGTAGTTGAAGTGTCCCAGTACTGTCCGTCTATACAGCTTCCGCGGGAAACACATCGAGCGGGGTCCGCAGTATTGAGCGTCAGGTTCGGACGACAGGAGGTGCAGATCGCTGTGTTGGCCGTGCCGTCTTTGAGGCGGCAGGTGGAGCATCCCGCAGGACAGGCTATAGATATCAGCTGATGAGCGGTTACTTCTACACTCTGTCGGTCCAGCTCACATCTGCAATTTCCGGTCCCGGTCTGAAAGAACCCTGGAATACATGTATTGCACTTCTTGTCGGAGGTGGTGGTGTTGGTCGAGAAGCCGGCGGAGCAGGTGCAATCGCCTGAGGTGGTACAAGTGCCGTGCGCGCAATTGCAAGCTACAAAATCAGCAAATTAACCCCGCGGAGAGTCCTGAGCTCAAAGGGGAGTTCGTCAACTGACCTGAGGCGTCCTTAGCCGTACCCAGGCATTTACCAGTCCCTGATAGCCCGCCATCGCAGACGGTACAGGCGGCATCACAAGCTGATCGATCAGCTATGTCCTCGACGCGTCATGTGGCTGCTAGCTGATGATAAAGTACCTTTGCAGGTTGATCCAAAGAAGCCTGGCGCACATTGCTCGCACTGACTCCCGGCCCACCCTGGTCTGCATTGACAGATCGCGGTGTTCGAAGCAGAGCGGGACGGGATGCAGAGACCGCCGGAAGAGCACGGGGGATCGCATACAGCTGACCACATCAGCTTGTTTTCACTGTGGTACAGTCGCGCAAACTCACTTGAAGATGCCTTGCTGATCCTTGTCTTGACGCCAGAAGGCAATTGTCCAGCATCCACCACCGGTCCCCACAACACCTCCCCATCCCCCGTCACGGCATACCAATCCTGCGGAAGGTACAGGCTCTTCCACCCTTCATCCGCTCGCCAGTCGAGTCCGCTGAAGCTCTGGACTGAGCCCCTGTAGACCGCCTGATCAAAGACGGCGGGTCGAGAGGGGTAGGTGAGGGTAATGGATTCGCCGTTCCGCCATGTGGTCTGATTGAGCGGGGCGGAAAGGGAGGACTGGGAGAGGGCGAGATCGTCGTATAGTGGGTAGGTGCCGGGAGTGAGATAATTGCGGGATGATCTATCGGTATAGAGCACTGAGGATGAGCTTGGGCGAGATCAGTATGGTAAGGGGGCTTACTGCTCGAAGAGGATTTGCCTTTGATGCAACCTTCTTGAGTGCAGACCTGAGCAGCGAGGACACCTGCACGCATTAGCTCAGATCGGTTCGGGGTAGCAATAGTGTCAGCTCACCCTGTAAGATGGCGAAGACAGCGCACAGCTGCGTGATGCTGGGTCTCTTGAGGTTGAGCATGGCGTGCAAATTTTGACTTGTTAGGAAATGATCAGTTGTAAGTAGGATGTGAGCAGTCCCTGCTAGATCGTCTACCCCCCTATATCTTTTCCTCTCTTCCCTGACCGCTTCCTCCCCCTCTCCTCTCTCGCTGTGTGGTGCCTTTTGATCCTTGTATCAGCGAACAATGAGCGAAAAGAGAAGAGGATGGCTCAACGAAACACACGGAGAAGAGGCTTTTGTTGACGTTTCAAATTGCTCCCGCTTTCCCACGATAGAGCACACCGTGGGCCAGGGTCAACGCGTCCAGGCCTGGCCTTGGCTTCTATTTGCTTCGCGTCCAGTACCCAGGAGCTATAGATTGCATACCTCGCCTGTCCATACCGACCTGGGCACTACACGCTGAAGCTACAGCACAAGGGAAGCTCAGACCCGATACTTTCCCCCCTGACACTGCCGCTCCTCGGGAGAGATACTGCCCAGCATGAATTTTGGCGGAAATCAATACGCTTCGATCTTCTCGACCAAGCTCTCCTCGGCGTATAATCAGCTCCGAGGGGACTTGGGTGCGCCGCAGACGGCAGGGGAGACAATTGGGAAGCTGGTAGAGAGGATACAGACGAGTCCAGCGGTGGAAGATAGGCGAACGGCGGTATTGGGACTGAAGGGGTTGAGTCGGGATTGGAAGGAGGTGAGCATACCGTCGAAGACGGAGTGGGGTCATGATGGGCAGAGTCGCAGCTGATCCTTCAGGATGTCGGGAACGCGGCGATGGAGAGCCTCTTGGCGGTGCTTCAGCACGATGCCCCTCATGATGTCGATAGCGCCAAAGCCGTCCTCGAGACGTTCATGCAGCTGTGCGAAGTGCCAGAGAAGGTTCGCTACACCTTGCTTGTATATCTTCGAGCCTCTAAGCTGACTGCTCAGCCCGCCAGAGACGACCCTGGACTCCGCTTCACCGACGTTTTTCTCTCAACCGCCACGCCCTTCCACTCCCTCCTCAACATGTTATCGACCTCCCCATCCTTCTATCCCCGCTTCTACACCCTCCAATTCCTCTCGCAACTCCTCACTTCCCGCCCTGCCCTCTCGCAGTCATACATCATGTCGGCACCGCCGCCCGGACTGGAAGGTATCCTTTCCATCCTCGACACACGTGCGCCCCCGCCGTCCTCGGCCCCAGGCTCAGCAGCGGGCGCTGCGGCAGGTGCAGGGGGGATGGGCGGAGGAGCGCGCGAGATGCTCAGGAATGAAGCACTGTTGCTGTTGCCGGTGATGGTGGCGGGGAATGCGGACTTTCAGAAGATCGTGGCGTTCTCTGGAGCGTTCGAGAAGCTGTTTGAGATTATTGACAAGGAGGGAGGAATTGATGGGGGGATTGTGGTGCAGGATACGCTGACAGCGGTTGGGAGTTTGCTGAGGTTCAACGTCTCGAATCAGGTAAGCTGTCGAACTCGTCGACTTGCGAGGACTAGCTGACGGTGCAGAACTATTTCCGCGAGCTCTCACTCATCCCGTCGATCCCGCCAATTCTTGGCTTCCCCGCTGGATTGACTGCGGATGCGCAATCACCAGACGACTACTGCTTACAGTACTGGCCCGAGCAAAAGATCCACAATACAGGTCTGGTGCTTGGTCTGATCCGGATGGTCATTGGCGGTCCAGGGGGAACCAACCAGGTTAGATTCTATCTTGCGTTCCTCCTGGTGATCACATCGGAAGAATGAGCTTATTCTTCAGTCCTCAATGGCTTCATCCAACGTCACTCGTGCTCTCGTCGAACTCTCTCTCTCCTCCAATGCGCCCAACAGCATCAAATCCCAATCCCTCAACACCCTCACACCCATCCTCCTCTCTTCCACTGCAAACCAGAACCTGCTTTCTTCGTTGCAGCTTAGCCCGCTCGTGCCCGTTCCAGCGGACGACGCGAATCCGAACGGCGGGTTCGTCCGGGAGGGAGCAAGACCTGGGGTCGTTACGCTGGTAGATAGCGTAGTGGAGGGAGATGCGGCTGGAGGGCGGAGCTTGAGGGGTCGGGCAGCCGGAGTGAACATGTTCGAGGTGAGCTGTGATGGTCGGACGCGCCGAGATAGCAGCTGATAGATCAGGCCTATGTGACGGGCAACGATGATGCCCGTCTAGACCTCCTCGCCTCCCTCACACCCTCCGACTCCCCCTCCGCAGGCTCCACCATCCTCTCCGGCCTGCTCGACCTCCCCTCCACCTCGTCCACTCCCTTTGACCCATACCGCCCCCTCTTCGCCTGCCTCCTCCTCGCCCACCTCCTCCGCTCCTCCGAGCACGCCAAGAAACTCGCTCGCGAAATCACACTCACCCCGCCCGGCGGGGAAGAAGAGGACAAGGCGAGCCTGATCCAGCTTGTGGTCGGGAACCTCATGATGGCGTCCCGAGAACAGGCGGAGGCGGTGAATCGGACGGCGAAGGATGGGATCAGGCCAGAAGGGTCGGAAGGGATGGACGAGGAGGATTGGACGAGGGTCATGGTCGGGTATTTGGTGTTGCTGTGTACGTGGTTGTGGGATAGTCCGAGGAGCGTCAAGGAATTTTTGGGGGAGAGTGCGAATTTGCAGATTGTGAGTTGTTAAGACCTCAAGAGCCTGGTCCACCTGCGAACCTGGATTAGAGGGTAATAGCTGATGAGTATAGCTCATTCAACCCATCACCCAAACGACGGGCATAGATCCGCTCGTCCAGGGCCTGAGCGCGTTCCTCTTGGGTGTATGCTACGAGTTCAACCGTGAACCCGGAGAGATCACTCGGTAAGTCCTACCTCTCTCTCGCTTTCTCTGGCTTCATTTCGTCGACTCAGTGCAATGTCGCTGATCGGCAGCGCGACACTCCACCCAATCCTCCACTCCCGTATAGGTCCGGACCAGTTCGTATCCCGCATGGCCCGGCTGCGTGAGGACCCCCGATTCCGCGCCGTCCAGCCCGACGCGTTCGACACGGACGGCGGAGCGGCGGACCACCCAGTGGCTGTGCCGGTCAGGGATGTGCAGGAGGGAGCAGAGGGTGGGGAGATGGGTGTGGAAGAGGATGAGGGGCTGGAATTGTGGTTTGATTGGGCGTTTGTGGACTTTTGGAAGAATCATTATTGTGAGTCCGGATCTCATTTTGCCGGGAGTGGTGCGAGCTGGAGATGTTGACGAGTATGGGCTGCTGCTGATCTGCAGATACTATCCAGAGGAGTATCGCCATTGAGCCAGATGCGGTCAGGGGATCAGGACGTGAGTTAGCATGCCCTCATCCAGGTACGGATGAGTTCTCAAACTGACAGACGCAGCTTCATCCAGCGACGAAGGCGAGACTGCGTCCATCATCATGTCCCTGCGCCAGAAGCTCAAGGCGCAGACGGACGAGGTGATGCAGCTTCAATCTAGGCTGTCGAAGATCAATGACGAGAACCGGGCAGAGGTGAATACGCTGTATACTCCGCTTTTAAGGGGTACACGCTGACTCTATCGCAGAAGGAAAAGCTATCGAAAGAGGTCTCCTCCCTCACCGAACAACTCTCCACCCTCTCCACCTCCCTCACCACATCGGAGTCTGCCCAAAAAGACCAATCCGCCCACCTCGACTCGCTCACTTCGCAGCTCGAAGCCGAGCGCGCCAAGTCCGCATCCACCTCTTCTCTCTCTTCTGACCTGGAACGCACACAAGCCGATCTCAAGACGACGAAAGAGATGCTCTCGGCGATGGAGAAGAGGGCGGAGGAATCTGAGGCCAAGTTGAAGGAAGCGGAAGAGCGGGTGGAGGCTGCCGAGAAGGAGGCGAGGGAGAGCTTTATTAGGGCTCAGTCGGCCGAGGTGGCGCTTGAGTCGGTGAAGAGTGCGAGTGGGGGAGGGGCGGGTGGGAAGAAGGGCAAGAAGGGTGGTGCGGCGGCGGCGGCGGCTGCTGCTGCTGCGACTCCTGCTGTGATCGTAGGAGGAGGGGAAGAAGAAAAGAAGAGGATCGAGGAACTAGAGAAGGAGTTGGAAGGTGTCAAGGGCAAGATGGGGGAGAATGAGAAGGAGCACGAGGATCTACTGGTTTTACTCGAGGAGATGAGTGAGAAGAGGAAGAAGGATAGGGAGCGGATCAAGACGCTAGGCGGGGAGGTTAGTGAGGATGAAGAGGAGGAGGAGGAAGAGGAGGGTGAAGGGGAGGACAAGGCATGATTTGGATATTGGGTCACTGGAGACCATCCTTCCTTCCTTCCGATATCCTGTACTTTTTGTACAGGGCTTTGCAGTGCGATCTCACAGGCTCACTACTGCCGACTCAGTACTGAATGCCTGATTGTCAGACCACGCCGTTTCGCGTATCAAGGTCTTGTTGAATTAGGTGAGGTGTGCTGATTCCTCTGCTGCAGCTGGCCGAGAATCTACTCCCTGCTGAGCGGTAAGGAGCGGTACCGAGCATCTCCTAGGCTCGGTTCAAGCCCCCCCAACTCCTTGCTTCACTTCAAGCTTCACGACGGGGGTCGACTTCAGCGATGGAGGAGCATCTCTGAGCATCTCTCCAGACAGAATTAATCTATTACTCAATGTAAGCATATCTGCACGACCCGGCTGGTCGGCCCGGCCGAGTCGGGACACCCTTGATTCCTCACATGTACTCGGCAGTTACTCGGCTCAGGAGTCAGCATCTCTCAGCATACCTGATAGGACCCTGGCCAGTCCCTGACTTCATGCCGTTTCAGCTTGTTTTCGATGGAGGTTTCGTAAACACCGAGATACCATACTTGGAGTCGTACCTCACCTTCAGATCCGCCGTGCCTGCCGGGTCTGTCATATGGTACTAAGCTGAGGTGATACGTACCCGCATGTAGTTGCTGCGCATGCGTGAAGCCGGTTTTCAATATGCGTTGTTTGCATGCAACACCGCTGCCTCATCAAGCTTCGTTTCCCAATCCTGCATCTGTCCTCTCAATCACAGCCCGTGTCGAGCGGCCCTCTCACTACATCCCTCTCTCACTCAGTCCACCCCTCGCCGCATCATCATGTTGGTCAAGACCGTCTTCATCATCCTCAGCCTCCTTACGGCGATGTGTCAGGCCACAGCCGTGCCCGCCGGAGCCGCGGGCGCGGGCGCGGCGGAGAGAGGCCTCGACATGGTCCCATTGGATCATGGTTCAGCCACGGTCGGCGCCTACATCCCTACGATCCTCAGAGACCGGCAGACCAACAGGCAGGACATTATCCGTCGTGCCACTCGGCGCCTGACTGCAAAACGGGCCTACTCCTCCGTCTCGTTAGTCGTCTCCGTTCACGTTCCATCTGATCTGCGCACGCGCGACACCGGACAGTAATCCCATCCGCGGCCAATGTGGTGATGGTATATCATAAGCCGACATGCTGACACCTTCCAGTCCGAACGGCTTCGTCGGTAACATGTTTGTTGTCCAAGTCGCGGGGTCAGGGTCATACCTTGGTCGGGCCAGTCCCACCGACTCCCTCGTTACCGGCTATACCCTCGCGGACGCTTTGCGTTTCACCTTTGACTCTCAATCCCGCCTCGTCTCGTCAAGCGAAATACGTACGTCCACCCGATTATCCCACTTCTCTTCCACTCCTGCGATTATGATTCATCTGGACGACAAGTAGAGATATGAGAAGTAGGGCACAAGCTGAAGAAGATGACGTGTAGTGGCCTCTTCCAGTCCCAACACCGCTCCCCTTTATACCCGCTCGCAAGCCTCACTGGACAGCAACAGTAATTACGCACCGCTCACATGTCGGATCGACTCGGCAAGCGTGCTCTCATGTACTCGCTTCGACCCCGCACAGCCTGGCGAGTTCTGTACTGCCGGAGCTCAGGTCCGATTTGCAACCACCGGCTTGTGCGGTCGGAACCCGCGCATCTCCCTCACGCTGGTTGACGTGTAGGAGAGGCGGATTGAGACAGTCAGAGTAGGGAAGGATAGTCAATGTTCAGGGTGGGACGCTATGTTATAATCGTACGACTGCTTTATACCCTTGGCAATTTCAAAATGTGACCCACAGTCTCATGAGGGACAGTATTTATTAGCACAGTAGGTAAATTACGATGGGTGCATGTCTGTATCGCTGGGGACCCCAAGGAGAGCGAGGGAATCGTATACATGACCACTATTACTCCTCATTGCAGCCTCCATGTCTTTAGCCAGCCCTCATCATTATACTCCCCGTATATGTATGGTACACGTGAACGGTCAAGTGCAGGGCTTCAGGCGTAAACCTTCTAGAGGACCATCAGCCTAGATCCTAGTCCAGACGCATCGGCACAAGCGAGGTACGCACCTTGATCCTGTCTTCATAGTGCTTCTGGATCGTCCGACGTTGCAGCTCTATCACACACATCAGCATGATTCCCCTTTCCGGCAGACATCAGATCCACTCACTCTGCGCAGCCGTTAAGAACCCAGATTCGGGCGTCCATTCCTCCTCGGTCAACACCGCAGCTGGGGGAGGGGAAGAGGAGAAGAAGCGGATCGAGGAGCTAGAGAAGGAGCTCGAAGGTGTCAAGGGCAAGATGGGGGAGAATGAGAAGGAGCATGAGGATCTTTTGGTATTGCTGGAGGAGATGAGTGAGAAGAGGAAGAAGGATAGGGAGCGGATAAAAGCGCTAGGCGGGGAGGTTAGTGAGGATGAAGAGGAGGATGAAGAGCTGGAGGTGGATGATGACAAGGAGGATAAGGAATGAGGGGGACAATTTTCCCTATAGCAAGAGGGGATGTGCTTTTCTTGGCTGTCTTGATCGACTACTGATGATGCTTTGGCTGACGCTTCAATGGCACCAATCGTTTGGCTCTTACCCTCCACTCATCATGTACCTGGGCAAGTAGCCTGCGCGAATCCATAAGCGGGGTGAGGCGGTGGAGGGAGTCGTCCAATGCCGCTACCGCCTCATGGCCATCATGAGTCTGTGCCGCGATGTTTGTGGGCTGAGGGCTAGGTACGTCCAGGCCGCTCTTGGCCATCGCTCAGGGAATGTCAATGTATATCGGGACCAGTGTAATGTTCTCCCGTACTCCTGCTTTTCGGCTTCGTCCGCAATCTAATCTACTCTTCCGCTCCAAAGCATGCTCCCAGTCCCTGACTACCCGCAAACCCAGCCAACACACTATGCTCTTCACTCCTTTCCTCACGCTCCCCTCCGTCACCAGTCACTTCGGCGGGGCCGCCGGGTTCCCGCCAGCCGCAGACGACCACAGCCCGGCCTTCCTTCTTCACCCCGAGAACATACTCCGACTCGGACCTTTAGGCCTTACGATCTTTGACTCGCAGCCTGTGCCTGGATCTGACACCGTTCAATTCGGTCAGATCTTACATCAGGGCAAAATCAGCCGACGATCTACATCCCTTGCCCCTCCAGTCTTTTGGGGCAAATTGGGGGACTCTTGTAGATCCTGCTTACTCCGATCCCTTCAGTTCGCTTCATTTCGAGGTGGGCTGACGAACTGACGGCAGCAGCTACGGCAGCTTTAGGGCTGGCTGAATCAGGCACCGGCACCGATGAGTGGCCCGGCCCCGTGGTGAATGTGCACATGAGTTAAATTTCGTTCCTGGAATCCTGGCCATTCTGCAATTGCCCGGAGTGGTAATTCGCATGCCGCTCTGCAGCGCTTGGCTTCCTCGAAGCGGTAGATTCCTGGCAGAAAACTTGTCCGTGTGACGAGAGATCTGCATCCGGCTCTCTCGCTACTCGCTTCCGTGTATATAGGGGGTCCCACGGCTCCCATTGCCGTTCCAAATTCGCTTCCGAAGGCTGCCGACCAGGAGTCAGAACAGGAGTTCTGCTAATGCCCTGCCAGGAAGGATCTGTACCTCCAACACGATGCAAGACTCACGTATAAATACTCACAAGATGCAGAATCTGTCTTGCCCAGTACCCCTGCTTCATCAGCAACTCGACCACGCCGCTTTCCCTCAATTGCTTGGACCTCACGTTACGCAACCTCACTCGTCTCACCATGCTCCTCACCCCTCTCCTCGCAATCCTCTCAATCACCTCGGCGCTTTGCCGGGCCGCTGCGGTCCCCGTCCCACCTATTAGAGACGATGTGCCCACGCCCTTCTCTCTCCATTCCGACCCGGATCTCGCGGTCTTGACTCCACTCCCCAGCGTCTTACCAGTCAAATTGCGTCAGACTACCAAGGAGGACATTCTTCGCCGGGCGACTAAAAGGGTGACCGCCCCTCGGGCCTTCTCATCCACCTCGTAAGTCCCACTAGTGTCTGTGTCTGTGACCGGCCGCGGTGATCGGGTGCTGATAGAAACAGCCCCAATGGCTTTACCGGCAAGGCATTCGTGCTTCAGCGAACTGGCAGTGGATCCTACCTCGGCCAGACGGCAACCACCGCCACTCTCACTCAGGGTTACACACTCCAGACGGCGACGCGATTCATCGTTGATTCTCAAAATCGGGTCGTTACGGAGACCGGTGGTCTGATCTGTAAGTTCAACGCAAGGCTCCGTTTTTGCTCGATCAGATGCATATGGCGCCAACGTCAACTGCGCGATACTTTAGCTCACCACGCAGTATACACGCTCAGCGCCAGCACCGGTCCGTCCGAAATCAGAACCGGAGATACAGCTACCGCAACCGCCAATGCCCTGACGTGCAAGAACAACTCGTCCAACTCTCTCTCCTGCACTCGCTTCGCCGCCGCCACGCCCGGACAATTCTGCCTTGCCCAGGGTTCGACAAGCCCAGATGCGGGAGAAACGGTCAAAACAGTGGCTGGCTTTGGCAATACATGTACATCGTTCAAGGTCTTATCTCTCACTGTGGTGGACATTTAGGCGGGCAGCTTTGGTAGAGGCGGTGGGGATAGGGGAGGGGAGGTTACTTTTTGGGGCTTTGGTGAAGTAGGTATTGATGGACTTGATGATCAGATTAGACCTTATATTTATAGTTACGTCGATGAACGATCAGGTAGTTCAAGATGGGACTATCAATCTGCAATCCGTTGTGGAGCTGCTACGCGGTGAGCTCAGGTCAGAGGCTACTCTCGGAGTTTCGTGCGCGCCGCTGTCAGGATCAGAAACTGCTGGTTGTCTCGGGGTACGTATCGGAGTCAGTGATCAGACGAGGTCTGTCAGTACTACAACTACTAGCAGAACGTCCATCCGGAAAGAGAAAGTACGAGTATCTCTCACATGACCCATTAATCACACGTCTCCATTACGCCTCCCCTGACCCCTAATAATCATCATCATTGCCGAAAGACACTCCCCCTTCTTCTTCTCTGGTATTACAAATGAATTCGCCGTGTCGGGAGCTCAAGCTCACGCGTAGACCTTCTGCGTGGATATCAGCTTCAGCAGCAGACTTGTCTATGAGTAGACTCACCTTGATCCGGTCCTCGTAGTGCTTCTGAATCGTCCGACGCTGGAGTTCTGCGCACATCAGTGTGCGCCCCTTGTGATTACTAGGCGGCAACTCACTCTGCGCAGCCGTCAAGAATCCCGATTCGGGCGTCCACTCCTCCTCCGTCAAAACCACCGCCTCGAGCAATTCCATCCCCTTCAACCCCTGCTTCCTGCCTACATCATTCAACTCCTTCAAAACCGCATTCACCACCTTTTCATCCTTGCACATCTCCTCCAAATCCTCGCCGCTCCCCATCCCCTGCTTCTGGACCCACTTGGGGAAGTTCTGGGGGTGCGCCACGACGACCATGGCCGGCTGGTTGTGCTCGCCGTTCGCAATGATCGCGCCGTTCGCGACGAGGGGGCACGACTTGTAAATGGACTCGAGGTGCTCGACGGCGATGTACTCTCCGCCCGAGAGCTTGATGAGATTCTTGAGCCGGTCGATGATCGACAAGGTGCCGTCCTTGTTCCACTGGCCGATATCGCCCGTCTTGAACCATCCGTCCGACGTAAAGGCCTCCTCGTCCAGATCCGGGCGCTTAAAGTAGCCTTTGAAGATGGCAGGTCCGCGCACCCAGATCTCGCCCTGGGGAGGAGAGTTGGTAGAGAAGTATTTGAGCTCGGTCGCGTCGACGAGCTTGACTTCGGCGGCGGGGACGGGACCGCCCACGGCGCCAACGACGGCCCAGGAAGGGTGGAGGATAGCGGCCATGGCGGTAGATTCGGTGAGACCGTAGCCTACAATCAGCCACGTTCCTTTCTGTGCAGCACTGTACTCACCCTGGATCATCTGGACCAAAGCGGTGTTGAGGAATGTCTGGGTGTTGCGGCTGACCGCTCCACCTCCGTTGAAGAGATACTTCAACTTTCCGCCCGTCTGCGCCCGCACCTGATTGAAGACCACCGCGTCCGTCAAACCCGCGATACCCGGTATACCATATTGCACCGCGCTTTGCTTGGCGGACAGCGCCCAGTTGAAGACGGACTTCTTGATCGCTGGACCCGCCTCGACTTTCGAGAGAACACCCTTCCGGATGAGCTCCCACACCGCCGGGACACCGACCATGATTGCCTGCGTGTCAGCTCGACGTTTCGATCAGAACAGGACAACCTTACAGGTCGGAGCTCGGCAATATCGCCCTTGCATTCCCGAACGTTGGCGTCGGTCAAAGTCTTGACTTTACCGTACCCGATTCCGATACCGGCAAAGACGAACGAGTTCTCGACGACGAATTCGAGAATGTGGGCGAGGGGGAGGAAGGCGAGGTAGGTCATGTCGGGTTTGAGGATGTCGTACAGGAGGGTCCAGACCGAGCCGACTGTTAGTGTCAGCTAGCGCCCACATCCTTGGAAGCGAGTGGTAGACAGGAAGCTTACTGGCAGCGGTGACATTCCGGTGAGTCAACAATACACCCTTGGGCGTACCAGCTATACCCATCAGCTATATCCCCACCCTCTGCGGCAAAACAACTTACTAGACCCCGAGGTGTACATGCAGCAGTAAACATCCTCCGGCTTGGCCTTGACCGCCTCCTTCATGTTCTCCTTTCCAATCCGAATCACCTCATCCAGGTGCACAACCTTGATGCCCTCCTTGGCCGCCTCGAGTTTCGCCACCACCCCCTCCTCGGCCTTGCCGTCATACACGACGAGCTTGACGCTGGCGCACTTGGAGATGATCTTGGTGAGGGTCGGGAGGAGGTCGGCGTTGGTGAACATTCCTCGGACCTCGGTCTCGTTCAGACTGTGCGTCAGGCCGTCAGGACCGAGCGAGTCGTAGGCTGTGCAGATGGGGACCGCATTAAAGGCGCAAGCGTGGGACATGAGCATCCAGTTACGGCTGCCTCGTCAGCTTCTATCCCCCTTCCCGCCTAAGATAGTACTCACGAGGTGCCCGCGTAAATGTTGAAGTAGGTCTCCCCCTCGCCACCCGACCCCAACTCCCGCAATCCACTCCCAATCTGCTTGGCGAGCTGCAAAGCCCCCTCATACGACACCCAGTCATAAGGCTTGAGTTTGAAGTAGCTCCACGTCTTGGTCTGCTTCTCCTCCTTGCCACCGACCATCTTGGTCACCACCTTGTCTTCGTTGATGACCTTGTCGGTCTCGCGGGAACCGAAACCTTGCTTGGCGCCGTGGGTTCGAGCGGCGTAGAGGAGGACATCGTGCACTGTGTCTATACCGGGAGCGGGTTCTGAATGGTCAGTCGCCACCTCTGAGGGGAAGATAGAAAGATAGCAAGAGGGGGAGGGAGGGGAAAGGGAACTCACGCGTAGTGAGCTCTTTAACGGCGTAAGAGCGCCGAACGCGCGTCTCGCCTTCCGGCTTGGGCTTGTTGGCGTCCACTTCCCAAGACGCGGGCTCCTTTCCTTTACGGGGCGCCATGTTGCTGTGGTGAAAGGGTGGAGTGGCGGGTCGTCAGGTGGTAGGTACGAGTGGACGATAAGGTGGTCGTCTGCTCCGAGGTCGTTGGGCTTGCGTTCTTTGATTGCTGCTAAAATGCGAGTGCCGCTTCTGGAGCTGAGGAGTGAGGTGAAGGTGATGTAGATGTATAGAAGCAAGAGAGTTGACGTTGAGAAGGGAGGGCGAGCAATCAAAGCGCTCGCCAGCGAGCCGAGGCACAGGTCAGAGCCCAGAATGACATGATCCTGCCCAGAATTCCCCAAAGCGGTAACTCCGGAGCCCCGCCAAGATGACCGTGTCCCTTCAAAGCCAAGATCCTCCGTCTCCCCCTGTCTCGAGCATGCTATGCTGCTTTCCTCCGCTCCCGCCTCCGCCTGTCAGCAGGTCAGCTGACTGAGTTGTCTGTTACACAGTCAGCGTATATTGATACTGCTGTGTGGGATTACAAACATAGGAGGACCAGTCAGACTGTCAAAGGAGGTTCGGATTGTGATCGGACACCACGTCATCGTTCCTGCCCGGCCTGCCCAAAACTCTATTTACCCCACACGTTTCAGCCACCCCGCGTCCCGCGCCGCATTCTTTAAAAACAGCCTATTGTTCTCGAGGGAACAACGATCCATCGACGATCTCTCCCTCCTGCGGAGGCACAAGGCCCGCTGAAGCGCTCTGAAACATGTACTGACGTATCGGAGGGAAGATCAAAAGGCTCCAGCATGCACATGGGCGACTGCAGGTCGAAGTATAGACTGACAAAGCGCGGTTGCGAGGATACGGGCTGGTCTTGTACATATAAGTCTTCGCCGCCTTACCACTTGACCTACACTTCTTGCACTACTTTGCTGATCATATCGTCACCTACCATCATCTCACCAATATGTCGACCCCAGCTTTGACGCGGCCGCGCCGCCTGGCCAATCACCCATACGCGACCCCACCTACCTCATCCTCCGAGACCGAGCTGGACTCGCCTGTCGACTATCCCGTCTCTCCTACCGATCCTACCATGGACCACGTCCTCGTCCACTCCGAGTCCCTAGACTCCGCCGGAGCCGGTGCCGGGATTGGCGGAGAAGGAGAGGGTGTGAGTAGGGCACCGTCCAACTCTAGCTTTTTCAATAACGTCTTCCTCGATACCCCGGATAAGCAAATGACTCGCCCGCTCAAGGTGAAGAAGAGGGCTATGGATAGGGCTGCGCCTGTCGGACCAAGTGAGTTCTTCATATCTCTCTGTATACGCCGGGCTGTCCAGCGGTTGAACAAAGCTAATACCTACAGCTAGGATGAGACGTCGATCCACGCACTCCCTCCCTCGCTCTCCCGTCTCCCCGACCTACCCCTCCACTCTTCCTCACCGCTCCTCCGGCCTCCTCAGCGCAATCAACCACTCCAACCTGGCCCGGGACAATTCGACCGCCTCATCGGCGCACCGAGCCATCACGCAGAGCTTCTACGCCCTCTCCCCTGCTCTGAGCACCTCCCCACTCCCTCCTGTCCCGCTCATCACCCATTCATCCGCCACTCCTTCCCCTCCCTCGTCTCGCTCCTCATCAGCCAGCTCGGCGATCCATCTTGGATTGGGCCGGTTCGCCGCGTTCGACCCGTCCGTCCTTCCCGGTCCGTCCCCGCCGACATCGCCCGCTCTCACCCCTGGATCTGGCGCATTCACCCCTCCCCCGCGCCATCCCGGCGCATCGGCGAGCGTATGCGCCGGAGCATCCAAGCCCCTCCCCGCTTCACCTATCACTCCCACTCGGGCACCCTCGAAAGCTGCCAAACTGCTCGGAACAGACGTACCCCCGCTCCCCCTCCCGCTCAAGCATCACCCGCACTCGCGCTCCCTCTCCGACCGCCTCCGCTCCGCCGCCCCCTCCACGCGCGCCAAGAAACCACAGCACTTCCGTCCCCTCCCAAACTCCACCCTGGTCGATATCCAGCGTTTCTTCGGGGACGTGCCGAAACCCTCAGCGAAGCCGCCTGTCCGGAAAGGCATACTCAAGACGCACGGGGCAAGGGCCAAGGTCACTGCTGCGTCGATGGCTTTGCGGGACGAGGATAAGGCGGTTCCGCTTGCTGGCAAAGGGGACGGGCACCAAGATGGAGAAGGAAGGATGTGGTTGGACGTGGAGGAAGAACAAGAGTTTGCGTGGTTGATGTCTGATCTGACGTCGGAGTTGACCCCCGGACAGCGGGCGAGGGTGGAGCGTGCGGCTGGGCTGGGGAGGGAGGTGATCGGGGAAGAAGAGTGGGGGATGGAGGAGTTCACGAGTGTGCTGGGGATGAAGAAGGCGGGTTTGGATTCGCCCCGGAAATCCCCAGCGGAGAGGAAGAAGGACAAGGGAGGGACAAAGGTGTTTGAGAGTTTCCTCGATCTCGGACTGGAGGATGAGCCTGTATCGGAGATAGCGAAGAGCCCGGCGGAGAAGGAGGCGCCAGTGGACGCCCAGCCAAAGATGGGCAATCGAAGCATCTCCAATCCCGTCCTCCTCTCTCCCTCGTCCCTCCACCCCGGTACCGGTAGACCTACCGCCGGTCTCGCAGCCCGATCGGTATCCACCCCTGCCCGACCTCCTCGGCCTCCTGCACCGACCGCCGTTCCTCCTATCCGTCCCTCCACCCCGCCCCGCCCACTCCGACCTGCCCCATCCGGAGTCGGTGTCGGGTCTACCTCGCCTCAACGCCCCAAACATCGTCCCCCACCTCTGGACCTCGCACACCTTCCCCCGACCCGCGGTCTCCCCATCGCCATCGCCGTCGCCATCAATATCCCTGGCCCCGGTGCCCGCCCGCTCTCCCTCGAACCTGCGCCTACACCACGTACAGCCACCCACTCCAAGTCTCGGTCGGTGGATAGCCCAGTACTCCCCGTGCTGGTCAGGCCGGTACCTACCGATATCCCCGGCTCGGCGGGGGAGATGGTATTCCCAAGTCCGTTGTTTGTCAGCTATGGCCAGCGGGCGCCAGGACAGGGGAGAGCGGAGATGGCAGGGAGGGTGATCATCAATCACCCGTCTGGCGTTCCCAGACCTCCCACGACGCCGTTCAAGCACCCTCGGCGAGCGCCTATACCCGGCGCGGGCGGTAGCGGTGCAGTACCGCCCGTTCCTTCCCTGTACTTCTCCTCACCTCACCGAAGCGCCTCAGTCTCAACTACTAGCATGGGTCCGGGGACAGTGGAAAGGATCGAGAGGCCTCAGTGGGGCAAGACGGAGCGCGAGCGCATGATGGATTTGAAGGGTATGATGGATAGTGCTCCACCCGGACAGGGTGGGAGGGGGGGACGAGGCGCAGGGTATGCGGACGAAGGAGTGAGCTACTTTGAGCCGCCGTCCCCGACTGGACCGGGTGGGCGGTTGGGGGCCAAGGCGAAAGCGGGCGGGGCGTGGTTCAAGAAGGTAGTGAGGTTGTAGATGAGGGAGGGCGGGATCTGTGGGAGCTTGAAGTGAAGCCGGGTCTGTGGTGTCAGTAGAGTGACTTTATACTAATAGTCAGCATATAAGTTTGATCAGATAGGTAGATACATATTCGCACATGCACATGCTATACGCTATGAGCTATACAACTTCGGCATGTTGATTGTCCGCCATCCAGGCCTCAATCTTCGGCACGACCTATGCCCGTCGCCGTCTAGCTCGGCTCAAACATACTCGCACTGACCCTCGCCCTCCGATTCTTCTTGACAACCGTCACTTTCGCCGCACCCGCCACCTCCTCCCCTTCCTGTCCATCCTTCAAGTCGCTCTCGGCCCCATCGCCCAGCCCCGCTCCTGCCTCACCCGTCGCTATCTTCCCCTTCACCCCAGTCCCGGTCCCGGTGCCCGTGCCCGGACCTTCCTCCTCCTCATACAACACACTCTTCGGCGGTAACCGCATCGATCCACCCCTTATCTCTGCTGGATCATCCGTACTATCAAGATTGATCAATCGTCTTGGTCGTCTCTTCTTCCCTTGCCCAGCCCCAGCCCCAGCCCCAGCCGCTCCAGTGGCACCGGTAGCTGAGCTAGGCGTAGGTGAAGCTGGTGCGGTCAAGGGTGATGGTTGGCCAGAGGCCGGTTTTGACCTAGGGCGAGAAGGACCCGCCTCCGTTTCCGCTTCCTCATGACCGAGATTAGATGGGCGGTGCGAGAGCGTAGGCGTAGCAGAGACTGATCCGTTTGGCCGGGATTGAGGTGGTTTCGATGCCACCACCGACGTCGAGCCGATCAGAGGAGATGCCATCCCCGCCGGCGCGGTCGGGTTCTTCCTGTGCCCCGACCCCGCAACTGGCCTCCCCCGCCCACTCGCAGCGAGCGCAGCATCGATACTCCTTTTCTCGTTCCACGAGAACGCCGTATCGTCCACGATGACCTCCCTTCCCTCTTGGGCAAACATCACCCCTAGCTCCACTCTCCACCCGTCCCCGCCTCCTCCTCCTCCGACTCCACCCACAGCAGGAGCATTGGGCGATGTAAACTCATTACCCGCAACCCACACCTCTTTGACTTTTGGTAGAACCGCCAACCTCCCCACTTCCCCCACTTCCACCAGGTCGTTATACCGTACATCGACGCGCTGGAGGGAGGGACAGCGGTCCAGCCCGACCAGGCAGTCGATCCGGTTATGCGAGATATTGAGAGTGGTCGTTGGGCCGACGAGGGCGAGAGGGGCGTTCCGGACGGATGTGATGAGATTGTAGGAGAGATTGAGGGAGGCGAGGGAGGGTAGGGAGGAGAGCGAGGAGGGGATGGCGTTGAGAAGGTTGTGCGAGAGGTCGAGGGAGGAGAGGTGGGTCAGGGGGAGGGACGGCAGGGCGAGGAGTGAAGTGGACGGGAGGGAGAGGTGGCGGAGGTGAGGGAAGCGAGGGGCTGGTGGGGGCGGTGTTGAGGCTGATTCTGCCGAAAGGCCGGGGTTGGACGATACAGCCGGCGAGGATGAGGGAACGGTGAGGAGCTCTTCTATCCAGTCGTCCCCGTCTTGCACGTCCCGGACGGTCAGACTTCGCATGGTCAGACTTGGGGGTATGAGCAACGCTCTCGGATCGTACGCTTCCAGCTCCAGCCTGGGGCGTCAGCTATCTCATCCACAATCACACTGTGATGCGAAAGACAGGAGGAGTTAGCTCACACTTGGAGATTCCGCAGTACGTCCAGAGGCACCCTGACATCCACTCCGCCCAGCTGTGTGTATCCGCCCGCCTCGATGAGCTCCGCAATGGGCGGGTCGGAAAAGAACGGTGGGTGGATAAGGAGTGCAGGGAGGACATTGAACCATGAGTACAGAGCCAAGAGGATTTGGTCTGCGAGTCAGCTTGAGCTTGCAGCTCCCTGCGCAGGAGCAGTAGAACAGCTGTGAGCTCACCCTCATTCGGCTCTTCTTTACCCCACCACCCCTTCATCCCCCCCGTCACCATCCCCATCCCCATACTCCCCACGCTCACACTTCGCATACTCCCCACCCAGCTCCTCACACTCTGCACATCCCCATCCGTGCCCCTCCCCTCCCGCTCCGCCGCGCCTCTCGCAGTGAAGGGTACTCCATCCTCCACGGGCACGTCCGTCCTCCCCACATGCGCCAAATTCTGCGGGAGGGCCTGCCATCTCAGGAGGAGATACAGGAGCCGATCTGGCGGTAGGCGGAGCGTGAGGGGTCGTATGGGTCCTTTTGGCGCAGAAGGGGACCCGAAGCCTAGTGTGAGTGGGACTTTGAGCGATCGGGAAAGGGGCTGGGACGAGGGGTCGAGACCGAGAGTCAGGAGAGTGTACGATTGTTGTAGGACGGAAGGGGGTGGAGGGGCGCTGGGGGCTAGTCGGGGGAGGTTGGTGCGGAGGTATTTGTGGAGGATGAGGAGGTAGTCTTTGCCTGGTAGAGGAGCGTCGGGAGGCTTGGAGCGGGTGAAGAGGTCCGCCATTGTCGCTCTTTAGGTGTGAAGGTGTATCAATGAGGCGAGAAGCTTAAGCATGTCCGAGCGCACTCAGCGCACGGGGCGAAGTGGGGACAAGCGTGGGAAGGTGACGTAGAATGACGGCATCTCGGTGGCCGGTTACAAGTCGGTCAGCGGCAGCGACGACGGCCAGAACGACGACGACGAAGGGTGGAAAGTCGACATCAGCACTCTACACATGTCTCGACGAGCTCTCACTTGCCTCTCTCCATCACTCAGCTCTGGTATTGCCCGTCCAGCCGTCAGAATCACCAGAAACTTCGCTGCGGCTCGTCCACAAGCACTCTATTCAGCTCCCAATACGAATCTATTTCCAGCGGCCTATACCACCTCAGCAGCACCGAGCAAGATGAAGGCTATTCTGATCAAAGATGGGAAGGGACCGGCGGAGAACTTGTACTTGGGGGAAGAAGCGACGCCCGAGCCAAAGAAGGGCGAAGTGCAAGTCAAGGTGAGCTGACCTTGTCCTCGCGCACCATGAACCAGCGGAATGACGGAGCTGACTCTCCAGATCAAGGTAGATGCCGACGGTCCCAACGTTCTGGTCTAGTCAGGAGCTGATGTCCAGACCTTCGGACTGAACAGGATGGACCTCATGCAGCGGGAAGGCAAGTACCCGCTCCCCGCGGGCGCAAGCAAGACGATCATGGGTGTAGAGTTTGCCGGGACGGTCACCAAGCCCGGAGAGGGGAGCGACAAGTTCAAGGAGGGGGATGAGGTCTTTGGGTTGGCTTACGGGGTGAGCTCGATCATTTCTGCCCTTGTATGAAGCTAAGGAGCTGATGTGACAGGGAGCATACGCGGAGTATATCTGCGCAAATGAGGCTATGCTTTTGCCTAAGCCGAAAGAGCTGAGTTGGGTACAGGCGGCGGCGCTTCCGGAGAACTGGATGACAGGTGAGTCGACGGTCGAAGGCGGAGGATGGAGACTGACTGTGGAAGGAGCTTACAGGCAGCGTATCAGGCTCTGTTTTTGGAAGGGGGCATGAAGGAGGGGTCAAAAGTTTTGATACATGCTGTGAGTCAGCTAGCACACACACCTGAGTCTTAGAGACCAAGAGCGTATAGCTGATAGCCAGGGCGCATCTGGTGTTGGAGTAGCTGCTATCCAACTTGCTCGTGAGCTGACTTTTGCCAGGATATCCATACATCGAGGGGAAAAAGCTGACAAGCTATAGTACAGGTCGGCAAGGCCGAGCAGGTTTTCACTACCTGCGGAACAGATGACAAGGTCAAGTTCCTGCAGAAGCTCGGCGGCAATTCTGACAAGCTCCACGCTATCAACTACAAGTCGCAGAGTAAGTTCCTGCTCATCATCTCGCCGACCACCTTACTGACCCCCCAGATTTTGAAGAAGAGATCAAAAAGGTGACCGAAGGCGTCGACCTGATCATCGACTTTATTGGCCGATCCTACTTCACTTCCAACCTCAACCTTCTCAACCGAGACGGCACCCTCGTCTTCCTCGCCATGATGTCCGGCCCGAAACTCGAGCCTGATACCAACATCATGCAGGTCCTCTTCAAGCGGCTGACGATCAAGGGCACGACCCTGCGGTCGAGGACGGTCGAGTATCAGGCGGATCTGTTGCAGCGGTTCGAAAAGCATGCGCTGGGGCTGATCAGAGAGGAAAAGATGAAGATTGAGGTGCATGAGGTGTTTGATTGGAAGGATGTCGTCAAGGCGCATCAGGAGATGGAGGCGAATAAGAACAGCGGGAAGGTGAGTTGATGTGCCTTGGTCTTTTGTATGGGCATCAGCTGATCAGGATAGATTGTTTTCGAGGTCCGTGAATAGGACTCTCGAGAGGGTTGATGAGTCCCTATGTAGCTCTACTGCTTCGTTCGAGGCGCAATAGATCGCAGACCAGCTTATAAGCTAGCATACTGATGCCATGTACTTTCCTTCGACATCTTCAATCCGACATCATTACGCATCAAGACGAGCTACTTCTTCCCCCTCCTCCTCAAAGCCCATACAACCCCGGCACCGTAAACCCATTGGTTTCCGGGTCCCTCTTGAGCGTCACTTCCGGACTTGTGACGCTCAACGAGCCATGTCGGATCTGGCAGATCAGCGTCGTCCCCTCTACCTCTGAGCTCAACGCCTCAAGATCCGATTGAGGTATATGGCGGAGAGACTCACAGAGGCCCACAATCCCCCCGTGATCTTCTCAAAGTCCGCCAAGGGGATCTTCTTCTGCTTCCATACCTTCTTCTCCTCTTGCAAGTTGAAGAGCTTGTAGAAGACCTGGGCATTGGGGACCACGCCATTGCACGTAAACCGCTTGCCTTTGTGCCTACATGACGGTCTGGGGGGTGAGCTCCGTCCATAAGAGAGGCGATGCTGTCAGGACTTACTGCCACTTCATCTGACTGGTAATACCGCTCTGCATAACCTTTGCAAACACTTTCGCCATCGCCTCTACTTCTTTCTCATCCATCGACGATCTGGTTGCGCCAGATCCAGATCCGGACGCAGTGGCGCTAGTCTTCTCGCTCTCCAGCCTGCGGTATGCGGATTGGAGCTCGATAAAGTGCTCAATGACCTCATAGAAGGGGAGATCCGCGAGGTCCTCGGGAGTGTAGGCGAGGAGTGGGCTAACGGGGGAAGGGGCAAAAGTGGTGGTAGTCTTGCTGGTGCTGGTACTGGCTTTGACGGCGCTCTTTCGTGGGGCTTTGGCCGGACGGGGTGCGGACCGAGCGACGGATTCGGGCGCGTAGGCCTCGTCGTCGTCGAGGGCGGCTAGGGCGCTGCTGCGCTTGGACATTTCGATGAATGTTGTATGGGTAGCCTTACAGTGGATAATGCAGAGATTAGGGACTTGAGTGGGTATATCTTCGGTTTTTAGAGTATGTTTTGACTGCCTGCTTTTCTTTCTAGCCCGGTTCAAGCTCATACACTGACCACCTGCACCGATGACAAGACCTATCACAGGCTACAGTATACATCTATTCTCGCAGATTTGCCTGCGTATATCTCTCGTTGTCTCGTATGAGTTCTTGCCTCCTAACCCTTCTGGACCTTTTCAGGCTCATATATTGAACCAAGGATGTACCGTACTGACTACATGCACCAATGACAAGAACTATAACAGCCTTTATACCTATGTTTCCTATTCTTCTGACTTCTGACCCAAACTCCCCATCTACTCATCCTCCTCAAGGTTGATCTGAGTCTTGGAGAATTTTCTTGCCGCCACCTTCCTGCGGAAGAGGATATCCAGCTCTCGGTAACTCCGTCCCTTGTACTCGGGGAGGCAGAAGTACGCGACGACGAGGGTGAAGAGGGCGGTTCCGCCCCATACATAGCCGCACTTGCCGAAAAGGGCGGCGCCGGTAGGATTGAGCATCCAGGACGAGAGGAAGATGCAGGGGATGTTGATGATGTAGTACGAGGCGCGACCGACACCGGTCGTGAGGGGTCGAAGACGGATAGAGGAGGTTTCACCGATGACGGCCCATGAGACGGGACTGGGAGTCAGCCTGATGATCAAGGTTTAGGTGGAGAATGGACTTACGCAGCCGTGAAGGTGAACCAGACAGAGACAATGAGACCGAAAGCGGCTTGTGCGTTGGAAGCGGCTGTGGATTGCCCGACGGAAGCGGCGATACCGAGTGCGAAGAGCATGACGACGTTGAACCCGGTACCCCAGAGGTAGATGGTACGACGGCCAAAGTAGGTGGTGAGTCCCCAAGAGCCCATGACGAAGACGGCTTGGAGAGCAGAGGTGATGAGACCGAGGGCGAAAGCGGTGTTGGTGTCCATACCAGCTTCTGCAATGGTTGTTAGCGGAGCTCTCGGCACTTCACGCTGATGTCACACTCACGCTCAAAGAAGAAGACGGCCTGGTTGGCGATGAGGTTACCGGCCAAGTTCTGAGCGGCATAGATACCGCAGACGATGAGGGTGCGGCGGAGGTCGGTGCCCTTGAAGAGCTCGAGAAGGCTAGGGTTTTCGTGTGACTCCTGGTCGATGACTCGGCGCATCATCGCGACGGCCTCCTGAGGTTGGACGAGCGACTTGCGGCCGAGACGGACGACGGACCTGGCAGCCTGCTCCATCCGACCTTTGCGGACTAGCCACCAGGGGGATTCGGGAGCGAGGAACATGAGGACAGCGAGGGGAGTGGGGAACATCCATTGGAGGGCGGTGGGGATCCGGTAGGCGGCGGTGGTCAGGAGGGGCTGGTACGCGTAGCAGACACCGCCGACGATGATGGCGCCGAGAGCCCAGAAGAGCTGGAGGACTTGGGTGGCCGGGGCGCGCAGACGCATGGGGACGATTTCGGAGCAGTAGGCGGGTGAGATGGCGATGAAGATACCCCAGCTTATGCCTGCACTGTCAGCCCGAATTATAGGTGCAAAGAGAGCAAAACTCACCTTCGAGCAGCTGAGAAGCGAAAAAGACACCGAGAGAGTTGGCGAAGAACATGATGAAGATGGTGGCGTTGAGGAACATGAGACCGCCAATGCAGGCCCACCGGTATCCGATGGCAGCCGCGATGGGACCAGCGATAAAGACACCGATGAGGGCACCGACCGGCCCACCGCACTGCAGAGCAGACTGCCAGCTAGTTTCGATGACAAAGCCCCCCGAGCCGTCCGGGATACCGTAGTCCAGTCGGAACTTGGGAAGAGCAACGAAACTGCCCATGAGGAAGACACAATATGCCTCCATCTTTACCATCAGCATCGTCTCCAGCACGTCGATAAGGAACTCACGATGATGGTTGAGGACATGATGAAACTCCAGAAACACGCCATAGGATACGCCTTGACCGCCTCCATGACCGTCATGTTGAACTCTGCACTCTCCGCCTCCATCGCGTCCTGCCGAAAGTTCGCCTCGGTCTTGACGTCCCCGACATGCTGGACGTCGTTCTTCTCGTGCGGGTAGGTATTGGCTGCCTGGATTTCAGACGACATTTTGGCTAAGAGAGTAGAGAGATGGAGGGGATTTGGGGTCAAGAGGGGGACCATGCGGACCTCTTATACTTGTGCTCGAGTCTCCACGGGGCTCAGGTGGGGTTCAGGTCACCTGCCGAAGACATCGGAAAGATCGCCGCCGCCGGCACAAAATATCCGCCGGGGGGATGCGTCATGCGGTTGCCATTCAAATTTGCCGCATCGACTCTAATCTTAGACGAACGCCTTGTGCTGTCTTGGGATCCCTTGTGCCGAATATACAGCGGCGTCGGCGCAGGAAATCGTCCGTGAAGTGTACGGCGGTGCCGCCTGCGGTGGAGCAGAGCAGTAGCAGAGCTGGGCGCGGTGGTAGAGTTGCTGGAGGGGCCAGAGCGGGCGGACCAAATACGCAGGCTGTTTGCTTCGGCTATTGATCGATTTAACCTTCCCGGCGGTCCGGGGCGACCCGGCGCCGGGGGACACAAGATGCCGATATCTGCCGCTTATCATAACGGCAACGTCCGCAATTTTGCAAACAGATTTTTGATCAGATCAACGCGTCCATCTAAAACAAGACTGGAGCGATAGCTACTCGGTACGCCCATAGCAGCTACGAAGTTGACCTCAACAGCCACATGGAGGATGCACTTGCAGTGTGGTAACAGCACCTACGAGCGAGGAGTGCGGCGGAACTGGGCAGCCCGCCCGGGATATCTAGACAATATGGCTGGCTGTCATGCTCCGGTATTCCCTGACATCTCTGGTCTGCCTTCGCTTGTGCCTGCACTCACTGGTAACGACTTAGCAGTCCCCCAAATGCATAGCACTGTGCCACATTAGCTGCCACAATGCCACATTGCCTCGAATCCACGTGGAGATTTGTTTCCGCTTGGAGGAATGTGGTCCGCCTCAACCTCCACCGCGCTCGGTCCACTCACCCAACTCATCAATCCAACTTACTCCTTCCTCTGCTCCTCCTTCGTACTTCTTCCTTCTCCCACGTCTCCTTCCCAGGCTCTTCTGTATACATTCAGCTATACTATAATGACAAGCGCTTACGGGGGCGACCCCGATATCGACCGGCTCATGGGCCTTTTAGACAGTTCTTCTTCCCCTTACAAGTTTGAGGACGAGTATGATGGGGGTGGCAATGGCTCCGGTGGTGGTGGTGGAGGAGGCGGTGGAGAATATGGATATGGGAACGTGGATAGAGGGGAGTCGCCAGGCCAAGGGGGCGGCGGGCGAGGTGATGATGGATATGGAGAGGATGGTAAGTTGACGGATTCCCCTTCCTCCCCTCACTACCTCAATCCCAATGCCCGCATTCCCCCTTTCTTCCTTCCTGTCCTCTTATGCCGCCACCTAATGATTAGCACTGGAGCTGATGGTAAGAGCAAAAGTCGGGTCCATCAAAGCCATCGTCATCATACGCAAGAGGTTACGGGGAGGAAAGAGGCATGGACATGAAGCCCAGCATGGAGTACAACGGTGAGTTTTGCCACTCACCATATCCTTCATCGGTACTACTCAGAGGAGCTCAAGCTGACTTCCCAGCCTTTGGTTCGAGCGGAGATCTCAATGAGCCCCGCCAACCCGCTCGAGTCTCTCTTCACCGAGGCAAATCGACCGCTCCTCGCCTTCTGCCTTCCGGTAACGAATCAAGCGCGATCAGCTCGGCACCAGCCTATCGCACCCAAGACCTACGCAACTCTGGTCCTTCTGCTCCCGCTTCGTATCACAGCAAGAAGCTACTGGAGGACGACCTCGAAGATCTCGGAGGACCTCAGCCTCCTCCCGGAGCTATCATGGGGTCGAGCAGATTCCCGCTCGACAAGTCTGACCCGCTGGGGGAGTATGATGGGGTCCAAGAGGCGCTTGACGCGCGTGATGCGGAGCTAGGTGAGCCAGCTGTGATGCACATAATTCCGGAGCACAGCTGACGTGGTGATAGAAGCGGTGGAAGAGCAGGTCGCGACGGTGGACGTCATCCGAGCAAGAGAGCAGAAGGAGTTCCCAGCGGACTATGGACAGAAGTCTCTTGTGCCAATCACGGCTCTAGGTGAGACCTTCCTTCCACGTGAGAAGGATGATGCTGATGAACAGACCCAAACCACACCCCGCTTTTCAACTTCCCTACCTTCAACAGGATGCAGTCCAAGGTGTTTGCGGATGTGAGCTCCCGTCCTTGATGATTACTGTATCGCACGATAGCTGATATTGACAGATCTATGGGGGAGACGAGAACATCGTCGTCACTGCGCCGACATCTTCCGGAAAGACAGCCATCTTTGAGCTGGCCTACCTACGGATGAGGAAGGAAAACCCAGGCCGACTCGCTATCTATATGGCACCTACGAAGGTGTGTCCCACTCAGCTGCGCATAACGCATAACCAAGGGAGGTCAGCTGATGCCGTAGGCTCTGTGCAGCGAGCGAGCTAGAGACTGGAAACACCGCTTCGACAAAGTTGGGACCTGTGAGTCATTGCATACTTGGAATTCCACACACACTCAGCTGATCTTCCGAGGCGTCGAGATCACTGGGGATACCAACACTGTCGGTCTGGACAGGTTGCTGGCCACAGCGACGCTCCTCGTTATTACGGTGAGCTGAAGTGCTTACACCTTGGTCGAGAAAGGAGCTGACACCATCCAGCCGGAAAAGCTCGATGTCCTCTCCCGCCGCGTGGCCAAGTATACTAGCCTTGAGAATCTCAGACTGGTAATGATCGACGAGGTGAGCTCCCTTCCACTTACTCAGCGGGGCGTCAGCTGACAGGACAGGTCCACATCCTCGGCGAGTCTAGGGGCGCCACGCTCGAAGTGGTCATGTCCCGCCTGAAGAAGCGGTGCACTTCATACGAGCCGATCCGCTTTGTCGCCGTCAGCGCTACTGTGAGCTAGTCCTATCACTTAGACCTTGTGCCATGACTAACGTGCAGGTCCCCAACATCCGAGACGTTGCTCGATGGCTCGCTCCGCCTCGCTCCCAAGCTACACCAGGAGTCTTCATCAATGGCGCCAACGAAGAGACCGTGACCGGTAACAGCGAGGACCGACTGCAACTCAAGACTATGCCCGAGGCAAAGCTATGGCAGGTGAGCTTTTGGGGTCGATACATGTAAAGGCGCGGTAGCTAATACGAGCAGTTCGGTGAGGATTACCGTCCCGTCCCTCTCACCAAGGTCGTCAATGGGTACGACGGGAGCGACTGGACGCTTGGCAAGAAGCTGGACCAGGAGCTTATGCCGCTCATCATCGAGCATGGCGCGGGGAAGCCGATCTTGGTATTCTGTCCTACAAGAAGGGGTAAGCTGGGCAACCCAAATACTCCAGAGCATAGCTGACGAGCAGCTTGCCAAGCTACCGCTGCCTTCCTTCACGAGCGGTTCCAGGAGCTCTGTGCATCTGGCGGATCAAGGAGGCCTCTGCCTTGGCCTAAAAGCCGGTAAGTGATCGAGCAGCGGTCTGACACGAGCTGCGAAGCTGACTGCTCCAGCGAGGCAGCCTCCTTCAACGACCCGCAGCTGCAGCTCTGGTGGACTTCCGGTATCGCCGTCCACCACGCTGGTATAGAGAATACCGACCGTCGAGCAATCGAGGACGGGTATCGAAGTGGGGCTATATCCGTCATCTGCTGTACCTCGGTAAGTTGTCTCTCGAGCCAATGGTCTTCTCGGCCTCGAAGCTGATCGCCCAGACTCTGGCAGTCGGTGTCAACCTCCCCGCTCATCTGGTCATCATCAAAGGCACCCAGACCTGGGCAGGCGCCGCCAACGGCATGAGGGAGTACTCGGATGTCGACATCCAGCAGATGATGGGTCGAGCTGGAAGGCCGCAGTACGACAACTCTGGTACAGTGATCATCATGTGCGAGAAGTCCAAGGTTGGGATGGTGAGTTCCGCTGTCTCCTTTCCGATGATGGGAGCGGGAGCTCACCCAACAGTATCGCCAAAAAATCTTTTCGCAGACTGTGCTGGAAAGCTGCCTCCATACCAACCTGTCTGAACGTGAGTCGAGCACTCCGCGTCCGTCCCGAAGGAGAGTGGAATTGACAAAGCAGATATCAACAGTGAGGTCGGGCTCGGTACGATCAACAGCCTCAAGAGCGCTCAAGATTGGCTCGAAGGGTGAGCACCAGCTAGAAAGGGTGGAGCTCACTTGGGATCAGCTGATTCGTTTTAGGTCATTCCTGTGGATCCGCATCCAGCAGAACCCGAGCGCATATACCAGCATCAAGAAGACTATGAAGGGGTCCAACGAGACGTGGGACAAGGTGTTGGAGAAGTATGTGAAAGTGAGCTTTCTCTATCCGCAGCTTGACGGACATGTAGCTGACTGTCCAGCTGGGTCTACAGCAATTGAGGAGTATAGAGCTGGTCACGCACAAGGGGTGGAGTATGGAGATGAAGAAGACGGGCACGATGTCGGATGACGATCCGATGGAGGACCTTCAGCATACAGCTTTGGGGAAGATCATGAGCGAGTGCTGTATCCGTAAGTCTTTCTTTGCCGTGCAGTCCCGAAAAAAAGATCAGGCTGACGACGAGCAGAGCTGGGCACGGTAGGCTGACGATCTCGAGGCTATTGCGAAGGGACAGACAGCTGACACGCTGCAGATGGAATCCATCGTCGAGCTTGGACCAAAGGCGGACCTACAGGATTGCCTCGAGACTTTGAGCGGGGCTTGCGAGTGAGCTACGCAAATCTTACTGTTGGATCTTGTCGCTGATATCTATAGGTTTGAGGATCTCCGCGTTCGCCAAGGGGAAGCAGGGGTAAGTCAGTCTTGCTTGAAGTCCCGCAAAAAGCTGACTTCCCAGTTTCTGAACCAACTTCGGGCCAGTCCGGAGATCCGGTTTCCCCTTGAGGATCCCGTGAAGACCTATGCGTGAGCTGCCAGGCCAGCTTCCTCTACCATACAAGCTACATAGCTCACCGATAGCGACAAGGTCTACCTCCTCCTTCAAGGACGCTTCGCCGCTATCGAATGGGATAGCGTCAAGGGCAAGACCAAGACCGAGAACAGCTCCTGTCAGCAGACCCTTTTCACCATCTATCAGTCTGCGCCTCGCATTGCTCAAGGTAAGCGTCCAGTCTGGTCAGTACTGACTATAGCCATCGCCCGCGTCATGACTACCCGCAACTATGGCTCGGCGTCCAAGGCTGGTCTGGAGCTGCTCCGGATCGTCAACGGCAAGGCGTGGGAGAATCAGGCGTCCATCTTCCAGCAGCTCAGGAATATTGGGCCAAAGTCGATGAAGGTGCTCGGAGCCAATAACGTCCTCAGTAAGCTATAGTCTGCCCTGAATGACAGGTGATCTCACAGCTGATCCCATCAGCCTGGCAAGACCTCCTCAAGACCCCTCCTGCTCAGCTGGAGCACTGGCTCGCTCGAAACCCTCCTTTCGGCTCGAATCTCATCCGAGAAGCGCTCGCCAAGGACCGGTATGAGGTGACCATGCGGTGAGTGTCACATGTCCCTCCGCTCACTCAATAAGTCAACTGATGTCTTCAGACAAACTGCGGCTACTCTCGACCAGGATGGGTTCCCTTCCATCACCTTCACTATCAATCTCAAGAACGAAAAGAAGGGCGTCGACGAGAAGGACGTGAGCAAGTACATCAGGCGGAACAATCTCTCGATCCTCACCATCCGCTCCGATGGGGACTGGATTGACTATCGACGGGCACTGTGAGTTCCACGTCCCAGCACGTCACCATTGAGAGGTTGGCTGACTCTGCAGCGCCAAGAAGATGGTCAAAACGGAGTTTGAGCTGAAGGCGGAACTCAGCGCTCCGGATCAAACTATCATCATTGAGGCTGGAGGTACGCTGCTTCAGCATCAGTAGCCAGTGTCGAGCTCACTCAACAGTTGATGAGACATCAGGCTTGACCACCAGAGCGACTCTTCACCCGGACCTCAGTCAGCTTGACGATGTCGATTATGCTGCATGCGAGGAGAGGCGTCTCGCTCGGGAGAAGAAGGAAGCGGTGAGTAGCCAGCAGCTTGTTCCTCTCCGAAAGAATGCGGCTGATCTCCCTCAGAAGGAACGCCGTCGAGCTGCCAAGGAGGCTGAAGGGGGTATGGTGATCGAGCGAGACCTCGACGCGGAGGAGATGAAGAAGCGAGACAAGTCGGTCAGGAACCGCAAAGTCCGACGTGAGCTCCTTCCTTCTCTGTTCTGCGATGTATGAGCTCGGCTGATGATCCAGCCGAGGACTTCAGGAAGGAGGAGGCACACGAGGGCGGCTGGGAAAGGCCCAAGTCCATGCCGAAAAAGCTGGATCTGCCACTCGATGAGGCGGATGTGATGGAGGTGGATGCTGGAGCGGTTAGCGATGAGGCCATGGAGGATAATGAGTTTGATGACGGGCAAGGCAGGCCCAAGGCTAGGGCGGAGAAGTCTGCGAGGGTGAAACCATGTGAGTTGGCTCTAATCAAGTACCTCTCCAGAACCAAGCTGATCTATCAGCCTCCAGCTACAAGGCCAGGGAGCGCACTGGATCCTCGTACATTGACGGTGAGGCCGAGGAGTCGGATGTGGACTCGCTCAACATCCGTCCCGGCAAATGTGAGCTCTCCTGTATATCTCGAGATCATCATGGAACAGCTAACAGGTATAGCCACCTCCCACCGCGACTACGAGCACCCAACCAGATCCTCCCTCTTCATCGACGACGAAGCGGAGGAGTCGAGCGACGGCGGTATCGAGGCTCTCGACGCCCACCCCGTGTCCAGCAGCATCAATAAGCGCAAGAAGCACAGCAACAAGCGGCCTCAAGACGAGATCGATAGCGACGACAGCCTCGTCATGGACAGCCGCAAGGCGCCGAAGCTCACCCAGCCTAAGCGCTCGACTGCTCCCACGGCTCGCTCTCCTCGAGCCGCCTCATCGCCCGTCGGTATCAAGGACTTACAGCCAGCTCGGGCCGACACCCTCGTTGATCAGTCCCATCCTTCGAGCCAGCTCACCCTCGTCGGCATCAAGCAGCCTCTCTCCGCTCCGATGCAGCCCGTCGAACAGCAAGACCCCGAGCCCGAATCTGACGACTGGTTCGGTGACGGCGCCGACTTGTCCAGCTTCATCATCATCCCGGACGAGCCCAAACCTCGTCCCAACAATCAGCTCGCCCGGTCGCCCGACCTGAGACATCCCACTTTATCCTCCATCCCCTCACCCGCAAAGCGCTCCACCGCAGCTCTGGCTCCTCGGCGAACGCCCAAGGGGCCAGTCCGATTCGACTCGCAAGAATACATTCAAGACCACTTCGACCATGTCGACGAGCGCGATCGTAATGGCGTGGGCGCGGGAGAGTATCATGAGCAGGTGGGGTCCGAGCAGGAGGTGGTGTATGAGGGGGGAGAAGAGGTGGACATGTACATGGATATGGAGCAAGGGGGGCAGCTATACGACGGCCAATCCGACAACATCTGTGAGTTAGATTGAGTGGAGTCAGCAAAGGCAGCGAGCGCGAGCTGATGTTCAGATTATGACACCTCCGCTTCCCAAAACGAGTACTCGCAAGACCGCAACTACGACTTCACCAACATGCACATGCAGCAGCCATACCAGCAAGGCGACGCCAGTGCATCCGCTTTCTATGGCGATTACGACAACACCAACGACGAGATGCCCTTCCAGTCGCGGTCCGAGATGGAGCAACCCAGGGGTAAGTCCATGTCGTCCGTGAGACTGGAAGCCGTAGCTGACAAGTCAGAATCCCCAGCGCCCATCCATCGGCAAGGCTTCGCCACGCTCTCATCGGGCGATATCGGTCCCGAATCCCACGCCTATGTTCAAACCTTCTAATCAAGTCGCCGAGCGAGGTAGAAACTGCCCCGGTGTGCGGGGGTAGGAGAAGCAGGGGAGACTGTGTATAGACTTAGGAGGAGATGTGCTTCGTAAACATGCTCCGTGCTGTATGATCGAACATGAATTTATGATTTATGTACATAAGTGTGCATGACTATAGTCATTACCTCGTCGATTCCAGATCTCCGCATTCAGCTGAAAGTAGTTGTTCCACTCAATTGCAAGGTTTGCGGCAGCTTCGTGGTTTCTGCTTACATCTTAGGCACAGCATCGTGGACAGAGTGACAGTATGACATCTTCTGCAAAGGTGTAGATCATCCGCACTTCTCGCACCTTACGGTATCTGAGTGATCAGCATCGTCAGGAACAAAGATCGATACTCGTATCTGAAACGCGTGCTGAAGCGCACCACATTCCTTCTTCGTCAGCAAATGACGCAATGAAGCTGATGAGATCTGGGATGAGATCTGAGAAGCTCTGCTCCTTCTATTCTCATCACTATCTTCTATTTGCACTACTTCAGATTGTAGATCGACCGAGTATTCTTAGCTGATAGAGGTGTAATACAATGATTGTGATTGGTCGAAGCTCGGCATGTCTGTTATCTATTACGACGTCTGCCGCTATATAACGCATCCTCATCGACCGCTGTCATGCCCGCCACCGCCGACGAACACTACTACACTAGCAGAGATCGCCATGTTTGACTCCCTCGTGCTCTCTCAGACACCTTCCATAACCAGATGCGGTCTCTCCCAGCGGGGCTGCTGCCTCTCGGGCGATAGGGAGAAGGCGACCTCCACCATCGAAGTGGCGTGCGACGCGACGGTACTGCCTGCAGCATTCGATGGACCCGTGCTCAGCTCTCCCGAGCCAAGCGAGGGTATAGAGCTCGTCAGCCGTCCAGTTGGGAACCGGAAGCGGGAGAAGTGCTGCAAGAAGGAGATCGAGGCTGAGGTCCCGGAGCGGCACCTGATCTCATCAGACATCGTGCGTGACATGTGAGTATCGGACTGTTACAGGAACAGAAGCAGGAGTCTGGCCGACTGGGCTGACTGATTCAGTATCATCGGGCTGAGTGATGGGCTCATGGTCCCTTTCGCCTTGACTGCCGGTCTGTCGTCATTGGGGTCGTCCAAGCTGGTCTATCAAGGTGGCTTTGCCGAGTTGATGGCGGGTGCGATTTCTATGGGTGTCGGGTACGTCAAGGACTGTGCAGCTGTATGAGTACCCTCACTGATCCGCAGTGGCTATCTCTCGGCCAAGAGCGAGCAGGACATCTTTCGACACCAATACTCTGCCGCTACTCGCCGGCTAGACCTCGCGTGCGCATCCGAGGTCAGGCGGGACGTTCACGACATCCTCGGCCCGTTCGGTATCGACCCGAGGCTAACCGCACTGGTGGCAGACAGTCTGGAGAAGTCTCAGCAGGACGCCAAGCTCAAGGATGAGACCGCCCTCCATCCCACTGCATCGACAGACACCCTTCCCGGCGGTCTTCGCCAACGTCTCCGGCGCGCAGCCTCGGCCTATCCAACTTCCGCTCGGGGTACTGCTGCCTTCCTCGTCCAGCTCGGGCAAGGCATGGAGGCGGTTCCGACCAGACGGCTCTTCATCTCGGGCTTGACGATCAGTCTGAGCTACTTCCTCGGCGGTCTCATCCCGATCATCCCGTACTTGTGTGTGTCCGACGCTCTCCACGGCCTGTACTGGTCTATCGTGAGTAAAGTCTTTCACTGTCGCTGATTGATATATGCTGATACCCCAGCTGGCGACCGGTATCGTCCTCGTCCTATTCGGCGCGGCGAAGGCGTGGTATACCGGTGCCGCCACGGGCAAGCTCGGAGTCCTGTGGGGCGCCGCGTCAATGTTGGCAGTGGGCGCCGCGTCTGCAGCTGCCGCCTATGGATTGGTCAAGGCTCTAGCGGGTCATGGGGATTAGATAGTCCGGTGGAGTACGGATAGGGGGCAGTCCATACCGGGATCTGTCACCTGCACTTTTGGTTAGCAATGAGGCAGCGCGATCGGAATAGTCAGAACGTTGGTTGGGATTGTACTGCGATCTCTACTCTGCAGACGTCATCTGGTTGTTCCAGTAGTTGCTTGTAGCTTCAATCAGTGGGCCACTCAGCCAGTCAGGCTTGCGTAATGACTTAATGAGCAGAGCAAGCACGTGAATCCGTCACTGAAGACCGGACCAATCTGAAACGCCATCTGAAACACTCCACATTCCTCCGCCACTCGGACCTTCGGACCCAGAACTTATTCTCCCTGGGGTTGTGTGCAATCAAAACTGTCTTCAGATGCGCCCATCGCGTGCTTGTGTGCAATCAAAACTGTCTTCAGATGCGCCCATCGCGTGCTTATACTTCATCTGCCGCCCCAATACACTTCCACCTACTCAGTCAGCGGTCAAGCCAGCTTCAGTCTCCAGATATGTCCAATCTTGCTGCACAGGATAACGGTGAGTGACTCATAGTGAGCAGTACTGAGCTATGCACATTTGATGGATATCGGGAATCTCGGAGTCGTTGCTAGGGTGATGCGATGAGCTGACGACTTTGCAGCTGCCCTCACATCTCCCCCTATCCTTCAATACCACCCCCAATTCAAGCAAATCGGTCCCAGAGATATCATCCTTCAGGCAGACGACGAAGCCCGCCTTTGCTTCCACTTCGACTTGGCCCGTCTACTCCCTATATCCTCCTTCTTCGCCGATCTCGCCAATCCGTTACCTTCGGACCTTATTGATAACACTCCCTTATACCCCCTCATCGATACTACCAGCGCTGGCCTCGCACTCTTCCTCTCGGCGATAGAATCCCTCTCCTCCGCCGAGCCTTTCAGGACGAAGCAGAGCATTTCCGGCCCCCCATTGGCGCAAATCGTCCTGGAAGCGGCGCTTATCGGACGTCGCTATGACACTCCGGTGATCACTCGCCTATTGTGCGAGCTGCAGCCGCATGACCCCATGCAAGACATGGAAACCCGCCTCGCGATGCCCTTTGCTCTTTGGGCACTCGCCGGGGTGGCCGATCAGATCGCGGACGCCGCGCGGGCGACAGCCCGTTGTGACACATTCGATATCATCAATATCCCCTCCTATATGTTCGACATCCTTCAAAACTGGGTCCCAGTCCACTGGATGGGGTTACAAGGGCTGCACCTCCGCCGTGCCTCGGCGGGATCTCGGTTCTACCAGGCGTGCCTCTCCACCAGGCCGAGCAGGTTCAGGGCATGTGAGGCGTGTGAGGCGGGCGGTGTAGATGGAGCGGAGATTTTCGGGCGGGAGGCTTACCATGCGTACAGCGCTCGAGATATGGAGGCTCTTCTGAAGAGAGGGTTGGGGATATCTTGTCGGGAATGTCGGGGTAGTCTAGAAGAGGTGCTAAGGGTCCAGCTGGCGTGGTTCCGAGAGTTCACGCAGAAGTACGATTTTGTCACTAGCTATGCCCAGTGGATCGCTAGATTCCGATGATCACCAGGATCTGTAGTAGTTGATGTGATAGAATAGTGAGCTATATGGTAGCAGGTAGTATGAGCCGTCACCCGTTCTTGGAGGAGCAGCCAGGGTCGCCGTCAGCTTTGGCATAAAGATCAGGATGGCGTGTACTCGGCGCTGTAGCGGCTGGATAGCGATGGCTTAGCCTTGGTCGCCCGAATCCGGACAATAGCTTAAGCTATACACCTCCGGACTTGCACAGCTCTGGGCACAGCTTGGCTTATAATGTGGGCTGGAAGAGGACGAGCTGAAAGTGGTCAAGACTGTTGCACCGCTTCTACCTGGCATAGCCTCATCTTTCAATTCTGCGTTCGTCAGTCCACTCAGCCACACATATCACACCAGTATACCCCTCCAGTCCACCCAAGACCCGTCTCAAACACTCACAGCATGTCTACCTCAGATTCAGAGCAGCAAGGTGAGTAGACTCTTGGCATCGCCGGCGGGGTTGCTGAGCTGACTCTCCAGCTGTCTCGTCCCAGCCGGAGCCCAAAAGTGGCCGATACTTCCGGAAGCACGCAGACTTCTTCACCAAGAAGAGCGGCGACATCATGCTCCAGGCAGACGATGAGAAACGCGTCTGCTTCTGCTTCAACCTCGTGCAACTCCAAGCGGCCTCCTCCTTCTTCCGCGACCTCCCCGCATCATCCCATCCGACCGACATGGTGGACGGTCTCCCTCGCTACCCCATCCTCGAATCCTCCTCTGACGGCCTCCACGTCTTCCTCCTCGCTGTTAGATCCCTTTCCCAAGTCGCACCTTTCGTCCTCCCGGAACACATCATCCAGAGCACTCCCGCGGCCATATACGAGGCGGCCCAGATCGGCGCACGCCTCGACGTTCCCTGTATCTACCGGCTCCTTGACGAAGCGCTGAGCGGGGCGAGCCACATCTTCCACACTCCCTTCATCCTCTTCGCGATATGGGAGCTCAGCGCTATCTCCTCCAAGACCATGTCCGCAAGCCGGTCCACTCTCGATCTGGACATCACCGCGGTGGACAAATACCTCGTCCGAGCGGTTCATGTCCAGTCTCCGGCGTGCTGGCTGGAGCTGCAGGACCTCCACCTGCGCCGAGCGCAAGGAATGGCGCGGGTGCGGAGCATCTGCGAGGAGATCGTGATGGGGGCGTGCAGGGACTGCGGGCGGGACGGGCGGGCGGTTACTGAGGAGGCAAGGCTCAGGATCATACAGGGAGCAGTGGACGGTCCGGAAGAGGTGGCAGCGAAGATGCGAAGGGTCAGCTTTGTGTCTGTTTGTGGTGCGTGTCAAGGGAGGACTCGGAAACACATCGACTCGCTCCACGATTGGTACATGCGTTTCATCTCGGAGTACAGGTTCTTGGCTCCCTACGAGTCACCCAAAGGAGGGTGGTGATCAAAAGGTTACTGTTTAGGCTTGTAGGTTAACGGGTTGTTTATACATATAGATGATAGGCGATAGGCGATGGTCAATAGATGAGCTTTGTGTATATGAGTACTTTGTGCATATGAGTACTTGCGGATATGAGTATCGTCCGCGATAGGTCGTCAGAAGTGTCGCAGATGACAGACGGAGGAGCCGCGTCCATGCAGACAGGCGAGTAGAATGAATGTGAAGGTGGCGTGGCTGAGATAGTCAGTTCCGAAAGGTCACAAGACCGTATGCTTGCCCGGCATGAACTCACGCGTCCGCGCAACATCAACTTTTACCCTTGGGCCTGAACGCACCATCGGCCGCGATGAGCCTCCCGCGCGTGCTTTTTTCCAGCGGTGAAGAAGTGACTGCTCATCAGACTCATAAGTAAGGTGAACGCTGCCCTTGATGATCCTGGACGGTGTAGCGGCGCTGGTGCGATTCTTGGCGCAAGCACCCAACTCAGCACCTCGACCGGCTTGAAATGCTTCCTGATTTGAATGAGAGCATAGAGGGATATCATGAGATCAGAATACGCTAAGGAGTGTGCGATCATAGGGTCAGCTTCTCAGCTTATGGTGAGACTAGTCGAGCTGACAGTGAGTGGTCGGACGTCTGTAACGCCGATCTGCCATGAGCTCTTCTTGCGAGCTCGGCCAGTCCCAGACCTCACCAGCCCGACGCCGTCTAAGCGTCGGTGGAGACTCAGAGATCGTTCAAGCCTCAAGGCGTGGCCAAGAACCGTACCCGCCCCCTCGGTACCGGTCCGCCGGGGTAGCGTCGGCGTCAGTGCTCGTGTGATCATAAGAGGCTAGAGGGCTAAACTGTCGAGGTCCGGAAACTCGCAGGCATCCAGTCAGCTAGTAGTGATACTGTGTCAGCACTACACCTGATCCTGGTGTGATATCGATGCTGCTCGCCAACACATAGCCGCCTGTCTGGCTGGGCTACACGCTAGCGGAACCTAATCTGGCAGCTGGATTTTGGCGCGTGCGTGTGCGCGTCCACCTTGACCTCTTCGTGACCTCTCCTCTCTATTCTCTACTATCTACTTCTCTCTCGCCTCTCGAATCTCCGCCCGTACTCAACCCGCAGAGCTCCACCATGTCAGGCTCCGAAGCTGGGCAGGAAGGTATGTCGATCACGAGACGAGATCAGGGCGGCCGGGAATTAGAGCTGATAGGGCATCCGCGTCCCTGGTCGACTCCAAGGGCAAGACACTCACATTTCACCCTCAATTCGATGAGAGACGACCTGGCTCAGTCATTCTCCAATCCGACGACAAGGAGCCTATATGCTTTTATTACCCCCTCCCCCCTCTACAGGTCCTCTCATCCTTCTTCCTCGATCTCCCTCCCCCTTCCTCCGTCGACCTCGTCGGCGATACACCTCTCATACCCCTCCTCGAGGCCTCCTCACGCGACGTCCTCATATTACTTCTCGCTATACAGTCTATCGACAATTCGGTCCCCTTTCAAGTTCCCCACTGGGTCCGGCACGCTCAATGCGCCGCTGTGTGCGAAGCGGCAATCATCGGTCGTCGGCTGGGCGTCGCTCTCCTACCACGGCTATTGCAAGAAGGGCTCTCTGCCATTTATGGAAATGCCAGCTTCCTCATCTTCGCCGTCTGGGCGATCAGTGACGTCCACCCAATGACGGCACGTGCAGCGGAGCGGACAATAGAACACGACATCACCGGGGTACATCGGGATGTTGTCATGGCGCTCAGTCAGCATGCCCCGGACGCCTGGATCAGGCTGCAAGCTCTTCATCTGCGGCGCTTGAAGGGGATCGACCGGTTCCGTCGTGCATACTATTCGACGGGCAGCGTCCCGGGATGCGACCACTGCGGCGAGCTTAGTCTCACATTGACGGATGCTATCAGGGTACGCTTCGAGGCGGCGAAGACGGTGAAGGAGATAGAGCAGGTTGGGGATCATGACTGGGGATTGGAGTGCGGGTATTGTGCGCAGAATGCTATTCGACAGTACGAAGATCTGATGGAGTGGTTCCGGCGGTACACATCTAGTTACGACTTTGACTACACCTACGAGGAGTACAAGGATTTATAACTCCGAGATGTATAGCACGTATGTAAAGTATATAGAGCAGATAGCCTAGAGGTAGCTTCCACCCTCTGTTAATACTATGATCGAGTCATGTAAAGCCAGCAGTTGTGTAAACTCAGATCAGCAGCGGCAGAGCATGCCAGAAACGGCCAGTCGACTACTTGCCGGTTCACGGTCTTCTTCGCTGCGCAGATTGAGGAGCGAGTGATGAGCGTGTAGTTCACCCCTTTGTGCAGACAGAGGGACAAGACTTCTTGCGACATCTGTAGCATGCTACAGAGTGGATCCGTCCTGTGCGCTCTCTTGATCTTGCTGGAGGCGCCAGGCCGAGAAGGGCCTGCACTGTAAGATACGCCTGTGACGAGCTACCACACCCTTAGCTACGAGGATCATAGCACTGACAGGGCCGACTGACCAGCTAAGCACCCTACTGAACGCCGGACGGCCTGGCTTGAGTCTACAAGGGAGCCACAACAACCTGAAACAGACTCTGAAACGGTCCACATTCCTCCGCCACCCACATGACCTCGCCCGCTCCGCCCGGCGCGGAGGCGAACCATACTGACCTTGTGTGCATCCTGTCAAGACATCAATCGAGTCCTCATCTTGATCTGTTATCACTTGTCAGTCGTACATCAACCTCAGTGACAGCTGAGGCGTTCCGTTACAGATACCATGTCCGTCGCAGAAGTCCAGGAGACCGGTAAGCTGCTCTGTTCCGCCACATTCCGGTCAGATTAAGGCTGAGAGCTGATACTCCAGCGACTCCCAAGATGGAATTCCACCCACACTTCGCCACCCAGCACGCCGGAGACGTCATCCTCCAGGCCGACGATGTGGAAACTCCCTACTTCTACTACAGGCTCTCCCGGCTTGCCGAGCTCTCCACTTTCTTCGCCGACCTTCCCCCTCCATCCCCCAACGACCTCATCGGAGACAACCCCATCATCAAACTCCCCGACACTACCAGTGCTAGTCTCTCCATCTTCCTCCACGCCATCGATTCCCTGACCAAAATCACAACGTCGATCCAGGGCTCGGGTACCTCGGAGCCGGTCATCAAGGCCGCCCTCATCGGCGATCGGTATGATCTACCAGTGATCTACCGTCTCCTCGTCGAGAACGAGGAAAATCGGCCCGTTCTCCCCCCAGGTCACTCACTGGGCACCATCTTCGCGCTCTGGGCGCTCAGCGGAGCGGATCGGCGGATCGCTACGGCCGCCACAGCCACCGCCTTAACGTCCTTCTTCGACATCACCCAAACCCCAAAGCATACCATCGAGATCCTCCAGCAGTACGCTCCCCTCTGCTGGAGTAAGCTCCAAGCGCTCCACCTCCGGCGGGCAAGCGCTCCGTACCGTTTCATTCGGGAATGCAATCTATCAGTCAGTCTCTGCTGCTGTGAGAAATGCGGGAAGGCGGGTGTGAATCTCGATCAAGACATCCGGGACAGGGTGCGGAAAGCTCGGAACACAGCAGAGATGAAGGTGTTGATAAGATCGGGGTACGGGGTGGGTTGTGCGTCGTGTGGTATGGAGGTGGTAAGGGCGTGCGAGAACGAGACGACTTGGTTTGTACGGTTTACAGAAGAGTTAGACTTTGTTATGAGCTGCTCAGAGTACCTTCAGTCCATTAGACACTAGTCTGTAAGCCTGCATGTATAGGTAATCGACCACATGTATATGCGACTCTTCCTCCTGGCTTTTATAAGTGCATACAGCTGTAGGATGCATGTTCATGAGCTACGAGAATTTTCAGCTTCTGCCAGGCGTTTCGCCTTCACCATTCCAATCAACCGCACATATCACTCCCTCAATCCCGGTGTCGACACTTCACCTACACCTGCCCGTCCACACCTTCACATAGCTCCAGCAGCATCAGCATGTCCACACAGGCCGCCGAGGAAGAAGGTGTGCATACCTCTCGCTCCCACAAAAAAGCTAGCCATCAGCTGACATTTCAGCTGCTCCGCTCTTCGACTCGAAGGGCGTCAAGCTCTCTTTCCACCCCGACTTCAAAACCAAGAAGGCCGGCGACATCATCCTCCAAGCTGACGATGAGCGTGCCCTCTGCTTCTTCTTCCCCCTCTCTACCCTCCAATTCCTCTCCTCCTTCTTCCGCAACCTCCCTCCTCCATCGGAAAGCGATATCGTCGGTGGCTTCGCCCTCATCCCCATGCTCGACACACCTTCCCGCGGGCTTCGCGTCTTCCTCCTTGCCCTCCAATCCATCGAAGAACCCACACCATTCACATACCCCGGCCACCGTGATGGAGATATCGCAATTTGCGAGGCGGCGGTCATCGGTCGGCGTTTCGATGTCCCTCTGATGTCGAGACTCCTGCTGGAAACGCGAACCTCCTCGGCTTTTCAGGAGCCCTTCATCATATTCGCCATATGGGCTATTGCTGGCATCGAGCCAAGCATCCAGTCAGCCGCTGAGGCCACGTATGGTACGGACGCTATCCCAATCACCCACGTCAACCAGGACATCGTCAGGATCATCAAACGACACGCTATAGCCAGCTGGTCGCAGCTGCAAGACCTACACCTCCGTCGGTCTGTTGGTCTGGCCTTCTTCAAGCAGCACTTCGCCTTTAAAGAGTTGGAGGCGGGGAACCCCTGCATCTCGTGCAACAAGGACGGGGAGGCGATCACCGCAGCTGCGCATGACCGGATCGGCAAGGCGGAAACCATACCGCAAATCTTGGCGCTGTGGGATGACAACTACGAGATGGATTGTCCTCATTGTATGTGTGCTGTTTCCAATCTCTATATTCCCCTTATGGCTTGGTTCCAACAGTATACTACGGAGTGGGAGTACGTCAAGCCTTATGCCGAGTGGATGGAAGAGAGTATTTACTCCTCGTATAGACATCAGAAGCGTTAGCGCTTACTCGTAGACAGATTACATTAGCTTGAATCAGTATTTAGCGCTGCAGGATCAGAGGGCTAGCCATGTATAGGCGCTGCCGAACCAGTCAATATCGGAAGAGCGGCTCGCGATCGAGAGGCAGGGTGAGGGCATGAGGGATAACCCAGACCGGCGTTAAAGATGCGTACTAATCGCTACATACTCGACCAACAGCGCTTGCCGATGTCACCCTACAAATGCGGATGATACGATTTCACCCTGAGAAGTCAGCTCGGGAGCGCGTGGCGATCAAGCTCGCTGCTGGGCGGAAGACAACTCACTTCGAAAAGTAGAACGGTTTCTGATGCTTGAGCGAAAGTCCCAGACTCTCGCCAGTCGCAAGATTGATAGATTGGTAATTGAGAATATCAAGCTTGTTCCATCTGATAACATCAGCCTGAAGTTCACGCGCAGTACTACCGGCACGAACCCCGCTTCCCCCGCTTCCCCATCCTCCGCCTTCTGCTATCGTCCCCGACCACAATCCCACCCACTCCCTTATCTGCCTCAGATGACACTAGGCCAAGACAAGAAGAGAACTCACCTCCCCCTCCCCGTCTCCCTCAATGCCAACTCCATCTCAAACTCATACTTCGGCGACTCCGCCCCCGGCTCCATCAGATCCGTAATGACGATCCTCGCCCGCCTTTTCCCATCTTTATCCACTTTGGCCCTCGAGCTCAACCTCGGCCCGTCAATCTCGTTCTCGTTGACATCTGCCGATGCGCTTGCGGCTTCCGTAGTCTTCGAGGCTAAGGGGGAATCACCTAGCGCGTTCTCGGGCGAGTCGGAGCGTATGAGACGCCAGTACCCGAAGTGGAGGCCTTTGCCGCGTATGGAGGGTCGGAGGAGGGGGACGACTTCGGATGGGCTGAAGAGTTAGCGGAGCCCAGCTCTTGCAGGTGTCATACGTACTGATCTGTAGTGAGGAAAGAGATGACAGTGCCGTCTGGGTAGAAACGGAGGAAGCGGTGATACGTGACTGGGTCGATCAGCTCTGTCCTGCGCCGGCGCGACTGGTGCCTCGGAGACTGAGCTCACTCATATGCGTGACCGTAACCCACTGATCTCCTGCACCTGGACGTCTGCTTCATCAGCCCAACCGACCACTGCTCAGTCCCCATTTCACTGACATATAATGGCACACGCTGATATAACACCCGTCCATCCTCACCCTCTCCTCTTCCATCAACGCCGTCCTCCACTCTCCCGCATACTTCCGCATCACAGCCAGATCCTTCACTGTCTTGCCTTGCGGCAACACCCCCGGCGGTCGATATATCCCCTCTACAATGCGCTTCCACTTGGGCGCCCGGCTCGTGACGTACCGCGCGCGCCAGCAGGTGAGCGCGAACCGCTCGATCGAGGCTATATCGAGGTATCCGAGGATAGGGTCGAGGAGCTCGAGGGGGAGCTTGGAGAGGGGGAGCGGAAGGTGTTCTTCCGCGGGGATGAAGGAGGTCTGGTCCGCGGGTACAGGGAGGCGAGAGAGGAGGGCGGTGAGTGGGGATTGGCGCGATGAGGTTGATGCGGAAGCGGATGCGGCGGCGCTGGGCCGGTGGGTGGGGACGAGGGGAAGGGAGGCTTCATAGTCTGGTTGAAGTTGGAGATGGCGCTGAAATGAATACGGCTCCTCTGCGGGCGCGGCAGAGGAGACGATGTCGGTAGATGAGGGGGTGTCGTCGATTTGTGCGGCGGCAGCAGCGACGGCAGCTTGTGTGGCGTTATTGACGGAGCGGGCGTATAGCCTATCCACGTCGTCTGGACAGTCAGCGCTGCACCTCAACCTCGATAACCAGAGATGAGCTCACCCTCGAGCTTGAACGCCTTGCGATACATCATCAACGCCTCATTAAGCTTGCCCGCCTGCTCGTGCTCCACCGCCCTCGCATAGAGAGCCACCGCCTGCTCCTTCCGATCACCGGTTACTGGGTGAGTAGGCGGGAATGCCAGTTTCTTCGCTGCAGACCCCGAGATCGAGGTCGCCATGGACGATTCGGGCGTGAAATCCTCGTCTAGATCGATGGAGACCTGCTTGACCGCCTTCTTGGGCGACCGGACGACCGTTATCGCCGCGAGAGTAGTCTCTCCGGCTCCCGGCCCGGAAGGATGGGATGGCTTGACGCTTCCCGATTCTCGAGGGATGTTCTGCTCCCCACCGGCACCCGCCTTACTCAGCTCGACCCACCTCCCCTTTCCTTTCCCCTGCAGCTGCCCCTGAACCTGTGCTCGCTCCTCGCCCCCGTCTTTCTGCTTCGACTGCAGATCCCTCCTCCACTGACTCCGGAACCGCTCGAGCTCTCGCTCATCCTCCGTTGCTAGCCCTGCTCCATCTGCTGCGGGGGTCGCTCGTTTAGCAGGAGAGGGGAGATCGGGGCCATCGCCATCGTCGTCGCCATCGTTTAGCGTGAGGTCGGCGAGGTCTGTATCTAGCTCCGTGGGATCGTCGGGGTCTAGATCGGGCGAGTCTGAGCGTGAGTAGCTAGGTGTGGATGTTTGGGTCATACTGGTGTATAGTCAAGCAAGACAATCGATGAATGGTCTTTATCAGCATCAGAGGCAAGAAGTACCCGGAGGAAATGCCCCCGGAACCTTCAGCCAAAATGACGACATCTCCCCACCCACCGAGCAAAGCCAATGCAAAGCAAAGCTTCTCCTGCCTTTGTACTTCTTCCTCTCTCTTATCGCCTAGCTAGGGAGGTACACAGGACATGTAGTCAGCGGCCACAACGCCGACCATGTCCCAGTCCCTGAATCCGCACTTTCCCTCCCCAGCGCCCACGCCGACACCAGACCAACTCGCAGCCATGCCTCCCGTAGATACCGAGGCTGAACAAGCCGCGATACGGCAAGAAGTGGAGCAGCATCTCTTGCGGCTCAGTCAGGATCTGTATGAGATGGAGATTTGTGCGGGAGACGTGGGACAGGGGATGGAGGGGGCTGTTCCTGCTTATATGTGCGTATGCTGTGTGCGGAGGACCAAGGGATACGACAGACGGAATGGAGCTGATGAGATAGGGCAAAGATCAATTTGTCGTTGAAGGTGTTGTCGGATCTCTCGGGGCGGATGACGGAGGGTGTACCTAGGCAGGTGGTAGAGTATGTTGACTACTACTGAATCAGTGGAAGGAAGATAGCTGACTGGACAGGAAGATCGATACTTATAGCAATCCTCATTCGTATACCAAGACCACACTGACCCGCGCGACTGGCGAGAATCAGTATGCTCTAGGCAGAATGCTAGGGCTGGAGGTGAGCTAGACATTGCGCGACTGTCGATGAGATCAAGCTGACAATATAGAGCTTCAGGAGCCAGTTGCAAGATGCGCTATCGGCAGACTTTCCTCAGATCCCATTACCCGACCGGCGACACACACCTCTTCATGCGCTCGGACACGTGAACGGGATGATCAACGGAGGACAAGGAGAGCAGACCAGCGAACAGGTCGTTGGAGTCAATGGGAACATGAAGGAGGCGCCAGCTCATCCGAACGGTGTTTCGAGTTCATCGTAGTCATTTCAGTGGACCTCTCAACCAAGAAGACTCTCAGCATCATTGTACCAATACATGCATTCGCTTCCTCTCTGCCTTCCTTCAAAGATAGCGTCAAGCTTAGTAAGGCGAGTTGCGGATCTGCTCGGCAGCCTTGATGACCAGGGCGAAGCATGAACCGACACCGCCGAAGAAGCAGAGAGTGCGGGCGTATGCGACCTTGGCTTATATTGTCAGCTCGGTAACTCACGGGTGGTCGAGGGGATGGGAGCTTACGGTCCTCAATGAACATGTAGGCGAGGTTGTAGAGCGATCGAGAGGTCAAGTAGGTGCCGGCGCAGATGTGAAGGAATCGGACGGGGACCTTGGCGAAGTTGGCGGCGACCTTGATGTCAGCTTCGTCTCGCCTTTCGATCCGCAAGGAAATAGACATACCAAGCACGAGGCGAAGATGGAGAGATTGCTGTCCATCAGAAGGGACCTCTCATTAGCAGGAAAAGACGTACGTGAGACCGTTGTTGTTGGCAGCTACGGCGCGGCGGATGCGCTTAGCGAGCTGAGGGCTGGCGCCGCTCTTCTCGAGGCTGGCCCATGACTCGGCTGGCTCCTTTGATGTCAGCCCAGCTCTCAGCGTGGATTGTGAGGGTACGCACAGATTGATCGTACGCGTTGGGGTTGACGGACCCGGCGGCGGCGACAGCCCACCAGAGGGGTGCCATTCTGCGGATCAGCAGATGCCCCGACGTGATCTGAGTTCATTCGCGAGGTAGTTGAACAATGATCTCTGCGATCCCTTCCTCTACATGGCTCCCCAAGTGAGGAATTATCAGCTCCAACTCCAGGAGAAGCTCTCCCGCAGCCGCGTCGAAGGAGGAACTTACGCGACGGTCCATGCTACGGGCACAGCGTACAAGCTGTAGTTGACGCGGAGCCCGACATGGGAAGCGAAGTTTGCGTAGTTTGCCATGTTGATCAGCTGGGTATGAAGAGGTGAGTGTAAGCGTCTGAGTGAAGTCGAGATAGGTTTGCGATGAGAGGAGGAAGTAAGGAGCAGAGATACAGGCGTAGAACCCCGGAGCTCGAGGGTATGACGCGCGGAACCTCGGCAAGGAACGGGGGTTACGGCATACAGCCGGAGATTGAGGATACTCCGCGTCACGTGACGGAGAGATCCGTGCCTGATGAGGACGAGGTCCAGCAAGCCAGTAACTCTAACTTTGGCGACAACAACGCTATCTCCTCCATCTTGATATAGCTTCTACAGACAAATCTACGCTGCGAGGAGGCTACAAGCGCTCATAACGGCGTGCTGAGCTCTGCGGATGTACCCCAGCGAAGATCTGACTGCCTGACATCGCTCATGTCTACTCTGAAAGCCACAAGTTCACCTGGTTCGATCGTTATCCACGCGAGGTTCAAGGTTCAAGTCACGCTCTCGCCATCAAGCCTATCAAGCTTGTCTTCTCACACACACACTGATGTGGAATTTAGCCGTGCCTCAGATTCGAGGGTGCTCCTTGCAAGGTTGAGCTACGGCCTATATAAGACATGCCCCTTCACGACACTTCCCCCTCTCCATCATTCTCGTCTCGCCTACCATCAGCCACCCTCAACATCCTCAGCCACCTCTACCTACATACAAAGACAAAGCTCATACAGCAACTGCTCCTCATCATGCGCGTCCCAGACCCGGACAGCTCTCCCGACACTTCTCCCGGCGGCTCGCCCAGTATCGACCCCACCGGCCTGCCGAGGGTCGCGTCATCCATCAGCTTCGGCTCTATCGCCATTGAAGATGAGTTCGACATGTTTCATGTAAGTGTAGCCTGCTCTTCAGGTAAGGTCATGGGCTGACGCGATAGGCCTCGACGACCGAGACGGACGGCATGAGTCAGGCAAGTCTTCCCCTTGATCTCCTCAACTGCCATGTTAGATCCGGCTGACGATATAGACTGGTGGCGATACCGAGCAAGAAGGACTCGTGCGTCATCAAGCCGAACTCTATAGGCGCTATGGCTGACGTGATAGGCTTTCCACGAGAACAAGGAAAAGGGCGAGGACGAGAACAAGGTAGGTACCGCTCCTCTCAATCTCATCTCGATGACTTTTGTGAACTTTGGCTGACGCTATCAGGTCACTACCGAGAATACTGTGGACATGACTGAGGTAAGCTATTCCTGCCCTCCCGCTCATGCCGTGTCGACTGCGGCAGAGAGCCTGGCTGACGATATCATAGGTCGACAACGACCAGGCCGAGCACACCAAGGTGAGCTACGTCCCGCTTTGCTCGCGATCGGATCTCGCGAACCTGATGGCTGACGCTATAGGTCAACAACGAGGACGAACAGGTTCTCCAGCAAGTGAGCTCTCCATCTCTCCTGTGCTGGCCTACATCGGGAGCAATTGATAAGCCGTACTTGTCGCTTGGGATGTGGACTGACGTATCAGTCCGACGAGACCATCAAGACTGCTGTTTCGACTCCGGCTGGACCGGTCTCCGAGGCTGACGTGAGTGCTGCTATTTGCGATGCTTCTCATGCGGTTCAGTCGCTGATCTGGTCAGATGTCTTTCGGCAATATCACTCGGGCTGAGGCTGAAGGACTCAAGGAGGTGAGCCATTCTTTGACCGTTGCTCAGTGGTTCCTGGTCGTTAAACTGTATAAGTTCCCGACTGATGCTGCTCAGATCTCTCGCAGTGCCCTCTACGGCTCTTCCGGCTCCGCCCAAGTCCCCAGTTCCTACTGGCACCCGAACACGTCGGACGTGCGAGGACTCCAAGGAGCTTGGGCACTCGGTCCACCCGGCCCCGCTGCTCTTCCGGCACCGTCTCGTCCGCTCCCGGGTACATTCGGTGGTCCCCTGCTCGGCGGCTTCACTCTGTCCCGCCCAGCGCAGTCGGAAGCGGCTCGATCCGACTTCTTCAATAATACCGGTATCCTGCTCCGCAAGGACAAGCGCTCGGCCCAAGCTGGTGCTCACGACGACGCCATCAGCCACGTCTCCGGAAGCGACGACTTTGAGCTCGACAGCAACATGAGCGATATCTCGTACGATTCGGACGAATCACACAGCACTCGCAAGCCCGCCGAGGACGCGTACCAGCAAAGTATGGCCCAGCACCGCGCTCCGCTCTCGTACGCCAAGGCCGCCGCCGGCGAGGGCAAGGGGACGACCTCCCAGAGTCGCCAAGAGCAGGCTCAGCCGGCCAAGGCGCAGCCGAAGGGTCTCAAGGAGGTCGCGTCGCCTGGTATGCCAGAGTGGATGCTGCGTAGGTCCAGTCTTAGGTGTTTGAGCATCGAGCTGATAGCCAGGACTTCAACAAGAGCTGCTCGGACCCGCCAAGACCGAGGAGCCCGTCCAAGCTGCTGAGCCGGTTGCTCCGACCGCTTCTACGGAGACCGACAAGACTACGCCCGCTCAGCGCGCTCCTGCAGCCAGCCCGGAGGTCACTCTCGGATCGTCAGTCGAGCAGGCCGTCCTGGCTGAAGAAGCCACCGGTCAAAACTCAGCCGACGCCGCGCAGGACCAAAACACCCTGAAGGCGCCTGCTGTCCCGGCAGTCGATATCACTCCTGAGCTCACCGCGCGCTCGCCCGAGGTCGTACCCGTCATCCAGGCTGTCGAGACGGTCACACCGCCATCCCAATCGCTTCCTCAACTCCCTGCGGACGCTCCGCCTCTCCACACCCAGCCAGCCGCTCCTGCAACAGCTACAGCGGACACTTCATCCGCCTCGGCGAAGCCAAGCTCTCCTGCAGAGCCGACTGGCGAGTTCGATCCGTCGGCCAACGACCTGCTGCGCCAGATGCACAACACTTTCCGGCTTCTCGACTTGTACCCCGAGCATGGTACGGGCGGTCTAGGTGAGCTTCAATATCTCCTTCTCGAGTGACACAACATAGCTGATCATCAGTCGAGAAGATCTTGATCGACCAAAACGAAGTTGTCAGGGTCTCCAATTATGCCTGTCCCGGTACCGCTCGCAGTATCGACCGGATCAACTTCACCATGCTGGACGGCGCGGTCATCTCGATCCGAGGCGTCTTTGGCGATAGGGAGAGGCTGGCGCAGTACCTGGTGGAACTTGGAGTCGTCGATGCCAGCCTGTAAGTTGCTAGCATCACTCATCGACGATAGAAGTTCAGCTGACCTGTTCAGGCTCAACGTTCTCATCCACGCGGACGAGCGCGATGCCACCAAGCCGTACATGCGGTCCGGTCTCTACTTTGTCGCTCTTCCCGGGAACAGCTCCATCGTCTTCTTCTGGCCGGAGCAGACAACCTGGGACCGCAGCGCCATCCGGAATGTCGTCAGCAACCGCGTAACCTTCATGCGGTAGGTCTAGATCATCTCCTCTGCTGCGAGCGCGGCTGACACCACAGGTACCTCTCGCAGATGTCTGACCAGCTGTACTGCTTTGTCAGCCAAGCTCAGCTATCCGAGCTCGATCTCAGCCAGTTCCGCATCGACCACGAGGACGAAGACTCGGACGACGAGCCAGCGACTGCCTTCGACTTCTCGGTCCAGCGTACCAGTCATCAGGAGGAGGGTATCCATCTTGCTGAAGAGTCTCGCATGGTACGTCCTGATCTTAATACCCAGCAAGGTAGTATCAGCTGATCGTCAGATGCACGTAAACCTCACCTCGCGGTCCAAGACTGCCGTACCGACCGGTATCGCCGCCGACCTTCGCCCAAGGCTCGTCACCGGCCTGAAGGGAGTCGGGGTCATGACCGCAAAGTACTGCAAGGGCAAAGAGGAGACCATCTCTCACAAAGGCGCGTACCGGAGCTCTGTGGTCATGCAGAGGGTCATCGAGTGAGTATAAGCCCGGTGATGGGGAAGTAGGAGCGTAGCTGATGATCAGGACATCCGACGTCCAGCTCTCCTCGGACATGAAGCTCGCCGACCTCGTCGCCCTGGTCAAATGCGGCTGGTTCGGCGTGGTCCCCGGCGCCGAAACACACCTTAAGCAGATCATGGACGCGTCGAAGGGTCGAGTCGAGACCGCCCATACCACCAATCTCGGAGCGCGCCGGACGGAGGTGGACAGCCTCAAGCCGATCTACACGGCTGCTGCGGAGGCGTTCGTGGTCAACTTCATTGCTGCCCGTTTCCCGTGAGTCATCAAAGCATGAAGTGGTCCGGGATCGAGCTGACGTTATAGGAACTTCACCGCGGACCTCGTACTGCCTCAGCGCTCTGGTGACCCGCCAACGAGTGAGTCGTCCCCTGCGATTTGTTGTGAGTATGCGCTGATTTTCAGATGCGAGTGTAGCCTCCCAGGCGGCAACACAGTGGGAGGCCATCACGACGCTACACGACAGTAGCAAAGTCAAGGACGACCTTCAGCAGCCGATCACCGGATCAGCTTGGCAGAACGGCAAGGTCGCCTTCCTCGAAGCTGCGCACATCCTCGACCGGAACCCCGACATGAAGTCGGCCGATCGTCAAACCCTCCTGCTCAAGCTCGCCGAAGTCATTGACGGGAAGACTGGCGAAGCCGCCAAGCTCACCTCGGACAAGAAGAAGAAGGGGTGGTGGCGAATCATCGCATCTCTGCCCGCTTCGCTCGGTCTCGCCGACACGTTCGATGCGATTCGAGCTGCTCAGGAGTATCAGGACGACGCCAAGTTCATCCGGTACCTGACCGACCGCCCTTCATACCCCTTCCACCTGGACGGATCTGCCAGCGGACTTCTTCAGCTCGCACGCGAAGCAATGATCCGGCGGCGAGACGACATGATTGCCAAATGCGTCGATCACGTCCACAAGAAGCGCATGGACAAGGTCAAGCAGGCGGCAGCAGTGGAGAAGCATCAACTCGAGGCGGATGAGAATGTCAAGTGTGCCAAGGAGTATGTCGACTGGGTCAACATCCTTCTTGGTGCCTCTCACGTCAAAGATGCGAACAGGTGAGTAACTTCGCTTCATGTCAAGTGTGGCAGTGGCTGACGACTCAGGTCGACTGTCGTGCTCCGCGCTTTCGTCCCGGAGAAGTTTGGCTGGAAGAGTAAGCGAGCTTTTCAATGTCGCTCATTACCGTGCTGATTCCAGGCTACATTGTCTCATACGATGAGACTACGGTTTCGCCGCCCGAGATTTGGTTTGAGATACTGCCTGTCGGTGTCAGCGAAGTCCAGCTGGTATGTATGGTCCTTGACGCCTGGGGAAAGGCTGGCTGACTCTGCAGCAAAAGCTTGCCGGCGAAGACTTGTACAACCCCCAGCTCGAGCTCAGGCGTAAGCTAGTCTCCTCGATCTCGCGATTACTCGCTGACTTGGCAGTCACCAATGCTGTTACATTCGGCCTTGCGCCGCACTTCTCGGTCCGGTATGTCTTCTAGCTGCTCAAGCTGGAGACGAGCTGATTCGCAGGTCTGTATTCTACCTGGATGCTCGGCAGACCAAGTACCTCGTGATTGCCGACGACACCAGGACGTAAGTCAGGACGTAAGTCCCAGCTTGAGCACTGCTGATCGTCAGCCGAAAGCTCTGCTTCTTCCTCACCGACACTCGCAAGGTGGCTCGACAGCTCGAGCATGCCAAAGTCGGAGACGACTGCCTGACCGCCGTGGATCTCAGCCGACGAGAAGTCGCCGTTGTCTCCAGTCAAGACGTGAGTCATCCTGCTCTTTTGGGGTTGCGCGGGAGCTGACGCAATAGCTCTCCATCATCCGCTACCGCATCTCCGAGGACGGCTTATCCTGCGAGCGAGAAGGAGAGGTCGATCTCAAAAAGTGGTATGAGCCAGGTACGCGCTTCATCCAGGCGGCCTTCCTCACCGGGCAACAAGATATCGTACTCGTCGACTCTACCAACCGTGTCAGAATCTACAGCACGATCTCCCAGCAATGCCGGTGAGTCTGCTTCTTCATCCCCTGCTGCCGGCGCTGATGCCCAGACCGGCTTCGCTGGATCTCGCTAGCTTCGACCCAAGCATCATGATCTCCACGACCGACGGCGGTGCATTTCTCTCGGCCAGCAACGACGCCGTTCAGACTCGCCTTCGCGGTCATATGGCCTCGTCCTTCGGGGCTCGTCAAGACGGCCACGACCTCGGCCTGCCCCTCTCTCCATCCAGCGATGTAGCCGTCTTCGCCCCAGGATCGTCCAGCCGGATGCTCCTACTTCTTCTCGACGCCGATGCCGAAGTCGTCCGCTGGTCTCGCCTCATCCTCACCAAGGAGAATTCGGATCTTCAGCTCCGGCCAACATCAACCAAAAGGCAGAAGGAATCGTCAGCCGGTCCGACCCAAAGTCCGCTACTCGGTGTCTTTGAGGAGATGTGGACTCGCTTCCCTATTGTCGCGGCCATCGACCGGGACAATCTCGACCTCTCGATCCGCCAGCCTCGGTCGCTCACCCTTCTCCAGCCCACTCCTGGGTCCATCTCGCAGTCTGATTTTGCTGGTCAATGGCAAAAGATGGTCACCGTAAGTCTCGCTCTAGTGTGCAGGATCAGCTGATCCTTCAGGACTTCAAGCGGCGTACGAAAAAGCCTACCAAGCGGATCCTCGAAGACATGATCCTCCGAGTCGACGACCATATCGACCCGAACGGCGCAGCGTCCTGCTATCGCTTCGGACAGTGGCTGGTGAACATGTGCTGCCTGATCCCGCTCCACCTGGCGGTTGCTAAGGACAAGCGCTTCATACCGGTGAGCTATTCCAGCGGAACGTTTTGCGCGCGAGCTGACCCCTCAGCTCAATCAAGGCAAGGACGATATCCAATGGGAGCGAAGTCTTGTCGGCGCGGACGTCAGCAAGGTCGCCAAGTCCATCTCGCTCGGCTGGTACGAAGCTATCTTGGCGCAGTACTATCGCGGCAAAGTAAGACATTCTAGCCATCTGGAGTCTACCGTGCTGAGCTGATCCAATCAGCCTGTCCGCGTCATCAGCAGTCTCGGCAACCAGTCAGTGGGCAAGGTGAGCTCTTTTACACCCGTACTGCACTCCAAGCTGACGCAAGCAGTCCTACATGCTGAACCATATCGCGAACACCAGCTTTGCCGGAGCTGCAGGCCGTACTACCGAGGTACGTATCGCTTTGTCCTTGGCTGGAAATAATCAGCTGATCGGTCAGGGTGTCTGGATGGCTGTCGCACCGACCAAGGACTGCATATACGTCCTACTCGACTTCGAGGGTGTCAACAGTCCCGAGCGTCACCGTGAGCAGTTTACAGCTTTGGATCTTTGACTAACGAATATCGGCTGATGTGACCAGCACAGGAAGACATGCTCCTCGTCCTGTTCAACGCGGCCCTGTCCAACTTGGTTCTCGTACGTCTTCTCCCTTCGACACAGGGCATAGCTAACTATTAGTTCCGGAACCATCTGAACGTCTCGCGCGAGCTCAAGACCATGTTCAAGGCGTACCAGCAATCGGCCTCGGTCTTCGATCCAGCTGCAAACCCCAAGCTCTTCAACGGGAAGCTCTGTATGATCATCAAAGATGTCATCGCCAGCGATGTGGATGCCGCCTGGCTCGAGTACGTCTTTCTGGTCGTACCCAGTATGAATGCCGCTAATTGCGCAGGTTCTTCACCAAGTTCCAAGACATGGTGGAAGAGGAGGGCGAGGACAACTTCATCAGCAAGCTCCACCGCAACCAGATGCGGATCGGTGAGTCGTTCTCTTGCTGGAGTGCCGACCTCTCTGATTGTTCAGTTCCATGGCCGGTCATCCAGGATCCGAAGTTCTGTGAGTGATCTCAGCTTGCTCGACCATACGTCGCTGATCTAGCCCAGACTCGTATTTCGAGAAGCATATCATCGGTAACCTCAGCCAGAGCAAGCCAACCTGGACTTCCGCCGGCGACTTCCTCGAGACGCTCAAGCTGCTGGAGGCCAAGCTGAAGGTACGTTTTCATCTTATCTCTTGCACCCATACTGACCAACAGGCGTCAGACTGGACATCCCTCGACTCGAGCATGATCGCGCAGCGGATCGACCGTCTCCGTCACATCCTACCGGTAGCCATTGCCCATGGTGTCAGCAACCCAGCGGAGAAGGAACCGCTCATGGTGGGTCTGATCCATCCTTCCTGCCTGGTACCAAAGCTGACTTGACAGGACACGGAGAGCGGCACAGCTATCATCCCGGAAGGCGAGCACATCTTCGACCAGCTGGAGATACTCTCCTCGAAGGACGGCTCAGCCACAGCCTGCTTCAAGGCGATGTACCGCAAGTTCGTCCTTAGTTCGCCCCGCTCCACCTCCGATCCCTCATGGCGGGACAGCTTCTTGGCGGAGGTCACGGTAGCGCTCGAGCGGCGTATCGCCACCGTCACCGAATGGTCGGACAAGAATACCCAGAACCTCCCCTCGGACTCGAACGATGTCATCCAATGGCGAGCGGAAGTCAAGCGGGCAGTCGAAGACCTCCGAAAGCAATACCGCTTCTGCGCCCAGACCTGCAAGAACTGCAACCTGATCTGCACCCAGCTGCGCGATCACGAGATTAAGGAGCATGACTGCTATACCAACCACCAATGCGATCAGAAGTGCGAGTATAGGGAAGATCACGAGGACGAGGAGGTGCGGCCTTTGCCTCTTTGCAGTCTTCGGTGAGCCCCTCTTTCCACTTCACATAACTGCGAGCTGATTGTCAGCGCCATGCACGATGGAAAGCATATCTGCGACCCGACCGTGCACACCTGCGGCGCAGCATGCGACATGGAGGCTAGCTGCAAGTCCAGGTGCACCAAGGTGAGCTCTTCAGACGGCCGTACAGGACAGAAGCTGATGACCGAAGACAAGCGAGCACATCGTCGAGGGCCACCTGTGCTCCGCCAAGTCGCATTCTTGCAACAATGCCTGCGACTTTGACGACAACCAAGGTTACAAGTGCCAGGGCAGGTGCATCCTCAGCTTGTAAGTTCCAGCCCCCTGTTTTCGCTTGCCAAGCTGATGAGCAGTGACGAGAAACACGCTCGTCACGAATGCCAGGATCGCAACGCTTGCCCGATGACCTGCGCTCTATGCCCTCGACTTTGCGCCGAAAACGACCATTTCCATGGCTCTATCTTCGGCGCCATTCATTTGTGCGGGTGAGTTCTGACGTTACCCAACCAAGCATTGGGATCAAGCTGACTGGTCTAGACAAGGTGATTGATCCCATCAAGTTCTCCGTGTCGCCTTTACTGACTGATCAGAGCACGGTTGCGATGAGGAATGCGAACAGCCTGGTATTTGCGAGATCGCTGCTGAGCCTCATTCGGTCCAGAGCATGTTTCAAGGTCAGTCTTCTCCGCCGCACAAGGTTTTTTGTCTGGGCTATGCTGATCGTCAGGTGTCCATTCGAGCTTCGAATATACAAAACACACTCAAGTGGCGAAGCGTCTGAAATGCGCAAAGAAGATCCCAGCTGGAGCAATCACACACGCAGGCGAGTCTTACACCACTCGTTTCTATTGCTTGAATGCAGAGCTGACGAGAAAGGGCCGCATGTCCACAGCAACACGAACTCCTTTCACTACTGCGAGCAGAGGTGCCCATCCTGCAAGTGAGTCATATCCAGGTTGGACATGCTGTGAGAGTTCAAGCTGACTATCAGGTACTACTGCAATCTCCCCATCGGTCAGCTCACCTCACCGGTCTCTCGAGATACCAAGCTGACAAGTAGGCCACACCCAGACCGAGCATGACACGAGCCATGGATCGATGACCTCTACCCGTTGGTCCATCCCCGAAGGTCAGGAGATGGAGATGAATGGTCGGAAGTTTGTTCAAGGCGAGGAGGGTGCTCCCATGCTTTGCAACATGTTCTGTCAAGGTCAGACGAGGGTGAGTTGACTCCATGCTTCTACAGCCGAGATCGAGCTGAAGACATAGCACACCCACATCGACAAGTGCAGGTCTCATGCCGCCTGTGTGCCTGACGAGGAGCATGAACATATCGACAAGCGTGTCGAGCCCAACCCGGATATTGCCAAGGGTATGTGCGCCGAGCTTGGGCGTCACGACAGCTGATCTGCTAGACTACATCACGCACAAGATCCACTGGCAGCGAGCTGCGTTCAAGGTGAGCACCGAGTGGCGCCGCAGCTACTTCACTGAGTCGGTGCTGATCGTTCAGGACCCCTACTCCCAATCGGACAAGAAGCAGTTCGAACTTTGCGACGCCCAATGCCCAGGTCAGTACTATCATCCACCATTATCAAAGTACCGAGCTGACTTTGCAGGCGACGAACACAATTCGGTCGACGGCACGCGTGCTCAGCCCTCATACTGCACGCTCAAGATGTTCCACCCGCCAGCGTACAACGCGGCCTCGCCACCGGGCGGCGGCTACATCTCTGGTGATGGTCATATGTACACCTGTAAGAACCCAATCCTCCAGCAAAGGACTTTTCATATGTGAGGTTTGATTCTACTCTTCGTCCTGTGCGAGGCTTCAAGCTGACTATCCAGTATTTTTGTCCTGGACAGGTATGCCGATTTGTCTCTTCGTCTTCCACAAGGGGGTATGAGCTGACTTACAGGTCGGGCTCTATGACCTGCAGGGACCGCGGACCGATGCGTGATGCCCCAAGCTTCCAGGCTATCGCTCGTTCTAGCAACAACAGATACGGCGCCGTTATTGCCGCCTGCTACAGGTCAGTCCGCTTTCCATGGCTGGGCTTGAGGCTTGCTGACATACTCAGTTTCTGGTCCTCTCGCCAAGCCGTGATCGCCTCTTCGGGTCCCAGCGCCACCCGTCGAGACGCCTACTCAGTCATCCTCTTCAATGAAAGGCCGACCGTCGTCGTCGAGAATGACTACACTTCTTCCGCGGATGATCTTCTTTCCACTTGTCTCCGGGTCTCAGCCGGCGGTGGGACGAATTTTGCTGCGGCTCTGGATCAGGCGCAGACAACCATGCTTACAAATGTCAGTATTCCGTATATTTCTCCTCCGACAGTGGGCCCAGCTGATCAAAACAGTGGGCGCCGGAGAGAACTCCAGTCATCATCTTCCTGAGCGATGGCGAGTGCTCAATTCGAGACCAGGACATCTACCCGGTCTGCAGACAGGCTGTGGCGCAAGGGTGAGCTTCCTTTCAAATCCTTGCCAGGCGGGTAGCTGACTGTCGCTAGCAAACCACTCAACTTCCACTCGGTTTCTTTTGGTCCGGACGGCGCTTCTACCTCTCTCAAGCGAATGTCCGATATCGGCAAGGAGGTGTACCAGAGCGTGCCTCGGTGAGCACTTCCTCTCGATCTTTTCTTGGCCGTGAAGGACAGCGCGGCTGATCTCCAGTGACCCTCTCGCTCCTCCCGGCGACGGCTGCAGCTTCTCGACTGCCCTCGATACCGTCTCACTTGCGACCACTTTCTTGGGGATCGCAGACTCGCTCAAGAAGCCGAGGGGGTCTCTGGTGTCGTTCTGAAGGGGTCAACGGGCGGAGAGTCAAGGGAGAATGATGGAATCAAAGAGAGGTTTAGGAGGGATATCAGCATGAGTAAACAGGGTTGAAGTGCTTGAGAAATTGCATACTGTTGAATTTGTGCTGTGGCTCATGCTCGTCATCGCTGTAGGGCCATCGCAAGGTCCGGTGTCATCGTCAGGGAACAAGGGTCGAGGCCACTTTGCCTCACCTGACCCTTTCCTAGAAGAGAATGAGATCTAGGCCCAAAGCTTTTTCCCTGCGGCACCGCCAGGGCAATGTGGGGAAGAGCTGAGCGCACTGGTCAGCAGACTGGATCTCTCGCACTCATATAAACGAACGTGTCATGGCATGCCTGAGACTGGCATCGCATGATCTCAGCTAGTCCTCAATGAGCCTGGAGATGAGAAGGGTTCCGCTGGGAGGCCTACATTTGGCTCCTTCGTTGAAACCTATAATTTCAGGAGGAGTTGATTAGAAGCTGGTCCACCGAGGGATACTTGTCAAATGATCTGTGCTGGGGAGGAAGGGAAGGCTTATGGTGTTCATACCGGCCGCCAGGGGTGCCAATGGCTCGCATACCCCGGCCGTTCGCTAGCCGAGCAGTGCTACCAGGACTTACTTTTCCGGCAGTTTCGACCTGCACCGGATGATGATGAAGTCGACAGCTACATATGATACACTCGCAAATAAGTGCTTTGCTTAGATGACTTCGGCAGGTTGGGACGGATCAGCTGATGGTGGGAGCGAACGGCGCGAGTGACGCTTATATGAGCGGCCGGCGGGTTTCGACCTCGATGACATGTGCTCTTATCTATGGGATCATACGCCTTACAGCCTATAGGGTGTTCCATAGCGTCTTGTCAGCGCAGAGGAAGGCCGCTCGACAATATGCATCTCGCTTGCACCGGAGAATATTGCGCACGCCGGAGATTGCCGATAGATCGCCGATGAGGAATGAGGAGTTGGCCGCCGGCTCCGGCTACCCCGAGGGTTGACATTGGGTGAGCTTGACGATGATAGAGCGCCATCTTGATGCCAGATACCAGTAGCTTATACGAGATACAACCACAGCCTCAGAAGGTCCGATCCGCGACTAGCATGTCGAAACTTTGCATATCCGTACCACTACAATATAACGTCTCACTATCAATCCAGCCCTATGTATTTTTTAGTCTGATCCTAGCTAACCTGCTTCCTATCCCTGCTCGCCGCTACATTCGTACCTTAAGAGATGTCGCCTAGTGGACCATGGCACCGCCACCGAGAGCGGCGGATGCAGCATTCCGCTCGGCCGCCTTAAACTCGTCGACCTGGGTGCGGGCGAAGTGTCGGGCGGGGACGCGCTCCTCGAACAGGATGTCCAGCTCACCTGAAGAAATCAGTCCAAGCCCTCAAGCACGACAAACTCCAGAGTGACTTACCGAAAGTGCGGCCCTTGGGCTCGGGGAGACGGAAGAAGGTCCAGACGATACCGACGAGACCGCAAGCAGCCCAGAGATATCCGGAGCGGGCGCCGAGGTTCCAGGCGGTAGGGTCTATCTGTCAGCGAGGGACAGAGGAGAAAAGATGTGCGGACTCACTGAGCATCTGGGGGTTCAAGACATTGACGACGACACCGCCGAGGTTGTACAGGTTGCGGGCGAGGACGACGGTCTTGGCGCGCAGACGGGTGCTTCCGATCTCGGCGACGAGGCAGTAGCAAACGGGACCGACGGTAAGATCGTAGAGACCGGTGAACAGGATGAGGAAGGCACCGATCTGACAAGATCAGCTTGATCAAAGCGCGGAGAGACTGGTACTCACGGCGTAAGAAGTTCCAGCGGAAGGAGTGCCAGCGGCGAGGTTGACGCTACCGAGGATACCGGTGAGGAGCATGAGCGCAAAGAGTGCTAGTCATCAGCAAGAGTCTATCTCGGAAAGAGAGCCGAGATACTCACCAACTTGTCCGTACAGATAGAGAGTGCGTCGACCGGCAACCTTCATCAAAGGCCAGGACGCGATGGTACCGCAGGCACCGACGGCGAACATGCACAAGTTGAGGGTGGAAGCCTAAAAATTAGCACAGTACGACAGCCAGGTACTCACAGTCTTGGCAGAGAGACCGGCCTGAACCAAGAAGTAGGTACCCTGACCCATCAAAGGCGAACCGCAGGTGGTCTGGATGAGCCAAACGATGCAGGCGATCTCGGTGCGGCGGAAGTTGATGCCGCGGAAGCAGTCGCGGTAGGAAGTGCCTGTCATGACCTCCTTCTCGATTTCATTCGTGTGCACCATCATGGCAACGGCCTTGCGAGCGTCCTCGACAGAGTAGTGAGCCCGGGAGGTGATCTTCAGCATGCAGCGTTCGGCGTCTTCGAGCTTGCCCTTGCGAACGAGGAACCAAGGGGACTCGGGCGCGAAGAAGATACCGATCATGATGGGCACGGGCCAGATCCACTGAATGGCGAAGGGGACTGAAGTGTCAGTATTGCGTTCGGGCAGGTAGCATGAAACGCACTTTTGTAAGCCCACTCCGACTCGTCACCGATGAAGGCGAGGTTGACACCGGAAGCGATGATCTGCCCAATGACCCAGCAGAGGTTGACGTATGTTGTGAGGATGCTGGACAAGTCAGCCAAGCTCGCGCAACGAAAGACGAAACTACTCACGGTCGGAGGGCAACGGGCATGAGCTCGGAAGCGTAGGCGACAGTCATGGTCTGGAAGGTACCGAAGGGGAAGCCAAGGAGGATGTAGGCGATGAGCAACATGGGCAGACCAGTAGCGAAGACTAGAAATCAGCACTGATCTAGACTTGCGAATGCAAGGCACTCACACTGCAGGAAGAGAAGACCGGTGATAGCGATCAAAGCAGCCGCCATGGTCTTTCGGTAACCGAAGCCTGAAAAGTCAGAAAGGAAACCAGTTGTAAGGGTATCGACTCACGGTCAGATGCCCATCCAGTAATCTGGAGACCCAAGATCTGACCGACCTGACCACCAGCACCCAAGGCAGTCTGCCACTGAGCCGGGATCTGGTAAGACCTGGACGCAGCGTCGTAGAAACCGAATCGTGCCGCGAACGCAGGTTGGGCGTAGAATTGACCGAGAAGCAGAGTATCGTACCCCTATCAGATCAGCTTCAAGGTCCCTCGGCCCAGACAGACACCGAACTCACCTCCATGATAATGGCAGTCGAGAAGATCAGGGAGAAGACGATACCCATGGGGTACATACTAACGGCCTCCCGGATGGTCTGACCCTTTTGCTGAGATGAGGCGTCGGCGGCATCGTTGATGTACTGGCCGAAGTTGTCGGAGATGACGCCCTGGGCCTTCTCCTCGTATTCGAGGTGGTTGGCACTGGTGTAGACATCCCCCTTCTTCTCGTCTTCAATGTTGGACATGGTGGGTTGACGGGTGGATGAGCTGGCGGGTAGATGTGTGTGAGGTCTGGCGTCTAGCGCTTGAGGGAAAGGAGATGCGGGAAAAGTGGGGTGGAGTGGGCGAGCTATATACGGGAGGGAGTAGATGGATATGGACTGGTGCGGGGGCCGTGAGCTTGTGAGCAGGAGCCGCTGTGCCGAGAACAGAAGCGGATCTAGAGGATCGACGGGGATCGTCGACACTCTAGGCACGAAGGGTCACATGCATCCCCTGTGGTCTCTCTCCGCGATCCTTTTGCGGGGCATATCACTGACAGTCTGAGCCCCGTGGAACGCGCATGCGCTAGCGCCGGTGAATGGGATTACCAAGTGGACCAAGCGGAGGCGGGATGTCCGACGGAGGTTTGGATCACGGGGTCGCATTCAGCTGCTGAGCGGTTCATGATTAGCATGGTTTAGTATCCGCGCGGCTGTGTTAAGCGGAGATCTCGTGCCTGGCAGCTGCCGCGGGGGCATCGGGGACCCCTAATCATAGCCGCATCTCAAATGCTGAGGTCATCTCCTGCCGTCAACCCCAGGCAGAACTGCCTATTTGGGTAACTATACCGACAGGGACAGCCCCGGAAACTCTCGCTGGCGTTCGCTGGTGCCTCTTAATGCGCGTGCCTCTGCCTCGCAAACGGCGTATCAATTGCCAATCGAGCTCGAGCTAGAGGCATGACCCCCAAATCGCGAGGCTTCCCTCTCGTAACCTGCCAAATCGCGGGGCTTCTTGACCGATCGAGTGCTATCTCTGGCAGGCATGGGTTCTTCGCACACCCGTCCTAAGGATTGTCTCTGCGCCAAGTGCGCTTCGAAACATGCTGGTGACCCCGGTCGGGCAGGCTGTGGCGCCTCGGCGCTGTCCGGTGCGGTCCCGCATGATTGACACTAGTGCTGCTCGAGTGGAGGCAACGTTCTGTCCAGCTGTCGCAGACAGAGCTGAGCTCGACCAAATGCATTGACAAGTCTTAACAGCACCATCTCCATCGGTCTCGCTGACACATGCTCCCACCCAAATACCCATCGACATACCTCAGCAGCAGCTCTATCCACAATGATCAGCAAAACCAGCTCCGGTGAGTGTAGCCCTAGAAGCCAGCGCCTGATCCAGAGCTGACCGCTCAGACGCCAACTGGTGGAGACAAGCCGTCGTCTATCAAATCTACCCACGCTCCTTCTCAGACGCCAATGGTGATGGTATCGGAGACTTGGAAGGGATTACTGCCAAGGTTCCCTACCTCGCAGCTCTGGGGATTGACGCTGTATGGCTCAGTCCCTTCTACCCGTCCCCACTTCTCGATGGAGGCTGTGAGTACTCCTCGTCTACGATGCTCGAAGGCATGCTGACAAGCAGATGATGTTGCCGACTACCGAGACGTCGACCCGCGTATCGGTACCCTGGCCGAGTTCGACACCATGATGGCCGCTTTCAAGCAGGAGAACATTGAGGTCATCGTCGATATCGTCCCCAACCACACCAGTCACGACCACGAGTGGTTCAGGGCGGCTATCCAGTCCAAGCCTGGTTCTATGGAGCGGGACCGGTACATCTTCCGGGACGGTAAGTGCCGCCCTCTTTCTCGGTGGGTCTAGCTCACTTCTAGGCCTTGGCCCCAACAAGGATCAACCACCTACCGACTGGCAGTCCATCTTTGGCGGGAACGCTTGGTCACCCTCGGGCCAGAACGACGGTCAATTCTACTACCACATGTTCGACTCTTCTCAGCCGGATCTCAACTGGGACAAGGACGAGATCAAGGAGGACTTCAAGAAGACTCTCCGCTTCTGGGGCGACCGGGGAGTAGCCGGCTTCCGTATCGACGTCGCCCACGCCTTGACCAAGGACCTCAGCGGCGACCTCCCCAACTGGGAGCAAATGGTCATCATGTCCAAGAAGAAGGGGGAGAATGGGAATGCGGATCTCAAGCACCCTACAGATGACCGGGACGAGGTGCACGAGATCTATAGGGAGTGGCGCAAGGTATTCAACGAGTACGACCCCCCTTTGACGTGAGTACTTTCCCTCTTTGTAGTGCGGACGCGAGCTAATGTTCAGTGCTGTGGCTGAATGCTGGGTCGCTCCGGACCGGAAACACCTCTACTCCGCTGCGGACGGCCTCGGACAGGCCTTCTCGTTCGACATGTTGACCTGCAACTTCAGCGCCGCCGAATTCAAGGAGTGTATCTCTTTCAGCTTGGAGTCTGCCGCAGAGGGGACCGGCCAGACCTGGGTGTTGTCAAACCACGATGTGAGTCGAGTGCTCTCGACCCCATGATCTCAGCTAATGTTCAGGTCATTCGCCACGCCTCGCGTTACGGGATGCCCAACTTTGTCTCGAAGAACCACAAGGAGATGTGGATCGAGGCGGTCGCGTGGCTCAAGAATGGGTTCGAGGGTTTGGACAAGGAGTCGGGGTTGAGGCGAGCGAGGGCGGCGACCATGATGCTGTTTGGTCTTCCGGGGTCGACGTACATCTACCAGTGAGTTAATCTTGTTCACTGTCTGGTTTGCCGAATCTATGCTGATCGTACAGGGGCGAGGAGCTTGGCCTGTACGAGTCAACCGACATCTCCGACAGTCAACGACAAGACCCCTCCTACTTCCGCACCAAGAACGCCAAGGTGCACGAGATCGGGCGAGACGGCTGCCGTGTCCCTCTTCCATGGGAGGCGGAGGCGCCCAACTTCGGCTTCGGGTCCGGTAAAGAACCCCACCTCCCCCAGACTTCATGGATGAAGGAGCACTCGGTCGACCTGCTCGACAAGCGCCCGGACAGCACGCTCAACCTTTACCGCAAGGCCCTCAATCTGCGGAAGACGCTTCAGACCGCAGAGAGGCTCGAGTGGGTCGAGACGGGCAACGAGGAGGTCTTGCACTTTAAGCGTCCGGGCGGATGGGAGGTGGTGCTTAACGGCGGCAAGAAGGCGGTGCCGATGCCAAAGGGGAAGGTCCTGCTTCGTTCGGGCGGGACTTCGGACACCGAGATCGAGGGAGAGAGCTGCGTTTGGCTTCAGAACTAGGAGGAGTAAACTAGATCTATGTGGTAGAGGACAATAAAAGCATGCATCTTCAATCTTCGCACCGAGGTCAGGCTGCAGCGAGTATCACTTCTGGTCAACAAGTCTAGGTGCCAAGAGGCTAGACGCATCAGATTTTGGCATGAATCTCAGACACACAGTCTGTCCTTCGTGGCCCTATGCTAGCCTGGCACCAAGTTCACCTTTAGGCTCCAGGGATATGGCAGAGATTAGTGTCCACAAGCAATTCGCAAGACTCATTCCTTGAGCCAGCCGGGAATAGCCGATCGGCTATGGAGTATCGGGCGAGCAGGAGAGAGCAGGCTTGCCTTCTATACTTACTCCGTGCTCCTCCAACTCTCGCAGCGACACTTCTTAGCCGCAAGCTTCGCGATGAGTGACGACGAAGGCTCACAAGAGGGGCGGCCCGCAGAAGGCGGCGCCACGGACTCCCGGCCCGCCAAGAAACCCCGCGCAAGCAGAGCGCTCAAGTCGTACGTGCCATGTCGGCTCCGCTGACCCTCCAGCAAGGTGCTCGGCCTCGAGACGCAGATGCAGCAGGTCCAAACGAGCCTCGATAGCGTCATGGCGCTCCTGCAGAAGTCGCTGGGTGGACCAGCGGCTGGTCTGGGCTTAGATGGCCCCTCGATGGCAGCACAGCCTCCCAGACAGGTGATCGGTGAGCTTGCAGTCTTGCCCTGAGCTGAGACCAGGTCCAGCCAGTATATCGCCTCGAGCGGTTGGTCCCTCTCAGCCATTCCATCCCGTACATCAGCGGTCTTTTGGGCACCCAATCTCTCCTACCGCAGCGACGATGTTTCCGCCCCATAACGCTCCAGGCGGATCTAGCGGACCAAGCAGCTCCAAGTCGCTACCCCCTTGGGACCTTCCTATGCGCGCGGCTGGCCCAATGCCTCATGGTCATGTGCATCCGACTGCAGTGCCTGCCGGCCGACACCTCAGCCATGGCAGCGATACTCGTCCAATCAGCGGCAACTACAAGGTCCAGGGCCCACCGTCTCTGCGGAGCCCGCACGACCTCGCGCCGATTGACGCAGGGGATGAAGGGGACGCAGAGCCCCTCGGATACTCTGCGATGCGCTCGATGCTCAGATTCGAGGAGAAGGCGCGACTCCAGGCGGAGGGCTTGGCAGGGGATGACGGGACGGACCCGGCTGGGGTGTATAGGGCTGGGCAGAAACGAGGGAGGTCAGACGACTTCTCGCCAAATAGGGTGGCTGCGGCGCTGGATCCGGTGGACTCGGGGCTGTGTACTGAGGCAGAGGGACATCAGCTCTTCAAGCTGTAAGTCCATATCTGGGGAAAAACGGGAATTGCTGATGTGCAGCTTCTTTGAGAACTCGCATGCGTTCATGCCTGTGTTCGATCCGGCGGTGGATACGTGGTACAGGTGAGCTGGCATCCGGACCAAGCTGAGTATAGTCTTCGCCAAAGATCGCCTTTCTGCATCTCTGCAATCATCTACATTGCGAAAAAGACGCAAGACGCTGGGTTCTTGCAGAGTGATGCTCAAAGAAGGCTCAGAGAGCACGTTGAAAGTATAGGTAAGTTATCAAGTCTGGATACGTGGTAGCAGGGCTCATAATCCAGGTCGGGGATACTTCTTCTCGCCCGTAGTCTCGGTGGAAATACTACAAGCCATGAGTGAGATTCTTGCCCCACTAGAGGATCGCAAAATGCTGATCCCAGTCATCTTATCAGCTTGGGGCGATACCTCTGGTCGGCCAGGCTTTATGGCGCTGAGCATTGCGTGAGTCCTCCGTCGCGGGCTGTACTGAGTCCAGATACGATATGGACCTACATCGATGCCTGCCTCAACTCGCCAAGATGACGCAACCGCTAGACTATGTCCAGTTCTCCTCGGACGACGCCAAAGCCCATCGATCCCTGGTCGTCGGATCACGACTCTGGCTCATCACTGCCAAGCAGAGTATAGAGTAAGTTTTCCTCCATAGACCTTTGGCTGATAAGCAGAACGTCGATCAATCACAGTCGCCCGCTCTGTGTCAGCGAAGCGGACATCGTGCCGCACATGCACGCATTGCTGCATCAGCCGTATACGATATCTACCGATAGTCGGATCGTCGCATCTTGCGAACATCTCGTTTCTCAGCGTGAGTCCAGGTCTACGCTCGGCTGAAGTCAGTGCCGTTACATCGTAATGTCCTGTCTGGAGATCAGGACCAGCTCGATATTGTCCTACGAGTATATAACGAACAAGCTCAGTCATGGCTTGTCCGGTGGCAGACTTACTATGGTAATTAGCCATCTTGCTATTCAAACGCTATTAGCTGACTCTGACAGAACATCGTGGCGTCCCGTCCACGCACCTCTTGTTTTCAGACTGTAAGTCTGCTTGATGCGTGCCGTTGCCATTGCTTATATATAGTGCACAATCAGATGGCTTTCGGATCGTAAGCTGCCCTCGCCTAATCTTGCTGATTTCAGTGTGCAAGCCAATTCTTTCCTCCTTCGTTCAGTCCGAACGCGGGATGACCTCGACACGTTCTCCGTAGAACGGCAGAGATGGCTTCTGAATTCACTCGATCACGCTCGTCAGATCACGCAGCGAATCATCATGTCCGAGGTGCGTCTACCGATACCCAAGCTGCGGCGCCGAGGCTTAGCTGACTGGTCATAGAAAGACAAGCTGTTCTACGCGAATCACTTTTCGCATATCGCCCTGGCTAGCGTATTCCGGATATACGTCAGGCTGGCTAGTCTTTTCCCAGAACATGTCGATTTGCGGAGGACAGCCAAGGATCTCACGGCGGTGGCTGATATCCTGTCTCAATGTAAGTTTCCCCTCTCCTGTTCCGTAGTGCAGGGCCCTCTCGTCCTCGACAGTCTGATTGCTAATCTCAGTCCCCGGTGTCTCCTTCGCCCACAAACTCCGGCATGTCATCCAACGCGCCCGACAATCCAAAATCCTCCCATGCGAGACTCGCGCACCCTCCCCATCTCCCTTCGCAAACGGCAATGGCAACGGACCCGCCAACGGTCACGGTCAAGGCCACGGCCAGCCATCCATGTCAAACCCGTATCTGCCCAATCAGCCATATGACTCAAGCAATAACCTGTTGGATTTTGACCTTTTTGCGAACGACCGGATGAACCAGTCACAGCAGGGCCAAGGACAGAACCAGCCTATTGTGGATCTGGAGGGTTTCATTGGGGAGTTGTTGGCGTTAGGGGGCGGGCAGGGGAATGCGGCGCCTGCGGACGCAGCGAACCCTTGGTCGGACTTCCCGTTCTTTGGTACGTCGAGTATTATCGCAAAAGACAAGTATGAGCTGACGGCCAGATTTCAGTAATCACCCAGCATGAGCAGGTCACCGCCGGCAATCGTATTCCAGAACATCTCGAGCGGATCAGCGTTGTATATCAGTGTATAACAGTATAGGGAATTTGTAGCATATACAAGCGGTAGCAGGTCAAAGCCTAGGAAACTGAGACCGATCTGGCTGCTAGACCGCGCTTCAAACATGGTCAGTTAATCTGGTCAAAAAATCAGCATACGAGATATGTTGTGATGGTGCCAGTGGGCAGAGCAGTGCGCATCCGGAATACACCAAGCTCAGAAGCGCGGATGACGATGCATTCTGCTTTCTGCTGTCATACATCAAGCATCACCGCTTCTTCCTACTCCTGTCACTCGCCAAGAACAACTACGACGTCTAGTAAAGGACACGGCCAGCCTGGCTGAAGAGGGTCATGCAGGCAACGATGCTAGCGACGTACGAGACCGAGCGAAGCTTGGACATGAGCGCTAGAATGTCAGCTATACCTCTTTCGGATGCTTGAAGGAGTGAGCTTACGGGTGGTCCCGTTGATGTAGAAGTAGATGTATGCGCCTCGGGCGGCGAAGAAGAAGAGGACCGTGTTGTTGAGGAAACGGGGGGTCAGGCGGGCGTAGTTGCCGGCGAGCTGAAGGTTAGCTTGAGCAGACAGACCGTGTGTATATCCAAAGCTGTGAGATTTGTCCTCCTCTCCGGCTTGGATAATTCAGGCACAAGGAAAATTACTCACGACGGCAGCGGCAAAGTAAGGGAGGATGGTGTGCGAGTTGTCGTTGGCAGCCTCGGCACGGAGGAACCTCTGGGCCATGTACGGGCTGATCTTGGCGTTCTTGAGACCCTCGCTGCGGTTCGCGTAAGGGAGCTGATCACGTCAGTTTCGAACAAGGGGACGCCTGTCGGATGTATGAAACTCACCATGTTGTCCCACTCAGCTGTTCCGGGAGCCCTCTCTGCCAATAGTTAGCACAGTGGCGGTCCAAGAACCGCGACGTCGAATGACTCACCCTTGTTGTACAAGCCAATGGCGTAGAAGTGAGGGACCATGCTGACGCGATGTCAATACTGCGCAAGAGATTGTTGGAGGTCAAAGCAGAAGGGCAGAGACGCGGGGCGAGGGAGGGGGAATGACAATAATTTGTTGTTCTATTCGGACACGACGGCCGCATGTTGGGTGGGATGACTCACGCGAGGACCCATCCAGCCGGAATGGCGAAGAGGGAGTAGTTCTGAGCTGTCAGTACAGGTTGTGAGTATATGGCGAGTCGAGAGATAGCCGGGTGGAAGACCTGAAGGCCCCTTGGGACGTCCCCCGATAATCCCCGACAAAGCGTCCAGACGACTGCTTCTCGCGTTGAAAATTGGACGTACGTGAGCGTGGAGACCTGCGAAAGACATCTTGATGTTGCTGGGGTGAAGATAGGTATGAATGTATAGGGCTTTGGTGGATGTACAGATGACAGTGGGCAGTGAGGCGATCGAAGTGAGAGACGAATGTTAATGCGGCCGGCATGACGTCAGGGTAGTCACCCACAACTCAAGAGTGCCACTTTCGGCTAATACCGGCTAATCCCGATGACTTTTGACTGGTCTCGACGTCCACCCAACTCTGACGCTGTAGACACCATACATCTACAGTACCCACCATGCTGCCTCTGATCTCCCGCCCTACACTCGCTTCCACTTCCCGCCTGCTCATACGGCACGCCTCTCAGCCGTCCTCCAACCCGCACCTCGCAGTCCCCAGCGACTCCCGCACAGACACTATCCGCCAGACCCTCTACCCCCCTACCGCTCACAAACCCTCCTCTGCCTCACCGACAGGCGCATACCACCCACAATACGTCGAGCGCGTCGAAGCCGTCGTGGCAGACTCGGAAGCGCATGAAACAATAGAACGCGCGTGGAAGCTTTTCCAGCGAGAAAAGCGCGCGAAGCATGCTGCGGCATTAGAGGCGAAATTAGCGGCGATGGTGGATGCGTGCGAGGAGCTGGATAGGGTCACGAGTGGGGAAGGAGGGGTGGGAAGACATGTCTTTGAGAGGGCGATGGCGAGGGCAAGCTTTAGTCCGCCAGAAGATATCAAGGGGAAGAAGGGGAGCGAGGCGAGATTTTTGGAGGTGAGGCTGGAAGGGATGTGGCCGAGGGAGAGCTGGGTACCGACGGAGACGAGAGGGAAGGGGTGGAACTATGAGTGGAAGCGACCGGGGACTGGGGGTAGCGTGAGTCAGGATTTCCAAGAATCACGGATCGAGAATGCAGTTGACCAAGCAGTGAGCGTTCTGAACTTATATGCACCCAACTTGTATGACATCGATGATCCTCTGAGGCCACAGCCTCACTGCTGGTCTGCACTGCTTCGCCAGGGCTTGGCAGCTGGTGGAATGACGCTCATACCATCTCACGCAGCCCTGACGCCCGACTTAGCGCCGACTTTATGTCATGACGCCCAAACTACATGTTCGCCATCCACGCCTGATCTGCTAGCTGCTGCGCCTCATCCAGCGTCTTCTTCTCTAACGCCGCCTTCATGTACACGATATCGCATACCGCCTGACGCCGATCTTTCGGGTTGAGATTGGCAAGCGTGTTTTGCTGGCAGTCAGCGGAATGGAGCGGGGAGAATGCAGGAACAGGAGGAGCAGCCGATCTGCGGATAGCAAACACGTCGGGGAAGGGACGCGGGCAGACTGAACAGTACGAGAAAGGAAACGGGACGTACGAGGCGACACATCCGTTCGGCAATTACGGAACGGAATTCGTCCACGGAGCTGACGAGGTGGGTGTACTGCTCTGAGAGGGTGTACGGCTTTGGTGACGCGCTGAGTATCAGCTGACAGGAATTTGCGGGTCGGCGAGGAAGACAGATGGGTGGACGGTACATGCTATGTGAACAGCTGGCCGGAGAGGAAAGGACGGGGACTTACGAGCCATCCACGACTGATGGACCAGCCGGGGGAGCTGCCTCAGCTGACGACTTGACCCATTCCAGCGTTCTCGTGATGGCTGCTTGGGCTGACATGGGGATACTAGAAGTATCCTGCTGATCTTTGTCAACTGAAGTAGGGAAGGAAGATGTGTCCCCCACGATGATCCGCTCGGGACAAAGCGGCTAAGAGGACAAAGGAACTCACAGACTGCGAGACGCAGCGGGAAGTCGAGGGACGTAATCGTCCTTTGGTAAAGGACTGCACCTCGGACGGGCGTACAGTGTGGCAGCTACCTACCTATCAGGCCAGTCCAAATCAGACGGATACGGGAAAAGTGGGCAATGTCCATGTCATAGCGACTACTCAAGCTAGTTCGAGATCGATTTCTAGGCACCCTTACAGCTCACCCTATCAACCGACCTATAAACCTACAACACCCCATGCCCAGCCGAGCAAAGCTGAACAGAACTAACGAATCCAGAAATTTCCTCCACCCTCAATTTCTAGATCTGGGCAGTGTCCACCTCATCCTTCTCATCGTAGGTATACCCGCTCAGCCTATCCTCACTACCCCACACCCTGGCCCACTCGAGATACAGCCTGAACATATACGCCGTCATGTCCTCCTCCCTCCAGTGGGTTGCCGCCCAGTTCTGACCTGCCTCGGCGATCGTGCGAGCGGCGGTGTCGTTTCCGTTTGCTTTGGCGGGCGTGAGATCGCCAGTGAACTGCTGGGTCAGCTTCGTTCTCTCCTTTGTAGCTGCTGATACCGGCGAATGCTGCTCCACCTTCTCTCCACCCGGTCAAACGGAAGGTAACAGGACAAGCAGTACCAGACTCACATATGCCATCACATCCATCAGATCCGTGTAATCCACCTTCACGGGGACATAGTGCACCCAAGGTTGCACCCTGTCGGACCACCACTCCGCCATGATTGTGCTCTTCAATACTACGCTCCCGGTCGACAGCAGCTCCCGGAATCCCGCGTCCCCGTCGAGGTCGAGCGCGTACTTGTATCGTCCCGCGTCGATGTCCTTCATGCGCGGGACGAAGGTGTAGTCGTTGGCGATACCAGCGCAGGCGGGAGAGTCGCACTGCGCGGACAGACCAGTCGCTCCGACGTCCAGGTACCGCTTGGCTGCATCGGCGTAGGTCGCCTCGGAGAGCTCTGGACTAGCACCAGAGGTGGGGACGAGGACCGATGTTGGACCGGCCTTGTGCAGATCCAAAAGGCGGGCCTGCTCAGTCATCCGCCAGTCGGCTGTGTCGTCCGCTATTGGCCCGGTGAGCTCGCCGCGCCAGAGGAGCCGGTCTTCGGTTTTGCTCTCCCATGGCGTTGATGCCTGGGCAGTGCTAGGCGAGTAGGGGACGGCAATGATATCGCTCTGGACCGAGAGCCGAGAGGACGAGAAGATGGAGAGATGGCCAGAGGTGACGGGTGCGCGGTGGTCGCCAGCGGTAGCGCTGTGCAAGGGGACGAGGGAGGGCTGGTCGCAAATTGAGGAGGAGAGGAGGTGGGAGGAGATGAACGATTTTTGCGAGGAAGGGGGAGGGGAGCGGGTGGCGGCGAAACCGGCGGCAAAGTCGGTAGAGGGCGGACAGAGGGCTGACCAGCCTCTTTGCTCCTCGACAACTTCATCGTCAATGACTGGGAGTCAGCGAAGCTGGTCAAAGGATCGAAGCGAGTATGCTGGACAACCGAACTTTTCCGCCGCCCGAAACAAGCCGAAGCGAATCAGAACTTCAGGCGTGAACGTTGAACTCACAATTCCCTCCTGCCCCAGCCACATCCAAAGCCCTCCTCTGACTCAAGCTCATAAAGGCCCGTCCTGTATCCTGCAGACTCCACACAGCATCAAAGTCGCCTATATCCCCAGCCACCTCCTTGATTACGTCCAGCTGCGCTTGTATCCTTCGTCTTGCTGCGAGTGATATATCGGCGTTGAGGTCGTGGGATACCGAGAGATTACCGCCGGTGTTACGGAGAATGTAGGTATTGGGAAGATCGACTGCTTGGGCCTGCTTGGCTGAAAAGGCATGGGGACGATGAGGGTGGAATGAGTGGACGTCATGGGAGATTTGGTCGTATTCGTCTGGGAGGGGGACATTGTGCGTCCTGAATATCAGCTCGAGTCAAGCCTGGGAGGCGCGGAGTATCGCAGGCTGTACTTACTTCACGTATTTCCACCACTTCTCGAATCCCGCCGGAGGCGCCCGTCCATACCGCCTCCGATACTCCTCTACCGCCTCCCTCAGCGTTCTGCTTTGCCTTGCATTCTTCTCTGCCCATGCCGCCTGCGCTTGGTCGATGAGATATGTGATGGGATGCGGAGAGCTGCCGGGGCCAAGATCAGGGTTGTAGGGAAGACGATGGAGCAGCCCGTCGTCCGTTGTTGATTTGGGTCCGTAAGATCCGACATCCGCCTTTGGTCCCGCACTCTCGCCTCCACCGCTTTGAGAGATCATCCCAGCCCCGAGATCCAGTGCGGTGTCCCACGGCCCCAGCTGTCCTGCCTTGCCGAAGAATGACCGCGGGATATCGCTTACCACCCGCCAGGCCTCCCTCTCGGTAAATCCCGTCAAGAACAGCGTAGCCGTCCCTGTGAGCAGAACCAGCACTAGCAGGACCGGCCCCCACAACTTTCTCCGCCCATCCAGTACTCTGATCGCTCCCCTCCAATCCCGGCCCACCCGGCAACCCTTGGACGGCCGGCAGTCCTCGAGGTCCTCATCATCCTCAGCCACCACATAGAGAGGAGTCTTCTCGACGTATCGCAGGCTGCGAGGGCTGCGCGGACTGCGGACGGGCGAGACAAGGGGCGTGGACGGCGGCGATATAGGTCCAAGGCGAGCGCGCGGGGACGCGTCCGTACCGGTACCCGTGCACACAAGCAGGGGCGTGCGTTGCGTGCTCATGCTCGTGCTGGTGTAGCTGCACTGTCGAAGCGGACTCGACGGGATCGGCTTGGTGGGCGGGTAGCGCTGAGGCATGCAGAGAAGATGGGGGACCGTGTATATGTCCTGAGTGAGGAGATGTGAGTGTGTAAAGAGATATCAATGAGCTGCGGGAGAGGAGAGTTCCCTCTTGTTTTAGACTGGCAGCTGCATACCTCTAAGTGGAGGTGCGACTTCCCGATCCCGAAGAGGGACCGGCGCCGTATATCCGTTGGAGCTGGCGCTGACTCCTGAGGTTGTGATGAAGGAGGAGAGGAGCAGCACCAGTAGGCTGAGGTCAGCGCAGGGTCCGGAAGTCCGCTAGGGGCAAGTTTGCGGCCTGGCAGTTGCGCGAGCTGCTGCGCGCATGTGTTTGTGGGCGTCGCACGAACATCACTATTCGGTTCGGCTCGATGATTGCGTGATGTTGTCTCACGCTCGATCACGCTCCCGTTCCTGCGCGTCGACTCCCCCTGCGAGATGGTGGACAGCTGAGACAGCTGCAGTGTCCCTTGAGAGGTAGTCAAGCTTGCAGACGCCAATTTGATCCTCTTTGGCAATTTCAGTTCACTTCCGTACTGGTAATCACGTCAGCTTACGAGATACCTCACCGGCCCCAGATCCCTGGATCTTGTTCCCGGTTAGACACGGCGAGGCACGGCACATGCTTGAGGCAGCTGGCCCGCTGGAGCTCGCTGGAGCCAAGCTGGAGCTGGATGCGATGAACTGGATCATGATGGTACCTTGGACGCCGACAGCAAAGCGATTTCAAGGTATTGCACTATTGCGGTAGCGCAACCTCGAGTCATGGCAATGTCGTGCCCACACTGCTGGAGACGAGGTCATATGAAGGCGCGTGAGTCCGTGGTCTGGGCGTTCGAGGCGGACCAGAGCATATTGAGTGCGAGACATGCCCGACAGATATGGGGCCGGATTTCCGCTGCGACACAAGCTTATCAAAAGGCGCAGGTCGCCGCCTTGATCGAGGGGGTACTGAGAACGAGCCTGACATCAAATGATACATGTACCTTGCCCAGCCGAGCAGACCCCTAAACGAATGATACCACCCTCAAGACCCCTGATCTGCCCTCGCACGCACGGGACCAGCCCAGCCCAGCCCTACACCTCATCCTTCTCGTCGTACACATACCCTGACAGCCGATCTCCTCCAGACCACACTCTCGCCCACTCTAGATACAGCCTGAACGTGTAGGCGGTTGTGTCCTCGTCTCGCCAGTGGGTGGCAGCCCACTTCTGGCCTGCTTCGGCTATGGCGCGGCCGGCTGTGTCGTTTCCGTTCGCTTTGGACGTGGTGAGGTCGCCGGTGAACTAGAGGGTCAGCTGCTGCCTCCTCTCACAACCGGTTAGTCCTTCACGCCCCCACCGAGTCCATAAGGTCCAGCCCAGCCATCGCCTCGGCCTCGACCTCGTCGTCGCCGTCTCACAGCCGCTATAGATCGTAGAGTCCAACTCACATAGGCCATGATGTCCAGCACATCCCCATAATCCACCTTGACCGGTACGTAATGTACCCACGCCTGCGCCCTGTCGCTCCACCACTCCGGCATGATCGTGCTCTTGAGCACCACACTCCCCGTGCTGAGCAGCCCCTTAAACCGCGCACTCCACGCATTGCCATCCACATCCAGCACGTACTTGTAAGCCGCCGACGCCTGGTGGGTCATCCGAGGAACAAAGGCGTACTCTTTGGCGATGAGGGCGCAGGTCTGTGCGTCGCACTGGATCGGCTTGCCCGTCGCGCCGACATCGAGATACTGCGCCGCTGCGAGCGCGTGGGTCGTCTCGGTAAGATCGGGCGACCCATCGGACGTAGGGGTAAGAATCGACGTCGGACCGGCCTTGTGCAGATCCAGCAGACGGAACCGCTGACTCCTCCGCCAGTCCACTTTCGCATCGTAGTGCGCTCCGGTCAGACTTCCGCGCCACAGCAGACGACTCTCGGTCTTCTTGCTCCAAGGCGTCGGGGGCTGATTGATGGTGTGCGAATAGGGGATGCCGAGGATATCGCTCTGGAGCGCGTGGCGCGAGTACGAGAACATGGGGAGATGGCCAGTCGTTTTGGGCGAGCGATAAGGTCCGGCAGTGGATCCGTGTATAGGGATGAGGGAAAGGTGATTGCAGATGGAGTAGGAGAGGGGGTGGGAGGTGATGAATGATTTGTCGAGCGATAGATCGGCTGTGGAGGGGGTGGAGTAGAGTGCCGAGGCAAAGTCAGGGGAGAAGGGGCAGAGTGCGGACCAGCCGGTTTGCTCGTCATTCTCCTCCTCGTCCAGGACTGCGGGTCAGCTATATCTCATCACAGGGCAGTCTATCAGTTTGTGGGACTAATAGCCAGCTGCTCCTCCGCTCAACTCTCAGCGATCGCCCACCCACGACACCATCCTCACACCACCACCGGTCTCTCCTCTCCTCCTGCCCTTTTTTCTTCCCGATAGATCAACCCAACTCGAGAATATACTCACAATGTCTCCCCTCCCTCGCGCGCTGCAGATCACTCCTCTGACTCCAACTCATAAACCCCCTTCCCGTATCATGTACACTCCACACCGCCTCGAAATCCCCAATATCCCCCGCGACCCCCTTGACCATCTTCATGTGGTCCTGCAATCTCTGCTCTCCACCGCTGTGCTTGGCCAGTTCAAAGTTTCTCTCGACCGACAAGATTCCGCCTTTGTTGCGCAGGACATACGTGTCGGGTAGCTTGGCAGCTGCGGCGTGTTTGGCGGAGATGACATGGGGACGATGAGGGTGGAAAGAGTGAATGTCGTTGGCGATCTGGTCGTATTCGTCGGGAAGGGGTACATTGTGTGCTCTGACTGTCAGCTGAGCAAGAGGAAGAAAGTAGCACAAGGACAGAAGCAAGGGAATGGGAAAAGAGCTGGGACCCACTTGACGTATTTCCACCACTTTTCAAACCCCTTAGGTGGTGCTCGCCTATACCGCCTCTTATACTCCCCCACCGCCTCCTTGAGCGTCTTGCTCTGCCGAGCATTCTTCTCCACCCACGTCGCTTGCGCCTGCTCGATCAGGGTAGTGATAGGATGTGGAGCGTCGGAACGGACGAGGTCGGTCGGGTTGAAGTGGAGGAGTCCGTCGTCGATCTTGGGCTTTGCTTTGTCCCACTTGGCCTTCCCCTTCTTCTTGCCCTTCTCCCCGACCCTGGAAGTATCCTCAGGCCCCTTTCCCTCAGTTCCAGCGCCCTTTGCGCCGCCTAGTCCCAGCGCGACATCCCAATGACCTAGGGGCACCGCCTTCCCCCCCAGTAACCCATGCACATCATCCACCAGCCCCCAGCCTGCGCCAACCCCCATCCTGATACCGGCGCGCCCAATGCCCCCGCCCAGCGAGATTGTCACCAACCCCAGTCCCATCACCAGCAGTAGCACACCCCATACTCTCCGGCGCTGAGCTGCCGATCCCGAGTGAAAGCTTGCCCGGATGTTTCGCCATCTCCTGCGGGCGCGAGACTCCTTGTCGCTCGCCAGATTGTAGTAGAGATCAAGATCATCGGTGACATTGTCGTAGGCGCGTGAGGTGCCCTTCTCGCTACCAAGCCATGGGCTGGCCAAACCACCACCGTCTTGGCCGTTGATGAGGATAGTAACGGGCGGATCGAGGTGGGAAAGGGTGCAGTGTCGGGCACGCGGCGGCGCGTCGGTGCCGCTGCCGGTAGCGGTGGCATTGTGGCCGAGTAGAGGGGAGCGAAGCGTACTGGTGCTGATACACCGGCTGGTACTGGGGAGCGGGGCGGTCATACAGGGCGGCGAGACTGATGATGGACGAGAGGACATCTTGGGGACGCGTGTTTGGCTAAAAGAGATCGTTGTTGATGAGTGTATCGGGCGATATCAGTCGGGTGAGGAGCAGATGTGAGCTGGAACGCCCCGTACTGTGGCTGAGGCGGTGCGTGATCTCGGAGTCCTCAAGAGCCAAAGATAGAAGGATTCTCGGCAGATCGGACAGTTCGCGCCCGGACACAGCTGAGCAGATCCCAAATCTGAAACGATATCCGAAACGGTCAATAAATAGCACAGATCGCATGGGGTTGAGGACGTGCGCATGAAGCATAATAAGCCGGGAGGTGGAGGAGAAGAGAGGGGGAGCGAGCTCCCGAAAGCGATGTGGTGATGCGGCGATCAGTCAAAGGTCCAGGCCATCACGCGGCGGTCCACAATCTCTTTGCTCTCTCGCCTCTCCCGACCTATCCCGAAGCCGCTGTTCTCTGGCTGCGAACACGTCGGACTCAGTGTCTGTCCAGCCATCGATGTGAGCTGCTCCGTCCGGCTATCAATATGAACCGCGAGTGGAAAGGAGCAGGTCGAAGGTGAAGGTGGGTAAGATTAGGTCGAGTTAAGCTTGGGATCTGGGGCATGTGTCACACGTTCCAGTCACGTTTCGGGAATTACGGCATCGACCGGGATCTGCACTTCTGCACCGCACCGAAGGGAGATCTGTCTGACGTGGGGGAGTGGGGTCGCGTCGGCGTGGAGTCAACAGCAGCAGCTAGTGAAAGTGAAGCACTGAACGGGGTAGTGAAGAATCATCGTCTCTATATGAACAATACCGTGAACCCAATTGATCCGCTCCTTCTGTAATCTGACACCTTCCGGACATTCCCTTCCCCAGGCGCACAGCATCGATATCTGCTGGCCTGGCTAGACGCCTTCTTGAGCCCCGACCCGCCTAGACCTCATCCTTCTCATCATAGACATACCCGCCCATCCTATCCCCGCCCGACCATACCCTCGCCCACTCAAGATACAGTCTGTAGGTATACGCCGTCATGTCTTCTTGTCGCCAGTGCGTGGCCGCCCATTCTTGGCCTGCTTCAGCGATGAGGCGGCCGGCTGTATCGTTTCCGTTGGCTTTGGAGGGTGTGAGGTCGCCTGTGAACTGGGTCATCAGCTTGATCACATAAAGGATAACTGATTGATCGTCGAGCACAAGAGCCCAAGCCAGACTCACATACGCCATCACATCCATCAAATCCCCATAATCCACCTTGATCGGCACATAATGCACCCACGCCTGCGCTCGGTCCGTCCACCACTCGGGCATAATCGTACTCTTGAGAACGACCGTCCCCGTACTCAACAGTCCCCTGAACCGCGCGCTCCACGCATTCCCGTCCACATCCAACACATACTTGTACGCCGCCGCCTCCTTGTGCTCCATGCGCGGAAGAAAGGTGTATTCTTTCGCGATGAGCGAGCAGGTGGATGGGTCGCACTGGATGGGTTTACCTGTGGCGCCGACGTCGAGATAGTGCGCGGCGGCGGCCGAGTAGGTCGTTTCGGTAAGCTGGACCGGTGCGCCGCTACCGGTAGGCGTGAGGACAGAAGTCGGACCGCCTTTGTGTAGATCCAATAACCGGAATCGCTGTCCCTTCCTCCATTCCACCTTATCATCATAATGCGCCCCCGTCAACCCTCCTCGCCACAATAATCTGTCCTCCGTCTTGTCCTCCCAAGGCGTTGGGGGTATTTTGACGAGGTGTGAATAGGGGATCCCGAGGATATCGCTCTGGAGCGCATGGCGCGAGTAGGAGAAGAGCGGGAGGTGCCCGGAGGTGATGGGCGAGCGGTACGGGCCGGCGGTGGCGCCGTGGATAGGGACGAGGGAGGGGTGGGCGCAGATAGAGTAGGAGAGGGGGTGGGAGGAGATGAGTGATTTGGAAGTGGCCGGGTTGGGTGGAGAAGGGTCGGTGTAGAGGGCAGAGGCGAAGTCGGTAGAGAATGGACAGAGGGCGGACCAGCCGTATTGCTCGTCGTTTTCCTCTTCGTCCAGGACTACAGGGTCAGCTCAGTCTATTTACAATATCGGTACCACCTTGAACAGATGCAGAAGGTATGTATACTCACAGCTCCCCTCTTCTCTGGCACGTTCCAACTCCCCCCGCTGACTCCAACTCACAAACCCCCTCCCTGTATCATGCACACTCCACACCGCCTCGAAATCAGGTATATCCCCCGCCACATCTTTCACCATATCCAGCTGCGCGGCAACTCGCTGGTCCCCGCCGGGATGCCGCTGCGCGTCATAGTTCTTGGTGACGCTCAGCTGGCCAGCGGTGTTCCGGATCACGTACGTGTCCGGGAGGGCAGCGGCGCGGGCTTGTTTGGTAGAGATGACGGCGGGGCGGTGTGGGTGGAAGGAGTGGATGTCGGCGGATATTTGATCGTATTCGTCTGGAAGGGGGACGTTGTGGGTTCTGGAGATCAGCTGAAGCAAGGGGGATGCAAGAACCAGTGTTCATCTCTGGGGATAGCCTGATTCCCCCCAAGAAGGGTCGAATTATGCCTGACCGGAACCTATACTCACTTGACATATCTCCACCACTTCTCAAACCCCTTGGGCGGCGCCCGTGCATACCGCCGCCTATACTCTCCCGTCGCCTCCTTGAGCGTCTTACTCTGCCTCGCATTCTTCTCCTTCCACGCCGTTTGCGCCTCCTCAATCAATGTTGTAATAGGATGAGGCGCCTTGGAGTCGACGAGGTCGGTAGGGTTGAACCGGAGTAGTCCGTCATTCGACTTTGATTTCGGTTGATCCCACTTCATCTTCTTCTTGTTGTTTGCCTTGCTCCCCTTCGCCACCCCTTGCGCCTTTCCCTTTCCCTTTCCACTCGGCCCCTTCCCGCCCCTCTCCAGCGCAATATCAAAGTGCCCCAACTGGACGCTCTTATCACCCCTCAGCCCGCTTACATCATCCACCAGCCCCCAGCCCTCCCCTACAGGCACGCCCGCGGTCCGCAATGCCCAGATGAGGAGCACCGCCCCTGCCCCCAAAAGCAAGAGCAGCCCCACCCAGATCCGCCGCCGCTCGTCCTCTGCCCTCAGGCGCGCGAGGAGGGGCGCAGGGAGGGTCCATACGGCGCTCGGACGCCTTTTGCGGGAGCCCTTGATATCGCGCGGGGAGTCGAGGCCGGGGTCGGAGAGAGGATGGAGGTGGGTCTTTTCGGGCACGGAGAGGAGGTGGAGGTGAGGGGAGGAGTAGGCGTTGGTTAGGATAGATACGGGTGCTTGGGATGATGATTGGGTTTGAGGGGTGTGTCGAGCCCGAGCGGCCGCGGGTTGGTCGGCGGAGCTTGTGCTGGTGCTGGTGCTGCTGCTGGTGCTGGTGGATGTCGCCATAGGTACCGAGCCAGCGCCGGCGGTGGGTTGGGGCTCGCGGTGCGCCATATCGATAGGAGATGAAGAAAGGAGGTTGGGTCAGCTATCAAAGTGAATCGATATGAGTGGTGAAAAGCTTCTTATAGCCAAAGGATGGTTCATTAGGAAGACGTTGCGATCCGAACAACAAACCGATCATACCCCCCGAATAGACTCGATGCACATACCATCGAGGGTGCATTGAGGGTGCTCTGAGCTGAAACGAGCACCAAGAGCCAAAGGATGTGTGGATCCAAGCGTCAAAGCCAGATAAGCTCCATCAGTAGGTTCGATCCCCGACCTCCGACCTCCCCGGACGAGGCTCAGGCGACGCGTTTCATCCCCATCGTGATTGCAGAAATCAGTCACGCCTTGCTCGAAGCGTCCACACCGAACACCACAAAGCGTAGAGATGCGTGGATGCTGTGCAGATCGTGTCGAGATTGGGAGAGGGAAGCTATTGATGGATGAGAAAAGAAGAGAATAGGGGGATGGCGCTTGGGCCTTTCGGAATTTGGCACAAGGTCGGATCTCGGAGGATACGCCTTACGGCATGTGAGAGTGATGGATCTGATCTGTAGATGGATGACTGAGGAAGACTCTGGGTGACTGGTAACTGCATGAGGCAGCCTTGAGGCGTTCGACGTGACTACCAGAGAGAATCGGGCAGTCAGACTTAAGGAGACAGGACACATCGACCCGCGCGAGCCGACCTGCCATCCTCAACTCGCCGCGTGACTTTGTGGGTGTCACCAGATTGATTATTTTGTATGCCGGCGATAAGACATACATATCACTATGATATCCCTTGCCTCCTCCTGCGTCGCGTCACCCCACTTCGTCTACATATGGTACTATACAACTTGCTATATACAGAAGACGAGCTGTCGCCTTGTTCGGTCGCTTTGGATGGTCGGGTTCAGTGCTTTGGATGTTGATGATAAAGCGGGTGATGAGGTGTCGCTACCCCCGTCGACAAGGACTAGTATGGCTTGGCATCGAGGAGACTACCGGGTGGTGTCGCTTTTCCGTGCTTGCCGCAGGAGAAGCCGTAGATGTAGTTTCTATACATCAGCTGTCAGCCCAAGCGTCATTGACAGATAGCGGCAGAGGGAGGAGAATGATGAACGGGATAAGACGAGCAGAGGAGAGGAGAGGAGAGGAGAGGAGGGAGAGGAAGATTGAGGAAGATGGAGGAAGAGCGGGAAGAACATAGACTCACTTGTAGTACTCATCATCCAGCACCCCATTAAAGTACGTCGTCCGGATCCGAAAGAAGACGGCGGCGGTGAGAAGCGAGTCGGAGCCTGCTTGATGTTGAGGACCTATCCGTTGGACCTGGAGAGTCAGCTAGGAGCTCGATCAGGCTGGGGCTGGGAGAAGGAGGGGAAAGGAGGGGAAAGGAGAGGAAGATCTGGTTTATGAGAGGTGGAAGATCGCTCGGGAGGGGACGCCTCGGACTCCCCCATATTTCCATCGCCCGCCTGCTTGGGACCGCCATCTCTTGGCGCCCTGTCTGGAGCACCGTTTCCTGCTTCTCGCTGATCGCCATACACCTCCCTTCCCCGCCAGCTTGGCCGCAATCGCCAAAGCCCTTCCAGACCCCATTTCCCCCGGTTCCTCTGTCTCAGCATCACTGCTCCAACCCCATCCACCTCCTCCCTCTGCCCCAGCACCAACCAACCCCACCCCGATCCAGACCCATATCCAGACCCATATCCAGACCCATACCCACACCCAGAACCCAAACTCACCCCTATCGACTCGGCAATCTCCTGCAACCCCCCCTTCAACGTCTTGACGCTTCTGACCACATGCTTGATATCGTACAGGTTCGGAAACCAGATGAGGAGGGCGTCAAAGAAGGCTTGTTCGTTCAGTGGGAGGGGCTCGCATGTGAGGATCTTGAGGAGGTAGCCAAAGTCGTAGCCGCTGAGGTGTTAGCTATGCGTTTAGGTCAGGATGTTGGAGGGAAGGGGAGGAGAAGGAGAAGAAGGATTCTTTCAGCGGACCAGCACTTGGTCCATGAGACAGGGAGGGAAGGAGTGATAGGGGCATGAGGTACAGATACGGAGAGTACTCACGAGTGAAACGACACCCATTTGACATTATCAAACAACACCAGCCCGCTCGTAATAAGCAGCTCCCCGAAATACTCGACATCAATCCCTTCGTCTTCATTCCGCTTGAAATCTATCCCCGAGTTCTTGAGGAGCTCGATCGAGTCGGGCGCATACATGTCGTCTCTACGACCACGTCAGCTATAGCTCCGACCTCGTCCGTATTCCCCAGCCTTCTCAGGCCCGTGGCCTCGCAACTCACCCCAATGCGAACGTAAAGTTGAACTGCCACGTCGACACCTCTGGCGAATTCCCTTCCTCATCGCAGAGCGTAATACCCAACTGGATAGGCTTGAGCATATCCACATTACACCGCATGGTCTGATAGTGGTAGTCGGAGCCTGTTTTGAAGGTACCTATTGGGCGGGCGACGATTCCGGGGAATTCGGTGTCCTACAGCATCAGCTGAGTCCTACTACTTACTCTGAGGGAGATGTGAGATTGTCAGCAGATTAGAGGATGGAAGACGTACCATCGATATATACGGGTACTGCTCAATCGTCTGCCGCATAGCTGCGAACTCCACTTCGAGGTTGTCGGCCCATACCTACTCTCGTCAGCTCGTCGCTCGGCGCCGCTGCGTCTTGGTCTGGCTACAACTCGCTGACCTCGTGTATCCCATAGTCAGTCTTCTGGTTTGGTATTCTCAGTGTGGCCATTGTGTATAGTTGTAAGTGTAGGGAGACAATAGAGAGTGATGCTTGTCCTTGTGCTTTGGGTGGTGATCAAAGGTGGACTGTAATTTGATTCCGTTGTTGCTGTGAGATCACCGAGCCTCACCCGTTCAAGATGAACGTCATCCTATCTCTCTCCCTATAGCTATCATATAGACTGGTTATATATTACCGCTATATAGCGATAAGCTACAGGCACAAGACCCACGGCTGCGCTCAAGAGCGCCTCTAATATATTTCGACCTAGAAGAGCTGCGATAGCTCAAGCGCTCAGCCGAGATGGTCCGTCCAACCTCGCTATCTCTTCCCCCCTCGGCTCTCTTACCTCTCCTCGTCCCCTTCTCTCCCCTCTCCCCCCCATCCCTCCTCATCAAAGACCCAGCTAACAACCCAGGCGCCCTCCAAAAAAGCAGGCAAGAAACTCGGCGGTCTCCTCTCCTCCGTCACCGCCTCTTCCGGAGGAGGAGATGGAGGCAAAGCCAAAGTGACCAAAGCGGACTGGAGTGAAGGGTTCAAGAAGAAGAAGTCGGCAGGGGTGCCGGATATGACGCTGCTGAGCACGATTACGAATGAGGCGATCAATGAGAATATAAAGCAGAGGTTTAATAATCAGGAGATTTATGTGAGTGGGTGGGCTGCAGCGGGCGGGATGAGAGGCAAGGAAGGAGGAAGAGGGGGAGGAGGAGGGGGGGGAGAGCAGGACGGAAATGGGAGCATAGGTGATGTGGTCACTCAGCTCCGGAATGGAGCAGTCAATCGGCCCCTTTGGCTGCAGGCAGACCATCCATCCTCCCTCTCCCCCTCCCCTTTCCCCTTTCCCCCTCCTATCCCTTGTCATGCCCCATTCTCCTCGCCCTTTCTTGCCCCAGTAGAGACCGGCTGACACCCCGCTCAGACCTACATCGCCCATGTCCTCATCTCCGTCAACCCCTTCCGGGATCTCGGGATCTACACCCCCGACACCCTCGCCTCCTACCGCGGCAAGAACCGGCTCGAGATGACCCCGCACGTATTCGCAGTCGCCGAAGCCGCCTACTACAAGATGAACAATGAAAAGGAGAATCAATGCGTCATCATCTCGGGCGAGTCGGGCGCGGGCAAGACGGAAGCTGCGAAACGGATCATGCAGTACATTGCGGCTGTGTCGGCCGCGGAGGAGGCGCAGGGCGGATCGGGGATCGAGGGGATTAGGGAGATGGTATTGGCGACGAACCCGTTGTTGGAGAGTTTTGGGTGTGCCAAGACGCTCAGGAATGATAATTCCAGTCGGCATGTGAGTTTTGATGGAGAGGGAGAGGGGAAGGGTAGGGCTGATGGGTAGGGTAAATACCTCGAGATCATGTTCAATGGCATGGGTCAGCCTGTCGGAGCGCAAATAACAAACTACCTCTTGGAGAAGGCATGTCTTCTTATTTGTTGTCGGGGGAGCCTGCTGATGGCCAGAACCGAGTCGTCGGCCAGATTAGGGACGAGCGCGACTTTCATATCTTCTACCAATTCACCAAAGGCGCCTCCGCCGAGCAAAAGGGTGAGCTCATCAGCATCTTCCTCTTGGGGGCATAGCTCACTTCCCAGAGGCCTTTGGTCTCCAAGGTCCCGACGCCTACGCCTACACCTCCCGGTCCGGCTGCCTCGGCGTCAAATCCATCGACGACGTGTCCGACTTCCACGAGACCCTGCGCGCCATGCAAGTGATCGGTCTCTCGGCCGACGAGCAAAACTCCATCTTTCGCGTCCTCGCTACGATCCTGTGGCTCGGAAATGTCGATTTTGTGGAAGGAGACGATGGGAATGCCAAGATTAGCGATACGGGCGTGACGGACTTTGCGGCGTATCTTATGAGCGTGGAAGGTGGGGTGCTGGGCAAGGTGTTGTTGAACCGGACGATGGAGACGCAGAGGGGTGGAAGGAGGGGGAGTGTGTATGAGGTGCCGCAGAATGTGGCGCAGGCGAATTCGGGGAGAGATGCGCTGGCCAAGGCTTTGTGAGTGCTGCTCTTCGAGCTTGTGTGTTGTCAAAGCAGAAGTCTGAGCTGATGCTGTAGGTACAATAACTTGTTCGAGTGGATTGTGTCGAGGGTGAACGTCTCGATGGCGCCCAAGGCAGCGACGGAGTATGTTATTGGAGTACTTGATATCTAGTAAGCTAAAATGAGGTCTACACGGGTCGATCCAAAGCTGACAGAGGTAGCGGCTTCGAGATCTTCCAGGACAACTCGTTTGAGCAGCTCTGTATCAACTACGTCAACGAAAAGCTCCAACAAATCTTCATCGAGCTCACGCTCAAGGCGGAGCAGGAGGAGTATGTGAATGAGCAGATCAAGTGGACGCCGATCAAGTGTAGGTCTGGCGCCAGACTTGGTGCAGTGCACAGCTGACAAGCAGTCTTTGACAATGCTGTCGTGTGCGAATTGATCGAAGGCAAGCGCCCCGCCGGAATCTTTGCCACCCTCAACGACGCTACCGCGACGGCGCACGCCGATCCCTCAGCCGCCGACAATTCCTTCATCCAGCGCTCCCAGATGCTGTCCGCCAACCCGAACTTCGAACCCCGGGGCAACAAATTCCTCATCAAACACTATGCCGGCGACGTCCTGTACAACATCCCCGGGATGACCGACAAAAACAAGGACACGCTCGTCAAGGACATTCTGGACCTTATCGAAGGATCCAAAGACCCCTTCCTCCAGTCTCTCTTCCCAGACAAGGTGGACCAGTCCTCCAAGAAACGTCCACCTACCGCTGGTGATAAAATCAAACAATCGGCAAACGACCTCGTGACGAATCTGATGCGGTGTCAGCCGCATTATATTCGTACGATCAAACCGAATCAGAATCGCAGTCCGAGCGAGTATGACGATAAGGCTATTCTGCACCAGATCAAGTATTTGGGGTTGCAGGAGAATATTAGGGTGAGACGGGCGGGGTTCGCGTATAGGGCGGAATTCTCAAAGATGATTCAGAGGTGAGCTACGCGGTATTCAAGATAGTGGACAAAGCTTACAAGTAGGTTTTACTTGCTTTCGCCGTCGACGAGCTATGCGGGTGATTATATCTGGCAGGGGGACGATCGGAGCGGATGTGAGCGGATCTTGACGGATGCCAAGATTAGCAAGGACGAGTGGCAGATGGGCGTCACCAAAGCCTTCATCAAGAACCCGGAGACTGTACGTCTTGTCATTTCCTTCGGCTTCCCGTCCCTCGCACCTTGTCGTTGTCTCTGTCCTTGTCTCTGTCCTTGTCCTTGAGGCCAAGCTGACCCACAGCTCTTCTACCTCGAAGGCGAGCGCGACCGATACTGGCACACCATGGCCTCTCGTATTCAGCGCGCCTGGCGCGCCCACGTCCGACGGAAACACGAGGCCGCCACGCGTATCCAGCGATTCTGGCGCTCACAGAAAGAAACGCTCGTGTATGCGCGTAAGCGGGACTATGGGCATGAGGTCTTGGCGGGGCGGAAAGAGCGGAGGCGGTTTAGTCTGTTGGGGATGCGCAAGTTTTATGGCGATTATTTGGATGTGGGGGGGAATAGTCCGGCTGGGGGGTTGTTGAGGAATGCAGCGGGGATTTCGGGTACGTCCAAGACTTTTGAAAGAGGGGGAAGAGAGGAGATATGAGCTGATAAGCTAGGAAATGAGAGGGTGGACTTTTCAAGTAGGGGTGAATTGCTGGTTACCAAATTTGGGCGGTCGAGTAAATTGTCGCCGAGATTTATCATTGTCGTGAGTTGATTTCTACGGACCGATGTTGTGTCTGATATGGGAGCTGACGGTCAAAGAGCGACAAGGCGGTCTACTTTGTCGTCACGACCCAAAAAGACGGGCAGGTCAGTACGACCCTCGATCGCAAGATCCCGATTGCGTCGATTCGGACTATTGCGATGACGAATCTGAGGGATGACTTTGTGGTATGTTCCCTTATCACCTCATCCTCCTTCCCCTCCCCACCTCACCAACGAGACGGGGCGGAGGTGGCTGGGCGTCATGCTGATAGATCTAGGCATTCAACATCCCGCCATGCGAAGAAGGAGACCCGATCTTTACTTGCGCGCTCAAGACGGAGATGATGTGTGCTATTCTGACCATCACGGGCGGAAGCACCACCGTCGCCATTGGACCGACGTGAGTCATAGATCTCAGCTACCGACTCCGCTGCGTATAGCTCGGGAGCATAGCTGATCTGGCAGTATCACCTATGCCAAGAAGAAAGACAAGCAGGCAACTATCAAGGCTGTCAAGAATGAGGCTGTTTCTGGTGATGGACAGTACAAGAGCTCTACGATTACCGTCGGATCTGGAGAGTCACCAAGTAGTGGTGAGTCGTCTCGGCGCTCGCGACTCTGATGAGTAAATCTGGAGCTGATCAATCAGTATCTGCGGCTCAACCACCGAGGAAGCCAAAAGTCAAGAAGGCGGCCAAGGCCGCTCCGGCAGGGATGGCCGTAAGCTGCTAAACCTAAGTTTGCCTTGATATGGCTGACCTTGTAGGGCCGAGCAACTAACCGCCCTACCGCCGTCGTACTACCCGGGGCGTCCCGTCCGTCCGCTCCACCGGCGGTCGCAAATGGCACAAGCACTACTGCTTCCGCGCTCAAACCACCCGCGGCACCAGTAGCAGCAGCGGCGGCAGCATCGGGGACCGCTCGTGTGGCACCGTCTATACCTGGTAAAGCACGCGCTGCGCCTCCTGCACCGCCACCGCCACCACCCTCTCAGCCCGCTGCGCCCGCAAAGGAGATGTACAAGGCTCTGTACGCGTTCGCCGGACAGGAGGGGGAGATGAATTTGGTTAAGGGAGAACTGGTGGAGGTAAAACAAAAAGACGACAATGGTGAGTACAGCCAAGGCCAAGGTGGCTGGTTATTTTCAGACCAAAGCTGACGGATCAGGATGGTGGATGATTACCAAGAATGGCTCGGAAGGTTGGGCTCCGTCAAACTAGTGAGTTGACTCCATGATGAACTCATTTTCGAGATGAGCACAGCTGACATCCGCCTAGTCTCAAATTGGTCGAGTCCGCTCCCCCACCTCCCCCACCCGCCGCTCGTCGACCACCTCCTCCACCCGCGTCGAACGGTACCTCTGCCGCCCCATCAGCATTCTCCGCCGCTCGCGCTGCCGCGGCTAGCGGTACCTCCTCCCCTGCCTCCTCTCGTCCCACCTCTATGATCGGCGCATCGGGCAAAGCGGCTCCGCCTGCCCCTAAACCCAAGCCGTCCATTCCGGCCAAACCGAGCGTTGGGGCCAAGCCCGCCGGAATGGGTCTCGGCGCGCCTATTCCGCCTTCTGCGCCGGCAGCACCGACTGCGCCGGGGACGGGTGCGAAGCCCGCGATGCCCGGTAGACCGCCAGTGCCCAGTGCGGCCAGGCCGGCGCCGGCGGGAGGTCCCGCCAAGGTTGGAGCAGTGCAGAAGCCGGCGGGGCTATCTGGGCAATTGGATTTGGCTGCTGCGTGAGTCTTGTGCCCTGCTGAGCTGCGTGCGAGCTCAGAGAAGGGAGACTTGAGCTGACGATACAGGTTGAAGAAGAGAGCTCAGCAAGCTGCGGAAGATCAATAATAGAGGAATCGAGGTATTGCATCTTTTGTATGGGATGATAGGATTGTATCTGCAAGTACAGCGATCACTACATGGCTGCATAGACTCCAAACTACGAGTCGTTCATCCCATTGTCCCATATCACCCAGCTATCCGCAACATAATTACCGAGCTCGTCGCCCTTCAAGTCATACTTTGTGGCAAAGTCGCAGAGCCACTGCACCCGAGGATAGTACGCCCTGGTCCTGGCTGTTTCGCAAGATTTGCAGTCAGACCCCAGATCCCCTCCGTATACCGCCATCACCGCTTCAACCGAGTCGCACTCTGCAAAGAGCTCGACCAGGCCTTTAGAGATGCGGTCCCTCTCTTCTGGAGCGCAGGTGGGGCACGCAGTGTCCCCGACCTCGGTAGGCGCCTCTTCCGGCGCCCAATCCCACCACCTCCTCATCGCGTTCGCCCCGCGGAGGTGGAGATCCTGCATCTGCATCCAGCTCGCCGGCGCGTACGCCTTGACTGCCTTGACGATGTCGGGGTCGACCTTGGTCAGATCATACTTGATCTTGATCGTCCTTTCCGCGGCCTCCTTGGTATGCTTCTCAGACCCGCCAATCGTCCAGATTGCAAACTCCAGCGCGGGCTCCGTCTCCCTGAGGCCGTCCAGACCCGAGACGAGCAGCCTGAAGACGAGCGGCGCGGCGTAGTTCCTGGCGAGCCCAGCCGCGTCCAGGATAGACTGGATGCCGATGGCGGGGGGAGCGTGGGGATCGTCAAAGGCGTAGGCCTCGAGGGTAGTAGTGGACCTTACGAGGGAGAGGAAAAGCAAGAGTCCCATGCTCGAGGTCGAGTGGAGCCGGAGAATGGCGATCCCATCATAGAGGTCGCTGGGTCCGGGAGGGGGGAGCTCGGCGAAGAAGGTGGAGATGTTGGCGAGGAGGGAAAGGCGAAAGTAGCAGGCTACCGCGGCCGCATCGCTAGCTTGGAGGATGATGTCCCCAGGCTGGCGGGTGTCGAAGCTGGGAGCGAAGCGGAGAGGAGGGAGGGACTGGGGCTGAGGCTGGGGCTGGAGGGGAGGCGGGGACTGATTCTCCACTACATGCGCTAGGTGGCGTCAGCGATAGTCCATGTGGAGATGGGATGAGACGTACCGGCTGGTTTGCTGCTGTACTTGGCCATTGTCACTCTTCTCGTCTGGTCGCTGATCACACTTGTCTGTGGGACAGATCATGGCGAAGGGGGGAGTGGATGCAGTTATATAGAGTAGGCATGAGGAGAGGTGGATACAAGTTGTCGCGGTCGCTTATTGTTCGCGGAACGTTTGCCGCTTGCCTCCCGGGGTACAAGTTTCAGTGCGTGTTTCAGATGGGGAGGCTCTTTGTCCTTGCGCTACAGACGAGGGGGCGATGTCGCGCCTGTACTGCAGGGACCGACGTCGAGCTAGGTCGCAGGACTTCCTCCCTTGACAATCGGATACATCACTGCTCCCGGGGTATAGCTATCTTTCCTGCCTAAATGCAGTCATCGTACTCCCCCGCATCGATACGCTCGTCTTCCTCCTGGGCCTGGTCATAGTACTCGCGCTCCGTGCCACGGAACTCGTACCTTGAGCTGAAGGCTCTGGTCCATGTCACCCTGGGATAAAAGTACCTGAATGCCACGGGCCGGCAAGCTCGGCACTGCACCCCCATATCGCCCGCCAATAATTCCTTTTCCAGCTCCTCCGCCGACTGACACGCCGAGTAGCGCTTCTCAACACCCTCTAGTAGATCCTCCTTGTCCATCCCGCAGGCAGGACAAAGCTCCGTATGTCTCCCACGTATCCCGGCCCGCTTTCCCCAATCTGGGAACTCCCGAAACCGCCGCATGGCTATAACGTGGCGGATGTGCAGGTCCTGAAGGCTCGTCCAAGCCCCACTGCGCTCGCCGGCGAGGGCCTGGGGGATGCAAGGGTCTGCCTTGCTCAAGTCGCTTCCGAGCGTGGCTTCCGCCGCCTCTTTGGTCCGCCTCGCTGATCCGCTGATGGCCCATACCGCGAAGACCATGAAGTTGTCTCTCCGACCCGCCGGGCGGAGGTAATCAGAGAGGAGCCGGTATACTATTGGTGTGTCAAATTGCTTGGCCAGGATGGCTGCGTTAATGATGGACGCGTCGTCGTAGTAGGTGGGATTCAAGAAATGGAGGGTTGTGATTGACTGGGCGAGGGAAAGGAAGAGCGTGAGACCGCCGCTCGTGGCGCGATTGAGGGGGAGGACGGCGGTTCCATCGACAAGATCCGCTGAGGATGAGGAGGGAGGGAGGGTGCCAAAGAAGTTTGACAATTCGGCGAGGAGGGGGAGTCGGAAATAGAAGCAGAGCTTGTCATCCGCTTGTAGGATGATGTCGCCTGGTTTTTTGACACCTTGAAATCATCATGGAACTTGAGTGGTGGAGGGACCTCGGCTGGGTGATATCAGCGCGTTCCAGTTTGACTTTCTGACAAGGATGTAGCGCTTACCGGCAGCCTCGGGATTGTTGTTGGACATCTCAATTGACACTCCCTGCTGGGCAATGGCTCCAAGATGTGTGATGGCGAAGAAGAATGTGAATTGCAGCACTAGTGCGACGTTCAAGCGGCGCGCCCGAAGCTCGGCGGAGCGCCAGGAGATCACGTGACTTCGCCTTGATAGGAAGAGGGAAGAGGTGACATTACTGGAGCTGTCTGGGCAGTGATCTGTGCGATCCAAGCCAGGGGAGCCATCGCCCAGTGTCCGGTCCAGGCGCTTGGAGGAGATGTAAACCCGTCTTAGAGCTAAGTTCGATTGATACGAGAACTTCCCCCACTTTCCGATATACTTTTTGCCGGTTGCCTCATCACCTTGGCACACTTTGAGAGTGCACACTTTAGGCTTTGCGTTTACCTCTATACCTCCCCATACACATCTATCATATACTGGCGACTCTTGCCCAGGCTCCATCATCAGCGAGAGACTCTCCCGTCCACGGTCAACCGTCAGCGTTCGGATAGCGCGATACCTCTCGCTCTTGACCGGGCATCGGCGTATAGCCGGCATCAAACCGCATCGATCATGGCCAGCAACATCAGCGGAACGACCGGACGCGATCTATTGGCCATTGGGAGATAGTCAGGCTGATTGCGCAGGTGCAGGAATACCCGCGTCCACCCCGGAGCTGGAGTTCCACCCCAATTTTGCCATCAAGCGTGCCCGGGACATCATCCTACAGGCGGACGACGAAGTGAAGCTCTGCTTCTACTTTCGACGTAGGCTCTTGGAGGAGCTCTCGGACTTCTTCAGCGGTTATCCTGCCCCCTCCTCCTCCGGGGACCTTGTGGACGGCATCGCGCTCATACCCCTCCAAGATGCCTCCAGCAACGGTCTTGCCCTCTTTCTCTCCCTCATCCAATCCACCACTGCTCCCTTCCCATACCTCATCTTCGACGCCACTCCCTCTCTAGCTGTCCTCGATGCTGCAAAGCTCGGCAAGCTCTACGAATGCCCAGTCATCTACCGTCTACTCGTCGCGTCTCTGGAGAAGGTCGACAAGCGGAAGGCGATACTAGCTTTTGCCGTCTGGGCAATCAGCGGACTTTGGATCAAGGAGAAGGAGGCGGCGGAGGCGACGCTTGAGGGGAACTCACCAAGGCGGGCACGGTGCTGGTCCAGGCGCTCAAGGAGCATATCCCCGCCAGCTGTTTGCAGTTGCAGGATCTACATCTCCGGCGGTCGACGGCGGTGGCGCGGTTCTTCGACTGGCCGAAGTGGGGGGAGAAAGAGCTTGTGGACTGCAGCACTTGCAAAGGGGAGGCTCTGCGCGCGATGAAGGAGCGCTTTGCTGGCTGCGATTCGGTGGACGCGATAGCGGCGGTGTGGAATGCGGATTCGCTCATAGCCTGCCCAGACTGTAGAGACCCTCTATTCAGGATCTACACAGCCAGGGTGTGGTGGGCGCGGGAATTCTGCTCAAGGTACGGAGATGTCGTATCCGAGCGTCAGTGCTACGATGATCACTTCAACAGATGGGATCCCTATGATAGTTATGAGGCCGAGGCGGAGCGTGAGGCGGCACAGGAGGCTCTCGATGCACTGGACGTATAGGAGTGGTAGACTATGCTAGATGACCTGACATAGACGACCTGGACGCGAGCTGAGAGGAGACTGAAGCGACCAGTGGTGGAATCGATGCGAAGCTACGTAAAATGGCCATGCTGCCAGCAGGTGCCCCATTTGGGTCAGATAAGCCTGTCAATCCGAGATTCCCGCAAGACGAGTCTAATCAGGTCATGAGATTGAAGTGTGCAGTTCGGCGACGCCAGCTGCGCTCAGCAGCAGCCAGACCAACCACGTGAGTCGGTGTCGTTCAGACAGCGGGATGACATTACCACCCCGGGACCTACTGCATCATTTCTACGCCCTGTCACCTGATTCCTTGCGCTCGAACAGTGTGCATGATGGCTACAATATACAAAAGATGATCAGAACCCATGATTCCACGAATCTTTCTGTATATAATACTTCTGGGACTCCTTGTAATACTTCTGCTCGCTGTTGACAAAGTCATACTCTGAGCTAAACTCCTTGACAAACTCAATCCGAGGACGGAACGCCCTCTTCGCCGTCTCCCTACACTCGCAGCAAATCAACCCAAAATCACCCTTCCGCACCTCTTGTAACGCCTCCAGCGACTCGCACCCTTTGAATCATGGCTCAACGCTTTGAATCACTTCCGCCTTCAAATAATAACATGTCTCGCACTGGTCTTGCTCCTCGTCTGGGTTCGCGTAGGTCCATTTGAAGAACCGCTTCACTGCGTTGGCATGGCGGATATGTAGATCCTGCAGCTGCATCCAGCTACCGGGTGTGTGCTCCTTGATGGCGCCGATGACGGTCGGATCGCCGTAGGTGATGTCCCGACCGAGCGTTGCCTCCGCGGCATCCTTTGCCATGACATCTGACCCGGCGATGGCCCAGATGGCAAACTCCATCACCGCCTCCTTCTTCCCTACTTTGCCTATCCCTCCAGCTAGGAGCCGGAAAGCCAAGGGGGTATCGTATGCCTTAGCGAGGAGGGCAGCTTCGATGATGGCCGCCGCTTTATCCCCATACGGACTGATGACATAGGGGTCGACCGACTCGACCGATTGGATTAGTGAGAGAGGAAGAGGTGAAGCCCGCGGCTGGTGGCGTTGAGGAGAGGAATGAGGGCAGCGCCGTCAACGAGGTCGGCGTCGAAAGGGGAGGGAAGGGTGGCGAAGAAGCCCGACAGCTCCCCAAGCTGTCTCAGGCGGAAGTAGAAGCATAGAGCCTGCTTGTCATCCGCCTGCAAGATGATATCGCCGGGCCCCGGTAGCGAAACTGGGATGGAATACGAGATCCGGCTTGGCGGCCATTTGCCCCGCGCCTGCGCTGTCAGCTGAGGCGCTCCGAGTGGCGTCCCAGAAGCGGGCTTACTGGCTGATTGGGTGTCAGTGCTAGCCATGGTTGACTTCCGGTATGTATATACAAGTGCGATGCTCGATCATCGAGGCTGCAACGATGAGTGCGAGAACGGCTGAGCCTCTCGGAGATATAAGACGTATACCCGGGCGGTGCCGGCCGTGGCCGGATGTGGCAGCGTTTCAAGTGCGGAGACGTCGTTTCAGAGCGTTTCAGATCTGCGTTTGCCGCGTCCTTTGAGTTATGGGCGCCGATGGTTTAGTTCCTAATGCTAATTGACAAATAGCCCTGCGCTATGACTCGTGGCCCATGTATGTGATCGAGACCGATATTTCTTTCGAGCGAACTTCGGGAAGCATGCGGGACAATTCCAAATTCAGTGATCCTCGACTTACAGATGTGGTCGAAGGCTCGCGCACACGTGGACTCCCACACCGGCGCTGCGTGGATAGCACATATGCTGGCGCCTCAGAGTCACTCTCGCTGATGACAGCAAATAGCTTAGAGGTGGTTGCAGCGCTCGATCGGACCCGGACCCGCTTCAACACGGATGATGAACTTCATCAGCCGGAGGGACTGAAAGCCCGCGTCAAGACTGAGCTTCTGGGAATGACGAGGTCTTCGGACAGACTACGGACCGAAGCAGATGTCGACAAGGCCTTGACACGTCTGCGAGTCTGCTACGCTGACGTAGACCCCATCGCGCTTCGCGCCCTGCATCGGCATTCCGTGGCAGAAGATTATTTCAGGAGGGAGTGAACGACATTCGGCGATCTGGCGGGGGAGGTGTGTACAGTTGGACAGGGCATTACAGTCAAGTATCAGAGAGACTACCACATGCACATACATTGAGTTCTGACACTGTCTCACTTTCGCCACCCGAAATTGCCCTACTCCTCATTCCTCAGTTTCACGTTCTTCCCAAAACTCCTCGTTCTTCTTTTCGCCGTTTTGACTTCTTCTCCACCTTACGCCCCGAGCGCCCTATCCAGGTTGAACGCCGCCGAGATGAGAGTGACGTGAGAGAATGCTTGGGGTGTGTTCTGCGCGAGATCAGCCAAAAATCACCAAGATAATTCGCGCATCGCCTCCGCTCCCCTCAAGTCGATTTGAGGATGTGAAATATGGGACATACGCCGAGCCCTTCGCCTCCTGCACTAATCTCCTCACTGTACAGCTCAACATGGTTTCCGTATCCGAGGAAGTCCATGAACATGTTGACTCTGTAATGGAGTCAGCTTGAGACCTTGCTCGCCACCCAAAAGTCTGGTCATTTGACCGCCACGTTCTCCCTTCTTCCCGACCGATCTTTGGCTCCAGTAACAAGTCAAGCAGTGAGAATAACACGTACGCCTTGTCCAAATAGTTCTTGTCATGCACCCCCGCCCTAGTCATCGCCTCAACACACCAAAGCGTGCACAAACTAAACGCGCCTTCCTCTCCTCCGACCCCATCGTCCGACTGCGCCGCATTGTATCGGTACACCGACGAGTTGGCGGTCAGACCGCCCTTCTCGGGCGTCTTGAGGATTTGGTCCAGAGTAGAGAGGAAACGGGGGTCCGAGGCGTCCATGAAGAAGACGAGGGGCATGATCACTGGGGGTCAGCCCGCACACGAGGCAGATAGAACCGATCACGAGTTGCGGTCAAAGCACGGATTAATTAGTGGATCACTCACAAACAGCCGAATCCAGACTTTCCGGCACCTCATAGCACTGCGAATAATGCCCCTTCTCCTTATTGAACCCCTTGTCCTGAATCTCCTCGTACAGCTTGTCGCGCGTATCGAGCCATTTGGCCCGGTTCGGGCAGGGCAAGTTCCGCTTGTCGGCAAGTCGGAGCCCGCGGTCGATCGCGACCCACATCATGACCTTGGAGTAGAGGAAGTGCTTCTCTTCGCCTCGGACTTCCCTGCGGGCGTTAGTTTCCGGCGTCGATAGCTGTGCAGCAATCACGAAGAGGGGAGTGGAGCATAGTAAAGGGGAGGGGTGAGTAGATGAGGCGGAGGAAAGAGGACTGACCAGATGGAAAGATCGGTCGTGCCCACTTGTGTACAGACAAAGTCCACTACCTGCCTCACGGCAACCCACGAGTCCCAGTGCTAGTCTATCAGCCGTGGCCTTCCCTCTTGTTCGTCTTCCTCCTTCTTTGAAGCTGCCGTCTTTGGGACTTACAAGGGGCTTGGAGTACTTCTGAGCGAGGTAGATACAGTCCATGAGCTCTCCGTAAATGTCCTGTGCACGTCGGCTTCCTCGTCCAAGTGCCAAAGAGAAAGCGGAAGACGACTGGACTCACCAACTGCTTGTGGTCCGCCGCTCCATTCCCGATCCGGACGGGCTTGGACCCCTTGTGTCCGCTCAGGTGGTCCAGGGTGAGTTCTTCGAGGTCTTTCCCACCGTGGATGGTATACACGCTACGGATCAGCTACTGTTCTCATATATCGAGACCATTGTAGGCGATGCAACATACATCTGGAGCGAGCCGTCTGAGTTCTACGAAAGTCAGCTATGTAGCTTCTCTCATCACGCGAACGAAGTAGAAGAGGAGGAAGAATCAACTCACGCGCTCCCGCAGTCTGGCGAGGATGAACTCCATGTATGCGTTTGCCCTGATATGTCAGGTCCTTCCTTGCAGACCTTCACCCGCCCAGGGCAAAAGACTTACTCCTCGGTAAAGCCGAGCCGGATGAGCGCGTACAGACTGAACGAGGTGTCTCTGATCCAGGTGAATCGGTAGTCCCTACTCGATCAGCTCTGTGGCTGCTCCCGCGAATGAGCGAGCTCACCAGTTCCGCTGCCCGCCGACATGCTCGGGAAGGGAGAAAGTAGGCGCGGCGACGATGGCGCCCGTCTCTTCAAAGACGAGCATTTTGCTGCGCCGTCAGATCAGGATTCATCCGGTATCATGAAAAGCAGAGCTTACAGGACAAGGGCAGACCGGTGTACCGCCTCCCTCCATCTGCCGGTGTACTTGGACCTGGCGATCCAGGTCTGCCAGTACTTGTTTGTGTCTCTAAGCAGGGCATTGAGAAGGGCCTGGTGCATCAGCACATGCCTTTTCGAAGTACACGACTACTGACCTTGCTGAGAATCGGATTCTCCTTTGGCCGGAGCTTGCTACTCGCCTCCAACAACGCCTGCATCGGCACGCCCAACTCCTCCGCCCGCTTCTCATTGGGATTCGCGACCTTCTGGTGCTCCTCGGTCGAGTACTCCCACTTGCCCACTTCTCTAAACACGAAGTAGACCGCCTGGCCCTCCTCGAGCTCAAAATCGGACGTGACGGACGGTCCGAGCAATTCGCGGTTCTTGAGCGACTCGACGTTGAGCTTGATGGATGGGTCAGAGACGCAGGTGTCGGAGGAGAAGGGGAGGTAGCGCAGGTCCATGGTCAAAGAGGGGGCGGTGAAGACGGCTTTCGTGCCGGTGCGGCCGTCTGAGACTGTGTCGTCTTCGACGAGCTGGGGGTTAGCTGTGGCATAATGGAGGGATAAAGTGGAGAAGGTAGGGTGGAGAGAACATTGGGGACGAGGGGGAGAGGTAGTAGTGCCCGCTGGATTGTCTGACCGATACGCCTCCTTGATCTTCCCTCCACTTCACTCCTCGCATCCCCTTGCTCATTCTTCTTGGTCCTCTCCGCTCCTTCACCCGCTTAACCCTTACTCACCTCGGTCGTGTGCTTGTCCCTGCAATAATTGAACGCCGGCGCACACTCCAACCTAAACGGCACCTTCCCCCTAATACTCTCCACCTTCCTAATCAACCAGGGCAGATACGCCCTGCTCTGACTCCCACTCTTGTTAGCCCCCTTGGGCACCAAGAAATCCGTCATGACTCCCACCCCATCCTCGTTTAGAAACTTTGTAATCAAGACATTCGAGTTGGGGGCGTAGGCCTGCTTGGTCTTGAATGTCCAAGTGGGGGTGATGGAGAAATGTCCGCCCTTGTCCGCGTCGACGATCCGGGCGAATACGGAGGGCGAGTCAAAGTAGGGGACACACATGGACTCGATGGAGCCGTCGATGGAGACGACAGCGGCGGTGCGGAGGTTGCCGATGAGGGCGTGGTCTTGGATGCCCCGGACGGGGGTGCCCGCGGCGTCGCGGAGTTCTTCTGGCATTGTTTCGGTATAGGAAGGTGGTGGGAAGAAGGGTGAACAGTGGGAAGAGTGGTCTCTTCTATATAGGCTGACTGAGATGCGAGACAGAGACAGAGATGGGAGACGAGTACCGAATCTTTGCTTTGGCCGGATCGGCTATCGGCCACTGCATCATTCTCTCGGCATTCCTCAAAGGGAAGCTTAAACCACGTGCACCCCTCCACCACCACCAAGCAGCAGCGCTAAAGGCTCTTGCGCTCATGCCCCTCATACCTTGTGCCTAGAAACAGCTCGACAGCCTATAGCCGCAAGCCTCCTCAGTCAGACCGGGGAGAGATAGACGCGCCTACTAAGACCAGGAGAGGTACCTCAACACCGTACCCCGCCTGACCCGCGATGGAGCTCTACGGCTACAACCCCTATTACCGCTCCATCCCAACTCGCGGCGGAACCGGCAACATGCACAGCACCATAGCCTTTCCTGGCGCCAACGGTCGTCGAGGGTCGTTACCGGTCACCAGCCCCAGTATCGGTATCGCAGCGCTGACTGCGAGTCCTGCGTCCATCACCAGCCCACGAATGCCAAATACGCCGGTCGTTCCCAATGGGGCCGGTCCTGGTGGGAACGGGAATGGGTACGATACGAGTCCGAAGCGGCTCAGAAGAGTGGAGAGGGTGATCAAGCCGATCAAGAGCGTCAAGGGGCCGGATGCTAGGTGAGTTGCTCGACAGGAGATGCGGGTGGTGCTGACGAGTAGGGGGATGGAAGAGGAGGTACAGCGTTTATTGGCGAGTTGCGAGGCGCATGAGGCGAGAATGAAGCGGACCAAGGTGAGCTGGCGCAGGTCTGACATAGGTATCGTAGCTGACTTCAAGGCAAATATCGAAGATAGGCTGTTTCCAGAGCTGAACGGTGCCCTCTCGAGCTTATCAGATATGGACCGCGAAGCAGATGTAAGCTTGCCTTGTCTCACCTGGAGCCTGGGCTGATAGTCAGGACATAGTAGCGCAGCTAGACGAGACCCTCGCCTCCACCCGTCCTGTCCTCGCAGCACGTCTATCGCAGCTCGTAGCAACCCACCGAGCCAAAGTCGACGACATGGAGCAGAAAGCGACCCCCTGGCGGACATTACGGGACAGAGCGGCAGGTCTGTTGTCGGAGGACGGGCGAGACCTATCGGAAGAGGTTCTGGAGGTGGAGGAAGAAGATGTCGATGGGGAGGATACTGTCCCGAATGAGGAGAGGGAGCAAAGGAAGGAGGAAGGGGATGAAGCTGCATTGGCGAGGGTGGAGGGATGGGCGGAGGAGGTCAAGAATTACTTGACGAGTGAGATTGCGGTTTTGAGGATACAGAACGCAGCGAGGAAGAAGGGACTTGTGTGGTATGCCTGTACGTCCTCCTTCTCCACACTGCGGATGTACAAAACTAAGGCATGCAGTCTGGGGGTTGATATCCACTTCAATTCTCGCCGCCATCATCGGTTTCATCGTATCCTTCTTCCTTTCGAAGTCCAGTACACTGCCGACCATCGCCTCGTAGCTCGGTTATACAGTCAGCGAGCTTTGACGGCGTCCTCGATGCAAGGTCTCGGAATGTGGCGGGATGTCTGATGTTTCAGGTGTGAGACATCACAGCGACATGGCTAGGACATGTGTGAGCGATAAGGGGTCTGGACTGGGTGCGGCGGGTGTTGATGCTGCGGCAAGGCTAAGCAGGTAGATAGGAGGGTATTAGAGGATAGGGCGCACCGGTAGTTGTTGTATTTCCCCATAACTTGTTCTCTACATACCTATTTTCGTTCGTCCACTCTGCTCTCAAGGTATGTCTCACTCTCTTAGTTCTCTCAGATCCTCGGACCACCCTCCGTCAGTGATGCTGACGAGCCCAGACCTCGCCTTTCCCATCGCCACGCCCTTCCCACCATCAATATTCACGCCCATCGCTCCTCCCTTCTCTGCACCTGAAACGCACATTACGGTGCCTGATCGATCTGAAACAAGCTCCGACGCTCGGACCATCCTCAAGCTCAGGGCAAAATGGTCAAATCTAGATCTTCAACTTCCTCCATCTTTCGCTCAACCCTCATCCACCACAATCATCCCTCAGAATCATCCCTCGCAGCATACGATACCGACTCGGTCATCACATTCCGACCCTCGCCGTCCACCTCCTCGGAAGCGTCATCACACTCACACACGCACAGACCTCCACCCCTCAACTTATCCTCGCACGGCCCCAAACCTACCCATTCGCCAGCGTCTTCACTACCCGTCACCCCCGGTACTCCACCAACTGGCTACCCCTCGGATCCCTTCTCGCACCCTACTACTCTCCCCGAACCGACCCGCTCTCGCCCGGGCTCGCTCGCGCACACCTTTGAGCGCGTGGCCGTCGCTACCAACGGGTGCGGCACCGGTACCGGCGGCAGTGGTACCAAGGGACCCCAGATCGTCGTCGCCTCCCCGTCAACATCGACTATACACTACCTCTTTCCTTCTCCGAGCGGGACGGGCACCCACCTTTCCGCGGCGGAAGCGAAGGGCGCGGTCGGCCGCGCGGACTCTCGCGGAAGGAAAGAGAAGCGATTGCGCCCTCATCCGGCCGACGCGTTCGGGCCGCCAAGGAAGGAAGAGCACGTTGGGACAGTCGGGAGGACAACGCGCCTGGCGAGCGAGCCTGCGCTGAGCGGAGTCGGTATTGGCATCCGAGAGAGCAAGACGTTGTCTGCGGAGAGCATGCGGACGTTGAGGCGGCAGCCGAGTCTGGCGGAGATTGGGTCGAGGAAGGTTGCTGCGGGAGGCAGGAACAAGGAGAATGAGGGGGCGAGGCAGGGGATGACGCTCGCGGGATTGGTAGAGGAGAAGAAGAACAAGTCTCTGGGATTGAGGGTGAGTTTGGGAACTCGTCGTGAAGGTAGGAAGGAAGGCTGACATATAGCTCAACCTCAACGCCCTTCCTTCAGACACCAAATCTTCCTCCCCTACTTTGGCTAAATCGGATATATCCCCGCCCGTCCTCTCTCCTAGAGATACCACCCGTCGGCGATCCCTCTCGCTCTCGTCTCCCCGCCCCGCTCCGTCCATCCCCGGCATCACACCCGCCCCGACCTCTCCTCAGCTCCCACAAGCAAACTTTGGCCGTCCGCTCGGGATCGAGGTAGGAGACGTCATCTCCTCATCCACCGCCTACACGCAGATCGAATACTCGGGTAACGGCGCCGTACCATTCACAAACCCCTTCGCCTTTCCTGGCGGGGTCGCCATGTCGCGCGGAGCTGGCGAGGCATGCTTTCCCGGCGGTGCGCCTGACCTGAGCAGCGTCGCTCGGCTGGAAGCGGAACGCCGGCTCAAGGGGCGCATGAGCGTCATTTCGGAGTCCCCACCTCTCGTCGACCCGGAATCTACACTGCCCACTGGATCAGGCCGGGAACGTCGTCTATCCCTCTCTGGGCGCGTCCGCCGTTCCTTGTCGTTGAAAATCACCCCCGATCCCAAATCCTCCCGGCGTCGAAGCCAGTCGGTCACCGCCCGAGGCGAACGGACATGGGATCCACTCCCTCCTCTTCCTCTCCCACTCTCCATGGCCTCTTCGGCGGCATACGAACTGGGCCTCGGCGATCCCTCTGTCGATATGTCGGACCGATACGGTCTCGCCAAGATCATCCCTTCATCGCCTACGGGCGTCTCGGGCGGGGGCGGTCTAGGTCTCGACGTCCGGATCGACGAGATTGGACAGCGGTCCCCTCAGCGCAAAAGGATCGATCTGGGCGGATCGGATGTTTCGCTTCTCGCGAGTAGCGTAACGACCGGTTTGGGATACTCGTCTTTGGACTCCCCGGTCAGTCTGCCGGAGAGCCTGATGGAGGAGGCGGTGGATCTTACGGAGCGGGGAAGGAGGGTTGGGACGCCCATGAGTGTCTCCAGCGGGAGTGCGTCATATGCTACTTCCTCTACCGGTGGGAGTAGTGTCGAGGTCGACCAGCTCAGACCGACCCACACTCCCGCTCTATCCAATACGTCCACGCCGTACCTCCACTCCTCGAGCCAAATGACCAGTCCGGCCTTCCCTTCTCCTCTTCCCCAAACCCCACACTTTGGCCTCTCCGCCCAAAGGCAAGCCCTCTCCCCCACCGCTCAGCTCGCTTCACCCGCTATCATCCACTCACCACCGACTCCCGCTCCCTCCGCCGCGTCCGAATCAGAGGACCACGCCACGCGGTACGCCGTCACCTCGCGCAAACCAAACTTGCGGTACTCGAAGTCCTTCTCTTCCGACGTGGGCACCAAGGTCAGCCGGAGCTTTTCGTGGCGCACCAAAGCACCTACTCAGATGAAGCGATACATCCCGGATCCACCTACTCCGGAGCTGGACGAGACGTCCGCTCGGGAAAAGAGGTTGTCGCGCAGCTTTTCGTTTGCGACGCGGACGAGATCGCCCGTTCCGCTCGATATGCGTCCCCCGGTCCAGGTACATATCGTCCCTGCTTCCTTACCTCAAGTTCTGCCCCAAGCTACACGCACGGTCCAGCGTCAACCATCCACTGGCGATCTACACAGTCACAGGTGGCGCCCGCCAACTCTGTACTCCCTCTGCTCACCGGACGGCGCGGTCGATCCCCTCCCCACTCCTCCCCGGCCAAACCGGAACCTCACCCCCCAGCTCTCCGTGTCCGTCACTGCCCCCTCGCACCCCTCGTTATCGCCCCACACCCCCCAAACCCAGTCTCATTTGCCGATGCACCATATCGACCCCTCCCGGATCGTCTCTTCCTCGACGGCGCATTCCCATTCCGGCCGCTCATCGTTCCTCGCGGCCTCGACGTCTTTCCGGGGCTTGACTAAGAGTCTGAGCAAGTCGTTCTCACGGACGTTCCACGCGACGGCGACGGAGCATGTCCGACAGGCGGACTCGGCGCTCAAGGCGAGGATATCGGCCCCGCTGGAAGCGACGAGGGAGGTGGTCCATTCGAGGGAAATATCGGCGGCTGCTACTGCAGTAGTGGAGGAGGAGGTCATTGCGGAAGATGGAGGGCGGAAGAGCAGTAAAGAATGGCGGGCGGATCTACTTTCGCAGGCGGTGGCGACGAGTATCAAGGAGGGGCTGAGTGAGATGGCGCAGAGTCATCGGGCGGAGATGCAGAGTACGTTGGGGAGGGGAGAACGGACGAGCTGGAGTCGGAGCGTGGGGAAGACGTTTGGGCTGAGGAGTAGTTCGAGCGCTAGTACGGGGGTCTTATCAAGGGATAGTTTGGTGGGATCGTGAGTTGCCCGTTTCTCCGTCTGCTTTGTGTGGCAAAGGAAAAGGAAAGGTAGCTGAAATGACAGGTTTCCGCTACGAGCGCACTTGGCTCCGGGTGGGGGATCGAGGGGGTTAAGAGAGATTGGTAAAGAAGAGAGTAATCAGAGCATGTAAGCTGCCCCTCTTGACCCTGCGCAGAAGAGCCCAGCTGATATGACAGCTACTCGACAGCCTCCTTCCTCCCTCTGCCGCTCCGAGTCACCCCCCAAGCTCCCCCGATCCACATCAATATCTCGCAGTACACCCCACCTCGCCCCATCCCCACGCCCACACCCAACCTCGTCTTCCCCATCCCCAACTTTTCACTTCCTCTCCAACACTCCACATCCCCTCCTCCGCCGGCTACGCCCACGCCACTCCCGACGCTGGAACTCCCGTCTCCGCCTCTGCTTGATCTGCCGGATTTCCCACTTGTCCCTACGATGACGCATACGATTTACCGGCCGCCTACGCCTCCTTCGCCCACCAGGAATTATCAGAGGGAGAGGTCATTCTCGCCTGATCACGGGTCCGTGATCGGCATTGGCGAGGGGGAGGGGAATGAGTATAGGCCTCAGCCGCTTCTCACGCGGTTGAGTAGTTTGGGGGAGGGGAGTACGCAGGGGAAGGAAGAGAGGGTACGGAAGGTTCTTAGGTGGAGGAGAGATATTGGGGCCGAGGAGAGGGAGCGGGAGAGGGAGCAGGGGCGGATCGTTTCAGAGTCGAGCACCATCAGTGAGAGCGAAGGGAGACAGGTAGTAGAGGAGACGAGTGACCTTGAGGCGGGAACGCAAGCGTGCGAAGTGGTCGAGGGAGATGGGGAAGGAGGGAGATTGGACGGGATGATTGTCCGACATGTCCAGGTGGAGAAGGAGAGACTGAGGGGGATTGTGAGGAAGAAGTCGTTGACTGCGATACATGGCGTGGAGTTTTGAGGTGTCGTTGTATATAGCTTGATCTGTCTTGTATATATCTAGCTCGCTGTATCTATTGTGATTATGATTTATTACGAGTCCATGCAATGCTCATGCTATCGTCGCACTGTGGTGCGACGAGTATCTTTGTCGTCCTCTGCTCCGTGAGATCCCCGGGATCCCGGAAGGCACCGCGCCGGAGAGACCAGGTGAACAAGGGGTTTCTGCAAGAGGCGACGATCACCGAGAGAGGGCTGTTGACGGGAAGCGAGCGAGGGATGAATGTGACTATAGAGTATGCATGTCTAGAAACAACAACGATAATTGAGCAAAGGCAGCGGTATAAGCCTAGCTAGTGTATACAAGGAACCAACTTTGGAAGACGGCGGAGAAGTATTGTCCACGGGCCTCCCTCCTCTCTGTAATCTCTCACCCCTCCCGCCCCGACATAGCATTCCCCCGCTCCGTCCCGCGCAGCCCCGTCCGCCCTCCCCCTCAACCCCCTGGCTGAATTCCGTCGGCCGTCCTCAAATGGTTTTGGCGAACTGTATAAACCCACTCAGACCCTTGAACCTCCTTCCCTCCGTCGCCCCATAATCCTGCAGCGTCTTGCCCTCCTTGTCCCGCCATATCCCATCGGTATCGACCAGACCGTACTGGATTGTATTTTGGTTGGTGAGTAGCGTATCCATCATTTCTTGTATGATTTGCTGCCTCCGTCAGCACTTTGCCTTTTCCCATCTGTGTCAACGTCCTCCGTACACCGTCCGACATCACCCATCACCCATCACCCATCACCCATCACCCATCATCATCTCCCCGGTCCACCTGATCCCAAAGATAAAATCTAAAGCTCACCTTGGAATCCACCATAATATTAATCTCCTGCGAATGGAACCAGCTCTGACTATCCTGATTCCCATTCCCAATAATGAGCACCTCGTCATCATACGCCGCAAACTTGATATGGCAGTTCCGCTGCTTCTTGACCGCATTAAGCGGCCGGACCTGGTCTTTGCCGGTATACCAATACACCTTGAGATATTGCTCCTTCTTTTCCGCACGCAGAGCCTTGTAGAGACGTACGACGACTTCCTCGTTGGTTCCGCCTTGGAAGGGGATGGACTCGCCCTTGTCGTTGAAGCCTAGGTCGAGGAGGAGGGAGACGGAGACGCCGCGTCGGCATGCTTGTTTGACGGCGCGGACGATGGGGCGGGCGTTGAGGGTGGGGGTTTGGCTGAGAGGGTTAGCAGAAGTCCATCGGAGCAAGACGATCGGAGGGAATGAGGTGGGTGCACCGTGAAGGAGAAAGTGATAGACTGAAGTCAAACTCACATGAACACCTTGTGCTTGGCATACCTGAACCCGGCCAACCACGCCGCGTTCTGCGGATTCCGAATATCATGATGTCCCGGGACTGGGGTTATCAGCTTTCATTCCTTTTCGCTCTGCCGATGTCCGACATTGTGTGGACTACTCAGGCCAGAGGCCATGACAAGGAATAGGCAAACTCACATCCGTGTGGTTTTCGACATGCCATAGCGACCGGAACAGGCTTGTGCGGCTTGTGCACGACATGCGGCTGGAACGTGTCGAGGTCGTCGGAATCTTCGACGGTTGCCCATGCTTCGGAAAGTACACCGGCGGCATCTGACAAATCAGCCCCATTCTCTCTGAATCTCTCTGTCTCCTTAGCCCTTTTGCCCGGCCCGGCCCGCATCCCCTCCGCCCCTCCTTCCAGCAGACTCATCTCCCGCTTCCTACACGCCCACACGTGCCCAGAAAGTTCCAGTACTCACTAAACATCTTGCTCATCTTATACAGCCGCTTACTCCCCATTCCCTCTGGCGTGCTATCCGTACCCACCAACACCTGTTGCTGCCCAATCACGCCTTCTCCATCCCGTATCGTCGTCCGATCCACCTCCTGTGCTTCGCCCGGGTACATCGCGCTCGGCGGTAAGACCTCCCCATTCGCATTCGTCGCAGTACCAGCTCCGGAATGGCCCGGCTGGCCCGGCTGGGGATACGCTCTAGACGACAGTGCCGAAGCAGGGGAAGGAGGCAGACCCTCCACGCCCGTAGCTATTGGCGATGGCGAGAGGACCGCCCCTCCCGATGGCGGAATAGTCAACATCCCCCTTTGAGACTTGACGTTGCTGTCCATACTCCGCCGAGGTGCATCCGAGGGCTCATCGTCGAACACAGGCGCAAAAGCGACGTGGCTCGTCGTATGCCCTCGTCTGGGGCCGGAGAGCTCGACCGACCCGGTGGGTGTGATGTGTCCCGTCATGTCGTCGGGGTGGGGGAGGTGGGACTTTTTGATAGGTGTTTCGGCGATGGTAGGGGACGAGGGGGCCTCTGAGGGGTCTACGGCAGGTAACGGGCTCTGGTCGGGTTTATCTCCGCCCTTGACTGTTTTATTAGCTTTCATCCCCATTGCCCGCAGCACAGGACGATTCTGAAAGCTCACGCAACGACCTAAACATCCCCTCATTCGCACTTCCACGCCGACTCGGCCCCCTACTCCCCGGCCGACTCCTCGACCCCTGCCCCATCCCTCCCGTGAACCTCTCCCGCATCTCCCTTAGATCATGCATGGCCTCATCAAACCTCTCCCCCGGCCTCCACTCCGCCAGACTCTGCCTCTGATGATCCACAACTCTTTTCACCGCATCTCTCAGCCTATCGCCGGGTGCACCCGCATTCTCACGCAGGAGCGCGGCGGTCTCGGCATCGGTATCCTGTGTTTGTTTTCGGAGGAGGAGACGAGCAGCCTTGGCGGCTTTGAGCACCTCGATATCGTCAAAGAAGGGGTTGTCGTGTGAGAAGAGGTAGCCGCCTGGGGGTGGGGTGTAGGGGGTGGACATGCAGGGTAGAGGAGGGGAGAGACGGTTGTACCATGAGTGAAGGGCGATTTCGTAGAATGAGTCGACGACAGGTCCTTCCAGGTGCGACATGAGCTCAAGGTTAGGGCGGTCTGCATATCAGCTGTGTCCATATACGTAGTCGCGGGCGCTTCATGTGCAGCTCACCCTGGATATTGTTACTGTTGATGAGAGCGACTTTTCGGTCCACAATCAGAAACTTGGCGTGGAAAGTCCCCAATAATACCCGATGGAAGTTCTATAAGTCAGCTGCAGCTACTAACAATAGGGGTGCGCAGCTCACGATGACCTCCAGCTCCAGACCCGGGATCTCATCTGGTCCAGGCAAATCCAGCGGCTTCCACGCCTCCTTCGCCACGGGAGCGTGCGAGTTCCAGATCTGCTCCAGACTCCCACGATCATACATGATCTTGACGACGATCTTCTTGCGGTTCTCCTTGACGACGAGCGCGGAGAGTTCGAGGAGGGAGCCGGTTATGGTGGTGACGGAGTTGGAGGGTCTGAGTGTCAGCTTAAGCCGCCGAGCTTGTGAAGACGGAGAGCCCATGCAAGCTTACTGCCAGTAATTGGTCGCGAGGAAGACCTCGTCCCTCGCCCGGATGATGACGTCGTGGTAGTGCTGCATGATGTCGGGAATGAGGGAGATCACTGTCAAGGGCATAGTGGTCGTGCTTCCGAGGAGGTCTGGCGGGACGAGACCGGATAGCGGATCCCGCTCCACCGTGGGCATGAGCGAGAGGTACATCTAGTCTGTCAGCGTCTAGGACACTGAGCAGTACCGCCGAGCTCACCTTCCAGAATAACTCCGACACTTCCACACCCTCCTCTTCCGCCGGCGCACCAGCCCGCTTCCATCCCGCCTTCCGCTTCAACTCCGGCGCCATCTTCTCATACCGCTTCCACTCATGATCCGTCATGCCCTTGATGACGCTGTGCTTGACCTTGAAACGGCGCGCGAGGCGGATGATAGGATTGGGATTGGGGAACTGGGTATGGATGGCCTTCTTAGCGGTGTGGTCTGGGTGGGCGAGGAGGTGGGTGGTGAGCAGGCGATTAGATGCGGGAGCAGGAAGTGAGGGTTTGGAAGGGCATGCGTGAGGCTGAGGATAGGCTGATGGAGCGGTAGGGGACCGAGGAGAGGACGGCGCGGCCGTGGTGGTAGTGGTGGGCATGGTGGATGGAGGCGGCTTCTCAGAGAGGGGACCGTGCGTAGAGCCAATACCGTTCGCCTCGGGCTCATGCTTCTCGGTGTGCATGAACGACTTGTCCGACATGACTGGGAGTTCGAGCATTGGCGGGCCCGCCGAGGTCGACATGGTGGTAGTCATCGTTGCACTCTTGAGATGATGGGCAGCGTCAAGAGCAGCGCTTCCGGTACGCCAAGAAGTGAGCCGGAGGCAGAGTTGACGTCGTCCGACCTCGTAGCCAGTCCTTCTGAGGGGTTACTGGGTCGCCTTGAGCGATTTTTCCGGGCAGTCGAGGAGCTGTGATGGATGTGAGACCTGAACGAGCCACACGCGGCCGCTCTATGCGTAGTGATAGGTCTAGATATAGATAGAAGCTGAAGATAGAAGTTGCTGCACAGCGCCGAGCAAGGCGGCCGAGTGTCTCTGGCTGTGATGAATGCGTGTGACGTAACTGCCCGAACCGGAAAAGGGAATTACCGGCCGGAAATGGATATGGACATCCGGACAAATCTCCGTTGAAAAGGGAGGGACCGGATAAGATCCGGGCAGATCCGGCTCGAGCCGGCAACTGATCAACTGGCAGCAGCAGCTGTGATCCGGACACCGGTCTCTCTTCTGTGCATATCGCATGTCTATCACACGTACAGCTATACGCCTCGCCCGTCGCTCTATACCTACCACCTACAGATCCATATCTACTACCAAAATGTCCAACCAGGACTTCAAGCAGGCGCCGCACAAGCTCCTCGTGTGGGTCCACCTCCCACCTCCACCTTGCCCGTGTATCCTGCTGACATGAAAGTATCCCGGGTCCTATCGAGTTCGCCGACCCCGTACTGCTTGCCAATGCGACACCGGGGACATCGCACGTCTCCCCGGCGTTCATCCCGGTCTTTGGTGACTGTCTGAGGATGCTCAAGAAGGTGCTGTATGCCGAGAAGGAGGGGAATCAGAGCGTGTTGATTAGTGGCAGCGGGACGATGGGGTGGGACGCTGCGGCCGCCAACTTGCTCGAGCAGGGGGATGAGGCTGTGAGCTGTTCAACACTCTGAACTTAGAGATTGGTGAAAGCCAAGCTGACATTCAGGTCGTTCTCAACACTGGCTACTTTGGCGACTCCTTCGCCGAGTGTCTCGGGGTGTACGGCGCCAAGGTCACCCAGGTCAAATGCCCCGTCGGCGGCGTTCCCACAGACGAGCAGATTATCGAGTCGCTCAAGTCTCAGCCCAAGATGATTACCATCACCCACGGTACGTCCCCTGACCCTGCTCCTGCCTTCCGCATCTCGCTAATCTCCCAGTCGACACATCTACCGGCGTCCTCTCCCCCGCCGCCCACATCTCCTCCCTCGTCAAGAAACACTCCCCCTCGACGCTCATCGTCCTCGATGCCGTCTGCGCCGTCGCGTCCGAGGAGATCCGGTTCGACGACTGGGGCCTCGACATGGTCATCTCCGCCACGCAGAAGGGATTGGGCACGCCCCCTGGTCTGTCCGTCTGCGTCATTTCCAGGCGCGCAGTTGAGACGCTCGCAGCGCGCAAGACACCGGTACCGAGCTATTATATCAGCTGGAACAAGTGGTTGCCGGTCATGAAGGCTTATGAGGAGGGTCGGCCAATGTACTTTGCGACTCGTAAGCTAGTCCACGCCCATCAATTTGGGATATTGGGCTGACAGAGTAGCCCCCGTACAGCTCGTGTACGCCCTCCACGCCTCTCTCAAGTCTATCACGACCCAGTCTCCCTCCCTCGAAGAGCGGTTCGCGCAGCACAAGGCCGTCTCCAAGCAGGTCAAGGACAAGCTCACTGATCTGGGTTTCGGATTCGTCCCCACGTCAAGAGATCACGCTGCGAATGGGATGACGGCGGCCAAGTATCCCAAGGGGATTGCGGCGGCTGATATCTTGCCTAAGCTTGCCGAGTGAGCTACGCCTAGTGCACCGTGGTATGGCATGGACAGGAGCTGATAGTACAGGAAAGACATTGTGGTGGCTGCAGGTCTGCACAAAGCGATCGCGTCGGAATACTTTAGGATTGGGCATATGGGCGTGACTGTCACGGATAAGGAGAGGGGAGATGTGGACAAGGTGCTCAAAGGGATTGAGGAGGTTTTGAAGGCCAAGAAGCAGGATTGACTCGCCGGGGGAAAGGCGAAGCTGTGAGGGGATGGCAGGCTGGCGATGCAGGAGGGTAGGCGCGGGAAGTGGAAGGTGAGGTATCTGGGGCACAGGGCGCAGGGGGAGGTAGATGGGCGAGAGAAGAGCTCAATGCCAGAGGAGGAGGACGGGTCACAGGCGGAGGAGGACGGGTCATAGGCGGAGTCGATCTGCTTGTCGAGGTGGGTGGCTGGGGCGGTCCGGGGAGGGTCAAAACGTTGTAGAGGAATGAAAATCACGGTTGATCGTACCGGCCGGAGCGATACCACAGGAGCGATACCACAGGACTACTTTGGTCGCAGACCGGAGGAGGGAATTTCATTTCATGAACACAAAGCTGAGGGGCCTGCCCACAACTTGGAGCTGGAACACGTTGATCTGAAGCCATATAAATCATACTGTCTCTCGCGAGAGGGACCCTCACTCATTGTTCTGCCCCAGGGTCCAGCCGTAAGGTCGGCACCAGCTGTAATTGGACCTCCCATGTATGATACACTCTCGAGGAATGAGGAGCTGAACCTTAGTTACCGGCTAGGCCGAGGCTAGGCTAAGGATAGCCGACGTTCACTCCTTACTGCAACTTCTAGTCCACCTCGCATCCGGTGAGAAGGGGCAGGCAAATAATTCTTATAGCTTGGCTACTAGAAGGGGATCAGTCTCACCAAGGATGGCTCGGAAGTCAAGGCGGAAGCAAGTGCCGGCGGGGAGTAAAGCTCTCAGCAATGATACGGTAAGATACCTTAATCCTCAAACCCTACATGGTAACATGAACTCAACTGCGGCGCTTCGAGATGTTCGGGTCGAGGCAATCGGCTGATTATATCCAGCCCATATCGCAGACCAGCTCTTCCCAAAAGCCTACGCTCTTCCTCAACGGAGACGTCCTACGAAATATTGCGGATCATGCCGAGCTCCCCTCCGCGCTCAGCTTTGTCCGCGCTTGTCGCTCCTCTGAAGCTGCCGCCCGTCCTCGGATCTGGCGAGACGTCGACCTGACCCTTCCCTTTCTTCCTTTGGGTCAATACAACCTCAGCACCCCTCAGGCGGAACGGGAACCCTCCGCGGACGCGGAGGAGACCCGCCGGAAGTATAGGGCGATTTTGGACAAGGCGGCGGCAGGGTTGTGTGCGCAACTCGGGGCGAGAGGGAATATGGTGAGGACGATACAGTGGTCGTGAGATGGGGTCAAGGAGGCGGTAGTCAGGGAATTGCTACAGGCGGTGGCGGAGAATGTCCAATCGATCGTGGTTTCATACCAAGCCCCATTGGATCGCTGCCCCCGCCACTTCGACGTCCACTCCACTCATTCGCCGCTACCAGAATTGACAGTAGCCTGTCCTCCTTCTCCGACATCATACTCGCTGGGCCGGGGCTTCCCACATTCGCCAATCTCACCGTCCTCGTCGTCAGCAAGAACGCTATCTGATCGGTCGACGGTATCCCTTCCCTCCTGGCTGCCTGCCCTCAGCTTACCACTCTTGACCTCACCATCAAACTCCCTCCCATGTATTCCGGCGCGGCTCCTCCGTCCCCGGAACGTCTCGCCAAGGAAACCAATCTCCGCCGACTGCGGCTCATCATCGAAGAGGCGCGTGAGCGCCTATCCTTTGGGCAGACGTTGGTCGAACCATCCTACAACCCACTCGTGGACCCTCTCGAGACGGTCATCTCCCTGCTGCGTCCAAGTCCGCATCTCTCCCATCTCAGCTTGGGGTATATTGAAGACAATGCGCTACACTGGCGCAACCGGGCCGACGCTGTCCTCGGCCCTCTGAAAGACCACAACTATCCATGAAGGATACTATCGACGTTGCGCCGAGCATCGGGGGCCTAAACTTCCAGATCAATCACTACGGTTTCGCTTCTTGGCTACGGCTCCACCCTCGCATCTCGCGGATCTACTATATCGTCGGCATCCCTTATAAAGACAATCTACAAGTCTTTGACACCCTCGACGCAGTCCTCCCGATGACTACCCCTACAATCAAGATCAGATCTTACTGTCACGGCGGAGAAGATTGCTTCCAAATCACCGTCCTCGTCAAAACGGTCCCTCCCCCATCCCGCCCTTTCGGCCAAGCGGTCAATTCCCCATCCCGCCCGAACGCGACAACTCCCGTGGATATCCTCTATACCGCCGGGTGCCCGACTGCCCGGGATGTCTCACCGCTGGTCACGCACGAGCGCACCTTCTACGCGCTCCCGACGGATCCTTTGGAAGCAGACTCGGCGGTCCCGCCCGATGTGCTGGAGAAGATGAGGGAGGTGGAAGGGGCGAGCAAGGAGGAATGGGACAAGCGGGGAGTGGAAGTCGGAGATGAGGCGTGGGAGGTGTTGATGGCTAGCAGAAGGGCATGATGAGGTGAGCCTTCTAATTAATTCTATATACGGGGTGCGGCGTAAACGTGTAGGGATCGCACGGAGCTGATGTATCAGGGAGGTGAAGAGTAAAGCTGGTTTCGAGGTGGACGAAGGGCTAGGCGGCTTGACTGATCGGTCAGAGTACTGGAGGCGAAGCTCTGACGGGGGAAGCAGGGTGTAGGGCGAGCCAGGGTGCTGTAGACTCCGGCGGAAGAGCGACGATGAGTGACGAGGAGTATGGACGGGAGGGCGACGGGGTGGGGGCGAGGGAAGATGGTGGCGGGAAAGAGGTGCATTTGGCTCGGGGGGATGGCAGTGGGGTATGGCGAGGATGCCGTTGTAGAGCAAGTGATCTCAATTATGAGAGGGATCGACAATCTACGAAGGGCCTGGCCGAGCGGGACCCCCATGATCGTAAGCTTACGCCACAGTCTTGCCACAGCCACACTCGCCACCGTGGCGGAACAGCCGTAAACGTGCCCCCCATTTATCGGCTTGAGGAATGAGGAGTCGAAAGTTTTGTCAGCGCCAACCCGACGCGACGGTTGACTTCACCTATCCACTCCAACTCTCTCATCACCTCTCATCCGCCAAGAGGGGTCGAAAAACTAGGCGTCACCAAACATCACCTACAGGGCAACCAGTCACGTCGAGGATGCCACCGAGACGGAGTCTGCGTACCGCGCAGACGACGAAGGAAGCCCCCATCAACGATACGGTAAGCTCTCCCTGCTATCAAGCTGCACTGGCTCTCCTTGCCAATACATCTGGGTGGGGGAGACCTGCGTGACTCTGATCAGATACTTGCGTCGGGATACTCGGCTGACTCCATACAGCCCACACCAGCTACCAAACCCTCAAGCGAACACCCCCTTTTCCACCACCAAGATGTCACGCTCATTCTCGCGAAACACTTGGACCTCCCCTCCGCCCTCAGCTTCGCCAGAGTTTGTCGAGCGTTCGAGGCTGTCTCTAACCGTCGGATCTGGCGGGATGTCGACTTCAGTCTTCCCTATATCCATCGGGGCAGACCCGGGATGATGCAGTCCCCAGGCGCCGCAAAGGAAGCGGAAGATGAGCTTCAGAGAGAGAGGCTCAGAATCAAAGAGAAGGCGGACCGGGTGTGTGGGCAGCTTCAAGCCAAGGGGAGCTTCATCAGAATAATCACGTGGTCGTGCGACGGGGTCGGAGTGGATGCTATCCTGGAGGTTCTAGAGGCGGCCGCGAGTAACGTCGAATCGCTCGAGGTCTCGTCCCAGCAGAACATGGGGGAACTATCGGAGGACTATGCCCCTTTCTGCGACATCCTGGTCGCCGATGGGGACCCTTTTGCATTCGATCGCCTCACTACCCTCATACTCGGCGCCAATGCGGTTGAAACGGTCGACACCATCCCCCACCTACTCGACTCATGGCCCCACCTCTCCACTTTGGACATCACTATCGGTCGATTCAGGACATACGAGTCACCCAAGCCATCGGCACATCGTCCCTTCCCTGCTCCCAATCTGGTCGTCAAATCTACAACTCTCCGTCGAATGCGGATCGCCATCTCCGAGGGGATCACGCCGGGACGCGTCCCGGAACCCTCATACGATCCGGCGGTCGATCCGCTCGAGACCGTCCTCTCTTTGCTACGGCATAGCATTCACCTTCGCCAGCTCAGCCTGGACTTCGATCCGGCGTACCACAATCGGGCTGACGCGGTACTTGCCGCCCTCGACGGCCTCGGCCACCTCACCGACCTTTACTGGGCGGGACTGCTGCGGAGCAATTACGGCCGACGGGAGGCAAAGCACAACAAGACTTATCGATTGCCCAAAACACTCATGGCGCCTGGTGGCGGGCAGGTTCAGCGTTTGACGCTGAGGTTTGGTCAGTGGAAGTTCCCGGTATGTCTGCTCGGCAAATTTTCCGCGCGTGAGTAGCGCACAACCAGCTGACAGACCAGAGGTACGAGTGGTGCGGTCTGGAGAACGTCGAAACCGTCAACCTAGACTGCAGTGCTCGGACCGACAACAGCACTCCTGATCCTCTCGGGGACCTCTGCGTTGGCGATACCATCAGCGATCTCACAGCGTCCGGCGGCCCCAGCTCCTGACGTCAGCTTGGCTTTGCCACCTGGCTCAAGACCCATTCTCGGCTCCACAGCATCTACTACATCGCCTCCATCTCTGCCAACGATACTCTACGGGTGTTTAACCACCTGGACTCCATCGTCGGAGGCATCACCCCGACCATACAAATCCGAGCTTATCGACACGGCGGGGAAGAATGCTTTCATATCACGGCCATGGTTCAATCGGTCAATCCTCTTTCCAACTCGGACTCGGACTCGGACTCCGACTCCGACTCGAGAATGCCAAAACCCGTGGATATCCTCTATACCGCCGGGTACCCAGCCGCAATGAGCGGTGCACCGCTCGTCGCGCATGAGCGCACCCACTACGCCTGCTCGACTGACCCGTTGGGTGCGGACACGGCAGTCCCGCTCGAGGTATTGGAGAAGAGAGGGAGGTGGAAGGGGCGAGCGTGGAGGAATGGGATAAGCGGGGAGTGGAGGTCGGAGCGGAGGCATGGAAAGTGTTGATGGACTCGAGGGAGGTGCGATGATATGGTAAGTCCTCCCTCAGCTTCTGTACCAATCTCGGACATGACATGCGTAAAATTCAGAGCCCAGCTGATATTATAGGGCGTGACAAGGCGGTTTTGATTGGGCGGATTTGGGCGGGGCCGGGCAATATCGCTGAGCGAAAAGGCTGGGTCATGTGCAAAGGGTTTAGATCGGGAACTATACTAGGCTTAGTAGCTGTGCATACTCATATTATGATGTAGCCTCCGCTGGTATCCGATCCCAGTACATAACATCCTCGTGTGGCCGGGAGCACAGCCCCAGTCTCCAGGTGACCTGCTCCGCTCGGCGAGCTCGGACGTAAGGAATGCGGTGCAACCCAAAATCACCTTGCGTCCAAGCGACTTGACATCCTTTTGTACCTCAACCTCTGCTCTGTGCTTCTGCGGCTGGCCTGATCAGCATAGGCGAGATGACCGAAGACTCGCCGCTCATGAGCGCGCCGGCAGCGGGGCCGGAGGCAGAGGCACCGCCCGAGGGCAAAGGACAAATCGATACCGATCCCAACCTCGTAAGCTATCGCTTTCGCCGTTCCCTGACTACACTATTCACAATGTCCGGGACCAGCTCCAGCTGACAGAACAGTCTATGAGTAGCCTCTCCCTCAATCTCGACGACCCCCCTCGGACACCCACTCCCTTCCTCAGCGAAGATATCCTTATTTCCGTCGCAAACCAACTCGACCTCCCTTCGGCGCTCAGCCTCGCGCGAGTCAATCGCATTTGCGCGAGGGCCGCTCAGTATCGCATATGGCGGGATATCAATCTCGCCTATCCCTCGTATGACGCGTCGGCGCTGTCGCCCGCAAAGATTGCGGCGGACAAGGCGAGGTTGAACGAGAGGGTCTCAATGATCCGAGCGCAAGCTGGAGACAAGGGGACCTTTGTCAGGAGCGTTACATGGTCGTCGCAGGCGGTCTGGGCGGAGGCGATAAGGGACGTTCTGGAGGCTGTCGCGGATAGCGTCGAATCCATCGAGGTCTCAGTCCGGGCCAGGGAGCCAGGAGACGTCAAGCGGCCTCGCCACGTCCCTCCTTTCGACGCAATCCTGGACGCTGAGCCGCAGCTGCACCGCTTCGACAAGCTCACATCGGTCATCATGGGCTCGGACTCCATCAGGCTATCGGGCTTCATTCCTGCTCTTCTCGACGTAGCTCCCAACATCTCCACTTTGGACATCCGCACCGACCTACTTCCCCTCTCCCGCATGACCGGTCCGACCCCCCAATTCACATACTCTACTCCTCGACTCATCACTCGTCCCACGAAGCTCCAGCGGCTGGGACTCTACCTGTCGGAACCGTACCAGACATCATTCCCGACGACTATCTACGGGCCGGAGGTGGAACCTCGTGCGTCAGATTCACAACCGATCGATACGGTCCTCTCCCTCCTGCGGAACAGTCCGCATCTGCGGCAACTCTACCTCCATTACAATGCTCGCCTCTTTGCGGAAGTTAACGCTGTGACCGGCGCGATCACTGGCCTCAAGTCCCTGGTGGGCTTGCGCTGGACCGAGCTGGATGGGTGCCAGCACCACGGCCCGCAACGCTACCCCGCTGCCGTTACGGACGCGACGGACGCAGCGGTGGAGCGCTTGATATTATGGCCTTGGAAGTACTTTGATGTGACTCTGGGGTTACCGGCAAGTCTTCTACATACCTTGCTTCCGCTGAGATCCGGCTGACCATCTAGCGTTACGAATACTGCGCGTTTAACAATATCACGAGCGTATTTGTCATACTGGACCGCGACGTCTGGAAACTGGATGTATGCCCTCTATGGGCTGGCCGCTGTCTAGGCGATCCGCGCGATGGCTACCAAATTGGCCTCCCCTTCCTCACTTGGCTCGATCGGCATCCCAAGGTCGGCCGGATCTACTTCGACTCCACTCACAATCGCACCAAAGATCTGCGGATCTTCGATAGATGCGACTCTCTCGAGCGCGACGAATCACCCACCATAAAGATCCGATCTTATCGCCATGGTGGGGAGGAATGCTTCCACATCTCCATCCTCGTCAGTCAGTCCGGTCTGCTCAGTCAGGCCACACGCACCGGTCACGTCAAGGGGCCTCGGACATGGCAAGACTACGTCTACTTCAAGCGAGCCGCCACGCCGGTCACTATGGTGTCCACCGGGGTGATGCAGGAAATGAGGAGGGCGGAAGGAGTGACTGAAGAGGAGTGGGACAAACGCGGGGTGGAGGTTGGTGCGGAGGCGTGGAAGGTGCTGATGCACAATAAGGAGGTCTAAGCAGGTCAGTACTTTCAGGCTCACTCACGTTGACCATTTGGAGCGCTAAAAAAGGAGTGTAGCTGATTGTGCAGGACCAGGCGCCGCGATATCGCCGGGCTCGGAGCGGCCTGTATGCCTCCATCGCTGAGATGGTGGGTTGGCGAGAAAATCACTAGGAGAATCATATCTGGACTTTGGACACTGCAGCTGTGCATATCATGTCTATAATCCTTGCTGCGCCTCGATGTTGGGATTGACCTAGATGGCTTCGCCGATCCGAGGCGCTCTCATGTGCTGTGCGCACGGTCACGAGGAATGCGGAGCTGGCGGTCCAGATCAGGTCGAAATCGATATCGCTCCTCTCTTTATACACGTTCTTTCTATTTGTACAACTAGCAGTACAGACGCCTCGCTCCTCTGTATATCTCTTGTCCCTCGCCTGCGCATCCCGCTGACGCCATCGCGATGCTATCGGCTTTGTGGAACTCCCTCGCGGCGGGTTCCGGCGGGTCAGCTGTCAATGATATCGTGAGTTTGTGACACCATACGAGCTGGGACAAGACCCCTCTTACCCCGCCTGGAGAGGCATATGTCTCCTCGCACTCGCCGTGGTACAAAGATCTCCTGATCGCTGATCGCATAGCCTGAGCCCAGCTCTCCCGCCGTGCCCGATACTCCTTCCACCGCACCCATTCCCTTTCTCAAAGAAGATATCCTGATCAACATCGCCGGTCACCTTGATCTCAGCTCTGCCCTCAACCTCGCCAAAGCCCACCCCATCTGCGCTCTCGCGTGCCGGTACCGGATATGGCGCGACATCGACCTCACTGTACCTGTCCGAGACACTCGTACCGCCTGGGCCGAGGATCAAATTCGGAGGGATAAGGCGGTCTTGGAGGCGAGGGCCTGGAGCGTTTGGGGGCAGCTGGAGGTGAAGGGGAAGTTCATCAAGACCATCCGCTGGTCAGCTCAGGGGCTTTCCACCGAAGTGGTCTGGGAGATCCTCTCAGACTCCGGGCGCTACATCGAGTCCATCACCGTCTTGTCGACCGAACATCGGCTCGACAAAGCGGACCTGTTCCGCCCCACCTTCGACATTATCTTACTCGCACCAAAGCTCCCTAGCTTCGCCAAGCTCACAACGCTTTTGCTCGGCTCGGACTCTGCCAAGACCCCCAACTTCCTCCCTGATCTCTTCAAATCAGCGTCTGCTTTGACCGCCCTCGACGTCTGCATAGATCTTCGCACCACACCGTCGGACGACCTCCCACTCGATATGTCATCACCGCGGCGCCTCGTCACCACGCAGACCCTCCTCCAGCGACTCCGGATAGTCATCTCCAACCCAGAGACTATCGCGCATCCGTTTTCGGGTAGCGATGGCTACCGGCCAGCCACAGACTCGCTCGACACCATTATCTCGCTGCTCCGACTCAGCACGTCGCTGGAGCAGCTCAGCCTGGATTACAAACCACCATACCATGATCGGGCGGACGCTATCCTCGATGCCCTGGACAATCTCCATCGTCTCTCTGACCTCCGCTGGGCCAATCTAGATCGGGCAGCCACGAGGTCGATCCCGCGCCTCGCTGCGCCGGGAGCCGGGCCTTGCGGCGGAAAGGTTCGGCGTTTGACCTTGGAGTACGATCTTTGGACCTTGCCCGTACGCCTCTTTTGCTTGACGATCTCCAGCGCTGACATGGCAGACCTATGAATGGCGCGGACTCGAGTCTGTCGAGACACTTGTTCTCGACTGCACAGTCCGCCCAGATCATCCCCAGGCTTTCAAGCTTGATGTCAACGACTTCTTCCTCAGAGCTCTTGCTCAGCGTGGGTTCGCCAAGTGGCTTCTGCGTCACCCCAAACTCTCTCGGATCTTCTACCTCGGCAATGTTCCCAACGGGAACACCCTACAGGCGTTTGACCCTCTCGTCGGACTCGAACGCACCGACATCCCCACCGTTATGATTCGGTCGTATCGACACGGCGAGGAAGAGTGCCTCCACGTCTCGGTCCTCCTCCAAGCAATCGACGAAGAGTCCCGACATTCCGGCGGCAGTCGTCCTCGCTTCCTCTATACGGCGAGACACCCATCATTCGCAAAGTACCAGTCCTTCAGCGAGTATCCGCTGGTATGGCGTTACACTACATACTATAAGCGCCCGAACGATCCCGCCGGCGCGCGCACTTCTGTGCCATCGGCGGTGCTGGAGCGGATGCGGGTAGTTGAGGGGCTTAGCGAGAAAGAGTGGGGAAATCGGGGTGTGGAAGTGGGGGCAATGGCTTGGCAGGTATTGAGGGAATCCAGGGCCGTCTAAGGTGGGTCTTTGGTTTCTGACGCGATATGAGAAGTATCGAGCTGAAGCTCAACAGGGTAAGGGAGAGCTGGCTTGAAGAGGAGAGGGGAAGGGTTTTGTCTTGCGTGGTTAGTACTATAGTAGTGCATGTATCGTGAAGAGACGAAGCGAGAGCTGTACATAGCGACTAGATGAACATTGTATGAAGCGCAGCCAACATTAAGCCTCTAACAACGTGGAACTATTAGAATCTGAGCAGTGTATCGCCGGCATATAAGCCAGTGACCCAATCAATGCATCAACCTATGCTCCATCTATCTACCATCATACACGACATCGCCTGTCCCTCCCCTCCAGCCGGATCTGTGTCCCCTAGACTTCTACACCAGCCTGATCTCCGACTCGTTGTTGTTGAGCTCAAGGACACCATCCTTGTCCTGGATGGAATGCTTGGAGTCCTCGAAGGAGTCGTTCGAGTCGGCTCGCCGATTGCTAGTACCCGGGTTGAAAGACACCCGTTTCTTGCCCATCGTGTCAAGGTCATCGGTCTGTCTGATCAGCACAGTCTACATCGAGCTCAGGTCTGGCTCTGAGGTCCCAGCACTCACGTGCTTGTAAACGTCGGTCGTGACGTGAACACCGCCTGCACTTAGAGGCGGGCGGGTCTGCGGGAAGGCGTCCATAGCGTATGCAGAAGTCTGAAGTGATCAGCATAGAAAGCGCCAGATCATGAGAGCGGGACTCGAAGGTACTCACTGCTTGCTGGGTCGTGTATACGTGTACCTCGTTGCTAGGCGCCAGGCCGGCTCGAAGGTTGAGCGTAATCAGTGCACCCATCGTGTAGATCTTGCTCTGCAGCATGCTGTGTGTCAGCTAGATTCAGGCGGCTGGTAGCTGGTATGCAGTGTAGAGTGGACTTACACGAGGTGGAGTGCGATCTCGAATTGCCGGTTCCACGCCACGATGCAGACCAAGGAGCTGGAAGGATCAGCTCTGATGCCCAGCATGTGATGAGAGGACTAGATTGTATCTTACCTGATCAAGGCTGGGGTTTGGGACTCAAAAGCAGTACTGACGGTCAGCTCAAGCCGTAGTGATGGATCCAGTTGTGTAGAGTACAACTCACATCAGGATCCGGTTAAGGACAGATTTGGTCGCTTTATACTGCGTCTGTATGCGGCTGATACCGTATACGATGATGATGGTGATGATCGAGTCGGTGACGATGATGCCACTGTACTGGAATAGTCAGCATCGCAACACCATGCAGCACATGTAACATGTACTCACCCAGCAGTAGGCAACGGGGACAAGGACCTGGAGATCAGCCATGTCTCTTACCTCATAAAGCTGCTGTCAATGCGTACAGGATCTGCGAGTAGCTCGGCTGAGTTGTGGGTCCCGTGGCTGCCAAAGATCTTGAGCACCACTGAGCCGAGGATCATCGTTGCGACGCTAACAAGTCAGTGCAAGGGTCCCGACGATCAGAGAAACATGCGGACCTGAAAGGAGGGATGACGACTGCTGGCCACCAGTGACCGTATAGTCTGCACGCCCGGTCTGTGTACAGCATCTGAACGTCAGCTTGGCTCGCTGCACAAGAGCTCACGATGGAATCTTACCTGGACAAGCTAGAGTGTCAGCTCCGATTTCGAATGCCTTTTTAAAAGACTCACGAAAATGACACAAAGCTCGAGGGACATGTATCGAATGATCCCTGCAGGTAAGCTTTGGCCTCTGATAATAACGTCTCTTGACCATCGCACTTACAGTAGACCTCGGCAAAGACCCCAAAGGTTCCAAAGTTCCATACGAACAGATAGATATTCCAGTGCAGGATACTGAAGGCATGAGCTTGCGCGTTTTGTGAGGAGGTGCAAGACTGACAAAGCGGTAGCGAGGGTGGTAGCGGCTACCGTAGCGACCTGAAATCAGCACTGAAGTCTTTCAGAGCAGAGGTGGAAACTCACCATGAGGGCTACGATGTGCTTCTTGTCCGTCCGGATGGACTGCCAGTAGGTAAAGCACTGACAAATGACGATCCCCATGAACAGACTGTCGAGGTACCCACTGAGGATGTCAGCCTGGCACGTCGAGAAGGAGGGGATGACTTACCCAAGGTAGACTGGAAGGATCTGCAGACCTCTGTTGGCGCCGATAGCCGCGGCCGAGGCTGCCTCAAACGCTTGCTCTGCGGTCATGTTGGACATGTCGTGTCGAAAACGCCGTCTCGCGAGAAGGGATCGATGGGAAGGCTGCACTGCCTACCCTCTGCTCTATATAAGTAGCATCGTCGATAGCCGTTGATAGGCAAAGGATCAGGTAAGTCAGAGCGTTAAGTTCTGACTCCGAGTAACGATCAGCATTCTCACCGATCAGATCGAGCTGTGCCTGCTTGATCCCTCTTGATCCGCATAACTCCCACTGCTGATAGTCGACGAGCCTTCGGTTGAAACTTGGCGCTCCATTCGCCGCGGGTATCCGAGCACGATGGGGATGTCATCGAGGCGGCAAGATAGGCGACGAGGGTATGTAGAGATCTCGGAAAAATCATCGAGGCTGTTTCAGAAGTCAGGTAACTTGAAGCAAGCTTGTTTGGGGGTGGTCCCCCCGATCTACAGCCCTGATATCAGCCAAAGAACTTTCTTTGCTAGCGGTTCAGCGGACAGCTTCTAGCGGGAGTTAGAGCGATGATGTGAGGAATAGACCGTCCAAGCTCAGTCGTGCTCCCGTGTTATGATCTACATTTCGATTGCGCGATCGGGGTATATCTCCGACCTCCCTGTGCTTCGGGACCGAGACTGACCGAGAGGGACCGAGCGAAGATAATGTCAGTCTTGGCAACTGCCGCTGCGAATCCGTGCTTTAGCGTCGCTCTGCGGCCGAAAGCGCTTTCGCTGTGGATGTGGGATTCTATAGGAGAGTAGTGAGATCTGCCAGTATGGTCGAGTTATGGTCTTGTGTAGGCTTCGCCCAATCGGGAAGTAAGACTAATAAGACATGAGGAATGCGGAGTTTCGGGGTTTTGGCCGGTCGGGCCGACAACGCCGAAAGGTTTCGGGAGGCCAACTTCAGCAGCAGTTTGCATCGCGCGCTCTCCGTCACGTTCCTTGACATTCAGCCCAAGATGGATCTACCACTCATCAGCTAATCAGCCGCTCATCAGCTAATCAGCCGCTCATCATCTAGCGTCCTTGACGAACGGTGCAGGGCGTTTGAGACAGCCCCATCGGATCGCGGTCGGCGCTTCACTCATATTGACTCATGCGAGACTCCAGCCACCGACCTCCAAGGCAGCATGTCTGACATCACTGACATCACTGGCGAGCTAGGCAGCTAGCACAAACATCTCCTGCTGCCGAGTGCCTGTCCATGAATACAGTAAACCACCCTCGACTTGGCTTGGCTATATTGGACCAGTCTACCACGTGCCCGCAGTGCAGCCGGGTTCGTCACTAAGTCAGATCCGGCATGGCCCCTCTGTATCGTCCGGGCCCTACCTGCTTGCCACCGGCTCATCAATGAGACTTCGTTGAGGACGCGGAGAACCATCTCGAGGCCATCCCGTCAGCTACAGCGCGGCACCGAGCCTGACCAACCCGCGCGCTACCAAGCCTCACTGACCCTCTGGCCTCCTGCATTAGCTCAGTATCGATCGCCCAGCGGCAAGGCAGCTGCGCCGTTTCAGAAGCTCCCACTGTGGCGCGTGAACGAGCTACGGACAGGCAGCTCGGCGGCTTATAGCAAGCGGTCTATGGCGGCAGGACGGGGAGGCGGACCTTGAAATGGGGCAATGTGTCGTTGCACTCCATATACTTTGTGGTCGTATCGTCGTATCTGTAGACGGCTCCATGTGATCCTGGTGACCTGATCAGACGCCTGCACCGTGCATCCGAGACGCGTGAGTCACGCAGCTGCCAGCTGCTCGCAGCCCATCACCGGCAACATCCTCATCTCAGACGCACGGACTTGCCCATTTTGCTCCAGGCCGGCTGCAGAGCTTCCCACCCAAGCCTCCTCCGTCATCCTATATCTTATATCTAGATCTTCACCTAAGCTCAGCATAGATATCACAGCCTATATCGCCACTGGACGGCCAGTGCATCAGGTGCACGATCAGACGCAGGACAAAGGAGCTTTGAGCCCGGTCAAACGACCACAAACGGAAGGCACCGCATTCCTCGGATATCCCCTCCACCATGTCGCGCCAATCCACCACCACCGCGCACCCACCGGCTTCGCTGCCTCGCATGATCATGTACCCCATCCTGCGCTGCTTCCGCCGCCTCAACATCCCTCTGCCTACCAATATCCCCACCTCCCCCACCCACCTCATCTCTCCTTTAAAACACGGCATCTCGTCCGCCTTGACCCGGTTCGACCGCTCCCTCTCCCCTCGAGACACGCTCGCTCGGCTAGCAGCGCACGAGTGGTCTATCTCCAACACCCTCCCCCTCGTTTTCCTCTTCCTCTCCGCCGGGGCGTCATGGTGGATCATGACCGATCCTGGAATGCCGCTCAAACTCGTCATTCCCGTCGGATACGCCCTGGCCATGCTGTTCCCAGCAACGAACCAATTCTTCTGGCCCGCCACCCCCATTCTCGCATGGGTCATCACGTTCTTTGCCGCTCGATTCATCCCCGCAGCACATAGGCCGACTATCCACGTCGCGCTCCTCCCGGCGCTAGAGTCGGTACTCTACGGCGCCAACATTTCGGACTTGCAGACCCGGTTCACACATCCAATCCTGGACGTACTGGCGTGGTTACCGTATGGGGTGCTTCATTTTGCGCTGCCGGCAGTGGTGGCGTTCTTCTTGTGGGCGCTGGGGCCGAGGGGAGCGGTGCAGTACTGGGGGAAGGCGTTTGGGTGGATGAATCTGCTGGGCGTATTGACGCAGCTGGTCTTTCCGTGTGCCGCTCCATGTACGTTCTGCCTTCAACCATATCTGCGCCTCCCCATTGGAGAAGACCTGGCTGACCATCAGGGTACGAGATCATCCACGGCCTCACGCCCGCCGCCTACTCTATGCCCGGCTCGCCCGGCGGTCTCATGCGTATCGACGCCGTCTTCCACTCACACGGCTACACCGAGACATTCGGACACGCTCCACTCGTATTCGGCGCCTTCCCCTCCCTCCACTCCGGCTGCGCAGTCATGGAGGCCCTCTTCCTCTCGCACTTCTTCCCCTCCGGCAAGATCTTCTACTGGGGTTACTGCGGCATTCTCTGGTGGGCGACCATGTACCTCTCGCACCACTACCTCATCGATCTCGTCGGCGGGGCGTGCCTCTCGGTCGTCGTGTTCTACTTGACGATGCCGGTGGCGTTCAAGGACAGCGACGAGATTCGGTGGGAGGAGACCGGATCGGGGTATGAGATGGTTGGGCGGAGGCAAGAGGAGGAGGAAGAAGAGCTGGATCTGGATGAGGAGATTAGGAAGTTGGAGGAGACGGATGGACCGCGGAGGGGTGGGGATGTCGAGGAGGCGGATCAGGTGGCGGGGAAGGGGAAGAAGAAGGTCAGCTGGGGGGAGAACGAGGTGTTCAAGGGGGGATCGCCAAGACCCAGTAGTGAATGAGGCTTAAAGGACAAATTACAAGGAGAGAAGATGGCTCTGATGGAGGTGGGCGCGGACTGTTCAGCTTTCGGATGCTGACGTTTGACGCATATCTGTATATTTACATCTACTGATTCTACAATGACAGTGTATAAGATCTGCGATATCAAGGCTATAAACGCCCGGATTGTTCTTTCTATCGTTCCCACCTGCCTCGCACGCTAAGAAAATTGATATCTCTGCAATTTCGCCCTACTCCCTGGTCCCCCGCTATTCAACCCCGCCTCGGAGCGGGAGCGCCCGAGCCGCACGCTTCGCAGATGGGTGTTTCTCCTGAACTTCTCCACTGGACCTGATCATGCACGCCTCCCAAGTCCCTCAGTAAGTTCGTAAGCCCCTCTCCTTCCAGGTAGGCGAAAACACGTTCCTGTTCCGGCGTGAAAATAACCTTTTGTATGAACTGGTTCGAGGTGCATGCTGTCGCGCCGAGGGGGGAAAGTATCAAGTCGCTTAACACCAGCGACGGGTCCCGGGCGATATAGACCGGGGAGGACGAGAAGATCTCCAGGTTGACCGCCGAGGCCGGAGAGACCTTCTCGGATGCGGTACGGCCCTTCGCGAGGGTTTGGGTCTTGTTCCCCGCGCAACGAATCATGCCCGCAAAGTCTTCCTCCGCGCCCAGCTCCGATGTCCACCGAACCGACCGACCGAGAGCGAGGGGCAGGGGCTCATCCTGAGGCGTGCAGACCATAGCGGTAGGGATTGTGGGAGGGGGTCCGGGCGGAGGTGGGGGTTGGTTGTACCGCGATCCGAAGTGGAACGTAGCGGGGGGAGCATTGGGGGGAGAGGTAATTTTTGAGGATAGGGGACTGAGCGGGCCGCATGTCTCTCGAGTGCATACTCGAGTGACGTTGGATCCGGCGAGGACCGACTCGAAGAGAGCGGCGCAGGCCTGCGGACTGCTCAGTTCGCTACCGGCCGACATCTCCGAGTAGTCGTTCCAGTCGAGGTTTGTTTTGCCATCTATCGAGCATACCGCCACGGTCCGTAGCTGCGGCATGATCTCCCCTAGTCCCGCCTTTTGTATCCGCCTCAACGCCTTGGACAACCACCGGACCTCTATCCCGCAATTGGTCATCCGCCGCTTCATTTCTCCTGTCGCGTCAATCCCGCCGCAGGCATCCCAGAAGACACCGCCGGCGCTGACGAGATCAGAATAGGGAATATCGCGGGCCTTATCGCTGTACTCGACGTAGAGGCGCTTGGTATAGCGAAGTGGTGAGGATGGGGAGGTAAGATTGGTGATACTAGCGATAAGGGATGGGAAGTCATCGGTGGAGATGATGGAGAAAAGGAGCGGTGTAGATATTTGGTGGAACATCTTCTTTTCAGCTTCGAGCATCGGTGGAAGCTGAAGCGGGGTGATACTCACTTTGCAAACGGACCGCGAGCTCGCCAAGTCTGGCTGGCGCAAGCCATCTCGGCTGGAGGGCTGCGAGAGGGGAGCGGGCAGCGGGCGGCGGAGGCAACCCAGGATCAGGGCCCAGACGTCCGGAGAGACGTGCGAGGTATCGATGGGAGTAAGACCGAGCATGACTGTCGGTATGTCGGTAGATGATGACCGGCGGAGATAAGAGAAGAGAACATATGAGCGGAGCGAGCGGAGTTTCGTTGTCCTTGCCAGCTCCACATTCCTCGTGCCTAGTTCAGGGCAATCCAGTTCCGACGGAAAGTCCAGCAGACTCGCCAATCACGCGCTATCGTCCGCGGTTTGTATCCTACACGTCTCATCGTCTCGCTCAGCTCAGCGCTCAGCTCTGCCAGTGCTCGGTCTACCCTAGCGCACCATCTTGTCTCGAAGAGTGAGCGGAAGAGCTAAGGCGAACTGCGAACGATTTGCAGGCTGACTTCACCAGGGAATGCTTTCGCACCATCCTGGACTTGGGAAACAGCTCTCACTCTTCAGCCGCCGCGGAAGATAATGTACAACTCGTGATGAAGCACCTCCCACTCGAAATCTGGTCCCGCATCATATATGACCTTCGAGTTCCCCTCCCCCTCCCCCTCTCGCGTCCTCATCGATCCGCGCTTGCGCAAGGCAATTTGGTCCGGGCTGCTCTAGTATCGAAGGTTCGTGGGAGGTGGTCTCGTGCTCTGATTCTCACACGCTAACGGTCTAGGCCTTTTACGCCATCGTCCTACCTCTCCTCTACCGCTCTATCCTTACAGACGACCTCCCCAAGCTTCTCCACGGCATCGCGGACCTCTCCGCCGCGCAGTCTCCCGTTCGATATACCGTCCACTTGTATATCGAGTATCGGCGCAAAAGTACGGACCCGGGCGTCCTCCCACGTATAGAGAAACTCGGCTGGACTGAGGCGGAGGAATTTGGATTGAGGAAGGCGCAATGTAAGGACGAGGTGGAACGATTGAGCGACTGCCTGGAGCGGTTAGACGCGGCGGGGATCGACAAAGCTCTGCCTCGCCTGCAGGCGCTCGCGGTTGCGTCCATCTATGAAACACTCGACTCGGCATGGACCGACTACAAGAAGCACTTGTCCCCCTCGTCCCGTACCCTTCGAAATTGCGCGAAGCTCTTCCACACCATTCTGGCGGGGAGCACCCTACAACACTTTGGCTCTAATGACCCCGATGGTCCATTTTCGCTACCCCAGCTTACCGATCTCCCTCTCCATATAGGCTCCTACTCCCTTACTCTACACATTGGGGGTGGGGGTGAGCCTTTCCCCACAAATGACGATTTCGCGGGATTGCATAACGCTTGTCCCCCACTTTCCCCTCGGTCGGCCGGTACGATGGGTCAGCCAATACGAACCAATCGGGGACATCTTCGGGCTAATGCACTGCCTGTGGGCTCCGGTCGCAGCCGCCGCCGATGTTCGCAAGGCCATCTCTTCCACCCTCTCGGCGGAAACGGCTATGAACCTCGAATTCTATTGCTCATCATTGGGCATGGAACCGGAAGGCGCTGCTGGTTTACCGTCTTCCCCATTGTCCGCCGATAGATAGAGAGGAATGCTCAAGCGCATGATGGAGCGCTTGCAGCCGGACCTGGATGACGAAAGGCGGAAATGGGATTCGGTCAAATTCTTCATCTCCGCGGATACCCCGACCTGTCTGGCTTGCGGATGCGCGCCGCCCGCCTGAGGGAGTCGCGGCGCAAAGTTGGGAGGAAAGGAGGGGTTACGACGCGCAGAAGGTGGTGATGCGGAGCGGAGGGACGATCTGGGAAGGCGGGCAACGGCTGGACATTTGTGGGGGAGACAGGTGGAGATGGCGAGACGGAATCAGGGTGGACGAGGATACGGGAACATGGATAAGAGGATCTGGGGCTAGAGTATCGTTTATCTATGACATGCGCAAAAGCCAATGCATCAGAGAAGTGCGGGCCAGTATGATTTTGGACCTCTACATCTAGGGCAGAGTCCAGCATTCGAAGGCAGCCAAGCGAGGAATGCGGACTCGGAAAGAGCGCGACTTGGCTTGACGGGATCTCTCCATCTTCTTCTCTATATCGCTCTTCGCTGTCACTGACGCCTGATATTTGGCTTGGCTTCGAGCATAGCTGCGACTAGCTCGGTGTACGAGAGCTTTCTCGCCTGCCAACGGGGATCCAGCCCAGGCGATCGTCGGCATTTCGACCGTGACTCAGCTCCGGGTCCCGAAAAGCTGGATGCTGCACTGAAGTGGTGAGTCGTACAGCTACCAGATCTCGCAGTATTGCCGTTGAATAATATGTGTACGTTGTCACGCTGAAGTATGTCCCCTGGAGTAGTTGCGCAGCGAGCTCAGCTGATACTGCAGAGGATATTGACATTGGAAACCCCCTCTCGCCCTCACCGATCTCGGCCAAAGGTCCACTGGCCACTGGGCCCACTTACCCCGCATCCTCATCTCTCAATCATCACCTCAGGCGAGCTCCAATAGATGACGCGACCCATCTGCTCACCGTACGCCGCCTGGAGCTCGAGGATGCGTGTGCTGAATCATGGGGCTGGATAGCGGAGGATGGGGAGGGGTTGGCACGCGCGGGTGCAGCGCCCAGGCGGACAAGGGTACACGGATGGTCGAGGTCCTCATCACCGGATGGCTGGCTACTGTCGCTCTACTCGGCTAAATCGCGATCGGCTCGTCATTATCGCGGTTATCTCTCAACGACCGCTCGACAGCGGACAAATAGGCGCCTCGCTCAGTCTCGACCTCGGGAACGCCTCATCCATCATCTGGAGTCGCCCATACAGGTCACGCTCGGGCGCTCAGATGTCGCTATTGCGCCTCTTACCTCCTTGATCTTTGCGCCATCCCTAGCTCGCACGGCCACATCGGAACGGCAAACTCGGCATCGCACTCCCCGGACCTTTTCCCAAATCATCACCGCGTCTCTCTCCCTTGCCCGATAGGACCTACACTCCCATTATGATGCGAGCCTCCTCTCCTCCATCATTCTCTCCGGATGTGTCTCCAATCCCCGTCGAGGCTGAGCTCGACAGGAGTCGGGATCGGGACGGGTACCAAGGCGAAGTCTGGGAAGGGCGTTCGGTGTGGATTACTGGGTCTGGATGTGGACTCTGAATCGTACAATGCCGTAGGAGGCATGAGAGACTAGACGGGCTGGGAAGGGACGGGACGGGACCGGACGAAGCAAGGTGGGGATACCACGAAGGGAGCAAGCCGATCTATGGGACTTTTGATTGTGAGTACTGAAGCACGGTCGAGCATGGGATGAGGGAGAGGGGACGAGGGCTCGGGGTATCGGTAGCGGCCTAGACGGATGGAGGGGTGGCGGCATACGAACAGAGGTCGAGGATGAAGTAGAGGGGCGGGAAGAGATGGATCAGGTGTGGTCGGGATAAGGTGGATGATGGCAGTCTGGCGGCGTCGAGGAGATGTGTACGAGGGGAGGTCGAGCTTGCGATTTGGGTGATGCGACACAATGATAAGCTCTCACTGACTGCTACGATACTGATAAGATGACTGCGCAACTGTACTCTCGCCGAGATGATATGCGACGCGACTCAGGTATGGCTTTGATTCTCATCTTCACTCATATCTCACGGCTCAGCCAATCTGTCTTAGTGCTCTCGTGTCTCTGCGTCCGACCTATGATAGAAAGATAGCTGAACATCAGCACGTCTACGCTTCCTGGTAGCGCCACTCGGGGATCAGAAACGTGCAAGGTCTTAGAAAATAGGCGGGAACGACGAGGTGGAGGGAAAGAGAAAGGCAACGAGGCCGTGAAGGGTGGCGGTTACTGATGTCGAGGGGAGCGATACGGGAAGGAGAATCATGGACAAGTGTGGATGTCGATCGGAGGGCTAGCTAGCAGGTCGTCAGATTCAGCGCAGGGGAGGTGAGATCTCAAGTCGGTCTAGTCCAGGTTAAGGTGACGAATGAGAGAGGGTCGGGAATCGCGAAGCTAGAGAACGGGATGGCTGATCGGGAGGCAGATCATGAGTTCTGCCAGTCTTCTTCCCAAGCCTTCGGGGCCCGAGTCTACTGATACTGCATGTCCATCTCTCTATCGATATCGGCTGCTACTTAATATACACTCGATACTGACCATATTGATACCTATGCTCGAGATTGCTGACTGATACCTACTTGAACCACTGACCAGCAGCTGCGCCCCGACCATTGCCTTTCCCTCATATCCCTCCCGGGCCAGCGATCCATCTATATCGAGCTTCACGCCTATTTGTCCCCAGCATTAAAGTCTCTCCCCGCCTTATTCCCGATCTCGTCTCGCCCGCCGCCCTCCCTACAGCTCAGACCCTCCCCGACCCACACGCCTCGCAGATCGGCATGTCCTCATACGGCAGCCACTTGACCACATCATGTCCGCCCCCGCTTGCCTTCAGAGCCTCTTGGGGCCTCTCGCCTTGCGCCTCAGCGATGATGCGCTGCTGCTCCGCCGACAGGTGTAGATTCTGCTGCCAAAGGTGCGGCGGAGTCGAAGATATGCCCGCCAGAGTGGCGAGATTGTTGTCGAGCTTGTGTGAGGGATATTTGGACCTCCAGCGAGGAGTCGAGCAGAAGATGGCGAGGCCGACCGCTTCGCCCCGATCGTGTCCGGTAGGTTCCTGCTGCCGCGACTGCGCGAGGTTGCTAACCACTTTATCCGTAATCGTGACAACGCTCGGGAAGCTGACCTGGTGGCCAAGATCGCAGCTCCAGCGCACGGGAGCTCCGACGGGTAGGGGAATGGCCTCGTGCACCGGCTCGTTCGCGATTGTGGGAGGTAGGGGTATCGACCGGCCCTCGTCTCGCCTTTCCCACATGTCCTTGTAGAGCATCTGGCCCGGGAACGAGGCGCCAAAATGGTAATTCCGAAGATATGGACGCCCCGTGGTGCAGAGCGGTTGTCCGCGGTGAGTCGGGTCGATTTGAGCGGGCGTGCTGAGAGGACCGTTGAAGCCCCGATTGCAGAGGTGGGAGATGGTGGAGGCGGCGAGGATACGTTGGAATAGGGATGCGCAGGTGTCCACCGCGGAGGAAGAGATTTCGCGGGCAGAGGCCAAACGGAGGTTGTTCCAGTTGTCTGTGACTCCGTAAGCAGCAGCTACCGCCACCGTGCCGAGCTGCGGAAGCGCCTTGGCCATTCCCATCTTCTGCAGCCTATTCAGGGCCGGTATCAGGCGCTGGATCTCGCCCGTACAGCTCCTCATCCGCCTCTCCTCCTTTTCCTCCGGGCTGACCGATCCCCAGCTGGCCCAGAGATCCCGCCCGGTACCGCAGAGCTCGAGGTAAGTGGGGTCCTCCTCTTTGTCGCAGTACTCGAGAAAGAGCTTCGTGGTATGGTGAAGAGGCGTGAAGGGTAGGGTGAGGTTGATATGTTGGAGGAGGGAAGGAAGGCGATCGGTACAGATGGCTCTGTACAGGATGGGGGCGGCAGCTTCTTGGTGCAGCTTAGACCTCAGCTCAGTCTCAGTTTCAGGCTGCGAGGAGCTATAGAGGCTCTGAAATCTTACCTTGCTGACCCTGCACAAGACCGAAAGATCATGCTGCCTTAGCGCCGACCGTGATGGGCGCGATAGGGGGGCTGGGATGGGAACGCGGAGGAACTCGGCGATGATGACCCACACATCATGGACGTCTGTGCGGGAAGTTGGAACTGTGTTGAGGGGGCTCATGACTGATATACTGAAGGTGATACGAGAGAGGGTAGAAGGGTGGTTGATGGAAAGAAGTTACTGGGAAACCTTGATCATTAGCTGTCCCTCCACTGCCTCACCTGCGCCACATTCCTCTTTTGTGCCTGTTTCAGATTGGTTCCGGCGGGACTCCACGCCGGAAGCGTAAGTCACTCAACCTTGTCCATCACCCTTCACCCCGCCACTCAGCTTGAATCTGCTCTCTCTTCTGACCATCATACTGCCTACAATGGTCCTTGACATTCCCAGAGACGCTACACACACGCCTGACGTCGGTCATGACATCTGGCCCATCATCCTCTCCTACCTCCGCCGACCACTCCCCCTCCCGTACTCCCGTCCCGATCGATCAGCCTTGGCGCAAGGCGATTTGGCGCGTGCGGCTCGCGTCTGTAAGGTAAGATACCCCGTGGTCAACCTGATGATCTCCCGAGGCTGAACATGCAGGCGTTCTTAGGCATCATCATCCCCATCCTCTACCGGGTCGTTCTGACCGACAACTTTCCCCTCCTCATCATGGGCATGAGCAAGAAGGTCACTACTCTCCAGTCGCCACTCTTCTACACCAAAAATCTCTACATCGAGTATAGAGGGAAAGCTCTGGAGCCTACCTACCTACAATACCTCACCCATCCCGACCTAACTCATGCCTACGGCGTCAACGAGAGCGGGAAGGTCCTGATGAGGCGGGCGTCCTGCGTCCGCGAGGTCAAGGCATGGATGGACACCCTCGCATGGTTCCAGATGCCAGGCAGCTCCATGGCCCGGATCCTCCCAAAGCTGGAGACGCTAGCGATCTCCTCCATCTACGGCAAACTCCATGGCCGGATGTGGAACGAATACGAGTCCCTCGCGGCTCTATCCACCAACGAGTACACATCGCCGGCGGTCTGTACCCAGCGGTTCCACGATCCACGAGGTGCTGGCGTCGAGTAACATCCGTCACCTCTGCGTCGCCGACACTTACGGACCCCTCTCCCTTCCTACACCCGCTCACCTTCCCAAGGTCCTAGGCAACTTTACGCAATGCCTCCATTTCGGGGGCGGCGACATTTTCAATCCGAGCGAGACCTACCCTCAGGACCTCCTCTCACTCCCCCTCGGTCGTCCTGTACGATGGGTCAGTCAATACCCCTCTACGGCGGACTTATTCGGTCTGATCGGCTACATGACCGGCATCATCAAGCACGCTGTCTCGGACCGCCGGCTCGCCGGGGCACCTCATCACCCTCGCAGCCGGTCCGTAGACCTGGAGATATACTGCTCTTCGGCGCGAATGCGTTCGGCGGTCTTTCCCAAAGAGGCCTGGGCGGAGCTCGGTACCCCCATCACTCCTCGGCCGCCGGCTCAACCATATTTCGTCGTGTCGGACCCCGAGCAAAAGGGGGCTGTCCAGCAGAATCTAGATCTTCTTCTCGAGGCACTCCGGGCTCAGGGTGGCAAGTACGACTCGGTCAAGTGGTTCATCTCGCCTGAGACGCCCATCTGCCTAGCGTGCGGATGCGGTCCGCCCGCTTGAGTCAAGGTTTATGGTGGCAGGGGGCGGGTGGATGCAGGGATGGATGGTGAATGCGGATGAGACGGACGGAGGAAGGATCCAGGAGGCGAGGTGGATGAAAGTGTCATCAAGTCTGGCGGAGAAGAGGCAGGAGATAAGGGAGAGGTATGTGGAATAACAGTAGGCTCGGGGTCAGAGGATATTCAGTTAACGGGGGCGAGCGGAGACGGCGGGGCAGCTGACGTGGTGGGTAAGGAGAGAGCGGGGTCTGTGTATTGTTTATCTAGCTATATCATCATGTGCAGACTCGGACCAAGAGTCAGTCTCGACGCTTTGGGTACTGTTGTCCTCGCCATGCGTCATGGTCCAGGCGCCCTGCATTAGATCTAGCTGGGCCACACAAAACCGCCACTCTCCGAGGTCCGTGCGTATTGACTGAGCGTGGCGTTTAATTGGCTGGGGTTGTTTCCCGCCCCAGCTTTGGCGCCTTGCATAGCTCTCATCGTACAGTCAGATAGCCACCTGCACCGCCTACACCTCTCAGCAGTCCGTCCAGAGACCGCTCTTCCCATAAGGCGAGCGCAGGAGCTCGGGATCCCGCTGACCGCTGCCTGATTACCCCTCAATAGCGACCCTATCCGGCCGGTCCGACCAAACACTGAAAGTGCGCCTGGGATCACGTCGTACGAATCTCGACCGACATCGACAACCCCGCCTCCTCTCCTCGCTGCTTTCGAAGCTAGACTGTTTCAGCTTGTCGGGAACAATGGAACGTACAGGCCAGGCGCATTCGGACGTACCGCGATTGCCCCTGAAATAGATTTGAGCGGGCAGCACCGGAGGATGAAAGGAGCGCTGCGATGGGGAGATAGACATCCTGAGTGGCCTGGAAGTCTTGCTGGGTCTTGATAACCGCCTCCTTTGTATCCCCTGGGCGTTTGAACTCCTTCGAGAACAATGGATAGGGGGTGCAAACACGTTCGGGCGTCTCGCCGTGAGCCCCTGGCATAGATCGCGCTGGCAGCGCTGGGGCATGAAAGGAAGACGATGATGGAGGAAGCAGTACTTATGGATCGACGAGACGTATCTCCCGATCTCATCCCCCGCTCCCTCTTCACTTTCTGACACCCTCACCCAAGACCTTACCTCCTCACGTACTCTCACGCAATGACACAACCCCAGGCCACTGACAACCCCTTCAGTCCCCCCATCACCCCCGACAAGCTCACTCCAGTCTCCACACGTCCTAACTCTCCCGATGGATCAAACGAGATCACCCTGCAGTCTGCCTTGTACCCAGTCCCAACTCTTCAGGATGGCGTCCCGCTTAAGGAGGTGCAGTCCAAGGCCGCAGTCGCGGCTCTCGATCACGACACCGCTTCTTTCTGTACGTACCTCCTCGTTCCTCATCACACCTCTCCGCTGATACACAGACATTCCGCTCCGCTCCAAGGGCATGATCAAGCTGTACATGATCTGGTGCCCCATCTTCATGTCGACCTTCATGGGAGGGTAAGCTGGTGCTCTGGAAACCCCGCTCGCCAAAGCTGACTCCATGTGCAGGTATGCCTTCGCTGGTATGACTGCCATCAATACTCTCCCCTCTTACCAGGAATACTGTAAGTTCTCCCCTACAGCCTATCGCCAAAGCCACATCGCTGAATCTGTAGTCAACTTGTCCGGTGTCGGAGTGAGAATCTCAGATATGGCCTGTATTATTCTAAGCTAATGCGCGCTCTTCCAGGTCTCCACAGGTGTGAGTGGGCAAGACGATCCTTCATGAATCTCATCTCGTTCCCTACTGACTCTTCTAGCTCATCTTCGCTCTCTGGCCCATCGCTGCTTGCTGCACCTTTTGGATCGGGCCCATCATCGTGAGTCTTGGCCCGGCGAAGCCGCATGAGAGATACATTCCCGCTGATTCCTCCAGTCTGACAAGTTCGGCCGAGTCCGCGCCACCCTCTTCTGTAAGTACCGTCCGTCATCCCTGCACGCAAGGTCCCAGGCTGACATATCCTAGGCTCCTGCATGTTCCTCATTGGCTCGACGCTAATTGCCTTCGCCCAGAATGTCGCTATGCTTCTCATCGGGCGAGCTTTCTGCGGCTCCGGCATCTGTATGATCCAGGCCGCCACCCCCGCGTATGTGATCGAGACTTGCCCGCCTCTCAAGCGAGGGCTGTTCTCGGGCTTGTACAATACTGTCTTCTGTGAGTAGCTTCTGCCTCATGATCTTTGTAATCTCGGATCAGCTGACCAAGGAGTGGTGGGATTCTGTACCGCTACAGCCATTGGTATCGGCGCGACGAGGGTATGCTGGTCATCTATCAAGTCGGCGACGGGCACAGACTGATTAGTGTAGGTCCAAAATCAGTGGGGCTGGCGACTTGTTGTCATCATGTGAGTGTCTCTAGGTTTAGTAGACCTTGACCAAGCTGACCAAGTCAGTCAAATGATCTTCCCGTAAGTCTATCATCATACTACCCGACGACGACGCTGATACCTCAGCATCATCCTTGGCGTCTCCACGTTCTTCATTCCCGACACTCCGCGATGGTGCGCTATATCGTCTTTCCGCGCCCACAGTCCGCTGATGCACTAGGCTTTACAACAACGGCCAGACCGAGAAGGCCCTCGCAGTTCTCATCAAGTACCACGGCTCCGGTGTCCTCACCGATGTCGTGCAAATGGAGTATCAGCAGATCGAGAGATCCGTCCAGGCAGCTCGGGAGAAGGGCTTGAAGCGGTGGGACTTCAGGAACTTGGGGAACACGCGGGGTAACAGGTATAGGCTCATGCTTGGTGAGTTCTTCGATCCTCCGGCCGAGTAGGGACACAGCTGACGGGTCTAGCGCTTGTCACGGGTGCTTTCGGTCAGTCAGCAGGTGGAGGTTTGGCTTTCTTCATACGTCGTCTCTTCCTTCACAGCCCTTGATCCGCGCTGACATCTCAGTTCCCTCAGATCCTTGCCCAGGGTACGTCTGCTGCCCTCACCGGCCCCGAAGATAGTTGGGATGCTAATGAGTCTAGTCGGATACACTACGCCCGCTAGCCGTCTCAGCATGAGGTACGTTTCCTGTCACTTTGACTCAAGTAGGACATCCCGCTGATTTCATTAGCTTGATCGCCAACGTCGCCTCTCTTCTCGCCTCAACTACCGGCTCTCTCATCCTTGACCGTGTCGGCCGCCGCAAGCTGCTCATTCTCGGCTCCTTCGCCTGCTCCATCTGCCTCATGGGCAGCATGGTCTCCGCCTCGCAATCCGGCGTTCCCCTCGGCGTCTCCGTGGCATCCACCAACCCGTCCGCCTCTCGCGCCAGTATCGCCTGCTTTGTCTTCTTCATGGTCAGCTACGGAATGAGCTACCAGCCGCTGCTTCCTACCTACCCGGGAGAGGTGTTGTCTACCGATCAACGCTCAACAGGGATGGGTCTGATGGCATTTACCTTGAACCTTTTCAGTAAGTCTCATTCTGGGCTGTCTACAAGTGGGTCAACGAGCTGACGTGCAGTGTTCATCTCGCTGTTCGCGATACCTGTGGCTTTGGAGAGGGTGAGTTGCTCATCTCCTCACCTATGCAAGTGCCGTCAGCTAATATCTTTCAGATCGGGTGGTGTAAGTCAAGATCTAGCTATGGGGCCAAAAGGAATCGCGCTGACATTGCAGGGGTCTACCTTCCGTTCGTCATCTGGACGCTCTTTCAAGGCGTTACCTGGTTCTTCATTGCCGTCGAGACCAAGGGACGATCTCGTGAGTGGTCCAGCCTGTATGGTCCCCATCCCGTAGCTCAAGCTGACTATTATAGTGGAAGAGCTGGATGCGGTGCGTAATCTTTGCAATCTAAAAAGGGACAGGGCTGATCTTCCAGATCTTCGATTCCAAGCACCCCGTTCGGGCGTCCTTGATCCGCACCTCTCGCCTGACCGGCAACGAAAGCGCCGCCTGATCGCTTCGAACCCCGTTTCGCATTGACAAGCTCCCGATACTGACTGATGTTTGCGCTGATTGACACATTAGATGTCGAGTATATACGTTTCATGCATGCAAGTCTGCCTATTATTGCCGTTCCATCTGGGGAGGTTGTCTTCTCGGCTTCAGGTGCAAGCTTGAGCTGTTGCTAGGGGTCGGACCGCGGGGCTCGGGCGGAATCTGGTGCGACCATTGACCGACTGGCCGCTGTACAATCAAGTCCGACTGTTGCGCTACGGGGCATCAAGACTGTATGTCAAGACGCCCGGCGGCTAGCTCCCATGTGGCATTCTACATCGCCTGTAGTGATCTGTCTGCATCTAGTAGTGCATTGTCCAGGCAATCATGACTACCATTATAAATGTCGATACAACGTCCCACGGATTATCACCATAAATCAGAACCTAGCGACATACCCATAACCGACCCAGATCTTGGTCGGACTCTACCCTGTCAGCTCCATCCGGCAGAAATGAGTCGAGGGACTTACTTCGCTACCACTCAAGCATTTGTTGGCGCCCAGTACAGGTAGATCTCAAAGTATCCCGACGGAGCTGCAGTGCCTGTTTGGATGAAGGATGGGAAGACGGAGCTGGCACTTTTGTAGATTCGGTCGGTGGTCCGAACGTTTTTCCTGATCTCGGCGGCGGTCACTCGACCATGGGGATCGTCCCAATTCCAAACCTTTATCCCTGTTGCCGTACTAGTCGACTGATAGCCGACTAAAACTGAGCTGACATGTCAGCACCTACTTCAAGGGGACCGAGCCAGCCATATCCAGAGGAAACTCACGTGGTGGTGGTCTGCGACATGAGACCGAGCAGCTGAGTCGTCCCGCCGGCAATGTAGCCTATCTTGGAGTCGCTGGCGGCGAAGCCAGAGTAGGACAAGAACAGAGCACTAGTGGAGCCAGCCTATATATCAGCGACGTTTCCTTCGCTCGAGTCGGGTGACAAGGAGAGGTACTAAATTGAAAACTTACAGGGACAATCTGGTAGCCAGAAGTGCCAGAAGTGCGGTATCCAACATAGCCGACCACAGAGTCATCCGACACCTTTCGCGCTTGTAGATAGGACTGGTAGGTGAGGGAGGGGGAGGTGGTGGCGTCACGGGCTAGATGGTCAGCATGGCTTTCATCCCTGTTTCTACGTCATCGATCGGACTCACCGGTGCGAATTCGGTCGGGAGAGAAGAGCGCAGCAGGCTTGTTCAGTGGCATGTGGCGACGGATACGTTCGGCATTAGTGATCGTCCTCCCGGGCGATCTTGAGTCTGCCGGAAGGGCAGAGACTAAGGCGAAGAAGGTGATGAAAAGCGAGAGAAGCTTGATCAAGAGCATGGTGATAAGGTGAGAGGCGAGTAGAGAAAAATTGGACGAAGAGAGAAGAGAAAATGTGTGGGTCCAACCCCGTCACTCTTGTGATCTCTGTCTCGGACGAGCTCGCCCTGCATGGTCTAAATTTGACTACGAGCTCGTATGTTTCATCAGGACCACCCTCACGTACTCCTACTCCATCCAAGGATCTGAAAGATTAGGTTCTTCGGCTCCAGTTCGGCTCCGGATCATCCGGGATCCAAACTGGCCCCAGAAATTGCGATATACTACTTTGGGTATCATTGAATGCCGTACAATGCCCAAAAAGGTAAATCGTGTCTCGTAATCATGTTGAGGTTCTCTTCGATAGTGTGTTTGATGCATGCTTTGATGCATGCAAGGTACGGGGAACGCTGGGAAGAAGGGTCCCCAAAACAATCTGCCCTGCACGTACGTATGGGGATCCTGGCGAAAAGACAAGCCGGTCAACGATCATCCCGGCACTGGAAGAGAGAGCTTGCCGAGAACGACACGAGGCACGCTGATGAAGCACGGTGCACTGACCCAGACTGACCCCGACGTCCTCATTAGCCGTGAGATTTGTCGATCTTGGTGACTTTTGGTATGTCCAGCGTGTCGATCTGGAGGGAGGAGGGAAGGGGCGAGTGGAGGGGAAGCATGGAGGAGTGTAACGAGTGTGTAAAGTACATAGCTTGGGAGTGAACCAGCGCTCAAAATAGGCCCAACAAGCCCCACCCATAGCGCACCAGAGGATCCTCCGACAGAAGGGGCCTACACCAAGCTACCGATTTTGGCGGGGTGATAGGCATCAGAATCGCTGAAACCTAACCTCTTTCAAGGGCCCGTATCTCGCTTCTTATTCCATCTACAGCCATAACTTCTGGACGAGACGGGCCCAGGGGCCTCAAGGGGCCTCCGCATCGCTTCTCAGTGTCGCTCGGCGCTCGAGCACCACATTCCTCTCTTCATGCCTATTTCAGAGTCAGAAATCCCTTCCGGCGGGTCTGAGTGGTCCAATCAGCGCAAAGCAAGCGCAAAGGCGAATTGCCTCCCTGACTCCCTGCTTCACCTGCTCCAAGATGCCCACAACGTCTTCCAAATATACCTCTCGGGTACCGCATGTGGACCATAATATCTGGAGACTGATTCTATCCTATCTTCGAACGCCGCTTCCTTTACCCTACTCCCGACCCGAGCGATCCGCCTTGGCTCAAGGCGATTTGGTACGCATTGCCAGGACGTGCAAGGTCAGTCTCGTAGAGGCCCCCTGGAGACTATTGCCCCACCCAGCCCCACAGAGGATGATCCTCGCAGGGACACCGCACCATGAGCATCATGTACGTCGGCTCCTCGCCTTTAGGGGGGTATTCGATCCGGAGTGACCGGGTGAGGTCGAACCGCCGTTCCGCATGCTGAGATGTCCAGTCCGTGAGGGTGTCTGTGAAGTTGTCCAGAGTGACGTGGGTGTAGAGGAGGGGCTCGACGAGGTGTTTAAATTCCTACAGTCAGCTTGTTCACACCAACTCGGCCGACAACCCCCGAGATGGACGACCGCAGATACTCACTTTCGAGACCCGCATGCAAATGGCGAGGTGTGGTTGCCTCAGCGCCGGACGCGCAGGCCGGCTACGCGCCGGCGGCGTGTCATTGCGCAGATGGACGAGGATAAGGGGCCAGAGTTCCGGGGGGAATTGCCCCTTGACCAGCGGTTGTAGATCCGCTTTGATTGGTAGACAGACCACCGAGAAGTCTCGCGGTACTGCGTGCTCGCAGTCGTCCATTGTAGTATGGGAGCTGGATGGCAAGGGGGATAGGAGTGGGAGATGAGCCAGGAGATGACCAATAACCCTTAAGACTGCTGTTGGTTTTGGGTGGCAACCAACCGGCCTTAAGTACGAAGTGAAGGGCGCGAACAAGGCAAGCACACTTCTTGTTCCTTGCTGTGACTTGTGGTTAGCAGCCTACCGCGAGGCTACAAGAGGCCAGGCCATGATCTACCGCCTCAAGCAAGCCCGCATTGCATGAGGCTACAAGTAGCCTTTCTACACAGACCTCTTCCGCTCTAAAAATTTCAGCAGCACTTCCCCCATAGCCCTAATCATATCTCGACGTCCGCTCACTCCCGAGCCCACCCGCTGTCGGCCGGCTTGTCCATTGCCCAATGATCCCCATCGCCCTCTGCCTCCTAGCCAGCTTCCCTACCGCCCTCTGACTCTTCCACGTCAGTCCCGTCTCTGCCCTCGACTTGATCCACCCCATCTGATTCACAAACGCCTGGCCCATGAGCGGATTGTAGACGTGGTCGAGTGGGGATGTGCGGGTGATATGGAAGGGGTCTATTTTCCGCGCTTCGCGATTACGCGGACCGAGGAGGGGGGCGCGGGTCCGAGGTGGGTCGGGAGCGTAGAGGGAGGTTCGGGTCATTTGGTCAGGGGAGAGGAACTGCCTATCAGCCCGGATCTCTTGGGAGATGGGTGGACTTACTCGATGCTGGTCTATCCGCTTTCTGCCTTCTATCTCGACTGGTGCAGACTCGGCGGCGATAGCGTTCAAAGCAGCCTGGCCAGCTGCCGCCTTTGCAAGGTCCTCCCGACCGATGATGTTTCGGATAAAAGGCTGGATGTTGCTCTTCATCCCTCTTGGGGGGCTGTAATTTGTTCCGGGCACCTCAGCCCTGACCGCGGAAGTGGAGAGGAAGCGGTAAGCTGAGCGTGAAGAGGACGCCATGACAGTTGATGGGTGTATGGATGCAAGCTGTATCTTGGCTCAGCCAGGTTGAAATCTGAAATTCCAATACGGCAATCGAGATAACGCCGCTAAACTCCGTGCCGTTTCGGGAGTCACACCGATGTCACCACTTCCCTCCACCCACCGCGTCCACCTCTACAGTATACCAATGTGACCTATAGGTCCAGGTCCAATGGCCCCTATAGCCCCTATCACCCCCCCAGCGCTGAATCACTTGGTCATCTTCAATCCATCCCTGAAGCCCCCAAAGCCAGAAGTAACCCAGGAAGACGGGGAGCGAGACAGAGACCTAGAGGATGATCTCGCTCAAGCGGCGCAGATCCTCTTCTACACGTCCCATGCCGAGCGCGATGTCAGCAGAGACGTCATGCTTCGGCAGGTCGGGCTCGTCAAGGGCTTGATGTCATTTACTGAGTATGTCTGACCTACTGAATGAGCTGATGGGATAGTATGGTCGCCCCGGGGGATGACCCGGGGTACTGGTCCGTGCATTCGCAACGAGCGAGGATGGTCGTCTACTCGCCAGAACAAGACTTTTTCATCTACGCTGTGAGTAGAGGGCCTGGGTGCTGGACTAGCTGATTGTAGAATGTCGCGCTATCCACAATCCCGCCGGACCCCGTCAAGGGCGGTAAAGGCGAACCAAGCGCGAACGCCCAGGGTCTATCAGACCAAATGCTCATAGACTGCCTACGGAGAGGATATGATGACTTCAAAGTAGGTCTGCACCTTTCTGTGCTGACTCCAGCTACTGCATGGTCCGCTACCCCATCTCCTATCGTCTCCAAACCTCACCGCGACGCTAGACCGCTTCTGGACCCGCTTCGCCCTCCAACTGGAAAGTACCGTCCTCACGCCCCATCCCGACCCTCTGGGCCTCACCACATGGTTTGGGGGCTATCCCTCCTCATCGGCAGATATAGAGCTCGCCACTACTCGGGCTGTCGACGTCTTTCGAGAAGACACGGCTCTCGGCGATACCCATATCGGTATCGTAGGGAAAGACGGGCCAATATCGCTTCCATCCGCGAATATGGCTTTGAAGCGGTACCTCGTCAATCTCGTCAGGGCATCATTACCTCAGGAGCCTATCCGACAGAAAGAGCTCCATATCCCCGGTGGACAGGAGGACCAAGCTCGGAAGTCAAGCTGGACGGGATGGGTACCGACCATGGCGGGGTTGCCCGGGCTGTCCAGGTCCGGGACACCTACTGGGCGAGGCCATCATGTTGAGCCAAGAGCGGGCGGGACGAAGGCTGGGAAGGCGTCGAGATGGCATGGGCTGGGTCTGGGTGGTCTGGGCGAGTCGCTCGGAAGCGTCGGACAGGCGTTCAGTTTGGGCGGAAGCAGAGCAGGCAGCGGTGTTGCACCGGTGGAGCGCAGATCTGCGGAATCGCTAGCCGATCCGGTGGACGATACAGCAGCACCAAGCGGACCGAAACACCTAAAGCGGACCTCCATCTCCTCGGTGGTCCAGACGGCCGTCTCCCTGCCGGATCTGGAAGCTGCTCAAGCTGAGCCAGAGCTGGAACTGGTGTGGGATGAGAAGATGGTCTGGATAAAGGAAGGCGAAGAATACGAGGAGAGGTGCCTGAGATGGATCATTGTGAGCTCTTTCTTCTGGTACGCCTCCAGCGGAGATCATGAGCTGACAAGACCAGCGAGATAGCTTCCTCCTCTACATAATGCTTGGTTCCGATTCGGTCTCCCAGCCGTCCACCTCATCCACCCTATCCCTCTTCTCCAAGCTCTCTTCGATCTTCTCTACCGAAGATGAAGCGCAATCCCGTCCGTCCTCACTGGCCAACTCTGCCATTTTCTCTGACGGCATCTCGACCACCTTGACGGGTCCGGGTCTCGACCCAGCGTCGGCATTGTCGCTCGCTGAGCTCAAGCACTTCCTAGAATGGTGAATTGATCGCGGGTTGAGACCGGTGAGAGCTGATCAGTAGTGATTCGGGCGTGTCAGAGGTATTTGCGCGAACGGCAGCTTCAAGGTTCGTCGCTGCGAAGCAAGACGAAGACGGGGAGACGTACATGCTCGTCGGGAAGAGGGATGCCAGTCTCGTCGATGCGGATCGTTAGTTCCTTCACTCCCCCCGACTAGACAGCTGGAAGCTGACCCCTTCAGACGCCATCAAAGCCTTCGAGCGCGCCAGACAAACAGCATGACCTCCACAAGATATAGCTACATACATGCACCCCATACCCACGCTCACTTGTTATGCCACAAGAGCGTCCGAAGGTCATTCCAAGTCTCGGAATCGTGATACAGGTATTCTGATCGTCAGCTGTGTCCCTTCCGGTCGTCCACTCCCCCGCCGTGCGCTGGAACTCACTCATCGAAGCCCCCATCCCAGGCTGCAACCTCTCCCCTCTATGTCTAAACATGTACATGACCCCCGCCCAGCTCAGGGCGGCCACGACGCTAAATGGCAGGTTCGCGGGCGGGATGGCGCGCGGGTTGGACGCGGCGGCGGTGAGGGGTGGAAGAGGGTGCGGGAGGGGTGAGAAGGGGTAGGCGGGGGCGGTAGCGGAGGAGGAGTAGAGGCGGGGAATGAAGGAGAGGACTGTGCGGCCGAGGACGTAGAGGACTATTTGTTCGTTGATCTGCGGGTCAGCCCGAGTATAGGCATCACTGCTGGGAAGGACGAGAGGGACGATCAAAACTCACAGCTGTCCTCTCGCCAAACACCCACCAGCCGCCCAGTCCACCCGCAAACAAACTGTCCAGATCCCGCTCCTTGCCTCCATTGAACCGCTTTTGCAAGAGCAAGACAAGCTTGTAGATAGTCACGAATTTAGCGAGATTCAGGGCGTGGGTCTTGGTAGCATTGAAGATGTTCCGGATTTTTGCTGGCCATCTGCATCGTCAGCTACACTTCCTGGGATGGGACGAAGGATGAGGATAAGCTGACGGCTGATTGGAGAAGAGGACGGTCATCACCAGCGCGTGTGGAAATCCTACTTGATCAGCGATTTTCACCTGTATGTCAAAGAAGACAAACGTACGAATCTTGACACCATATACGATACCATTCCTGAACCCCTTGAGAAGGGAGAGGAGGTCATGGTTCGCTGGACTATCATGTTAGCCTTGTTATGGAAGACAGGGAGGGGAGCTCACTTCAAGATGAATTTCTGGACGTCTGAGGCGGACATTGCGTTGACAGAGCGGGTTTTATCTTGCTGCCGAGCTGTCTCCCTTTGTATTATCTTCTCTGCAGCACTCCGGTGGTGGACTACAGGTTCAAGGTAGAGAGGCAATACCTGAATGATTGTTGCGTTGAGCTGTATCTTTGCTTGCTTTAATGATCTCTCGGTAATCGTCATCGGCCTTAACCGGGTCCGTGCGTCAAGGAATGCTGCTCCGAAGCTCGGCACTGAAGAGGCAGTCGCTACCAGCCAGGAGGTTTGGAACGTACGAGTACATCAGGATGGCCGGGACCTTTCGGTGTCCCTCCATATAGGTTCCAGACGGACATATCATCCATGCACAATTGAGAAACAACGATAAGCAAATCCAATCGATATATACAGGTCGACGCGATCCCGCCACCCTCTCGAAGCGTTCGTCTCGTCGCTGCCCCCACCCTCAAGCGTCAGTCACGGCCTCATCTTTGTCTATACCCGTCCCGTTTATCGACGTCTCCTCCCGGTACTACGCTTTGGGCTCGGCACGGAGGGCCTGTAGCGCCCCACGCGCTGTCTGCAGGCTGTCCCGTGTCAGGGAGGTGTACTCGAACGCCTCCGTGATGTGGTCTTGGTCGTAGGTGGAGTGCTTGAACCCGGCCAGCAATCCCGTCGTGGCATGCTCCATATCGGCAACAGCGAATTTGAGCCCTTGCTCGAGGCTTCCCGGGGCGCCATGGGCAGGGAGCTCAACGGCTGACCGCGTCTTGGGGGAAGGAGCTGCCTCCTCGCTCCGATCCCGACTGGCAAGGGAAAGCATCGCGTGTCTGCTCGACTCATCTGCATTGGCCCATGCAACGTGAAACTCCCGAAGTGATGAAGCCAGCAGGGTCTGTTCGATGAACTGTTTCTCGAGGAATTGGGCGCTGTTGAGGTTTTCGAGTCGCTGTGAGAGAGGGGAAAGCGAGCTGACAGCCGAGGTGATCGCATCGCGCGCAGCGTCGAAGCAGACGGAGGTCTTGAGTACCTCGATGCTGCCTCTCGTGGACGCCAGGCGATCGGCAGCTGTCTTCAAGATCTGGACCGCGGAATGGAGCTTGCGTCCGTCATATCCAGGATCATTTTGGAAGCCTAGGTGGGCTTGTTGTCGGGGCTTGATGATCTCCGCAAGATGTATCCGCATGTCATCAAAAGGCCTCGGCAGCATTGTCTTGTGTAGTTGCTGCGGCTGACGGGGCCTCCTGGTTGCCCAAATCAACCAGGCTCAGATTTCGGCTCTTGCGGTCCTTCAAGATCTGAAGTGCGTGCCTCGCAAGGTGCTCAACACTCGGCGGAGTACAATACATTCCCCGTATGATCGTCTTGAGCCACCCTTCGCGGTCGGTGAGATTGTCATCATGAGCCTGCGCGTCCTCATCATCGCTTGGACGGTCATTCATCATCTCCTCGTCAACGTATGCGGCCTCGGATGAGGCAGATAGCGTGTGCTCCTGCATTAGTTCCACTTCGCCGTCAGAGAGACCGTCATCATGAGCCTCCTCGTCCCCGGCATCGCCCTCATCATCGCTTGGACGGTCGTCGTTCATCTCCCCTCCAGAGTATGCGGCACCGGGTGACGCAGGCTCCCCTTGCTCCGGGAGCAGCTTCGTGAGCGCGATGTGGCAGCTGCGGAGGAAGGCATAGTCGAGTATGCCATGGCTAGTGGGGGCCTCGGGCTCGGGAGACATGTAATTGTTGGTCAGGGTATCAGTGTCAGAAGCGATGATAGGTAGCGGATGAACAGCTCGCTCTTGAAGTGAGAGTGCTTGGATATTCTCGGAATGAGAGTGAGTGGCAAAACAGAAATGGAAGGGGGAAGAGGGATAACAAGGTCCCCGCGATCTATGACCTTATCAGTATGCCCGCGCCCATCTCCCGACTCCTTTCAACGACTCCTTTTTGCGAGTGTTTCGACCCCGCGCGCTAAAAGAAGCCAGATCGCCTTTGTGATAGGCATTCGCCACTTCGCCTCTTTGCGATAAGCAGCTTGACATGGGTGAAGACCGCGGCGTGTAGAGGTCACTATAGGAGACTGGAGGAGACAGTTTACCTTGCTGTCGCTGTACCTGTCATCCTGTTGACTCAGTCATTGAGTGAGATTTGCGCAATGGCAGATTTTGATATCGTCGAGAAGGTGAAGTTGAGAACACCGACTCCTCAGGTCGAATTTGTGATCACGGGCTCCTTGCAACGATGACCCTCTACGAGAGTTGGAGAGCAGGCCTGAGCTGGTCAGTAGCGAAAAGTCAGATGCATCAGTCGTGTACGTGTATGGGATAACTCTCAACCTCAAGCTACAGCTCTCTCTCATTCACCGCCTAGTCCGTGCTGAGCTTCGTCGGAGTGCTCACTTGGCTGCCCGCAGTGTCATCACGACCAAATCGCTTCAGCAGCTCCGTCTTGGGCCCCTCGTTCCCGTAGTACCCAGCAACCGCAGCCTGGGCAGCATCCAGAGCCATCGAGGTCACCCTGATCTCGTTGGTGAGGCCCTGCTGAGAGCTTCGAGCTTGCTCCCGCGCGCGAAAACGTGGGTAGTGTTGCTTCCTCAGCGCCTCGGCCGCTCTCTCGAGAGCGTACAACCCGCTGTTAAGGAACTCTCCACCCTTACGCACCGTCTGTCTGCCAAAGTTACTCGACCGAGACAGCTCGTCGAGCGCGTTCCCTGCGGCGTGTGCATCGTCCAAGACCGATGCCAGCCTCGAGCCAGAGCTTCCGAGCGTGTCGATGGCCACCTCATCAGTGAGCAGTGTCTTGGCGGCCTTCTCGAGACAGTCAAGAGCCTTGGCCAAGACAGGCACGTGGTTCTGTATGGCCTCCGAGGCCACTGCCTCAAGACCCTCCAGGTGGCGCAACATTCCTATGTATAGACACGCACGGTCGGCGTCTGTTTCTTGGGTATTCATGACGGATTCCGATTGGCCGGCGAATAGGCCGGTCTTGAAGCAATCGAGCTCGGTACTGGCTTCGGAGAGCAAATCGGAGAACGCAGAGACACGCGAGTCGGTGACAAGCCTTCTGGGAAGCAGCTGCTCACTTCGCTGGAAGCGGGAATGTTCCAGACAGCGAGCGCCTCCTTCAGGAAGGCGAGGTCGATCTGAGGCCTGGACGTCGAGGTCTGAATGTTGGTGATGGAACTGGACTCATTGGTGGCGTCGAGAGACTGCTCAGTGGTCTTGGGCTCGAACATGGTGAGATCGCTTAAAGGTACGTGAGGGATTAGAAATATCAAGGTGTGCGGGGAGAGGTTGAAAAATGTGCTAGTGGCGAGGGGATGCGGAAAGAGCTGCTGCTTATAAGTCGCGTCAGACTGGAGAGCAGCAACTGTTCACCTTTCACAACCTCCTGTTGCTCTGCAGTGTTTCGACTTGGGGCCGTGAAAGGATCGACTGAGTCGACGCATGGCGCAGTTTGCGCCTCGATCGTTGCTTACCTTTCACCGCCCCTTTCGCGCGGCTAAGGTGTCAAGTGGTGAGGATTGTCAGTTATATGCTATGAGGTCATCGCTGTGGCACGCATGCTCCCTCGTCTCGGCCATCCGCCGATCATACTGATCCTTCTGAGATTTCTGTATTGGCTTGGTGTGCTTGACGTGCACAATGCTTGATCGAGTCAATGGATCAGAAGCAGTCAGTGCCGTTAGGTGTCCAAGCAGTTTATCGGCGTTTAAATGTCAGCTAGCAGAGAGTAGGATTCCAGCAGATCGTAGGCTAGCGATGTCATGCAGCACCTACTCACTCCCGCTTGCTCATCAGATACTCGTTCACCCTCCTCAGCGCCGCCCTCGGCGGATTTCCGTCCGGCCACAGCGCCACCAGCTGATGCAGCATATCCGCTATTACCCCCTTATCCACCAATCCATTCCTCTCTGCCAAATGTCCAGCCAGGTCCGGGATCGACAACAGCAGTACCAGCGCCAGCGGCAGTATAGTCCTTCTCCCCTCGATAGCATCTTCGGGCGAGAGGCTGATATCTTCCAGCTCAACCGTTTCCCCTTCTTCCAGCTTGAGCGCCTGATCGAGCTGCTCCGACGTGCCCGGCCGAAGGATGATGGAGCACTCCTCGTCTAGGAGGTCCTCGACGTGCTCAACGAGGTCGTCTAGTGCGTGGGTGTATGCGCCGGGATGAGATCGTGCGGAGTGGCAGGCGAAGATGGATGAGGTGGGGGATGTGCGGTAGGTTGACGGCTCGCCTTTTCTGGACTTGTCGATAGTGATGATGCGGAGTGTATGAATGGGAGCGGGGTAGGTCCATGTAGACGAGGAGGAGGGGGCGCCGATAGCGAGGGCGAGCTTTGAGCTGGGACCGGGGACGCCGACGGCCGATACGTCGTCCACCTTGAGACCGCCGAGGTTCGATGTGAGTCCCTCCAGACCGCCCACGATATCCTCGACAAGCTCGCCCAGATCATCCCTGTCTACCGCTAGAAGCCGCTCTTTGTTCCGATAAAATAGCGCCGGTGTCAAGCCCTTCCGTCAGCCCGTCCAGCCCAGACTCACCTTGGACCAAAGCTCATCGTCGTCTCCTGCGCCTTGGACATAGCTGAAGCCTACAGTCCGCCCGGCCAGCTTGGTCACGAGCGGCACGTTGTCCTCTGAGCCGACCCAGCGCGAGGCGGATACGCAGATGATTGGTGTGTAAGGCGGATCAGGGGGGATATGTGGTGGTTGAGTCGTATTTGGGTGGATCCAGAATGGACGGAGGGGTCGAAGGAGATCAGGAAGGGGTAGAGTAGAAGTCTATGTGTCAGCTTTTGCAGTGCTTGTTACCATCAAGCTCACCTCGAGTGCCTCTGCCCAACCATCCAGCTTTTCCTCGATCTGCGCCCTCTCGCTCCCCGACACCACATTAGGTGGGGTGTACAGCTCTCCATCCCACTCTTCCTCCTTGCCTCCTCTCCGCCTCCGAGCTATAGCACGGTTGATGACCGCACACCAGATAGGTACCGTCTTGCTCAGCGCGTCCGGCATCCTTTTTCCCCTCCTCGTGGAATCAACCAAGATCACCCCTCCCTTCGTCTCTGCCATTTCAGCAAAAGGCAAGTTGGAGCGGCGCATGTTGAAGCCCCAATTCCCGGTATGCCCGTCTGTCGACTTGAAGTAGGCGTATACCGCCGAGGAGGACGAGGGGTCGCAGTACCACGTCCCGCATCTTTGATTGGGGATCACCTCGAAGCGGTGGTCATAAGCCTCCGCGGTAGCTCTGACGAATTCAGAGTCGGAGCTGATGGAGTGGAGCCGATTGAAGAGGTCATACTGAGCCGTTTGGCGCTGTACGGCCTTGTAGTCGTTTGGCATGGAGAGTAGAGTGAGGAATGTGGAGTTGAAATTTTCCCTGGCCACATGATCCGGTTCTACATGGTTCGACAGATGATCTACCTATGACATATCCCCCGCAAAGCGCACCTCTCCCGGCCCGTCCTCCAGGTACTTTATCCACGCTTCCAGATACGCACTCCCCTTCCTGACGGTCGATGAATCCCCCACGACACATAACTGCCGTTTCGCCCGCGTCATAGCGACATTCAACCGCCTGTACTCGCTCAGGAACCCGACCTCCCCCTTGGTATTGGACCTAACCAGACTCAGAATGACCGCTTCCCTCTCTTGTCCCTGCAACCCGTCCACCGACCCGATCATCATTTCTGGAAAGTTGAGTTTCCCCCTGATTTCCGCAACTTGCGCCTGGTACGGTGTGACAATAGCAATGTCTTTTGGCTCTATTCCGAGCTCGACGAGGTTCTTTGCCCACTTGACGACAATCTCCGCCTCCTGAGGATTGGACGTGGACTCTCCCTCCTCGACCATATCGTGCATCCGGCACGTGTTGGTATCGTAAAAAATGACGGTGGCGGTCAGATCCGGATCGTCGCTCGTCCCATCCCCGACCAGGTCGGCTAGAGTGCGCTCCGCGACGGACGGGTCCGAGATAAGCTCCGACTCGTAGAGAGTTTCCGAGGGGAAGGTGGCGATATCCTTGTGCATCCGATATTGGGTGGTCAAGACGCGCTTGATTTTCGGGTGCATGGTTTCGATCCGGTCAAAGAGGGTGGTCTCGAGGGACTTGTGGAGGAAGGGGGAAGCCTTGACCGCGTCGGCTTTGGACATGATGGTTGGAGGGAGTTGTTTGGGGTCTCCGGCAATGACGAGTTTTTTGGACTTGAGGATAGGGACCCAGCAGACCGCCTCGATGGCTTGGGTCGCCTCGTCAATGATGCACACGTCAAACGTGACGTCGTTGAGTTGGCGCGCTCCGGCCGAATGGCAGGTGGCGAGCACAACCCTGGCGCGGTCAATGACATTCGAGACGACCTTGCCTTCGCGTTGGCGGTATTCCCGGCGGAGCTCTTTGACTTCTTCCCAGCGCTTCCCCCTGTCCTTGCCTTTGACCGCCCCGCGTTCCCCTCGGCGCTTGGCCAGCTCCGAGAGGTGCGAATTGATCTCGTTGGAGATGTCCTGGATCAGTGTCCCGTCGTCACCGTGTTTGGCTTGGTAGTCTAGCGTGGCGGGGATAAGGTCGGCCTGGACACGGGTGGGGTGGCCGAGACGGACGATGCAGGATCGGGGGAGGAGTCTGGAGTAGGGAGGGTCGGCGGAGAGCTGCCACAGGCGGGCAAGGATGTTGTCGAGGGCGAGGTTGGAAGGGGTGGAAATAAGGATTTTGTGGTGAGGTTCGGCGGAAAGGAGTTGGTAAATGAGCTCGACGAGGGTATGGGTTTTGCCTATATCAGCTCGGCTGGAGAGTGACTCACCTGTTCCGGGGGGTCCATGAATAGCCGCTACCTCGGTGGCACTCAAGCAATGGGTGATGGCACCCTTCTGACTATCGTTCAGATCCGTAAACCATTCCTTCATGTACGCCTCCTCGAATTCTGGCTTCTTCTTTCCCAGCAAAACCTCGACATGCGGCGGCGCAACCTCGAGCAGCTTGCCGAGGCCGACCATGGTCTTGTCCATCCGGTCATACGTCGCCGAGTTGGCGAGTTTGACCAGACGCAACCGCTCCACGAGCTCCGCCTGGCCTTCGGTCGCCACGATGATGCGCTCGGTCGTGACCCGGTAGACCGTCCCGTCGACGCCTTGATCCGCCTTGCCGACACCTTCTATCCGGACCGGATCGCCTTGGCGAAACGTGTGCGGGGGAAGCAGGACGTCCACATTGTACGCGATGGGTCGGCATAGCTCTACCAACCTGTCGTTAGCTGGGTTGAGATTGGGCTCACGTTTTACCCCCGAGACCAATGCTGATTCCGGAAACGCCCAAGCTGCCCAGCGCCAATCCCTTCTTTTCCAGCAACTTTGGGCTGCATTTGCTGTTGAGCAGTCGAGTCTGCACCTCCTCTGCCTCTCTCTCCAGCTTGAGCAGGTGCTGCTGCCGCTTGATGAACCCCTCTAACGCCTCTAACGAGGGCGAAGGCGGCATGCTGAGTAATGAAGGAATGCAAAGCTTCAAAGTCCGAGATTCTCGGATGACGCATGCAGCCGCCTCCACTTGATGGTCTCGGGTATATAACCAGGCGCTTACTAGCACTTGACTTCTAGCATTGTCTTCTATACTTCATCCTTCTCCATCCTCATATACCAAGTCCAGCTCTCTGCGCCGCACTGCGCCTGTACATAAAATCCACACTTTTCAAACCACCACCATGCCCTCCACCAGAGTCATCACCCTCGCCAACCCGCCCAAGGGGGACATCAAACCTGACACCTTCAAGGTTGAGACCCAGGACCTCCCGGCCGTCGAGGATGGCCAAGTTCTCCTCAAGACCGTCGCCCTCGGAAATCTCCCCGCCATGCGCACGTGGATGGACAACGAGATTGACCCCAAGCGTCTCTATGCCCCGCCCATCAAGCAGGGCGAGGTCGTCCGCGCCCCCGGTATCGGCGAGGTCGTCGAGTCCAAGTCGGACAAGCTCAAGGTCGGGCAGAGGGTCACGGCCATGATGGGGTGGACCGAGTACAAGGTCATCAAGCCAGAGGAGATTATGAGTGTCGTCAAGTGAGTCTGGTTGATTCTGGCTTGCCATGACTTTGGCTTGGCTGATATCAGTGACATCAAGGGAAAGTCCGAATTCCTCCCTCTTACTCTCCTCGGCGTCAACGGTCTCACCGCCTGGGCCGGTGTCTTCCGCGAGATGAACCTCAAGCCGGAGCACACCCTTCTCGTTTCCGGTGCCGCCGGGTCGGTCGGGACCTGTCTCGTCCAGCTCGCCAAGCACGTCGTCGGCTGCAAGCGCGTCGTGGGCATTGCAGGGGGGAAGGAGAAGTGCGATTGGGTGAAATCACTCGGCGCGGATGAGTGCGTAGACTACAAGTCCGCCTCCTTCGCCAAGGACCTCGAGGCGGCGCTCCCGGACGAGACGGACTTCTTCTTTGACAACGTCGGCGGAGAGGTCTTGAACGAGGCGTTGACTCGGGTCAAGCGATACGGGCACATCACCGTCTGCGGTGCCATCTCAGGTGGGTTATGCATCGAACTCGCTGACGTCAGGCTACCACGGAAAGCCGCTGCAGCTCACCAACTGGCGCGAGGTCGTGTACAATCGGTACACCCTTAAAGGTGAGTTACAGCCCGACGAAGCTGATGTAGGCTTCATCCTTAGCGACCACGCCAAGGACTTTCCCCAAGCGGCCAAGGAGCTCCGCCAGTGGGTCGAGGAGGGCAAGCTCACGGTGGATAGGGAGACCGTGGTGGACACCAAGTTTGAGGGTATTCCCCAGACCTGGCAGAAGCTGTTTACTGGAGAGAACCAGGGTACGCTCGTGACCAAGTTGGTGTAGAGATAGCGTATACGATTTATGTATCCAGTTTGCGTTTTTCCCCTTGCGATGAAGCGTCTGGTCGCCACTTATGACTTCCCCACATTCCCCGCATTCCGGGTGGGGGAGTGGAGGCAGGGGAAACCAAACCTTGTCCAGACAAAGGACGCGCTATCCCCCAACCCATGCGGTCCAGCTTCACAACGGGGGTGCGCTCGCTCGGCCAGCTCGGCCATCGGAGGTATCATGCACCGCTTGCTTGGCGCCGACTAATGAGGTATATATCGACCCCCTTCCGGCTTTGCCCTTCACGCTCCCACTCACCATGCCGTCCACTACCAAAGTCATCATCCTCGCCAACCCGCCCACTGGGGCCATCCTCTCCGACACCTTCCTCGTCCAGAACCAAGACCTTCCGCCTCTCGAAGACGGCCAAGTCCTCCTGAAGGCTATCGCACTCAACAACCTCCCCGCCCAGCGCACGTGGATGGACATTTACGTCCCGCCTATCCTCAAAGGCGAAGTCGTGCGCGCACCCGGACTCGGGGAGGTCGTCGAAAGCAGGTCTGACCAGCTCAAGGTGGGGCAGCAGGTATCGGCGTTTATGGACTGGCGGGAGTACAAGGTGATCACTCCAGAGGAGATTATGGGGGTCGCACCGTAAGTTCGAGCAGGGACGAGCTGACCCCAGTCCCGGCTCTGGTTTCCTCGCTCTGACCGCCCTCGGCGTCAACGGCCTCACGGCCTGGGCGGGCGCGTTCCGCGAGATGGACCTCAAACCCGAACATACGCTCGTCGTTTCCGGCGCGGCCGGATCGGTCGGGAGCTGCCTCGTCCAGATCGCCAAGCACGTCGTAGGATGCAAGCGCGTCGTCGGCATAGCCTCCAAGGGCAAATGCGACTGGGTCAAGTCTCTCGGGGCGGACGAGTGCGTCGACTACAAGTCCGCCTCGTTTGCCGAGGATCTCAAGGCGGCCCTTCCGGAGGAAAGCGACTTTTTCTTTGACAATGTCGGCGGGGAGGTCTTGGACGAGGTGTTGAAGCGGGTCAAGCGGTTTGGGCACATCACCGTCTGCGGGGCTATCTCTGGTGAGTCTGACATTGGACAAGCTGATACAGGCTACCACGGCAAACCCCTTCAACTCACCAACTGGCGCGAGGTCATCTATAACCGCTATACTATCAGAGGTGCGTCCTGGTCGGCCAAGCTAATGCAGGCTATATCGTCACCGACTATGCGAAAGACTTTGGGCAGGCGGTCGGAGAGCTCATGCAGTGGGTGCAAGAGGGCGAGATCAAGGTGGACAAGGAGACGGTGGTAGAGGCGAAGTTTGAGGATATTCCCAAGGTCTGGGGGAGGCTGTTTACGGGTGAGACTCAGGGGACGTTAGTGACGAAGCTGGTCTAGAGGGCCAGGTGACTTGCGACTACGATTTGGTACAGATGCAGTCCTTGATACTGTCCAAAAGACCAGTTCCAAGGTCGATAAGTCGCGCTCTGGGAGAGGCCGTATACAGCTGAGGGGCCCTGGGGACACTGGTCACCAAGCTGGTGTAGGGTGTAGCTGTAGATTTGCAGTAAAGATACATGCCAGCTAATGTCCAAGATCAATCCAGTCTAGAATCTATGGTCTATAAGTCGCCGCTTCTCGGTCAAGGGACCAAGCTCTCCGATACTGCCATCAGCTCTGACTCCACGTTCTGGAACTCACCTCAAGCAGGAACAGATACATGTAGCTCTGCATGTCGACCCATCTGCGGATCAGCTCTGACCACAGTAGTACTCAACGGACACACCTCATTCGCTCCATCGCAAACTTGCGCCCATTCTCCGCGATCTCTTCTGCGAGGCCATCTCGAACCCATTTCCTTCCTTGCGAGGGGTGTGCGCCAGCGTCGGGCGGACCGTCAAAGAAGGAGACGATATCGAACATGTCGGTGTAGTCGTATTTCATCGGAACGAAGTGATACCATGGAATAGCTTGGGCCTGGGGGTCAGCTACTGTCTCGGAGATCGGGGGAGGTACATACCGACCACCACTCAGGCTAAAAAGTCAGCACATGTCTCCACATAGCGAGGCTGAACTTACATAGACTGTGCTCTTGATGATCAAGCTGTTGGAGGAGAGGAGCTTCCTGAAGCGCGATGACCAGCCGTACCCGTCTATATCGAACCGGTACTTGTACCTGGCCATCAACACTGTGATCCCTTGAACAACTTGTGCGCCTTTGAGGGCTACATTTGCCTCGTAGAAGCAGCTCGGACACTCACGGCAAGGCGTCAACATTGGTCATGATCTCCTTAAAGTTGATCTCTGCCTTCATCTGATCGCAAGCACCATCATTATCGCACGGGATCGTCTCCTTGCCGTCGAGTCGACAGGCTTCGCCGGTCGGCCCAACCCCACACTAATCATCAGCTCCATCTCAAGCTGTCCTCGACCCGACTCACCATATTATCGATATCCTAAAATAGTCAGCTCCTGCTCTGCCTACACTTTCCAAAACTCACATGGTCCACAACCCCCACGTTCATCCACCGCTCGACCAGCTCCCCTCTAGTATACGCCTTCCTCTCGAGCCCGGCATCCCCTTCCGCCAACAGCTCAATCTTCTCTGGATCTGCTGTATTGCTGGTAAGGAACGCGAGCCGATCGCGCTGGGAAGAACGCCAGTCATACCGCTCTCGATGGAAGATACCGGTGATCGTCCCCCGCCAGACGACTTGCGAGCGGTTCTTGTCGGCCCAGGGCTCGAAATCGTGCGTGTCTGCGGTTCAGCCAAGCTAAGACGTTTGACTTGCCATTGACTGCTCGAGTAGGCACGCCCATCATGTCCGCCCCGTGCATCAGCTGAAGATCAGCCATGTCCAGCTCGACGAGGTATGACTCACTCTTGAGACCGCTAGTATTGGAGCAAGAGGGCGCATGATGTGTTGGTCCTCCATGATCATCTCGCCGTTCTGCTATCAGCTCAAGTCTAGGTAGAACATACCTGCTCGACCATTTCTGGGCGCTTGCAAAAGTCCATATACTCCATAAAGTCAGATACGAATGATACGTCTCCTGCTCGCGGTGAGGACGAGTTTGACACAGAGCCAGGAGGGCAAGTCATCAGCCTGTCGTCAGCTCTGTGCGGGGGTGAGACATACCATCCCAGCTCATCCTTCTCGATATACCCCTTCTCTAACCTGTCCAGTTCTTCTTCGTCCCATACTACCATCAGTACAGACCAAGTGCAGACTCACATTCCCCCGCCCTCGCTTTCGTCCGTGACATCTCCATCAACTCGCCATGAGACAGCCTGCACGATCCGTCCTTGACGCACGTGCTGATCTGCATCGGTCGGTCGGGCTGCTGAGCGAGGGGTAGAAGCGGTACCACCGGTTCGAGGAGTAGGGGATAGTCCCTAGAATCAGCCCTTGTCCTCTCCGGCGGGGTTAGGACCTACCACCTAGGCGACATGTACCCCGTCACGTCGTCCTCGTTTGTGATCCCAATCTGGTCAATCTTCTCCTTCTCCTCAGGATGGAATGTCATTCCAAACACTCCCCGCTGATTCTGCTGCTCGATAGCTCGACGTTCGAGGAGGCGGGGCGGTAGTGAGAGGTACGGCAAGACCGAGGTGTGCGCAAAGGGAATGAGGGAGGGGGCTGTGGTCGAGTCATGGGAAAAGGCAAAGTCGTACCTGTCATTAGCTTCGCCTAAAGGGGACTTACCATCCCTCAAATCCCTCCGGAGGCATCATCCCGAACGCCTCTTTATAGTCGTTCACTGCATCCTGCAGAGAGAGGATTCGTCCCTGCTTTTCTTCCAGCTCGGCGGCGAGTCTTCTCCCCCGAGCTATCAACCGGAGGATGGGATGTTCTCCGCGCTGAGACACTACGTCCAGATACGCCAGACCGGCTGTGTCGTATCGTAGACCAGGAGCCTCGCCCTTCTGCAGATAGTCGACAGCAAAGACAAGGAGAACCAGCGGGGGTAGGGCGTACAAAAGCTGGACCGGGCGAAAATGTCTCAGCTTCAAGACCGAGAGAAGTTTTGAAGTCGTCGTGGGCGCCCGCCTGCGGGTCGTCGCCGCCGAGGAAGCTCCCTCTGTAGGCAGGAGCTCATACTCGTGCGACATCTCTGCAGTGGAAGAAGGAATAAGCTTAAGAGAAGTATGTACGTTCTGGGCCTGGCCATAGATCTGGCAAGTCAGTCACCTGATGACGCCAAGGCCGACGGCCAAATCCGTTTGTTGTTGTTCTTTGCTTTCGTCGACGTCGACCATGGAGAGAGAGCCAGCGTTCGAGATGGTGGTGCTGGGCAGTGGGGGAGGGCCACTAGAGACGGACTGCTCGGGGTGAGTTTGGGATGTATGGAGCTGATCAGATACCTGCTCAAGCCGTACCGCGCGACATGGGAGGATGGTTTCGTTGCCCTCGAGGGAGGTGGGTTTGGGTCTGGTGGAGCTGATGCAGGGTCCGGCATAGGGGCATTGGTCAACCTCCTGGCATACAAAGACTCCTCGGACCTCTTTCCTACGCTCCGCTTCCCAGATACCCACAACACCCCCATCCTCAAGGCAGCATATGTCTTTTCTCATCTATCGTGAGTGGAAACTTGATGGAGCTGATGCAGATGCTATCTTCTAACTCATGCTCATCTGGACCATTCCCTATCACTCATCATGTTGACCGGATCACTTCCGCCAAGATTTGCAAGCGGGCCAGACCTCTCGAGTTTACCTCACGCGATGGCGCCGACAGATCTGAGGTCTACCGCTGGACCCTCGGCGCCGCGGCCGCCAGTCTACGGCACGCGGGAAACGCTGGAAAGGCTCGCGTCGGCGTATCAGGGAGGACTATGGCCAGAGCTCGCTAGCTGGGCGGGAGAAGCATCCCAGAGCGGAGCCGTACCTGACATCTCCAAAGCCACCGGCGTGGTCTTCACTCCGTAAGTCCCCTCCAGACCCTGCTGATAGATTACCATCTACCTCATCTCAACAACTCCATCCCACCCCCATCTCCACTCGTATCTTTCCCGTCGCGCATGGCTGCACCTCGCATGGGCTATACGAGTCCACCGCGATGTTTATACGGACGGACGAGAGGGAGTTTTTGTTCTTTGGCGATTTGGAGGAGGGAGGGTATAGTCAGATCTGGAAGGAAGCAGCACAAAGCTGGTCAGAAGGGAGATTAGCGGGTATCTTTGTGAGTCTACTTAGTCCCTCTTTCCCCAGCCTACCCTCTCACCCAATCACGCCCGAGCAGCAAGCCTACCTCTGCACTCCCTTCAACCGGCGTAGACCCTCTCAGCGGTCAGACATGATTCTCGCTAATGTAGATTGAATGCTCTTATGACTCGGCTCGACCGTCACATCTGATGTTCGGCCATATCTCGCCCCCTGGCCTGTATCGAGAGTTACAGATCATGGCGAATCTTCTGGATCCACCTGGGCTCGACGGCCTCCGTGTTTTCGTGACGCACATCAAAGAATCGCTTATTCCACATCCATCAGGCAGGACGATGCGGGAGATTATCATGGCCGAGCTGAGAGCGATGAGTGGGCTTGGGGTGGAGTTTGTAGAAGTCAAGAGGGGTGACAGGATAGGTGAGCCGAAATGTGTGATGGGTGCTGACGATAGTGATATGACAAATGCATCTTGACAAATCTTGCTTACGAACCGCCGGCCGGAGCTTGGTCTTGTTTTCGCTGATGACTTTTCTTGACCTCTCCTCTTGCTATATAAGCCGCGAGATGTAGTCTTTCATCGCCACTTCTCAAGCCTTAACATCATAGCAAGCGATAGATTTGAGATCAAAATCTCCCATGACGCGCCCTTCCTCACCCACCCCCACGCTCGTCGGCGGTATCCAGATCGGCCGCCAAATAACGCTCGACCGCACCCCCGCCGGTCTCATCTCCTCTTCCCTCGCCCCACAACCCAACGCCCCCTCCTCTCCCCTCCCCAACCCCTACGCCGGCAAAGGAACAGCCGAATCCCCCTTCCTCGTCGACTGGCTCCCAGAAGAACCAGCCAACCCCTACAACTGGAAAAGCAGCTACAAGTGGTTCGTCACCGCCGTCGTCGCCATCTCCACCCTCTGCATCGCCTTCTCCTCCTCGTCCTACTCGTCGGCGGTCCAGGACATCCTGCGCACCTTCCCCGGCACAAATCTGGAAGAAGGGATCGCCGGACTCAGTCTGTACGTCCTGGGCTTTGGTGTCGGCCCATTGCTCTGGGCGCCGGTATCCGAGATATGGGGGCGGAACGTCGCTTTCGCAGCGAGCTTCCCGCTGTTTGTGATCTGGAACATGGCGGGTGCGCTGGCGGGGAACATCCAGAGTGTGCTGGTGTTTAGGTTCTTGGCGGGCACTTTTGGGTCGGCACCACTCGTGACGGCCGGAGGGCAGATTGGGGACATCTGGGCACCGCACGAGAGGGCGCTGGCGGCGAGTCTGTTTGCGCTGGCCCCCTTCTTGGGGCCAGTACTGGGGCCGATCGTCGGCGGGTTTGTGGTGGAAGGGAAGGGATGGCGATGGGTCTTCTGGGTTAATATGATGTTTGCGGGGTAAGTTCTTATGCTTTTCAGCCTGGGCCAAGCTGACCCTCAGCGTCATGCTCATCCTCACCCTCATCTTTGTCCCCGAAACCTACGCCCCCACCCTCCTCCGCCGCAAAGCCCTCAAACTCCAATCCGAGGCAGACGCATCCGGCACCGGCGAGGTCTTCATGTCTAAATACGATGTCGGCCGGAAACCCAAAGCCGAGATTGTCAAGGTCGGGCTGGCTCGGCCCTTCGCTATGCTCTACTCGGAACTTATCGTATTCGCCCTCGGTCTCTACGCCGCTATCGTGTATGGAACACTCTACCTCTTCTTCACTGCCTTCCCTATCGTCTTCCAGCAGGGTCGGGGATGGTCCCTCTCCCACTCTGGCCTCGCCTTCCTTGGGATCGGCGTCGGTCTGCTCCTCGGGAACCTCCTCAACCCCCTCGGACAGATCTACTACAACAACGCCGTCAAGAAGCACGGAGCAGGAAACGTCCCTCCCGAGGCTCGCCTACCTATGATGTGCCTCGGATCTATCCTCCTCCCTATCGGTCTCTTCTGGTTCGCTTGGACATCCCAACCAAGCGTACACTGGATCGTCCCCATCCTCGCTTCGGTCCCATTCGGTGCGGGCTTCCTCCTCATCTTCACATCTATCAATCTCTACCTCATCGACTCATACTCGGTCTTTGCGGCGTCTGCGCTCGCGTCCAACGCCGTCATGCGCTCGGTATTCGGGACGGTCTTCCCTCTCTTCTCAACACACCTGTACCGGAACCTCGGACTCAACTGGGCGGGAACACTCATTGCTTTCCTCAGCCTGGCTTGCACACCCATGCCGTTCCTCTTCATGCGGTACGGGTCGTACCTGAGGCGGAATTCAAAGTATGCACCGAGCGGAAGTAAGGAGGAGAAGGAGACGGCGGAGCTGGAGCCAAATCTGTTGCCAGAGCAGGGGGAGAAGAGGGTATAAGCCCAGGATGGATAGATACATAGACCACATAGATAACTAGATGCATTTAGACTTGTGCCCTCGTAGCTGTGGCCCTAGGCTGAACTCATCTGGAGAGAAGATACCGCTCCAATATTCTGTATGCCCACGTGCCAGGGGAGGCAAGGTGTGCGAATGGGACGAGGAAAGGAGGTGAATGAGAGCCTCGCTTTGCGGCCCGAGGTCGTCGGGATGAACGCTAAGGTGAAGGGTGAAGGGAGCCAGGAAGACAGAAGGAGGGATAGGGCTCAAAGTAGGGTAGCGCCGGGCTCGGAAATGCCTCTAAGATCAGCTTGTATTACTAGAGCAGCAAGAACTGCTTAGAATAGGCACTCACAGTCAAACCCATAGCCGCTTTTCGGTCCACAATTGTCTGCTCTACCACCCTGCTCCTCCTCGACTCCGAACTGCCTTCAAGCTTCATCATATGGTCATGATCAATTCTTTGCTCCCAGTACTCGGTCCCCTCGGCAGCTCGGGATCCATGAGGAGGGGGAGCCAATATTCATCTATTATCAGGGTGCTGGCACGGCAGCGAGCAGAATCAGGGTGGATGGCTGATCTCATCTCATATCGGCAAGCTTCGATTATGCAGACGATGATGCATTCAAAATCTAAGTTGTCAGCGAGGTACAGGCACAGAGGTGTGTGGTTATGATCGGCCAGACGTCATCAGGGCAGGTCTAGCCGCCCCAAAGGAGGGCATGAAACTCACGGAGGTCAGCGTTCCTGCGCCCAGGCACCACCTCCCCCACTCTGCGGCCACCTCAAATGACCGTCTATGCATTGAAGCAATGTAACTATTGTACAGGCTGGATGATGTGCCAGATGTCAACAACGATCACCAGAATTACCCAAAGAAGTAATTACGCGGCAGTCGCCACATAAACGGCGTTTCAATTCCATCCCGTCCGTTCGCGCGTGAGGGCGACAGAACATCGTCTTGGAAGTGATAGATATCGCCTCGGCTCTTCGGAGCTGAGGCATATGATAAAATTGGAACGATACAGAGAAGATTAGCATTGCCCCTGCATAAGGATGACAAACTCGAGACAGAGAGGGCTCTTCGGAGCATCATATTTTGACCTTTTGCATCGCAGGGGGACTGGATGATGGCCTGGGAGGGTGCCGGCTTGTTTTTAGTAGCGGGGCTGAGGGATGAGGAGTAAGCAGGGTATGTATGCAACCGGGGAGTCCTAGGCTACCTGTACGTGCTGACTAGAAGCGGTAAGCATGACATGCTGGCTCGGTATCGATGATGGAAGCATGGGTGTACGCGGAGCATGACCTTGGTGCGGGTGGCAAAATCGCCACATTCCTCATGTCGCGACGGAAGCTATTCTCCCCACTACCAAAATGACCACCAAACAGGCCCTACCCGCATGTGCCTCTTTTACTCAGACATATGCTTGTACACGCCCATGGACATCGCGTCAAGGACGAGGATGAGAGCAGCGGTCAGGCGGGACTTTGTGCAGTTCGAGGGAGGATCAGTTCCGATGGAGGTGTTGGAGGAGATGCTGCGGGTTGAGACGGAGGAAAAGAGGGGCCAGGAAGGGAGAGGGATCGAGATCGGGGCGGAGGGGTGGAACGTGTTGATGGAATGGAAGAAGGGTGTCAAGGAGGCGTAGTGTGCGGTCAGAGACGCGCGTGTGTCGGATCACAAGTGAGTACTTGGGATAGCTGTCGGAATCGGATACTAGGCTAACTTGACAGGTTGGGAATCTATCGTTATGTGAACAATGAATAGGTATCTATCAATATACAGTCCTTCCACTCTCCCTACTGATGTCTATTGATGCCTACTTGACTTGTCTGACTGAGCTAATTTGTATCCTCGCTGTCTTTGGGCTCGCCCCGCCCCCGCCGCTCCGCCATTATCTATCCTGACTCCCCACCTCCCCATCCGCCACCTGCTTTGGACCCGCCCTCCGCCTGCGATACCCACTCCAAATCCCGCCTCGGCCCCACGCTCAATTGTCCTCCTCCTCCCCACTCTCCCCACTTTCTCCCTCATCGGAGTCCGAGTCAATCTCCTCTATCGCCCCCAGCTGCGGGCCCGAGCCGCATCCGCATCCTGTGCACTCTGGCGTCTCCGCCGAAGTATGCCAGCGGACCTTGTCGTGGACGGGCGTGCCGAGGAGAGCCAGCATGCAGAGGACGAACCACTTGACTGCGTGCTGGAGCTCCTTCGCTAGGTCCGCTTGGTCGGCATGGGACAGGGGGCGGGGGCTGGACGAGCGGACAGCGCGGGGACGGAGATTGCTGGGGTTGAATAGGATGGTGTCTGCGTCCACCTTGGAGCTGGTCTGAGCGGTGGAGCAGTAGATACGGAGGTTGAGGATCTCGTCGGGAAAGAGGGGTGGGGACGTTTGCCGCGCCGTGGTGATCTCGCGGATGTGGGCGCCCAGCTTCTGCAAGACATCCGCCCAGTCCGCGTCCGCCTCGCCCTCATACACCCATTGGGTGGGGATGCGAGGAGGAAAGGCGAGCAAGTCGACCTCCGAGGAGTCGAAGTGAAGCGTGATGAGCGGCCTGGTCCCGGGGATTTGGTCGCTAGGCGGGAAACGGTGTCGAGGCGGTGCGAGATAACCCGCAAGATCCCGTACGCAGGTCTGCTCAACGTTACCGCTGGTGAGGAAGCGATGAAAGTGTTGCCCGCACTCGACGTGGAGCCGTGCTGGGCGAAGGGTGGACCAAATGGTGTGTTGAGGACCGCTGATGGAGGCTATAGCGACCGCCTTGAGCCCGGGCATGACCGTCCCAAGTTTGACCAGGTCCCGCCTTGCGAAGATGGGGGCAAGCAGTTCTAGCTGCCGAGCATAGTCATGCTCCCGGGACTGCTGCTTCTGCGCTCCCATCATTCCCCACCTCTTCCACAACTCGTCCTTGTTTTGCCGCCACTGCTTCCCCTCGTTCCGCGCCATCATGGTATAGGTCGGCTCCAACCCGAACTCGGGGTACTCGACGCGCATCGTCTTGGTGAGGGCGAAGCGGCCTTCCTTGCGGAACCTGGTGAGGTCGACGAGGTGCATGAGAAGGTGGTCGATGGTGATGTGGGTGTACAGCAGGCGTTCCGCGATCTTGTAGAATGTCTAGATGATTTAGCGTAAGGTCGGTGATGTTGGAAGGGTACTTACTCTGTTGACCCTCATGGCTACCGCCAGATGAGGCTGCTTGGAGCATGAAGCTGGAGCTTGAGAGAGGGGAGCGGGATCGGGGTTGCCGAGGAACTGGATGATGAGGGGGTACAGCTCGGGGAGAAGCTGGGGCACGAGCTGCTTTCTCGGCTCAGAAGTCATAGTATAGACTGGAACCAGGTGGTTGCTGATGAATGCCTGGGATGATGTCAATGTACGAATCTCACAGGCTGGGAGGGTCAAAGCTCAGTGAAGGTTGTTGATCAGGGCGGCTCAGCGCCCCAAAGGTACCCTTGTGTGTGAGTTCGGCATGATGCCCGGCCGTCTTCGTCAGTGCGTATGAGCGCCACATCCCACTTTCCGGGGTCTTCTCTTCTCTCACCAACATCGCAACCGGCGAGCAGCCCGATCAGTATCTGACTCCCGCTGAGTACCGTACGACCTCTTCCCTGCTTGATGTACTGATGCATGATGAGAGGAAGTGCCGCTCCGCCTAATAGCTGTGGTTTCAGGGCTCGCTTCCGGCGGAGACAAGCATGCGGCCGAAGATCTGGTCCCGAAAACTTTATCGGCCCCCATTTTTAGCTAGCGTGAGTAGCGTGGGGGACTCGTGCCTCGTGCCTTTTGAGTGCCTGCCTTTGCCTCTTGGCACTCCACATTCTTCGGAGAATTCCTCAACATAGACTCGAGTAGAGCGGTCGATAGCGGCCGACCGAAGGTCCGAAGAGGTCCGAAGCAGCGGAGTGCCGAGACGGCGGAGCGGCGGCGGGGACTGACAGAGCGGATCAAAGAACGTGCGATCCTGCGCTATCATACGGCGGAGACCTTAGCGCCGGTTGGCGGTGCCGGTCGACGGAGCCGGTTGTGGAGCTGCAGTATGTGGCGCTTTTAGGCCGAAGTGAAAGGCTGTGAAAGGAGGCCAGTCCGCCAAGGCCCGCTGATGCTGTTCTCGCATATATAAGTGGCTCGAGCCAGACATCAACCTCTTCATCCGTACTTTGATTTGCTGACCTATCCCCACTTTCCATACTCAGCCTTCCTGATAGACTACCTCCAGCACGACCACTATCAACATGGCATCGACAGGCAACAACGCCCAGGCAGGCTTTACGAACCAGCTCCTCTGCGCCAGCGATCCCGGTACTCCTCATGTCCCTCAGGTATGTCCCCCTCACTTGGTACTATCGTGGAGATGAGTGGGGAGCTGATAGAGTAGAGTTCGGCCATGGAAGGGACCACGAGGAACATGACCTTCGATGGGTCCCCACCGTATCGCTTGCTTGCCTCGTGAGTCTTTTGACCGGACGAAGGTGGAGTTAGCGGCGTATCAGGAGCGGACAGAGCGCTGATACTCCAGGGCGACGCGAGGTGGACGCGTTATTGTAAGCTCCCTTCTGTCCGAGCCCCATAGTCTCAATTCACTATACCCTCGAGCCCCTTCTGCAGATCGTGTAATAGATCAGAGCCGATCAATCCAGTGTACCACCCATATGCAGAACCTCACGAGCAACACCTTCACCTGGGTCGTCAGCGTCACTACCAACCAGACATCCCTCAATCTGACATCGGGAGATCTCTCAACTGGGCCGAACCGGGGCATGGACCCCGTGTTCCAGCTTGGCGATGGAGTGTGAGTTCTAGTTCTTCTGTGTCGGTCTGCAAAGTAGCGAGAGATGGGGAGAACCATCACATGTGGGGATCGATGGCTCGGCGGTGCAGAGCCAGCGGCAAGGGCAAAAGCTGACCCTCTCAGCCAATTCATCGCGCACGAGTGGGCCCGCCAGCTTGCCGGGAACGTCCGCTTCTACAAGTCTACCAACTACACGGTGGAGAACGAGCAGTCCAGGAAGGAACAGAGGGAGAAGCTCGAGAGTAGGGGTTTGAAGGTAGCTGGGTGAGTACTTGCCACCATGCGACCTGACGTAGAGGGACGATACTGATGAGTCAGGACGGGTGTGGTGGGCTGGCTGGTTGGAGCGCTACTGCTGTCCAGCGTCGCGGCGATGGGCTTGTAAGGGAACAGGGAGTGGCGCGACAAGAGCCGGATGTGCTGTAGGAAATAAAGAGGGAGAGAACTTATACCCAGGCAGGACTGCGCTTCTAGAATTGTATCACTAGTTGAAGTGTGTCTCATCATAGTGGACATACCGCTTGTTCTACTTACAGTTGTCGAGTGCTAGGCAAAAAGTCGCTTATAGTACATCAGCGTGTCAGCCTGGTCTTGCCGAAGTCATTGACTGACCAGGAGCTTCTGTCAGCTGAAGAAAAAACGACCATATTGCTCCTTCCGTATCTCGTAGCAAGCTATGCCAGGACCGACCTTCGATCACCGTCATCAAGTTGGCTGCCTGAGAGGCTTTCCGAGCCAGATTCTACAGCGCCAAGTGCTGATCTCGTCAAGCTTAGCTAGGCTTCGGCCGGTAGAGGCGGGAGCAGCAAGGCCTGAGACCTGAGCTGACCGCTTTTTCTCTGGGTGACTGACGAAGACTGCTACTCGCTGGCCGACAGAGGCAAGCTACACTACATATAGATTTGAGAGCTAGAGTATACAAGAGAGCTACGCTATGCGTCAATAAGCTACATCTAGTGTCCCTCACTCTTCCCGTCCACTAGTACCAGTCATTCGATCCATCGCCCGCCTTCTCATCCTCAACTTGAAGCCCAGCTCCACCTTCCTCAGACGCCTGACACCCTCACTGCCTTACAAAGCCTCCTGATCCTCTACTCGTAGCCCCTCTCCACCCCCGACACCAAACTCCGCCCAGCCCGCATCTGACCCCCGTTCTCGCCGCTATCTGGTCCCCTTCATGCCGGGCAGCTCCCGCAAGCTTCGCATTCCGGCGCCGCAGCAGAGACGTCCCAGCTGATCAAGCTACCCGCCGGTGCTCCATCGTGTTGGAAGACCGCCCGCGTATAGTCCTCAAAACCTTGGCCATCTCCACCTGTTCCCCCAGAGTGACGGATCTGGCGACGGCCGAGGGCGTTATCGGCACGTTGGATGCAAGGGCCTCGCGGATGAGGGGCATAGTATGCTCGACGTCCGGAGCGAGGGCGGTGTAGATTCCGGTGGAGCAAGAGATGCTAAGCTGGAATGGGGAGAAGGTGCCTATGGGCGCTCGACCGATCTGACGTGACAGCACGTGGATGCGGTAGCAAAGTGCGTGGAGAATGGTGGTCCAGTCCGCCCCGGCCGGACCATCGTATACCCAGCGCGTGTGAGCGTCAGCCCGCAGCGTGACTCCCGGCACTTCAGACGCGTGAAAGTGCCAAGTTGTCATGGGAGGGGTAACGAGTTTCGCGATGATGGGGCGGTTTGCGCTTTCGGTGGTGGACCGTGCGACCCGGAGACCGCGGACGCAGATTTGTCGTACGTCACCAGCAGCCTGAAAGTAGGAGAGGAGGACGCCGAGTGAGGAGCCTTTGCGTGGATCGATAGCAGGATAGTGGAGGTGGGGAGCGAAGGCGACCGACCGGAGAGCGGGCATGAAGGCGGAGCTGGACTCGGCAATGTCCAGTTTTCGCGTCACGAGCGGAAGCAGCTTCCGCTCACGCCCGTAGTCCCGCACGCGGAACTCCCTCTTCTCCTCTCCCATCGCCCCGTACCGCGCCCACATCTCCCCTCGCTCCTTCCGCCACTTCTTGCCCTCCCCTCGAGCGAGCATAGTGTACGTCGGTTCCCACCCCAGTTCCGGATGTTCCACCCGCATGGTCTGAGTGAGAGCGAAGCGGTCCGTCTTGCTGCCTGGCGCCATGTTGACGATGAGCTCATGAGCTCGGGGATATTGTCAATGGTGATATGGGTATAGAGGAGAGGTAGGCATGCCGAGTAAAAGTCCTGAAAGTCAGCTCGATCCAGATGGAGAGGGACCAGACTGACCTTGTTGACGCGCGTCGCCACTGCCAAGTGAGGTTGCTTGAGCTCTGAGCGAGAGGGTTAGGCCATAGGGGCAGGGTCGGGATTGCGAAGGTGTTGGACGATGAGGGGGTATAGCTCCGAAGGGAGTCGAGGGACGAGCGCGTCTTTGGTAGTATCAGACATTGCGGATAGGGTCAGTAAGTGAGGGTAAGGATGATGGAAATACAGTGATGAGATGGTCAGATCAGACAGGCTGCTGATTAATGGCCAAACAATCAGCGCGACGCGACGCGTCCATGCAGTCCTCTTGCAAGGACGTGCGGACTCCGGGGGACGTGTCATGTCGTGTTGACATCGGGATTGCGGGGTAATGTGGGAAGAATGTGGGGATCGGAGATTAGTGTAGAAAGGGGACAGCCGCTTGTAGTAGTCGTGGGCGAGCTCAGCGCTGCAGCCCTCTTCAGCTCGTAAGCGAGCCAGAGAGAGGAGATGGCGGGTGGACGAGCGGACCAGCACTTAGGTTTGTATCACCTCCCCCATCGCTTGTATAGGTCAGTGTGTATCTCCACATCCCCTCCCTCTTGCTCTCCGCTGAGCGCGTCGAGACTTTGATCATCGGCTGGAAAGACGCCATTGAGCATGATGTCCTCGATCTGCCTGTCATATCAAGAGCCGATGTAACCTGTATTGGGAATCGACTAGCTGAAGCGTGTTATAGTGATAGATGGAAGAGCAAAGAGCAAGGCAAAGAGGCGGAGCAGCAGCTGGTCAACGCAAAAATTCGCTTCCGACGGAAGTCTACAACAGCTTCTGGTCTCCGCGCAGCCCGCGCAGCCTATGAGGTGCATGTGAAGAGGGATGCGCAGACTAAGCAGAGCACGATCACAGCGGGTCGAGGACAGAGGGATCACCCTCGTCCATCATACATCTCAGCTGGTCCTCCGCTCCCATGGCTCTGGTCTGCTGCCCGTCACCCAGACCTGACCGCCACAATACCCTGCATCGCGACGCTACGTCCAAATCATCATGACTCTCATTTTTCCCTCATTCTCCGCCTTGTAACCCTTCGCCTCCGACACCTTGTCCCCGACCCCCCATGCCTCCGCCCTCCGCTCTAGCTCGACCATCACCATAATCACCCCTCTCCCCTTCCGGAATCGCCCGCCCTGGCTCGCACCTTCCCACGCCATCAATCTCGGCAACTCCCGCACGCTCCGCACTCCGGAGCACCAGCAGAGACCGCCCAGCTTATGACATCCGTAATCCCGTCTTCCTCCACGACCCCTCGATCCCGTTTCGCCTCTTTGAAGATTGACTGGGTAGCCTCCTCAAACGCCTTGGCCGTCCCTCGCTGTTCCTGCTGGGAGACTGTCCGAATGATAGCCGTGGCAGGCGCGGGCTGTTGCCAGATGCGATGATCATATAGGATGGCGACCGGGTCCGAAGCGTATGGGGTATAGCGACCGGTCGAGCAGAAGATGCTCAGGTGTATTGGACCGGGTACCGCCTGATCGATCCGCTCAAGAGCCAGCTGCGTGATATGCTCGCCCAATTGTCTGAGGAGTATCGACCAGTCGTGCTGAGCGGATCCGTCATAGACCCACTGCGTATGACTGCCGATCCGGAGCGAGAGTGAGGAGATGTCCGAAGCTGTAAAGTGGAAGATAGCGGAGATGTGAATGAGGGTTCTCGGTAAGGGAGGGAGCTGGCGGGCTTGAAGTAGGGAAAGCGGGTCTTCGATACCGCGGAAGCAGATTTGGTCTACATCGCTGAGTGCGAGAAGGCCGCGTGAGAGGCGCCCAAGCGCCGAGAGTTCGCGCCGCGGACCGACGCGGGGGCCGGAGGCGTGCGCGTAGATCGAGCCGAAAGTGACCGCCTGAATGGATGCAGACCGAGCAAGTCTCTCTAGCTTTTTCGCCACTCCCGGGAGTGGTTTCTGCTCCCGGCGGTAGTCTTCCCTCCACCATCGCGCCTTCTCCTCCCCCATCGCTGCATAGCGCTCCCACATCTCCTCTTTCTCCGTCTCCCATTTCCTTCCTACAGCTCGAGCCAGCATCGTGTACGTCGGCTCCCATCCGAACTCGGGGTACTCCACGCGCATGGATCGAGTGAGTGCGAAGCGTCCGGCGCTTGCGTCTGGACCGAGGCTGGCAAAGAACTCAATGATATTGTCGATTGTGATGTGGGAGTAGAGGAGGCGTTCAGCGATGTGATGAAACTCCTACTTTGTCAGCTGAGAGATGTTGCACATTGCGGGACACGTACCTTGTTCACGAGCATAGCCACGGCCAGATGTGGCTGCCTGAGGGAGGGTCGAAGAGGGTCAGACCGAAGAATAGGATCAGGATTGCGGATATAAGGGAGATTGAGGGGGAAGAGGTCCGCGCTGACCCTAGCGCGATGAGTGGGGCCGAGGTCTTCGTCGCCTGTCGAGTCTGTCATTGTGGAAGCACTCAGAGTCGAGACGTTGCTGAGGATGGGAGGAAGAGGCGCGTTCTTGTTGCGCCGGAGAGCTGATGATAAAGGGACAGAGTGAGAAGGATGGGTCCATCAGTCAACTTGAAAAGGTTGAAGGGAAGGGACGCGTCCGTGTGTCATGGTGTGTGTGAGCGCCACCACCTGGGTAAGCTGCCCCATCGTCTCGACTCTCTAGTAACCTCGTCCGAGATCTAGCGACCGCTCAGTCGACCCGTCCCATGGCGCCATGGCTGAGTCGTCTGTGTGCTACCTATTGAAGCGACTCGGAAAGAGGACATGAACGAAAAGCTGCAGATACAGCGGCCAGCGCAAAGCGAGGAATGTGTTTACTTCCGACGGAACCCGGCTTGTCGCGGCATCGAGCTGCGCAGACGATATAGCTGACATCTACACAACCTCTGCGTTGGTGTAGCGTTAGCAATGACCCCTTCTGCAGCGGATCAATGATCAGGACATCATACCCGGGCGGCAAGACAAAGAGCGGACAAAGGGAATCGCCAAACAGGGTTTGCTGGCGTAAACAGGCCACCAAGCGCGTTTTGTTCCCAGGCATCTTTTCGGGTTGACGGGTTGACAGCACTCTCATCCATCATGATCGGCCTCACTATTCTCACATCTGACTCTAGCAGCTGTGGCGCATAGCCTATGGATAGGATGTCTGCCGATCCTGTAAGCCCTCTTTCCTTGTCTGTGCCGCCAAAATCGCAGCTGATACACCAGACCCCCCCTCCCCCTCCAACTCCTCCACCCCGACTTCCCTTTCCCTCCCCTTCCCTACGCTATCCGATGACCTCAAGAAGCTGATCATCTACATGGCCGACCTCCCCACCTTACTTTCCCTCATCCGCGTCTCACACGCCTCCAACAACACCGCAACCCCCTACATCTGGCGGACCCTGAACCTCTTCGTCCAATCGGAGCTCGGTCGGCGTCGGTATCCGCACCGTAATGAGATCTGGGGGACGCTTTCCATCCGAGACCGTACTCGGGACCCTGCCTACGTCAATCTCATCCGGGCAAAGTGCGTCGGCATCGTGGATGCGGCAAGCACGGAACGGTGGAAGATGGTCCGGTCCATCCTCCTCATCCCCATGCCAGGCGCGCTGCAGACAATCGTATATATCCTAGAGAGGTGCCCGGAGACTCTCGAGTCGCTGGAGCCCTTCATACCCAGGCGCTGGGGAATGCGCTTCGCTCTACACCCAGAGTGGCTGGAGATCCACCTCCGCGCGTGCAGTCTCGACCTCCACTTTCCGGCTCTCACCCACGTCCGCATCGGAAAAGGTACCGTCCACCAGGCCGGCTTCCTGCGCTTTCTCTTTGCCATCGCACCCAACATCATACATCTCGACGCCGAACTCCACAACTTTGATGATCCGGAGGAGGTTGAGCTGATGAGCAAGAGTTGGTCGTGCCTCCGACCAAGCTCAAGCATTTACGGATCAAGTATGCCCAGGAAAGCGAATGGGATCCGTCCCAGGAGGCAGCTCTCAACACATCCTCGACCTCGTCCGCCAGTCCTCCGACCTCAACCAACACTCGTTCGGTTACGAGTATTATGGTAAGCCCGGCTCTCCCGTTCGCTACAATCCAAGTCGGGCTGGTGAGTCCATCAGGGGCAAGGGTTGCCTGCGTCTTCTTCGCTGGCCGGCTCCTACACTGGCTCTGAGTGGGACGAGAGGTGACTACCGCGGAGAGGAGGATACCCTACCAACTTGCGGAGTCTGATGCTTATGATCCGGTCAAAATACCGGTGCGTCCAGCGTGTCTACTTGATCAGCTTGATGAGCAAGTGCTGATGCTTAGATTGATCTTCACGCGTGCCTCCCTGCTCTGGAAGAGCTATATCTCGACAGCTGGACGGGAGGTAGCCTGCGCCAGAACCACTGCGAATACCTCGACCCATCATCCAGCGCAATCCCTTCCACCCTCTCTACTCTCCTCAGGAACTACCCTAAGCTCCGCCTCATCCACTATCTCTCGCGGGAGCACATCGACTCTCTCTTCCGTGCCGACATGTCTTCGTCGTTCGACTATCGCACGTACACTGGCGGTCTCGCCGCTATACACGCTCGATCTTACGTCCACGGCGGGGACGGGCGCGAGCTGCTCCGTGCCCAGATCATGGAGCAGGACATCGACGATCCCACTCTATCATGGCACGATGATGAGACCGGAGTGCTGGATATGACTCAGAAGCGGATCTTGTCCACCGGGACGAGCTTTGACGATGTCCCGTACAAGGCTCAGCGGGTTGGCGAGCCGGTCAGGCGGGGCTATGTCGAATTTGAGGGAGAGGTGGTCCCGCTGGCGGTACTGAGGGAGATGTTGGATTTGGAGAGGCGGGAAGGGATTGATGAGGTGGGGCGAGGGAAGGCGATCGGTGCGAAGGGGTGGGCGGTTTTGATGGCATGGCAGGCGGGGCTGGCGGTGTGAGGTATGTGCGCCTAAGAGGTGAGCTTGTTCCAGCGGATCATGCTGAGAGTGACGAAGCTGACATTGCAGCGAGTTCCTAATTCCTTACCTGGTCAATAGGCTTTACGTATCAATGGGCGACCAGACCGCTAGGGGAGGAGACTGTACTGCGAAGCGAATGTGTACTGCATGATATCGGAACGAAAGCTGAAGGTGGCTGCCCGTGATCTACCTCTGACCTATCTACTGATCGCTGACTAGTTGACTATTCCTCTGATTGGCGCCTATATCCCCATCTGCTGACCCGCCCATACCTCCTGCTTGTTACCCCGCCCACCTCGCCCCCAACTCCCAGCGCTTCAACCATCCCGCCCATTTGAACATTTGCCCGCCTCCCCGTACCATCCACCGCCGACAGCCCTGCATTCCTGCATTCCTCCCATCCCCGAATCACGCCAGACTGCAGGCAGCGCAGGCAGGCGCATCCTCCGTGCAGGTCCACCTGAAATCGTATGGGACGGCTCCGGGTCGGCAGTCCACAAAGTCCGCCCGATTTGCCAGTCGAAGAGCCGCTTCCAGCTGAGCCGACATGTTCCGTTGCTCATCGACCGTGAGAGGGACCGGACGTGCAGGAGGGAGGGGAGGAGGAGGCACGCCCTGGAGAGAGGGGTACATGGAGTGGAACGCCTCCAAGGTGGTGGGAATGGCGTCAGACTGGGTTGTAGAGCATGATACGGCGAGGCTGAGCGTGCCGTCGGTCTGCGATGCCGTTCGGGAGTGGACTCGCGCCCGGATGGCATAACCCAATGCTCGAATGAGCTTTCCCCAGTGCTGGGTAGCCGAGCCCTCGTAGATCCACCAAGTAGGAGCCCCATTGATGACCGGGAGGTGAGGGACATCCGTGTCAAAATGACAGGTAGTGGTGTACACGGGATTGGACTCGGCCAAGGTGAAGGGTTGGGGTACGAGCGGTCCGTGGAGGTCGCGTATGCAGAGTGAGGTGTACGCGCCCGTATTGATGAAGATGTGGAGTTTCTGACCGATCCAAAACCACTCGTTCGGGAGAGTCTTGCTCCGCTTGGTGTATTCCCGACGGAGTTGGCGCCAGTGGCTGTAGTCCCGACCGTATATCGAACCGATGGCCAGAGACTGCAGGTTGGGGAGGGCGGTGTCCTGCCGAATGTCCGAGAATAGCTCGATAGCAGCATGGAGCTCGGTGACTTCCTTTTCGCACTCCCTCATTCGCCGTTTTGATGTCTCCGCCGTTGACCCTCCGATCCCATTCCAGCCGTCCCCGACAGGTCCTCTATCCCCGCTCAGAAGACTCATGTAGGAGGGTTCGGCGCCCTTCTCGCGGTACTCGAGCCGGAGTGACTTGGTGTGCTCAAAGTGCGCGCTGGATCCGGAGGCGGGCGAGGTAAGTTGAGTGAAGAGGGAAGGAATGTTGTCGCAGACGATGTGGGTGTAAAGATAGGACTCCGCCACGGGTTTCCACCTCTGTATGGTCAGCTGAAGCCTCGACCGACAGGTCTGATCAAGAGGCGTACCTTGCAGACTCGCATAGCGACGGTGAGACCTTGATTGCGGACGGCAGACCGAGGCGGAGCGGAGAGAGCCGGGGGAATGGAGTTTGGGAGGAAAGCAATGATGAGCCGTTCGACATCCTCGGGGATTGGGCGGCTGAGCGGCATGGCGATAGATCGTTGATGTTTACTGTGAGATGCTTGTTGGTGTTTGCCGAGTCAGACAATGAGGCGAAGAATGATCGAGGAAGAGGATGTGAGCTTCGATACTTCAATCAACAAATGCAGAAGAAGCAGCATCAGGGCAGTCAACATTCGCTCATATCGATCAGTGGCGTGTGTGTAGGTGTGTCAATAACCCCAAATCCACCTCTCCTCCGTTCTTATCGGCTTTATCGCCTGCGGGTTTCCGTCGAGGGCAGAGGTTCAGATCTGGTCAGTATCATCGATTGTATGCAGTCAGAATTCTCGTTGCTCGCTGAGAATCGACACAACCAGACATCAGCTCCCTGGGTCGTTCCTGCACGGCAGGTTGTTGCGAGTGGCAAAATCGCTGAGTCAGCTAGCTTGAGGTTGTGCACATGGCTCAGCTTTGAGTTATGCCTTTCCGTACTCTTTGCCGATCCTTCTAGCTCAGCTTGACCCTCACTGCCCCAACCCTCTTCTTCCACGTCCCCTTCCTGACCCTTTCCTCCTCGCTCGACTGACCCGGCTCACTCTCCTCACTCGACAGCTCCTCCCCCTCTACCCCCTCTCCTTCCGGATATGGCGGTACTTCTCCATTCGCTTCTTGTTGTACGCCTCCAGGTCATACACCAGCTCCTCTTCGTCGGATTCCGAGTTGAATTCGCCAGGACGAGGGAAGAAGGTTTGACCGCGCGGATCTCTGAGTGTGCGGGGTTTGAGGAGTTTGATGTGAGGTTTGTCATTGGGATCGGCTACAGATCAGCTCCGCGTCCTGAATCTTTCATGCGCACTCACCTTTGGTCTTCAACTTAGATTTTGAGGTCCCACTTTGCCCGGTCTTGACAACATCGCTGATCCCGCCCGCTGCGCCACCCGCCTTTCCATCCTTTACCGCCTTATCCACCTCGGCTGTGCGGCCCTTGCCGTCTAGCCCCAGCTTCGCGACACCCTCCTCTATCTTGGCTACTTTGGCCGTGTCCTGCGACATGTTCGTAGATATCGAAAGAGACAGAGGGTCGTTGAGGCTGACGAGACTGGATGACGTGATGAGGTTGGCGAACAGGGAGAACGCGATTTGGCGCAGTATAGGCTGATGAATCTGTCTGCTCAGTAGATGCTCACAACGCTGCTGAATCCATGACTGTACCTACAGGTCCCCATATATGGTAAACTGGGAGGTGAAGTAGGTTCGATGAAGCTCGGCTTGAGTCCGGGCGTCACTTGCGCTCCGACGGGATGAGGATTTTGGTCTCGGGGGTGTGAAACCACCTGAAACCACCTGAAACGTGTCGGCCAAGTGGTGCCACCTCAATTGTACCTGTACCTGTACATCTGCTGTACTGATCAGCTACGTATATGAGACGGCCATCTCAAAGCGAGGTCGGAGATGCCGCATGAAGCATGCCTACCCTCAAGAACCTCGTGGCAATGCGCTAGAAAGTCAAGCAGGAGCGCCGCCAAAGTCTGATTGCGCTTCCCCCTTGGGCTTGTGCTGGGAACGTCAGGTCATAGCCTGTCTGGCATGAACGGGGGTGTTGAGTTGGGGCTCCTGCTTGTGAGTCAGGCTCCCTGATAGCGAATCGCACGAGTTATACGTCCACAATCCCTCAGTCGAAAGGCAAGTGACCACTCTCGGCCCAAGAGTGGCTCTGCTCATGCCAGACAGCTTCAGTGCCAGTGATCATTTCGACTGCTCGCGGTGGCCGTTACGCATGAGGGTGAGAGTACATAAGGTTGCGCAGAGTCTGAAGCTGTCTTAAGCCAAGGCGCTGTGGAGAACACCGAGAGTACGTGCAAATACTGAGGCAGCTGCTTGAGTACTGTGACGCGAGCTTCACTGCATGGTCCAGCAGCTAGCACAGCCAAATAACGACAGACGGTACTGGCTGAACTGAGATGCACGACTTGACCATCGAGTTGACCACTCAGTCAATCTCTGAGTACCAAGGCGGGCGACTCGCGGGTACGGCCCCACCCCGCTGGGACCGGTCCGGTGACGCGCAAAGCATGCACCCACTCAGGACATGCGCAGAGGAGACGCTCGCTGATGTGAATCCGGAGAGATCTCAGAGCTGAGGAGATCGGTTCAACGGATGCGCCCACGTGGGTCAGTCGTATCACAGAGACCCGGAGTCAACTCGAGGCAGCGAGGAAGAAGCAATTGATCATCGATCAGAGGTGGCGAGACGAGCTGATGAGGATCATCGAAAGTCGACTAGGAGACAGGATCATTTCCAGACTCGTCTGGACGCAACGAAGGTCAAAGCTCCTTGCGACGACGACGACAGATGCTTTGGAATCAATGTCTTAGCCGGGCCGATTGCGAATTGGGGTAGGTTCTAGCTAGTACGTGGCAAGGCAGATAAGTAGGCTATCACCAGTACAGCTTGACACATGGGATTCTGGTCCACGGTGGAAGAGAGCGTCCTGATGCTCCTCTACTCAGGCTTAGGACTCGCCAACCACAGGCTTCAGCCATACCTCCGCATCTCAAAAGATGCATAGAAGCAATGCCTGTCACTCCGCCACTCCGCCAGTACTCTGTACTCCGTCGGAAGGACGTTACGGCATCCCCCACCCGGCCAAAATCTCCTTAGATCTACCTGGGTCCTGCTCTACTCACACGTCTATGATTACAGCTTTATGGCGCCCAACAGCAAGGCCGGTCCATCACGGCCCAATGCTACTCGCGAGGCTGCCGCGTACGCCCCGAAATACAAGACAAAAGTCATACAGAGCACATCAGAGCTCCTCCGCCATCAAAAAGGCAAAGCCAAGGAGACTATCGGCGCTGCCTTCGACGTGGCTCAAAGTAGGTATTTACCGGAGACTGAGCTGATAGCAGATGTGAAGAACCTGCCAGGAGTGATCAGGGTGGAGGCGTTCGTCGAGGCCCGAGCGATGGAAATCCTCGCGTTTCAGAATGCCATCAAATCTGCCGCGTGAGTCCGCTCACGACTTGGCTGATAGCAGCACCTTTGGAAACTCTCGAGTGTTCCAGTCTCTCCCTCGACATCTTCGCCGTCGAGCGGCAAGTCATAATCCCAAACGCGTCCCCAAACGACTTCGGAAGCGCGCAGCAGCAGAGATTGATCCAGGGGACAATATCGCCAAGCTTCATCGGAAACGGGCAAAGCTGAGGGCGAAAGGGGATCTGAAGGGCCGGAGTAGGACAGAGCAGCTCCTCGCCAGGCAAAGTAGGTCATGGGGAGAACTAGCTGATAGTAGGAAATAAGACTTGGTTACCAACCCATATATGGCACGCGAAACGGTTTCATATGGTCAATATCTGGGGTCACCGACTACCCCTCACGCCGACCCTCAAGTCTTTCCGCCCGGCCTATCGTGCGACGAGACGGAGGTGCGCTGTGAGCGATACGAGCTACTATGGTATACTGGAGCTGGATAGTGATGCGGGCTTGGAGCGGGTTACAGCGGGGCGGTATGCGGGAGATAGGTACGTCGCGTCATGGCTGAGCTGACTTAGATTTGAGCATCGTAAAGCCGACGTACTACTCTATCACCTCGACACTTACCCGCTTGGTCTGATCGGACCGGCCGAGATCATCCGCGGAGACAAGCTCTGGATCCGAATCCACCCGTCCATCTTTGACGAGGCGTTTGCTGCTATCCGAGCTGCTGTCGGTGTTGTCCGGGATCTACGAGGGGAACTGGACAGCTTTGAGCTGGTCGGGCCCATGTCGGAAGAGGTGCTCAGCAGAGTCTTGAGGCCGGTCAAGGGCGAGGTGAGTTTACAGCAGACAGAGCTGATCAGACCTTGAGCTTTGGGCAAGACGTTCAGAACGGCATATACAGTCTCAACATTTATGATCCAAGGTTACAGTGAGTCTGACCAGGACTTCGCTGATAAGTTCTCCGAATCCCATTCCGATCGATCCTCATCCGACTCCTTCGAGAACGAGCGAGATCTGGGATGAAGAGGTTCGGGACAACCTCGCCAAGCCACTGTTCAGGAAGTCCGATCTGGACCGTCGGCGCCAACATGTACGTCCCTGCATTGAATCCGCTGATGTCAGCTCCGCAATCCCGGCACCTCCCTCCGCCCCCTCGCTCAAGATGCTCGACTACCCATCATGCTCATCCAGCGCACAGTCGGGGACATGCACGGCTACACCCTTCTCCTTCCCCGCGGATGGTCCCAGTACCTCCTGACCGCCTTCGCTTACGCGCGATGCCTTATATCCGGCCTGGCGGAACGGCGGGTGCAGCATCGGGAGGCTGGTGTGGCGTGCTTCCCAGAACACTTCGGGGCGGTATGCAAGGCGGGTACAGAGTGGGAAGATAGGAAAGCTGGGGAAGAAACGGACCGATGGGAGAGGAAGCCACCGGGAAAGAGGCCGGAGTATGGGCTCTTGGGGACGCCGGCGGCCTTCAAGCCGGATTGGAGCTTTATGGTGAGTCCGCTCAAGACTTGGCTGATATAGATCGACGAAGAGGCCACTGTCAATGGTAGCTCGGCGACACCGTGGCTGGTGCAGACCCCTATCCTCGAGCTCCTTCCTCATTTTCGCGTCAATGCCGAACAGACCATCTCGGAGATAATCAACGCTTTCCGATCTCAACGAAACATGCCGCCTATCACGCAAGATCTCTACCCCTCTGCGCTCATACAAGTCCGCATCAACCTTCTAGGTAGGGGCTCGCCAAAAGATATGGCGTACATATATGGGCTGTCCGCGGAGGAACGGGAAGAATGGCTCAGTGCCGAAGATACACAGACTGTGAGTTGCCGACTGACCGAGCTGACAGTAGATTGGAGAGGTCAAGCCGGATCTAAACACGCTGGTCGGGTACGTGACGACGGGCAACTTTAGTCTGAGTCGAGGGACGGGACATGCGCTGGGGAGCGTCAGTCTGAAGGGGTACCTTGGGCTATTGCGGCTGGCCGAGGTGGGGTCGGAGATGGGCAAGGGGAGGGCGCTGGTCAAGGTCAGAAATCGAGATGGGGTGATCTGTAGATTTGCGGAACTGGAAGTTGTATAGTGGTGTAGATCAGGATGGTACGTTTCTTCATCGCTTCAAGGCCTTGTAGCCATATCATCATCAAGAGCCGTAGGCTGTACGAGTAGGTCTGAGGGCGACCTCCACCTTGTCATAACCGAAATTCCTCAATCCACCCATCTACCATGTCCCACCCCTTTATTCTGCACGCTACTCCTCCTCTGGGGGACCTTCCCGCCTCCGATCCAGAATCGCTTTATCTGGCTGCTCTGCTCCAGCTCGTCGTCCCTGGGAGATGGGCGATCCAGACCGGGGACTACAGCGCCAACGGCGGGAAACTGCCCTATATCACCCATCTGGGCCATTTCGTCCGGCCTCGACACCTTTCTTCTCTTCCATCCTGGACCGAGGTGGATGAGGATAAGTCAGAAGCGGGATTATGGACTGCGTACATTGAGCAATCGCTCACTGATCTGGTCGTGCGTCACGACTCTCACATCGCGGTCTTGGAATTTGGCTGATCGACAGAATCACACCCTATACTCCCTTCCTCCCAACTATACCCTTCTCGCACCCGCCCAGTCCGGCCCTTTGGGCCCACTAGAGCGACACTACATACCACAGCGTATCCGAGCGATCCACAAGACTCGACTAGAGCACGCCGGGCTATGGGGTCTGGGCGGATCAACGGATGCGGAAGAGCCAAAAGAGGGAAAAGAGGCTGCTGTGGTGCCGGGAGGAACGGAGATCCCGAGGGGATGGGCAGGATGGGGTGCAGGACGGGAAGTGGAGAGACGGAGGAGAGCATGGGAGGGGGAGCAGCTGGCTAAGAGGGCAAGGGGTGTATTGGATGTATTGAGTAGGAGGGTGGGGGAGGGGTATTTTGGGGGTGAAAGGTGTGTCTGCACGTCTCCTCGTCGGCCCAGAATGAAGGCTTCCTGGTGGAACGGCTCAATGTTGCGTACGGGCCCGACGGATGCTCATATCGAAGAGCCGCAGGATAGCAGCCTGCAGGATGGACGCCGACTCTGTGTAGCCTAGCTGATCCAGCAGGCCCGGCACACCAGATCTTCTCCTCTTCGCACACCTGACCCTTCTTCTCACTCCCGGCTGGCCAAATCCTCTCCTCGCCGACCTCCTACGCACCTCCTACCCCCGCCTAGTCGCACACCACGACCGCATTCAATCCCTCTTGTTCCCCGACGGCACCGACTCTATCCAGCGCATATCACCCCCTGCGGCGGCATCATGGATCGACACCTTATCCAGCTGGACTGCTATTGGAGGGGACAAGGGGGAGAAGAAAAAGTCTGACACGGAGAAGCGGTTTGAAAGGGGCAGATGGGCTTGGTTTGCGGGAGCTGGGGTGGCTATGGTGGGATATTTGCTGGTCAGTGGGGTAGTGAGGCTGGAGTTTGGGGATAGCGAGGAAAGCGAGGATGGGGAGGAGGATGAAGGGGATCAGGGAGAGATCCTGATAGTCGAGGACGAGGATAGTGACGATGAGTAGCCGATGTATGCGTGCGGCAATATGGAGCTATGGTCTGACGCCAAGCCGCAGCGATTGATCATATGCAAGGCCTCCAACGACTCGATCTATGACACTACTTTAACATACCCTGCTTATCAGCTATATTCCGACGTACAGCTGCTGACTCACAACTCACTCCCTTACAGGTCCTCCGGACCCCACCCACATGCCTCGCAAACCGGCGCATCCGCCATTTTCTTGCACTGCCACGTACCTCTAGCCGACCTTGCCGCAGGCACGCCAAGATGACGCAGACTCTCCTGGGCCATGCGGTCGATACGACTTTGGACATAGGCCAGACGGTCCGCCATGTAGGACGGGAGGTAGATGTCGACGTCGGCCGGCGAGGTCTTTTTGATCGTTGCCAGGTCTGGACGGTTCTTCCAGCTGTTTTACCTGATCCAAAGCATGCGCTCGACAAGATCTGCAACCTTGTCGATGCCTTGGATGAGGTTGCGGTTGTGGGGAATGAGATCGTACTGGAAGTACCACCTGGCATCGCCGCCGGCAACGAGCGGGACCGAGCCGACCGATCCGTTCCCCTCAATGTGCGCGCGGTGGACGTACACCGAGGCCCCGTATGACCCTTGAGCAGTTCCTCGAGGATAGATTGGACCAGAGGGTTGAGACGTAGGTGAGGCGGCCGCATCGCGCGCGAGAGCAGCACATAGGAAGGTAGGGAAACATGAAGAGGTTGATGCCCGCGGTAATGGCTTCGGCCATCCGGGGTTAGACGTCGAGCGTGGGTGGTCTTCGGATCAGAGCGCCTCCCATATGGGCTGCTGAGCACCCAGATACGTAGCTGTTGACATGATTACGATTCCCCGCGGAGGAGGTCGGCCGATTCGGCGGTCCCCAACGTCTCCTCCCTGCACCAACCTGCCAGCTCGAGCTTGCCCGGGCTGAACAGCCTAAAGTCCCCATTCACCATCAAGGAAGAGTAAGCTGGCTCTCCCTTGTCCTTGTACTCCAGAAAGAGCCGTTCCGTCCGGCTGAGGAGCTGCCGCTTGGACGCGCTACCCTTGGCGCTCGCTCGATTGCAGGGGTTGTTGACGAGAAGGGGAGGTCGTCGGCGATGACGACAGTGGAGAGGAGGGGAGCGACGAGGTTGTTGAAGGACTACATTCAGCTCGGGGACAAAACTGACTTACTTTTGACACCTGCATCAGAGACGCTAGATCCCCTTGCCTGATGGACGCCTGCTCATTCCTCCCTGTCGGCCTCGGTAGCGGTCTGCGGAGATGACACGCTACTTCAGCCCACAGCTCCGCCGGGAGAGGGTTTGGAGGGGTCCCACAATCCACCACGGAGCGCTTGCGCTTGGTTTGAGGTGCCGAGAGAGAGGAGAATGTCTTCTGGAATTGACGATCGAAATATGCGAAAGGGTTCCAGAGTTGCTGGAACTCGGGCATCTGCTCGTGCATGAGGTCGTCGTTGGCCGGCGTGGAGACCAGGCCGCCCTGACCCCATAATAGAATGGGGACTTTCTTCTTACTGGGCTTGGGCGCCACAGTGGGAGGTGCAGTACAAGAGCAAAGTGGAGAAAGGTTGAAATGAAATGGCTGATGGGCATGAGGAATGCGGAGCTGGTCCTTGGTAACTTTGCCCACTAGATCACGTGATGCAATGATTCAAGCTTGGATCATGGCGGGCGCCATACCCCCGCTCTGGAACTGACAGGGCCTAGGAATGTTGAGCTACATATCGCTCGGGGTCGGTCCCGGTACCTCAAGGCATAGATCCAGCTTGGACGACCTCGACGAGCTCGTGCGATCCCTCCTCGAACGTGAAGACCTTGACTTCTCCGTTCCTCCACGGCTATCGATCAGCTCTCCTCACTGCTCAGCTGATAAAGGCATAGACTCACCCTTTGCGATAGACACCCATCTACCAGGTACCTCAATATCCCCCGATGCGCAATGACTGCCCATCAGCTCCTGGCTCTTCCCCCTAATCCACCTGGATCGATAACTCACCGACGATCTGCTCCTCTTCCCTATCTTACAACATCCGCCTCACCCTCTTCGCCCTCTCCACAACATTCACCGGATCCCAAATCCCCTTCTTGCTCGCATACCCTTCACCCAACCCCGAAAGATCCAGATCCTTGAACATACCCCCTAACGCCTCCTGGATCGCCGATGGAGGGTGCGTGGGCACATCGCACGGCGTGGCATTGACCTCTTGGAGAAGATCCGAGATGATAACTGATTTGCCTTCTGATTCGAGCCGTGCCCTGAGTGAAGGATAGGCGAGTAGCATCGTTTCTAGTGTTCGGAGGTGAAGGGAGCAAACGAGGAGTTGGGCGGTGCGTTGGAAGGTGTTTTTGGTTAGCTCGTTAAGTTCCTGGGCTTGTTGTTGACCGAGAGTAGTGAGCTTAGCATCTGGGACTACGGGGTCAATCAGTGGACGAGGACGAAAGTGAGTGGAACCGATGGGACGCACTGGACCAGTCGGACGCCGCACTTCCGTCAGTCTCAGCCGCTGATGGAACTCACTTGTGCTCTGCCTGGCCGTGGCGGGTGAGGTATAGCCTTTTGACCATCTTACCGCCGTGTCGGATCTGTAAGACGTAGTTCAGATGGAGATGTACAGATGGGACCCGCCAGAGTAGCGACAAAGGAGCGGTAAACTTTCAACGTCCGTAACGGACGCCAGGTGGAGCAGGATCCTTCGTCAGTGGTTATATCAGCTTTCGCTGGGGACCGGAGGGTGGCCACTGAGCTGAAGCAATGGAAGACATGATGAGTACATGCTGGACTACATGCCGCCACTGGTGGGACCGGCGGTCTCGGACTCTGGGTCCACATCGGCCACCTCGACGAGATCGTGCGATCCCTCACTAAAGGTGAAGATCTTGACTTCGGCGTTACCCCAAGGCTGCTAGTTAGCTTTGCACTGCACTCTTGCTCTGATTAGTGCTGCTATACTCACCCTTCGTGATCCATCCCCATCGACCAGCTGCCGCAGGATATCGCCATGCGCCACGACTGCCTATCAGCTCTTCCCATAACGCCTCCATCACTTGTCACGACTCACCAACAATCTCCTCCTCTTCCCTCTCATTCAGCATCTTCCTCACCTTCCTACATCTCTCCTCCACATTCGCCGGGTCCCAAATCCCCTTCTTTGTCGCATACCCTTCTCCCAATCCCGAAAAGTCGAGATCCTTGAAGATCCCGCCTAGCGCCTCCTTGATCGCCGATGGTGGGTACGTCGGGACGTCACACGGCGTAGAGTTGACCTCTTGGAGAAGATCGGTGATAATCACCGGCTTGCCTTCGCCTTCGAGCCGTTTCATGAGAGACGGGTAGCCGAGGAGCATCGTCTCCATCGGCCGGAGGAGAGGGGAGCAGACAATGAGCTGGGCGGTGCGCTGGAATGTGTCTTTGGTAAGCTCGTTTAGCTCCCTAGACTGTTTTTGGCCGAGTGGGGTGAGCTTGGCATCGGGAACTAAGGTGTCAGCTGGTGAGTTCCAGGTGAGATGGAGGAGGGCGGGACCTACTGGACCAGTCGGACGCGACGCTTTCGTCAGCTCTGTGCGAGCGATAGAACTCACTTGTGCTCCGCTTGAGCGTGGCGGGTGAGGTAGAGCTTTTTGACCATCGTACGGGCTCGTCTTTGCATATAGATGGTAGATATGAAGGGAGATGTGTAGGAGAGCTACTGAGAGCCTCGAGAGGGATGCTTGGATGCGAACGAGTCGAGGCCGATCTCCGGATTTAGCCGGATTCAGCAGACTGCCGGCATATCCGGGCCGGATAGATCGCGCTCGCAGCGATGGCGGCTGGTCGACTCTGCATCCATACCTCGTTCGCGCGTGTGTTACTGATGGATGGCAGTGGGTCTGACGAGTGCCAGACCCTGCACCGCACCATACAAAGACTCAGCACAAGCAGCAAATGGGAGCTCTTTTAAGTCAGATGAAACGCTTTGAAACTCGTAACTTTGCTGCGGAAGGGCCGTTGAAGGATGTCCGATGCCTTTCGGCCTGATGAGCTCGCATAGCATCGTTGCGCTCAACGCGAGCCCCGCTCTTGAGCTGCTGAAGATACTGACCGCGAGGTCTTGCGGCTTAGTCTGGCTGCTTCGGGACCGGTACCGCTGCCTACGTCACCGCTCGGTCGAGAAGCCCCGAGGCCGCGGCTTCGGACGTGGCGTCTTGTCGGGCTTAATTGAGGTATGGGTATGAGGATCAAGCAATGAGGTAGCTGCGGACCTCCTCAGCTTTGTCTGCTGTACCCTGCCCCCTCCGAATGCCCCGCTCTGCTCTAGATGCTCCCATGAAGCCTCCTAAGGAATGATACTCCGCATAACGGCACACGTCGGATGCTTAATCCGCCCGAACTCGGGGCGTGCCTGAATCAGGTAAAGGGGGTAAAGTTGCGCGGGAAAAAGGTCTTAGCGCTCTTGGCCATTGATTCAACATCCTCCTTCTATACATCTACCTTCTCACGCCTATAATGTCCCGCCGTACATCCATCAGCAGCCCCCTACTCCCCCTCCGCAAACCCCGACGACAATCAGCATCCACCGTCACGCACCGGCGGCACGGTGACTCTTCTTGACGCCAACAGCCGAGCGTACGGTCGCGCCGCCTCCTTTATTGCTTGGGGGGCACGCTACTGTTCTTGCTCGGCTGGTTTGGGTTCAATGTGCTGGAGCAGCGGGTGGTGTATGTGCTGAACCAGTACACGCCGGCAAGCTGGCACGGGATCTGGAATACGGCGGACCAGTCCCGCGTCCGGTGGACGACGAAATGCGCGCCGGTGGTGCCAGGGGTGCATGCGGCGAAGTGGGCAGGCGGATGGGATACGCCAGTCCTCTACAAGCCGGTCGGCGAGGATGTGGGACCGGCACTCCTTATGCTCCATATCTTCAGCATACCGACCGCGGCCTCAAGGCAACGGCGGGAGCTTATACGGTATCACCATCCTTTATTCGCCATACCCGAGGAATACCGGCATCTCGTCGATGTCAAGTTTGTCATTGGGTATCCGAGGGAGGAGTGCAGGGGGAGAGTGAACGAGGCGAGGTGTCCGGGTGTAGCGGAGGAAGAGAGGGCAATCGCGGAGGAGGAGAAGCATGGGGATTTGATACGTCTGGAAGGGTTGAAGGATGGGGAGAATATGGACGAGGGGAAGACATGGGAGTGGATGAGGTACATCGGAAGAGAAGGCGGTCGGGAGGCGCAGTGGGTGTTCAAGTGTGATGATGATGTGAGTTCAAAGTTTGGACGGAGCTGATTTAGACTTTGCCTATTCTGCAAAATTTGGTGCCCTTCTTGCTCACCCTCAACCCTTCCGTTCCTACCTATGTAAGTCTTATGGTTTGAGGAGGAGAATCTGGCTGACTCGCAGCTTGGCCAAGGATGGCTTGACGAATCTTTCTACCTCATGCTGGGGTACATGTACGGGATGAACTGGGGCGTAGTGAGTGTCTCTGCTTGCTTGTCGACATGTACACCCTCACCGTCATACCTCTCCTCATACTCCACATTTCTAATTCTCCGGACTCCGCTGATCCCAGATCAAAACCCTCGCCACAGCCCAAGTCACCCCAGAAGACATCCAGCTCCCCCTCCCCGAAGACGTCCGCACCTCCCAACTCCTCCTCTCCCTCCCCCCCATCCCACACCCACAGCACCACGACCCACCCCGTCAACACCCCCACAACACCCAGGGGAAACACCACCGTCCCTCCCGCAACCCCTACGTCTACATTCCGCCCCCATCCCCACGCACCGGTCTCGTCCGGGTCGACATCCGAGGCTATCTGGCCAACTATCAGGGGATAGATGCGTATAGAGGGGATAGGGCGTTCGGGTGGCATAATCTCAAGTCGGATAAGAGGTACGAGGAGGCGTGGACGGTTGCGCGGAAGGCACTGGTGGAGAAGGGGAGGGAGGTATGGACGCCGCCGAAAAGTTTGGCGTTTTTGGCGCGGGAATGACCTTAGTCCTGGAGGGATGTGCATATCGAGATGCCATTTCTGTCAATGAGTCGATGTCGGACTCCTTGCTGCGCTATGTGCCGCTCACTCGTCCTACAGCCTCTACCCGGCTCAGTCTCAGTGTCGGGGCTGTTTCCCCGTGGTAGTTGCCCCAGCGCAACTTGGGCCAAGCTTTTCTCGCACGGACCCGTGGAAATCCGGTTCCGGACCCGGACTTGTTATTTTTAGCCGAGTCCGGCCGAATGACTGACGTCATGCCGCTCCCCCTTGCCGAGCTCTCCCTCCGCGCTGTTCTCGATTCAGGCCTCTATCTACCCATCTCTCATCAACCTCTTACCTCTGTCTATACCTCACGTATCATGCCCTCAGACGCCCCACCTTCCTACTACAATGCGGTCACCCACTCGCAGCCCCAGGTCAACGTGACCAATCCCAGCGGCGGAACCTCCGCGCCGTCGGCCACCGCTGGACCGGTCCACGACCTCGCTCTTGAGCGTCAGCGGTCCAATGCCTCCACGGCATCTTCCGCATCGGACAACGACCACCTCGCTCCTGGGATGACGGAATCCGGTCGTCGGTCCATGGACGACGAAGCGCGGGAACTGCCTTCTGGCTGGGTCAGGTGCTTTGATCCTGCACAAGAACACCACTTTTACGTCGATACAGCCACCAAGCGGTCCATCTGGGTCCATCCGTACGATGATCCGGAATACCTCCAGTCCCTCCCCGACACCCACCCGGCTAATCCTAACTCGGATGAGGCGCGCGCGGTGCGTCACGCGGAGGAACAGGAGGCGATCGCCAAGAAGGAAGGGCGGAACTGGTTTCAGCGCAAAAAGGATTCAGTGATCGGGACCAAGGAAGAGAGAGAGAAGGAGAAGGCAGACAAAAAAAAGAGGAGGGAGGAGGAGTATAAGCGACAGTTGCAGGCGCAGCAGGAGTACCTCAAGAGAAGGCAGGAACTTATCCGGAAACAAGCGGCCAACCCGAGTATCAATCGATACTATGCGTCGAACCCGTATGGATATTCCAGCCCGCTCAGCCCGTATTCTCGGGCGGGGATGTATGGGGGTGGAATGGGAGGGTATGGGTATGGGTATCCCGGAGGGTATGGGCGAAGAGGGTACGGAGGGTACGGAGGGGGAATGGGGATGGGAATGCCGCTGTTGGGCGGGCTGGGCGGAGGGTTGTTGTTGGGGTCCGCGATGAGTGAGTCCGATCATACCGAAACGAAGGAAGAGTTGCTGATGATCAGGTGGAGGCTTTGGTGGTGGTTATGGCGGGTATGGAGGAGGCTTTGGCGGAGACTGTGGAGGCGGATTCGGTGGTGGGGACATGGGCGGTGGTGGCGGGGATGGCGGTGGCGGAGGGATGTAAGGGATGGGTGTTCCGCAGGCTAAGCGAAAGAAGTATGAGGTCAGTCTGTCAGGCCATTTGCAGGAGACATTTCAGGGCTGATCATGCAGTATGTGGACGAAATAGCAGAGACTCGTGCCAAGCGTATTGTATTTTAGGCTTGGTTCCAGACACGGCTCACTTGCGAGCTGCATTAAGCGACAAAACGTCAGCACAGAGCTTCAGCTGATCACAGGAGTACTGGATGGGACGCTAACACCACTGACGCCCGAACAAACGTAGACCAACTACACATGCTGATCATCTGGACGGGGACCGATACCTCCACGCGCCCTGAATACTGGGATTCGTAACCTGCCAATACCATATAAGGTTGCTCAGGTCCTCAACCCTTCGACACCAAGATGAATCTCTCGAGAATGCTTGGACAAAAGCCGAATAAGAGGCAGGCCAAAGTTTTGCCAGGGATTTCGCTGAGTGAACTAGCCAGGCCATGGATCATCGATACATACCAACCAGTTTGCGATCCGCTCTGGCTCATGCCTCACAATCCGGAAGTCGGGAGGGGGAACGCCACAGGCCACAGGACACAGGTGTGGCAAAGGAGCACGGCGATCGACGAGTTCACGCCGCCGTTTGCGCGGACTCATTGCTGACGCCATGCTGACTTTGCCAGACCCTTGTGAGTTTCCTGAGCTTGTCGAGCTGAGCGGAAAGAAACGCCTTGTCCTGGGCACTCAGATCGTCACAAAGGATGAGCCGATCCAGGGTCTCCGTGGGATGACGTCCAGCTTCGGCCGTGCCCGCGATTCTCTCACCTCGAGCGTCCGATATCCATTCGCTATACGTGAAGACCTTGCTGCCATCCACACGGACCACATCTACGGACAGCTGTGACTGAGGCTTCTTGATACGTGCCCGAAAACGGTCTCCCATCGTGGGGTCTTCCAAGGGACCCCACAACTTGATAGAAGTCTGCCCGAAGTAAAAGTCGGGGTCGGTGACTTGGTCGTCTTTGGATCCCTCAAAGAGGCCGGTAAGCTGTGGAGCCCGGATGGTGTCCCCAGACTCACGTCTAGACATGTGGGAGATAGGAAAGGAGCAGGCAGTGAGTAGGCAGAGAGTAGAATTGAAGTGAAGTGTGCACTGTCGAGGGTGTGAGAGAAAAGAGCAATGCGGAGTCGAGGGGCCATACGCTTGCCAGGGGGTACGGCTTGTATATTGCGCGATATTGGGCCCCCCAAACACGATTCTGCCAGTATCCCTTCAATCCTACCCCTGGGCTTTGACAAAAGATCGTCTAAGCTGCTGATTCAGCACAACTATCTGTCGGGTGTACTCGGCTTCGTCTGATGCTGCTCATTCTAGAACGCACCACCTAGGAGAGCTTGAGCCGAAATCTGATCGGGTACGGTAGGAGGTTCCACGGAGACAAAGCACGAAACATAATACTGATCGATGCACCATCCGGACTCGGTGGCGAGACAGGTGTCACTGCGACAGCAATACAAAGAGGAGACACTTTTGAGGACCTCCTTGCCCCGGATGTGAAGCACAGACAATCTACGCATAGTGCGACGTAGGCCCTGAGGAGCATCTAGATTTCAAAACCATCCCCTTCGGCCTTGGCACTTGCTGCTCAGCTTTGACACCCTGTAGCTTCTTTTACATCTTGACACTCATCTATCCTGCCCCTCGCTAATGATGTGTGCAGCTGGCTTCTCGGAAGTCTGATGGTCGAGCCTCAGGCGATCGTATATCTTGCTGGCAATGAACATTCGCCCGTCAGCACTGCTGTCCTCACCCCTGAGCTTGATACTCCTCAAAAAGGCTCCGACAGTCCCAACCTCGTACCCGCACCACGTCAGCTTCCCTTGCGTAAGATCTTGAGGCGATATCGACATAGCAAACTCTGGATCAAGCTCCTCTGCTATAGTCTACTGAGCATCGTCGCCGGGATAGGATACCGTGATGCAGAGCTGAGGCTTGTTCCCCGTCCGCCAGACGCCCTCATCCCCATGATGAATTGTTCGCCTAGATCTCACGAGACCGATCTGTGGAGGGGGAGTCGTGTATTGCGGACTCCGGAGTGATGTGTATCATGACACTCAGGAGGTACGGCTCATCGTGGAACATCTGTTCGAGTGTCTTTAGATACTCTTCCTCTTGGCGGTTCGACATTGTAAGCGCGTGCAAGCTAACTGCAAGTGAGCAAGACGCGTGGTTGAGCGATGCTTGAGTGATGGCTATGGAGCGCGCAAATGCGGTGAAGGAGGGAAGAGTGGTATTGAAGAGGTAATACGACGAGCGAGAGAGATAGCGAGTTCAAAGCCCCTGAAACAGCACAATTTGATGCCTCCCTTGCTGCCTACCCCTCGCAGTCGAAAAGAGAAAGGACAGCCATGTACTAATGTGAGCGATCGCACAGTCGGCTTTCCTCGGCTTTACGACTTTGTAAGTCGATGCTGCATACTATGGCTCGGCGCTGTGACCTGGGCTTGTGCTATAAGCTTGTCGATCGCCACCCACCGCCCCACCAGTAAGCGCCACGCTGCCACACTGCTTGTGCCACACGTGGGCATCGGTCAAACCCGATGACGTAACTCAGCTCACCTCCTCATTCCTCGTTTGGCTCGCTAACCCTCCTAATTACACTCACCTTCTTCTTCCTTCCCTTTATCTGCATCGCAAGACATTCCGTGATGTTGCGCGCCATCGCAGCTCTATCCTTGGCGCTACCATGTCTCGCCTTCACGGCGCAGGACATGCTCTCTGCACCTCGACCTCAAGCGCCGATCCTGAGTCCGGGAAAGGACCTCGCTCTGAACATTGTCGATGAGTGGGACGCGAAGACCGATCAGTGAGCTACGAGGTCCTCGCATATGCGCAGGGAATCAGCTCATCGTATAGCATGTCTCGCACTCTGTACCTTCTGAACTTGACATCCGTCTCCGAACCGACCAAGGTCCTTACTTCAACCCCAGCTCACCTTGCTTCCCCCTTCTGGCTCTCCTCCGACCGCTTCGCCTATCTCAACTCTACTACTCTCCTCGATACGGCACTGAACGGTACCTCCATCGAGATCCTGACCTTTCCTTTTTCTCCGAGCGACCTACAATTGCACGAGAAGAGTGAGACGCTCTACTTTACCGCGCAGATTTGGGAAGGGTCTGGGTTGGAGGATGTTGAGAGGGGGGACAAGGCGTATATGGAAAGGGGATATGAGGCAGAGGTATTCGATGAGTTGTTTATCAGGTACGTCAGCTAAAATGATCACGAGACAGATACCAGGCAGCGAACGAGGCTGATCGCGCAGGCATTGGGATACATGGCGGATTCCGGGCAAGGTATGGACTGTGGGAAGCGTCCACCTGCCTACCAAAAGATATCGGGACATGTTTGGCTCATCTGCCTTCCATAAATTCGTGAGCTCCCGGCCTCGAACATCCCCCAGGTTCCTAAGCTCACGAGCCAGTATCAAAAGATGGATGCTCCCGCATACACCCTCTCCGAAACTCACATGGCCATCACGGTCAAGCCCGCCCACCTCAACGACGCCCTCCACACCCGGACCGATATCTACGTCATCCCGCTCATCAACTCGGACGCGAGATTGATCACTCCTCATGCGCACGGAGCGATCAGCAGTGTCACTTTCGACAAGACAGGCCACAAGATCGCATGGTTGGAGATGGCGGAGGATGGGTACGAGGCAGACCAGAACAAGGTCCGGTGCCGCTCGAGCAAGAGTGGGAAGTGGGATGACATAGTCGACGAGAGGGTAAAGTCGTGGTACAGGAGCCCAACCGTGATTGAGGTGAGCCGCATCACCTCTCATCCGAGTGTTGCACGGTAAATGACGGCCTAGTTTTCCGATTCCGTCGGCCTCCTCCTCTTGGCAGAATGGTACGGCCGTAATCGCGCTTATGCCCTTATCGACCGATTCTGGGAGGTTCCGTTCGCCATCAACGGCTCCATATCGTCCATCAAGCAAGTCTCGGAGGATGCTGTACTCGTCACCGCCAGCTCGTTCGCGTCGCCCGCCAACTCTTGGATGCTCAACACGACCTCCGGGGACGCGCGGCAGTTGACAGAGTGGACCAAGCCGATGAGTAAGGTCCAGGCGGGAGAGCTGTGGTTCAAGGGTGCGGATGGGCGGGACGTTATGGCTTGGGTGATGAGGCCGACGAGGGACGTGCAGAGGAAAGACGGCAAGGTGCCGATGGGTGAGCTCTAAATCTTACTGCATTTCGCCTGGTCTAAGCTGATGCTGCAGCTTTCTTGATCCAGTAGGTTCAGACAATAACTCAGCCTTGAAAAGCGTCTGGCTGACATATGCAGTGGCGGTCCCCAAGGCGCATGGGAGGATACCTGGAGCACAAGGTCAGCTTGCTCGCACCGAGTCTGACGTGCAAAGCTGACATGTCCAGATGGAACCCTGCTCTTTTTGCTGAGAAGGGATACTTTGTCGTTGCTGTCAATCCCACCGGGTCGACCGGATACGGACAGGACTTCACTGATAGGATCCAGTCTGAGTGGGGAGGACGTACGTTTGCCTCTTCCACTATATTTCTAGAGGCACCAAGCTGACTCAGTAGGACCTTTCAAGGACCTTTTGGCAGGCTATCATGCCGCTCTCAAGACCTTCCCAGAGGTGAGTCCCCGTCATCCTTCCTCTCGATCTTGCCTGAGTCTACATCCCAGATTCTGGACCTGAGCTGACGTTCAGATCGACCCAGAACGTACCGCTGCCCTCGGTGCCTCATACGGCGGGTATATGGCCAACTGGATACAAGGGCATAATGACCAGTTCGGATTTAAGGCTATCGTATGCCACGATGGGATCTTTGACACTTCTACTTCCTACTATACGACCGAGGTGAGCTCACCCACATGTTTCTTTCCACGCTTTTGGTTGGGGATCGGAGAGGCAGCTGACAATCGCAGGAAGTATGGTTTCCTAACCATGAGTTCGGCGGAGATATGGTCTCCAGTTCGGCGATGTACCAGAAGTACGTCCTCCCCCTCTTCCCGCACTCCTCCAAACTCCACGTTATCAAAGCTGCTCTTCGCGTTGTCTACAGGCCAGTAGCTGACATACCAGATGGAACCCTATGAACCACGTCTCGGAGTGGTCGACCCCCGAACTCGTCATTCACGGTGGCAAAGACTATCGCCTCGTCGCTTCGCAGGGCATCGCCGCCTTCACAGCGCTTCAGACGCGAGGGGTGCCCAGTCGGTTCTTGTACTTCCCGAATGAGAATCATTGGGTGTTGAGCCCGAGGAACTCGATGAAATGGCATGTGAGTTCGACCTGTTCCTGTAGTGCCTGCTGCAAGATGTCAGGGGAGATGAGCTGATGTTCCAGCATGAGGTGTTCAGGTGGTTGGCAGAGTGGGTCGGTGTGGAAGGCCCGGAGGGGGTGGAGGAGCGAGTACAGATTTCTGGGGCGGGACGGCTGAAAGACCAGAGCGGACAGCTGGTCTTGTAGCACTGAGGTGAGAACGAAAAGAAATGCATACCAGTAGCTCCCGGGATGCTACTGCTTACTCTGCGCAAATCACTGTGTTCGTGTCTGCTCGCTCTTCCCAAGATGACGGAGGCAAGACTGAGTTACCTGGGGAGGCAAAACTGAGTTACCTGGATCACATGTACGAGTGAAGATGCATGCATATACAAGGGAGGGTAAAAGTATCGATGAGCTTGGGAGTTGTATCTGGAAGCCTGGGCAAATAACAGAGCATGTGTGATGTGTGGTGTGTCAGGCATGAAAGAACTCATAATCACGCGTTCTCCTCCACCACAGGGTCATCAGGGAGATCTGCCGCTCGCGCCTCATAGCCGTCGAGCAAGTCCTCCCCAGAGTCATCGTCGTCCATTTCGGGCGATGAAATGGCCATCTGATCAAAGTCGTCCGTCTCGGACGGCTCGATCGTCCTGACGAGACCCCCATGCCAAGGTGCAAGCGAGATCCGCTGTCGTAGCAAGATGGCAGGGTTGGACAGCTCAGGAAGGTACGTGCGTTGGGATTCATCGCTGAGAGGCCGTGCCGGGTCGTTGATCGCTTGATACAAGTCCCGAAGCTGGGGCTTGGGGACCGCCTCCGTCCGTTGTGACAACCAGTCGATGATGTTTTGGTCACGTGGCTTGAGGAGTTTGAGAGTGGTCACTCGCGTCTCGTTGGTGGCGGAGTCGACGTCGGTCACGACCAGAAAGTCGGGATCGCCGTGGAGGCCAAGGCTGATCGTGACGGTACTGTCAAGGCTGGCGTCGCGGGCGACGCGATCGGAGCCGGGTTGGGCAGCCATGCTGGGTGGATGCTTGGTACGAGGGAGGCGAGGGAGCCTAGGGGGGGCTGAAGACGATAAGACTGAAAGACGATTGGTGGACGAAGAAGTCTTTCTCCGTTTGGGTGGCGGGAGTGGATGGGTCAGATTGAGGAGCACCGGGGGGCATCCTCCCCCTTATATCACAGTCCAGGTGCGCTTTTTTTGGCCGTCTCAAAGGCGTTAAGACCCACTACCCTTTCACGCCAGCCTCCATGCAATCTGATCTGCCGGGGAGCGAAAGGAACGTACTGTGGCGCAATCCTTTCGACCTCCCACGCGAAAATGCTGGTCGGTCGCGGGGAAAGCACCAGAACATATGGACCGCAAACAATGAGGGGGCGGGGAGGAGGTCCGAATTGGCTTTTAGACCTGACAGAGATTAACTCAGCGCATCGTGGTTGTTTAGGTCATTCACCAAAGCATTGATCATGCTCATCATCATAAACGTCAGGAAAGCTAGTCAGCGAATGTAAGCATCACGTCAACGGGATGAATCTGATACTGAGCTATCAGTCGTCAGGCCAGCACAACAGCTTATACTTGCATCTCCTTCTCCCCCTGCTTGTGAGATCTCTGACTACACCAACTTGCGCTTCGAAGGCGAGCGAGACCTATCCCTCCGACTGCTCCTTTCTCGCTCACTACGATATCAGCTTCTATCCCCGTCCTCAACCACAACAGTCGGACACAAAACTCACTCATACCTCCTATCCCTTTTCGACTCGTCCTCATACCTACCACTCCCACCTCCACTCCGCCTAGACTCATACTTCTCATCCCTATCTCTATCGCGATATCGATCTTCCCTCCTTCCCGATCCCCCACCGCCGCCGGTGCCAGAATCATAACTCCCATGCCTATCCCTGCTCCCCCGATCGCGGTGCTCCCGCTCCCTACTCTCCTTGACATCCTCCACGAGCTCCCCCGCCTCCCGCTTAATCTTATCCCCGTGCCCTACAACAGGCAGCTCGTCTGCGGGGGGTACGAGCCCGTGGTTCGGCGTGCGGGGCGCCGAGGGGGCCGACGGGGCCGAATAGGGCGTCAACCCAGGACCCCCAGGTCCGGATGGAGGGGCGAGACCGAATGGGCCAGAAGGGCCCGAGGGGGCGTTGGAGGGCGCGTTGGGCGCGTACCCGCCCCCGCCTGGAGGGCCGTATGGTCCTGGAGGACCGGCGGGGGCGTTTCGGCGTTGCATGCGCGCTTCGGCGATGTCGGCGAGGAGCTTTCGGAGTTCTTGGTATCCCAAGTGGAGCTGAGGGGTTAGCTGAAGCCTATTGTCGCGCGGCCTACTCAAGGGCGGGGAGCTTACTTTTCCACCGAAATGATCCGCGAGACGTTTATCCGAGTCTAGAACAGACAACATCGCTCCCTATGATATCAGCTGCTTCCCAGTAGCCAGGGGCCGAAGGAGGTAACAGGCAGCTGTGAAGGGGGAAGAAAGACTCACACAGATCTCGCACACCCTCAACTTCTGATGCCCACTCGCCCCTGCCGTCTCATTCAGATTCTGCAGCTCCCTCTCCTTATCCCCCTTGAGCCCCTTGAGCGCCTCCACGGCCTTAAGCTTCTCCATAGACTCCTCGACCTTGCCCGCTTCGCCCAACTGCTCGATTTCTTCGGTCCCGCCCTGAATAGACAATTCAATCTCTCCAATTTCTCTCATCTGTCCAGTCAGCTCGACTATCCAGCGTTGCCAAAGCGCAAGTGGGTGGACAAGAACTGACCAGATCAACAGTCTTCCTATTCTCCTCGGGCGTCTTCTCCAACTTTCTCTGACTCATCCTTATCCGCCGATCACAATCCTCAATATACCCATACAAGACATTCTCGTGTTCCTGCCTATACACCCCGATCCGCGGGTCCGGGTGAGGCTGCTTGGCCGCTTCGTTGAATTGGGCGAGGATCCTATCCGAGTGGATCTTGGGGCATGGTCCCAGGTCCATTTTCTATCTGATCAGCTCTTTCTCATTGCCGTCCTCCCGGGGAAGTCGAAGCAGCAGGCGAGCTCACGGTATTCCCAAAGATGACATGCGGACACGTTCCAAACAAAAAGTTCCGGCATACTTTGTCAGACCACCAGTCGTGGTTCTGGACGGTGATACCGAGGGCTTCGGGACCCATCATTTGCTGAGAACGCGTCAGCTCTTTCCAACTAAGCGTGGTATCGGTGAGCTTACTTCCAGCAGCCTTCGCTGCACTTCTGCCATCTTCCCCATGATGCTATGAGTATGTCAGGTGTAGTATAAAAGGTGTAGAGGCTAGGAAGAAAGGTAAATAGAAGGAGAGAGGTGTTGGCTGGGCAGAAAGGCACAGCAGCGAAAAGGGTGGTATGGCGGCGATCGCCGCTTGCCCGACTAGTGGTACCTTCTCTTACCCTTGCCCTATAAGGATGCTGCTGGGGTCCAATTGTACACGGGGGGAGGCAGGGCTGAATGGGTCATAGCTATAATGCGCTTTCATCAGCAGTACCCGAACCAAGCGGCTTCCGCCCGAATTTTCCTTCGAAGGACTGATATCCCGTAAGGTAGCGCCCCTTGTCCCTCCCCTGCCCTGCTTCAACAGATGCATCAACTCTCCCCCGATACAGCATAGATCGCCGCCGGTCCCTTCGCATTATAGTCCACCTTGGTCACGTAGTGCTTGCCCGCATACTCTGTGAACGCCACCTAGTCCGTCAGCTTTGGCCTACCTCTCGCAGACAAAACTCAGCTCACCTTGGCCACCATACACGCTCCGAGGAACGGCGCCTCGTCATTCGTCACCCCCTTGAAGTTCGTAAAGTATTCCGGGATCGACAAAAGTCGGGCTTTGGCAGGTTGCAGATCTGACGGGATATCAGGCGAAGAGAGGAGGAGGGGGGCGAGATACGTCAGGAGGGCAGGTGCGAACGCTATCATATCAGCTTCGCGGTCAAGCACCCACTTCTTACAACTCACACTTGAACCTCGCAATCTCTCCCGTAACACCCACCGCCTCCCAGACCGCGACTCTCTCCCCCGTACTCAATCCTTCACTCTCCACCGCCCTCCCCATCCCTTCCCAGACGGTATCCCCACCTCCCACACCCTTGAAGAGCGGCTCCGCGAGCCGATGCCTCACCGGGCCGAGATTGACCTCTTTGTCTGGATAAGAGGGGATAGAGAAGGTGATGATGTCCGCAGCGGCGACAGCGACGGCTTTTGTAGCTGCATCCGCGGCGGCTTTGGTCGCGGCGGCTTGCTGGGCCGCTATTTGTTTCTTGGACTTGTGGGACGCGGCAGCTTGAGCTTGGGTCTCGCCGATAAGTCTGAGAGTCAGCTCTTGTACCCCTAGTGGACATTCTGTTAGCTCACTTTTTCGCCACGTCAAACGACTCATCATCTTCCGCTACGACGGCAGCGATAGCCTGACCTCCTCCCATCGGCTCAATGTCCACATCATCTCCCCCACACTCCCCAAACACAACACCCACCACCTCTCTCACCAGCTCCCGCTTCCGCTTCCCATTCCGCCACACCTCCGTCTCTTCCCTCCCTTCACCCGCTAGATCCCGTAATTGACCATCGAGGCCTTCATCTTCCATCAACAGCCCCTCCAACCACCGCTCACAGTCTGCCATTCCCACGTCGACAGTAGTGGCCGTTTCCCACCGCACCACACTGTCCGTAATGACCACGACTTGGCAGGACTCTTGGCCGACGTGAAGGGTGATACCGGTGGTGCTGTTCAGCGCGAAGAGGGCGGCGAGGGGTGAAGGGAGAATGGAGAGGCCTGGAACGTTCAGGGATTCGAAGGCCAGTTGGGTGTATTGTGCTTGGAGGGAGAGGGGGAGGCCGGAGGGTGAAGGTGGAGGAACGAGGAGAAGGGGGGAGGTGTTGGAAGCGATTTTGATGCCTAGGCGAGTGAGGACGTGGTTGCTTCCCAGTCAGCTTTGAGTGTCGCGTTTAATGAGCATCTCTTAGCTTACAGGATATACTCTCGCCCCTCCCAATCATCCACAGCTTTACTGCTCCTAAAAGGCCACCGCACCTCCACCTCCTTACCCTCTTTCCTGGCCGTCTCCACTTCGTCGCCTACCATCCACCCTGACCGTGCAGTCTCACCCACATCCCCACTCGACCCATCTGTCTTAGGAATAGCATAGCATGCCTTCAAAGTCTGCGCGCATCAGCTTACATCCTCCACGACAATATGCGGTGCATAACTGACCAAAGAAGGTCGAGTGAGGTACTCTGCCAGTCCGAACGTCGCGCGGATCACGTCCGTATCGAGGACGATGACCGTGATGTGGTTATCTCTGACGTTCATTTTGCCGTGTTGAGGTCAGTATAGGATGAGTAAGGGAATATAGACCGTGTAGAGGTTGATTGAGGAAAGAGAGCTAGAGCTGGGCGCGTTCCTCGCTGCACCTTGTTGACAGCGGGAGCAAATTTGGCTGGTGCTTTGGGTGGCTCTTGTGCCTATGCCCCCTCTTAACTATCTCGCTGAGACGATGAGAAGGGGAAGGGGACCGGAGAGCGATGTAGACGACAACAACATAGCATTTACAACCTCTATCCCTGGCCAAACCCTACTTGAACCCAAACGCATGACCCAGCTTCTCCAACGTAGAGCTCCCCCTCCTCTTCTCGCCAGCCCCTAATCCTGCCTCTACGCCCGCTCCCGCTCCCGTTCCCGTTCCTGTCCCATGACTCCCCCCTTCCCCCTCATCTGCAGTCCCCGTCCCCCCCAGCTCCTCCCCGTCCGTCCCCACATCCACCGAATCATCACTCCCCCTCCTTCCCCCGTCTCCGGCCTTATTCGCCTTCGCCTCCTTGAGCGCCTCACTCGCCTTCTCCTTTTCCCCGACATTCGAAAAGAATGTAGCGAGCGCGACCCAGATCGACAGCCCGCCTATGTGCGTAGGCTTGGACGAGTCCAGCCGGTCCGCCATCAGGGCGAGTTTACGGGCTTCAGTCTTACGACGTCAGCTCTACACTCACCCGGGGGCCAAGAGTTTGGCGTGGAACTCACAGTATCTCGCCGACTGACGATCGCAGATGGGGGCGGTGTTTCCCCATCTAGCGCCCACGACCAATCCCAGCTCCAATCTTGCTCTTCGTTCCCCTCTCCCTCTCCCTCCGCCCTGTCTTCCCACTCACTCTCCCCTCCAGCCCCTTCCCCTCCCTCCACGTCTGCCCCACCCTTCTTCTCCCCCCTCTCCCCCTTCTCAGCCTCAGCCTCCGCCGCCTTCCTAGCCTTATGACTCTCATACCGTCCCTTCACGCCCCTCACAATCCTCTCCCTATCTTTCCCCCTCGCGTCCCTCAAATTCCTCTCTCGGTGCTTCTCCACCTCCTTCCTCGCCCGCTTATACCGCTTATCCCATAAATACTGGCCGGTGAGGTATCGCATCGCCGGTCCCTCCTTGATCGTCCCGATCTCACCAGAGGGCATCGTCATGGCTCCTAGTTCCGATTCAGGCTCGAGGGCCCGGAGGTGGCCGTTCGGGTCGACGCGTTCGCGGATCATATTGTCCTTGAATGCCTGGCGGGTGTCAGCTTTGAACCTATTCCACGAGATATGAAGGCAGGTGCATCGAGAAGCTCACCTGCGGTCCGCGATAGACGGAAGGATGTCCCGCCTCCCCTTCGTTGGCGTTGTTATGATCATCCTCAAATCCGCCCCATCTCGGTCCCGCGTCGTCCCCACTTGCACCGGCACCGACGCCGGGCGCAGCGGGTGCTAGCGGACTAGCCAATCCCGGCTGTCCCTCCTCGGTCGGCGTGTTTGTCAAGGACGAGACGGCACTGAGGCTTCGACCGACAGTAGGCCGCGAGAGAGGCGACATCGGGACAGGACTTTCCGAAGGTGGGATATCCCGCTGGATGTGAAGAGAATCCGATCTTCCAGCAAGGGTACTGGTACTTCCAGTCCCGCTGCTTCCGCTTGCTGTCGCTGTCCCGCTCGAAGCGGTGGTCGTGGTGATCGGAAAAGGCGCCAGACTCGTTCTGGGGGATTCCGAAATCGACAACTCCGTAATCGCCGTTAGAGGAAGCGGAGGCGCAAGCTCCGTGTAGTCCACTTTCGACGCCCTCCTGGAGTCACCTGACCCCGCAGCGGACGGCACAAGATCGGCAGGCCCGACCCGCGGACTCGAACCGGTACTCCGCGGAGTCGCAGTGGCCTTGGTAGAGTTCCGCCTGGTAAGGGAATACGGCGTCATGCTGAACCCTCCGAACCCTTTTCCTGCGCTGCCAGATCCTGCTCCGGTCGTGGAAGCAGACGCATGGGCAGAAGCCGAAGATGTAGACGTAGATGTGGGCATGACGGATGCGGAAGGAGTGACAAAGCGCGCAAAGGTCGATATGGCGCGAAAGACCCCGCGGGCGGATTTGCACATACTGAAGAGGGGGAGATCGTGGCCGGTGCCTGTGAGAGTCAGCTCTCGTCTTGTCCTTCGCTTCGGTGACTTTGGGTCGGAAGCGAGCATAGGAACAGCGGAGAAGCGGAACATACCGTCATACACCTGAAGATGGACCTTGGTAGGTCCATACCTCTCCTCTATCCCTTCATAGTGCGGCATCATCGCCTTGACGTCGTCCCTAATTGGATATTTGCCCGGGTTGGCAGCTTTGTGCGCACTACATGATCAGCTCTACCCATTCCTCAATTTCTCGCTGTCATGGATTCAGGGCCAGCTGCTGACAGCTACCGGAGCCAGACTCACAGATATATAATCTCATCCCTGAGCACCTCATTATCCCCACAACACACATAAAGCGGACACAGCCCGCCCATATACCCCAACACGGGCGAGACGAGCGGATAACACAACTGCGCATTGGTAGCGTATAGTTGGATCTGGGTATCAATGACGACCGGTTCGCCTTGGACCGTCAACTCCACGGGGTAGTCGCATTTCGCCAATGTCGAGCCGCGCGCTGGTGCTTTGGGCGTTGCGGTCCCGTCCTCGGTCGTCGCGCCTCCTCTCTCTCCAGTACCCCGTTTTCCAGTATCACCACCCACGGAGCCAGAACCAGCTACTCCTCCACCATCCTCTCTGCCGCCCTTATCCCTTAATTCTCTGGGCTCCAACCTCCTATACGCATCCGCCGGATTCGCCCGACTAGGGTTCCTCCCCGATTCACCTTCCGGCAACGGCTGATGCCCCGCATCGCCCTTATGTGTCGTCGGATGCAGGTCCGCGCCCCCTCTTCCAAAGTTCAGGCTGAACTTCTTCTTCGTTCCGAGCTGGGACGAACGGAGCTTCTCGGGCAGGTCCGCAGGTCGACCCATTAGTGGGATATTTTGGATGGGGTTCTGGGCATCGTCGCTGTCCCCGTCATCGGCGTCGCTGGCATGGTCCGCATTGGGTCGATGTGGAGCTGCGGACTGAGAGGAAGAGGGGGTGGTGGAAGAGGAGGTCTCGGCGTGGTGTGAGTGAAGGTGGGAGGTGAGTTGCTGGATCTTGGATTTGAGACGGGATTGGACTATGTTGGTGAGGTCCGGAGGGGGAGGTGGCCAGAGGGAAGAAGGTTTCTGCCGGTCAGCTAAACCTAATCGTGCAACGCAGAGGATTTAGATATACGTGGATAAAGCTGTAAGGCGGAACAATGTCGGTCGAGGTGTTATGCAGGATACTAGGAAACGAGTGCGTCAAGTCTGACCACTACCATATCAGCTTGTTCCTCCTAGCTTTATCCCCGGAGGAGTCAAGGAAGGTGGCAGCTAACCGGACTGATCAACACCGCCCCAGCAGGCAACTCCAGCCCCTCCGTATCCCTCAATATCTGTAACAAGGCCAGAACCAGCCCCCCACCTGCCGAGTCACCGGCGATGATGATGTGTTCGGGCCGGACGGGGCGGTGTGGTGCACCCGGGGGAGGACGGGTCAGGTAGAGGTATGCGGCGAGACAATCTTGGATTGCGCAGGGGAAGGGGTATTGGGGAGCTTCTAGCAGAAGGTCAGCTCTGGGTATCTGTACTCGAGAAACATGGCTGCGAGGCGAACTGAGCTGTGGGGCTGTGAGGTCCGACGAGCTGCGACTCACTTCTGTAATTGACGGCAAAGCACCGACCGCGCATCTTACGAGCGTACCGCCAGATAGTATAGCGGTGGGTATTGATCGAGCCCCAGTAGTATGCTCCACCATGGACTGAGCGTCAGCATAATCCCTTTGTCGGAATAGAAGAGAACGCACTGTACAGCATGCACCTCGTCTCGTCCATCTCGCTTCTCCCTGATCATCAGCTCCATTCCCAGCTGCCCCAAGAAGCACTCACACCCAGCATCATCCGCACTTTCCCCCGTCTCCTCCTTCTCCACCCCCACCTTGGCCTTCTCCTTCCCTTTCGGCGTTCCCACCCCACTAGCCGGTCCACTTCCCGACCCCCTCTTCCCCTCAGCCCCAGCCCCACTCTTCTTCCGCCCCTTCTCCCCTCTCTCCCACTCCCTATAATCCTTCTTCATCACGATCCACTCCGCCTCCAGCCCCGCCCCCGCACGGACCTGCCACCACTTACTCCCACCCGCAATCTTGTACGCCATCTCTTCGCCCCCGAACGCCTTGATCAGGTATTCCGCCGACAGGGCGAGAGAGCGGTGTGGGATGGAGATGTGGTGGATCGCTACAGCGGGCGGGGCGGGAGTGCGGACTTGACCGAATTTCTGGAGCGAGGCGACGGGGTATCTGATACCAATCAGCGGTGGTCAAGGTGCGGAGAGGTAGACGTACTTTGTAGCAGACTCCAGAAAGGTCTTCATCAGTACGAAAGCCTCATCATAGAGTAGGTCGTCGCCCCGGGCTTTACTTCGCGCCTTGAGGGACTTGTGCGAGAGGAAGTGTTTGAGCAGGGTGTCGATGACGAGGGGACCGGCTGAGGCGATTGTTTGAGGAGTGAGGAGGTCTGGCATCGTGTATTGCCTGTCTTCTCGAGCAGCTATGTACAGCCTGTAGATGGAGGTGGTGTATGTACAGTTGAGTAAGGTGCGATATCTCGAGAGAGAGAGAGAGGGAGAGAGGGGAGGCTGGTTGACATGGCTGGCGGACGACGAGGCCGTCGGCGACCGAGGTGCCCTTTCCGACGGAAGCGATCAATGTCAGCGAGAGTGGCGGTGAGACCCTCTAGTCTTCGCCACCTCCACGTCGAAGCTATAGCTAGACTGTCGCTCCTCGGCGTCGGCACGCACGCCTGGCTCCAGACTCGCCATATTGATGAGTCAGATGGCCTGCACGATACCGGACAATCTGAAAGCCTGCTCAATGGGTACCAGCGTGCTGGCCGGTTAGATCACAACACATGTTGTATCATACTATCTGCCGATGCGCATGATCTGCCTATGCAGCCCATATATCAATCATCGTAGTAGACGGCACTTGCATAAGGTATACACAAGATCGAACCGATTTATTCACAATGACACAAAGCACATGTAAGATACCGATCCGCCACCCAGATATGCGCTCACACAAGACTTCTCAACCCACCCTTCTACAGAGATAGCATCACAGTCTGATCAGCCGCATTTGATGACACTGTTTCCGCCGCCTCTCCATGATGGTTCAGATAGTCAAGTCTGCTGGCAACGCTGGACAGATGGTCGAAGGTCTTCACGCGAAGCGTGATGACTTCCGGGAGCATCCAGGCCAGGGCGATCAATGCGTTCCTGCTTGCACGTTGGGTCTCAGCAGCGGAGACACCCGACAATATCGCCGTACCGTGAGAAGCGGAAGGAGCGCTGACTCCGGTGAGAGGCTCGTCGTATGACGCCGCGAATTGGTCAGCGAATGCCGCGCGCTTGACTTCGAGATCGTTGTAAAGCTTGAGCACGTCCTCCGACTTGACCTGTTTGCCTTTGTCATAGCGGTCGGAGAAGTCATTCTCCGAGAATAGGTATTTCACGAAACGATATTTCTCATCGTGTTGCTTCTGCCACTTCTCCAGATCCGCCTTCGAACCCTCAGTAAGCGCCAATGGGAACCAGTCGGTCAATCCGCTTCGCAACGCCTGGTTTACGCCCTCGTCAGGCTTGCTTTCGTAGAACCAAGAGAGAACATATTCTGGGCCCTCGCCAGCCAGCTCACGCATCGTCGCCAGTGTCTTGTCGAAGGTTTCGATGACTCGGAGCAGGTCGCAAGTGGCATAATGAGCATCTCCAGCCAAGGAAATCTTGTCTTTCTTGGCGATTTCGGCGTCCACCATCGAACCACGCTGCACTTTGTACACAGCCTCATCTTCATCCTCGAGACCCGCAGTGTCACATGAGTCACCATCGACCTGCATCAGATCTTGTCGTCCTTTGTCCACAGCCTCATCCTTGTGCTGGACAGTCGCGCGAGCGTCTTTGGACCTGGACTGAAGCTCTTGCAGATGGTCTCTCAGCCTCGCCTTGAGTGCAACATTCATCAGTTGAGATTTGTGCTCCCTGCGCAGCCGGTGGAGGTCCGGAAGCAGGCTGAAGGTGTGCTTGAGTGCCTCCATCTGTGGTGTGAGTGTACCGGTAAAGAGGTAACCCGTCTGTCCGATCGAATCGCTTGCAAGCTCAGTACCGGTGGTAGTGCTGGCGGCCTTGTGACTCGTTGGATACCCTGGTTGCGACAGTCTGGCAGCAAGGTCTGCCACTCCATTCAGAGCCTGAATCTTGAAGGCTTCGAGTGCTGAGGTCGTGATGAGGGTGGAAAGCGGACCATTGCTCTGCCGAGGAAGGCTCTCCGTTGTGTCGAACCATTTCTTGATCTTCTTCGAGTAGTTCTCCTGATGCGCTTCCGCGGCGTCCGCGTGTTTGTCCTTGTAGTAGGTGAGAGACTTGGGGAGCCACTTCTTCTCCCGGTCGCGCAGCAAAGCAGTGTGAGCGTCCTGTTGAGCGGTGATACCTGGATGAGGTGCTTGAATCTCCTCGAGCAGTCGGGTGGGGTCGACGTCCGCAATCTTGCGAGCGGTGTTCAGGACCTGGTCGTAAGCAGCGACGCACTCCATCAAGTCCTCCATGGCAGAGTCACCGGCATGGATGGGCTGGGCACTCGAAGAGCCGCCCGCATACGTCTCTGCGTTGACCTGCGCGGCATTGCCGTCCGCCGGTTCGTCGCTGGGATCGGCGAACCCGGTCAACTTCCGGAGTGACTTGTGATACGCTCCCAGCGCCGTCACGATGTCTGTCTGCCATGCGGGTAAAGTGATGACCGTCTCACCATCTGCGGGCGAGGCAGTGGTCGCACCATCTGCGGCCGAGGAAGTGGTCGCCGCAGGAGTAGGGAAGGGTATGATGGTCTGGGTCTGCGGTACAGGCGTTTTGGTAGAGGCGGTCGCGCCGTCCGCCTGTGACTGTGAGTCGGACATGTGGATCTTGATCGTTGGGATTGGGCAAGATGAAGTGAGGTTGAGGAAGAAGATAGCAGATCTGGGGGCTTATATATTGCTGGATTAGCCCAAGTGAGGAGGGGGCCACAAGGGACTGGGGCTACTAGGGCTCATATGCCTTCCATCGCAATCGTGTTCTACCCCAAGAGAAGGGGCAATGCGCCGAGTCGCACAAAGAATTCACACGCATTCGGCAACTCGGCGCAGATCCAGCCAGATCCTGAAAGATCCAACCAGATCTAGTCAGTGATTGCAAGGTGCGAGATCCCTATAGGACGCTTCTTGCGAGCGTATTTCAGCTCAAGTAGATGTATAGTGTGCCGAGATGATGAAAGGACCCAAACGTACAGGCTTTCAAATCGACTATATAGAGATCTGACTGAAAGAATCATCCTTTTTGGGCCCATATGACAAGTTAGATACAGATCCAGCCCGTGAGGCTAGATCGTGTGGAGCCGGTGAGATTGCAAGGACTGCCTAAATGACGTGCTAAAGGAGTACAAGGGGGCGCGGGCCGGAAGTAGGGTTATCTTCACCGCATTACACTTCGTGGCCGTTATCGCCACTAGTTCATAGCATTCAGATTGCCTCTGGGTCAACTATCATGACCATTTGGATCTCCCTGGTCACCTTTGTCCAGACGTGCACCTGCATGAAAGGTGTCACTCTACTGAAATAAGTGAAACAAGGGGATTCGCTCATCCTTTGAAGGCCGCGCGCGCCGAGTGCCTGAGGTCGCGGATGCGCGTGGATCTACCTTCTAGTGCTGTTCTAAGATCGCTTCGTAGCCCGCTACGACAGTCCCTCGTCTCTGGGTCGGTCGACAAAGTTACTCGTGCCGCGCAAACCAATATCAAATTCCACTCGCTTCTCCGCGGAAGGATCCTCATCTTCGGGAAATTATTGCGAGGTGAGCTGAATATGAGAACGCAAGCAGGCAGCAGTAGTCAGCCACCGAAGTCTACAGAGCTCCGAGGAAGACCTCAGTGTCCGATCTAGCCTGCGATCGGACATAACGGAAAGCGACGAGGAGCCCCCGGATGAAGATGCCGATGAGTCTCCCTTCGACCCTCAAACAAGTGATCGATCTTCAATGTACGGTATCTTCTCATACATGCCTCCGCGGAGAGTTGATTCTACTGAGACCGATACATCTCGAGATTCCTCGCTCCACAACCAATCGAATGCTTTTGGGAGTGGTGATGTCACTGTACCAGCGGCCCATTTCCAAGCAGAGATCGCAGTACTCCCCTCGTACACTCCGTCCCTCGTTGCCGAGCGCGATAGCCAAGCCTATGTGCTCGACTCGGATTCCGAGCGGACATCTTCAGCGAGCAGAACACAGTCCCCCCTCACAGATCACGGGCCTTACGAGCTTGAAGACACCTCCATCGCACCTTCCGAAATCTACGAATTGGCGGACACATCGATCCGCTCGGGGCATCCAACGGGGTACACTTCGGACCCTTATTATGTGACTCAGGCGGGACCGAGCTATGAATCTCGGACAGGTCGTGACATCGCCGGAGAGACCAGTCGCCGCCGGACCCAACACCAAACCACAGTCGATGCCACTGAGCCTACAGAGGTTTACGAACTTCCAGCCTAGCAGGCAAGTCCGCGCACGTAAGTTGGTCCTTCTGTGTGATCCAGTCTATACGGCAGATTGCTGAATCACTCAAGCTCCTCGGTCTCGCGGGAGTAGCGAGTGCCAAATGACTCCTGCACGACTCACATTTACTGGAACAATTCAGCGCGTGTCCCTGGATAGCTAGATATAGACGTGACGATGCAACGCAGACCGGTTCAAGCTATATACTCGAGAAGTTCCCTCGATCTCATCATACCTTAGGGATGTAGGTATCGACCATTGTCTAATGTTTCCTTTGATGGCGTGCTTTGCTCAATGGATCGGATCGAGCTCGAACGCGTATCATCACTGCATCAGATCGCCTTTGCCTCGCTCCGCTGCCTGAGGAGCCTATTAATTAGATCGGATCAAAAGTCGATAGTCATCATAGACGACCTCAGACGTGCTAGATGCGGTGCAACGACAAGGGATGCGCGAATCACGGTGCCGTGCTCAGCCTAGCGACGCACACGTTAAATTTCTTGCCCTGTGGAAACTGAAACGCTTCGCAGACTCAGGTGCGGTCTGGCAAGCTATATCAAGAGACACACAACCCTCATGGTACGCAGACCCGTCTTACCGTGGCCGGCATACGTCATGCTGGCTTCAACAGCCAGCGATTAGGCGGGTGGCGGGTGGCGAACAGGACGTCTGCCGCACTCCGCATTCCTCGTCTCAGCTGTACGTAAATGCTCACGGAGATTGCCGATATCCCCGCCCAACTGAGCCAAGGCGACGCTTACGAGCTCCACCATCGTCACTCTTTCCTTCTCCCTTCCTACCTACCCAAGATGTCATACACGCCCTACGAGCTCGCCCTCACTCTCCAAGGCCACTCTTCAGACGTCCGGCATATCCTCGCGCCGCAGGCCGGAGTCCCGCTCCTCCTCTCTGGCTCGCGCGATGGGTCCGGTGTCCTCTGGGGTCCCAGCTCTCGTGATCCCGGAGAATGGGACATGAAGCTGCAAGTGCAGGGTCCGGAGGGGAGGTATATCTCCTGCGTAGGGATGATACGGGCCAGCGGGGAAGGTGAGCTGCCGGTTTGCCCATCGCGAGCAGAGCTGACGGGATAGCATACCTTCTTTTGGGTTCATCGAACGGGATCCTCTCGACGTTCATGCTTCCTTCAGCTACTTCGCCACCTCAGACGAGCGCGTCGCCAGAGCCTCACCATGCGCTCATAGAGCACAAGCAGAATCTGTGTTGTATGGACACGAGCAAGAATGGGCTTATAGCTACCGGAAGTTGGGACAAGTGAGCTTCCTTCCCTGTCCTTCTCTCGGTGGGCTCGAGCTGATAAGCAGGTCGGTGATCATCTGGCGGGACTTCAAGACTGCGGCAAAGATAGAAGCGCACGAGCAGGCGGTATGGGCTGTCAAGTTTGTGGGCGAAGATCGCGTTGTTACCGGTAAGCTCGCTGTACTATGACCTTTCCAGGAACAGAGCTGACTCTCAGCTTCCGCGGATGGCAAGATCAAGCTGCACACTTTCGACCTTGCTGCCGGAAAATCGACCGTGCTGCAAGAGTATACGGGGCATAATCAGCCTGTCCGAGGTCTGAGCTTGCGGACGGACGGGAAGGGGTTCTGGAGTTCCGCGAATGACAGGTGAGCTCTTCACAGCTGGTCGATTCCTGCAGTCCCAGAGGTACCCAGCTGATCTATACAAGTCTGGTCAACTTATACTCTTTCGATCGACCATCACCCGAACAGTCCCTCTCCGGACACACCTCCTTCGTCTACTCCGTCACCGCCCTTCCAGACGGATCAGGCGCGATCTCTTCCGGCGAAGACGGCACGCTCCGCGTATGGTCTAGTGAGCTTCCACCTCCACCATCTCTTCGTTGGCGCGAAAGCTGACATCTAGTGACGGAACTCCTCCAAACCATTCCCCACCCCTCCACCTCCCTCTGGTCAAGTACCGTCGTCCCCTCCGCATCCGGCTCGAGCCCCTATATCGCCTCGGCGTCGAACGACGGGATCATCCGGTTCTTCACGAGAGAGAAGGAGTTGATGGCGCCCGAGACTGTAAGGGAGAAATGGACGCAGGACATCTCGCAGCGGCAGTTGGACAAGTGAGCTTGCGTATGGCCTCCTCGGGCATGACATGAGCTGATGAGATAGGAGCCAAGTTGGGGACGTCAAGCATTCGGATTTGCCGGGAATGGAGGCGCTGGGCCGGGAGGGTGAGCCAGCTTTGTGGTCTTTCGACGCTTCTGAGGCCTTGAGCTGATATTTTAGGCAAGAAGGACGGTCAGGTGATCATGATCAAGAACAACGACAAGGTCGAGGCATACCAAGTGAGTTGGGTAATCCTCCTCGTGGTGCGGACAAGCTGACACAATAGTGGTCCGCACCAACGACGACATGGCAGCAGATCGGTCAAGTGGTCGATGCGGTCGGATCGGGCCGGAGACAGCTATACGAAGGGCAAGAATATGACTTTGTTTTCGACGTGGATGTCAGTGAGGGGATGCCTCCATTGAAGTTGCCTTACAACGCATCAGGTGAGCTAACTTTGCGTCGACATGGAATACCAGGCGGGCAAGAAGCTGATACAGCAGAAAATCCATGGTCCGCCGCTCAAAAGTTCTTGACGAAACACGATCTCCCCTCGTCGTACGCAGACCAAGTCGTCGATTTCATCCACAAGAACTCGGGTGGTGTGGAGCTGGGCACGGGAGGCGACAAGGAGACGTTTGTGGATCCGTTCACGGGCGGATCGAGGTATACCGGTGGAGGGGTTTCTACGGGTGGTCGAGGTGGAGGTGGAGGCGGCAGTGGCGGAGGAGGGTTCGGAGGAGGGTTCGGAGGAGGTGCGGACCCATATACCGGTGCGTTCCGTCACCTGCCTTGACCTGGACCTCCCTGAGTGGATGCAGCAGAACAGCAGCTGACCTACTAGGCGGCTCATCGTACTCATCCACCCCTTCCGCGCCCTCCAAACCTAAAGGTGTACTGCCCGTGACTACCTTCCAGACGTTCAAGACTATGAATATCACCGCGGCAAAGTCCAAGATTGCTTCGATCAACGCGGACCTCAAGCTTCTCTCCGCAGACAACGAGGCGGTGTTGGGCCGGGTGTACACGTTCTTGGGACTACCGGCGGGCCAGCTCCCTTCGACCGAGGCGGAGAGCGGAGGAGAGGCCGCGGAGGGGTTGATGCGGATCGTGCAGAGCTGGCCGGAAGCGCAGAGATTCCCTCGTGAGTGACATCTCCAATTTCCCATCGATTCTAGTGGCGAAGTGAAGGAAATGAGAAGATGAGCTGATGTAGTAGTCATCGATCTCGCGCGGTGCCTAGCCGCCCTCTCCCCATCTTTCGCTGCAACTCCCTCGCTCGCGACAGACTTCCTCACCTTGGCCAACTGGGGTCAAGCCCCCTCGCCCGCCGAGACGAAAGCGAGGGAGACCAACACCCTTCTTGCTTTGCGCGGTATCTCCAATTTATTCAGTACGAAGCCAGGTCGGGCCTCGGTGGTCAGCGATGCGAAGGCGGTATTTGCTGGAATGGGGCAGGGGAGGTGGGAAAGCGGGGTTGGGGGCGGGAAGTGGAAAGTGGCCGCGGCAACTGTTGCGCTCAAGTGAGTCTTGAGTGTCAGCTGGGTGGTCCTCATGGCAGGTTGCGCGAAGCTGATCATCTTAGCTATTCGATCTTGGGCGTCAAAGGGGAACTGCCGGCGGAGCATGGGCAGGCGCTGTTAGATCTGATTGTGACGGTCAGCTCGCTTCTCTTCTTTCCGCAGTCGGAGTCAGGGTAACAGCTGATTATGCAGGTTCTGCAGAATGAGCAGACCGATAATGAGACGATTTACCGCGCAGGTATCGCTCTCGGCAATGTAGTGAGTTTTTTCGATCGCTCCCGTTCTAGCGACATCAGGGGAAAGCTGATAAATATAGCTCGTGGCCCGATCTTTGCCTGGAAGTCTTCAAGTAGGCAGGGTACAAGTCGCAAAGGATCTAGTCAGGGACCGAGCGGCCAAGTTGGGCGAGAAGCGGTTAGTCGATCTAGCAAAGGAGATCAGTGGGTTGGGGGTGTGAGCTGTAGACAGTGTTGAGAAGAGCCATAAAAAGGTGGATGGATAGATGTGTGCATGGGGATCTCTACCGAAACAAGTCTGACCACGAAGCGTCCAGCGCCAGCATGCAGCATCGCCAGCAGCGCCAGCTCAAGCAGCCACAGCCGCTAGCGCATTCGCCGCGCTCCGTTCCATACCTGTCGTGTACGCCTTCTCGACCCCGTCAAGGGGATTGAACTGCTCTGTCGAGTTCTCGTACTGCTCATCAACTCATCTCCCCTCTTCCCTTTCTCGCCCCGCGGGGAGACCAAGACTCACCTCCCACATATCCACAGCAACCTGACAGCTCTCCCGCACCACCAGCGGCGCATCCATCTTCACCGCCCACTCTCTCAGAATCGCCAATACACCCCCGTCCGGCAACTTGGAATCCGCCGCGTCCATCTCGTCGTCGATCCCGTCTGACGCGATCCCGCCCAGCGCCTCGGCCGCTTCGTGCCGGACCATATCGTCCTCGGATTGATTGCAGAGCACGTGCAGGAGAGAGGGGATGGAGTGGGGGGAGGAGAGTTGGCCGAATATGTAGGCGATCTCGTGACTGGTTGTCAGCATGATCTCGCCTTTCGTCTATCTAGCTTTGAGGTGCAGGGGATATACAGGGGAGAAGGGAAGGGAAAGTGGTAGACGGCGAAGTAGCTTACCGGAACAAAGCACTCTCATCCCCAAACCCATCCGCCAACGCCAAAACCGCCTCCCTCGACGCACCCCCAAAGTCCCGTAACGCAAACATGGCGCGATACCGCTCGAACAACGGGAGTTTGCGGTTGAGCATCTCGGCGCGGATGGAGGGGATGGATGTGGACGAGGAGGATGGGGCGGGGTCTATTGTTGGGAAGTTTGGGCTGGGGGTCAGCTTTCTCTCCTCCCCAGATTGTAGATCAACCCAGATCCCGACAAGTAGGAGACCTTGCCGATACGCTGTCTCCCCTGCTCCGTAGATCTACCATTCTCAAGATCCTGACTCCTCCGACTACCTCTGCGCAGTATCCTTTGGACCCCACCTCGTCTCCCAGTTCCTATTTGACCCTGACACAATCCTATTTTCCCGGCCCATAGGCCCACTGCTCCGAGCGAAGACTCACTTGGCTTTCCGCGCCTTTCCCTCCTCTGACCAATCCCACTCTATCTTCCCCACCGCCACCTCACACGTCTCCCTCACTTCCCTCGCCGGATCATCCAGGTACTTTCGCAATAAGGGCAGACTGCTCTGGCTCGACAACGCCCCGAGGGCCTCAGCAGCCTCGTGCCGTACCATCGAGCAGTGTGCGCCTTGCTCGTTGATCAGGACGGCTTCGAGGGTTGGAATGGCAAGCGGGTTGCGCATTTGCCCGAGGACGTAGGCGAGCTCGTGTTTGAGCAGAGGCGATGGGTCTGCGAGGCCTGAGGCAGTCAGCGAGAATTCCTTATGCGGATCGTCGGCAAATCCTCTCCTGACTGGTCCGATATCTCCGTATGGCGAGTAGTGAAGCCTTGACTGACCATCTGAAACGATCTTGACGACCTCATCGCTCCCAATAGCTTTCAGCATGAAAAGCGCCCGGAATCGCTCGTGAAGCGGGGTGCTTCCGGATGTGTTGAGCAAGGTCTCACGCATGGCGGTCATCTGGGCTGGGGTGACGGTGGGCGACATATTAGAGCTGCGTGCTGGTGTATAAAGTGTGAAAGATGGGTGAGAAGCTGCCGAGGAGAGTGAAAAAGTTGTAATCAGATATGCTTACGTTAGGCGGTACGTAAGAGCAACTGTCTATAAATGAAATGGAATAGGAATTGGCGCATTAGAAGATTCCTATAGCATTTGCCACCCACTACTAAAAGGCTGGCTATGGCCATGACAGTCTCATCGAGCAGTGGAATCCCGGGGGACCTCTCAATCTGTAACAAATCGAGCTGCTGTGATAATAGTGAATACACGTGTCTGACCGTACGTAGGCAACCAGTGAGACTATGGTAGTCCCAGAAATCGATCAAGAAGTGCCAGTGGCGCCACCCATGTGCGGCGCGCTGCCGCCCCTAGCCCGTGTGAACCGATCCATCCATGGCCCCAACAAGGACATGCTTGTTCCACCGTACGCTGCCTCTACCGCCGATCTCCAACCCAGTCGAACAGGATTCGCCCCGGAGTGCCTCTTACCCCTAGTGTGCATGAGCAGGCCAGAGTATTTCGGCACCCTCTCCTTACCCTCTGTTTCCTCCGTGTATGAGAGGACATGGCGGAGAAAGTCGGGCTGCACGCGAAGCGTATCGACTGTCCCCGTTCGCCGTACGCCTCGCCTCTCGAGCTCAAGAAACGCTTCTGCCATTTGCCGTAGTCGACGGTTCCGGTTCGCGTCACTAGACCCGCAGATTTACGAAGAGCTACTGGAAACCTCGCTTTCCGGCTGCCGGAACCCGTCCATCCATGGCTCCAACAAGGGGATACTGATGCCGCCGCCTTCTGGCCCAATGGACGATCTCCAATCAAGTAAAACAGGTCTCGCAGCCACTCGACTCTTGGCCTCATTGTGGATCACGAGACCTGAGAAATCCGACCTCCCCTCCAGATTCTCCTTGTTCTCCGTGTATGAAAGAACCTCTCGCAGGAACGTTAGCTGGATACTCCGGGTCTTTGCCTTGTCCGTCCGCTGTACCCCGCGCCCCGCAAGTTTGAAATACGCTTCTGCCAATGCCTGCAGATGACACTGCCAGCCTACGTTGAACGAGGTACTTTGAGACCTACTCCCAGCTGCCGAGCCGTCACCACCCTGTGCTTGTGTGGTCTGATTATAAGGGGATCCCGGTCCCTGGGAAAGGTCGCCGCCAGGCCGTTTCGGTTGGACTCTGTGGTGACGACGGCTGTTTGCCATTTCGTCTGATATCTCGTTCCTCACGCCATGTTAAGCGGATTCGAGATCGACCCTGAAAAGAGGTACTGTCTCCTCGCCCACCCTCAATACCGCCGCCGGGCTCAGGAATGATTACGTTCTCTTGCCTGTTCCGCCCTTGGCTCGCACTGAGTGTATCGCATACCCCTGATAGCCATCATCCCTTTCGGCATCACTTGTAAGTGAGAATATTTTGTCCAGGTAGTACAAGGGCAGTTCCCGTGGTGTTGTCTTCGTGCGCCATATCCCTCGAGCCGTGAGTATCTTCCGTCGCTCTCGGGATTTATAATATGTCTTCAAGCTCCTGCTCATTATTGTGGGATTTCGGGCAGACTCGCTATGCCGCACCAGCGAGATCACTCGAGAGGGCTGTCTGGCTTCCGCATAACCCACGCCCATGTTCTCATCATTTGTCGATAGCGAGGTTCTCACCGGTTCGCGCCCGATCACGGCGTGACAGTGGGCAGCATCGGAGCTACTGATCCCTTGCACGTCCTCTTCCAGATCAGTATCGTCCGCCAAGTCCCACATTGGATCGTCTGATCTCCTGTCAGAGTCGGACGGAGGGCCATGCCCAGGATCTCGATCTTCACTGACAGTGTGCGGTGCCGCTGTCTTGTGGGTCGAAGACAGGCAAGCCTGCTCGCTTGAGTGCTCAGTATACGTGATCGACTGCCGCGGTAGTCCATGCTCCAGTGTACTGCCATGTAGCCGTGCTGCATTCCCGTGAAGATTATATTCCCATCGATGCGCCCCATCAACATCCTGCTGCTTTGCGATCCGGCGGCGTTGAGGGAAGTCTAGACCCATCCACGGTGCCCCGCTGTGGAAGATGCGGCCGTCTTGGTCGAACAGCCAAGGATCCTTGTTCTCTCTGGGCGGGACCGGACTTGCATACATGTAGGCAGTCGGTACTGAGCTGCCATAGGTGTCGCCACCCGGTTGTTGGCCGTGCGTAGACCCTTGTCCGTAGGCTGACCGTTGCATGATAGTACCGTCGTACGTTCGATAGCTGGACTTCTGGTGGTTCTGTGCGGTTGCAGAGATGTATGTGCAGTTATATAAGACTGATTGGGTATCTACCGGCCTTATACTCCTGCGATGAGAACAAAGCAGCGTTCAGCTTCTGTCCAGGACCTGAAATGACGCTCAATCAAAGGATTCCTTGGGACAGTGGGTTCGCTGGCCCTCGGCTGCCCGCTTTTCTGGGTTCTGTGGCTGATCAAAGAAGTCTGTAACACCTTGAATGAGGCAGCAGATCTGGAGCCGTTGCGCATCCCTGCAGCCTCTTCACACAGTGCGAGCTCGAATAGCTTGGGGGATTGCAGCGGTGGCGCGCCTTTGCAGCTTGCAAGTGGCGGATCTGATCGACAAAAACTCATCGCACTCCATGCGATATCTGCTACCGAAAATCTCTGTCGAGATGTGAGAGCCTCAGGTTCTGTGCGCTGGCGCCCTCCCAGCCGCATGCATTTCCGGCAGGCCTCGTGCTGCCAGCCAAACCAGATCGACGAGGAATGAGTCGCAGAATGTGGCGGTGACGTAATCCGAGTGCTACTCTTGGCGCGCCACTCTTACCGCCTTGGCCATGCCTCGAGTTCTTACCAATACAGGCCACGACGTCCAGCGCGCCAATCGGAACAGTCAGTCCTCGGCAGTCCAGGATAAGCTGCGTTTGTATAGCTGAAGCCGGTAATGCACAGTGGGAAAGAAGCTGATAGATCGGTAGGGACGAGGATCATGGCTGAGAGCGAGAGCGATATGCGAAGAGAGAGAGCGCCTTCAGTGGCTATCTGCACGTCTGGGGGCAATGTATATATCTAGATGGTGATCGCAGACTGGAGATTACGGAGACCAAAGACATGAGAGGACAAGTTGAGACGAGATGACTGCCCACCACGCGTACGCTTGATAGGAAAGAAGTACATGTCCGTGCGTACTGCGTACAAGCACAGTATTCCGCCACTCCGGGCGCTGCATCCTCTACCGCCAGAGGCAATCCTACTCAATGCCACATAGGAGGTCCTGCCTGCTGCTCATCTCACCACCGACATTGAGTCCTCGCTGCCGACTTGATAGGAGTCGCGAATACTCCCATGTCCAATAGCCCATATGAAACAGGTGAGATACTAGCGCTATGAGCCAAAGTGACACCGAGCTGAGGATACGCCAAAGCATGTACCTCTAGTATCTCTATAGTCCAAAGCATTAAGGTTCATTTGATGTCTATATGCATACTCTAATTATGCTACAAGTTGTTGTTATTATTGTCCGTTTCTGGCAAAGGGACGCCGGCGCCCAAGTCTACTATGTATCCCCTACCCGCCACTCCCAGCGATCTCATACCTGTGATCGGCCCGACCCGGTCTATACATCCACCTCGGTGAGAGACAGCGTTCGGAATTGCGTGCAGGTATTTCCGAACCCAGCGATGGTTTTGGTAGTGTCGCTGGGATTCGCCGCTGTAGTTTGGACGTTGAGGCAGAACGTTCCGGCAGTGGCGGTGGTGAACCGACTGCACGAGAGCAGCCTGGACGAGTCGATCTTGCATGTCAAGATGGACTTGGCCGCCGTGCCTGCGATGGTCGTTTCTGTGTCTGCGGAGATAGCTGATGGACCGGCGGTGTTGCTGGCAGAGTACACTGTGCGGCTTCAGCTCTTGCCACTCTCGTGAGCAGCCACAGCGAACAGAATGCTCGACTTACTGATGAGTCCACCACTTGCGGTGACTATGCGGAATTTCGAGTCAAACTTGAAGCGGGTGGCGGTCTGAAGAGTGTAGCCCTGTGTAAAAGAGTCGGTAGTGGTCGCTTGGCCGATATATGACCCCGTTCCCGTTCGCTGGAGGACGAAAGTACTGCCGGTGAAGCCATTAGGACTGAGAGGTCAGCCGAAGCCAGCGGGGGATCATCAAGTTGGCACAAAAAGATACTCACGAGGTGGACGAGAATGCTCTGGGCGCACTCAATTTTCTAGTCGCCCGCACAGCTGCCCGGCGGAGAATGGCCTCCTTGCTGGTCTGCCTGCTCTTGATGACTGTGGCGACACGGGCCTTTGAAGCGGATGCGGAGTAGTAGGATGGGGTCGAGTCCAGCTCGTCAAAGGCAATGGGGACGGTTGAGGCCCAGCAGAGGGCTAGAGAGAGTGCGGCCAGCGCTAGGAGGGGGCTGAAGAGCATGATCTAGACGGAGCAAGGAGCGTGGGTGGTCAGGAGAATCTCATTCGGAAGATGAGAATGAAAGAGGTTGAGAACACGTTGCACGTGTCGCCGGCATGCCTACCACGGACGGACGACCGCTGCGTCCTCCTTTACGAAGGATTCTGTCAGCATTCGTCAGCGCCTGGGAGGCGTTCGGAATGGTGACAAGGGACGCTCAAGCTTGTGAACCCTTCTCAACTGCCACATGAAAAATACGAATCCTGAGGCATGCAGATCTCTGCAGATCTGCTTGCTCGATCGCTCCCTGACTAGATCAGCATCTCAGATCTGAAACGTCAGATATGTCTCCAATCGGCAAATGCATATGCTGACACAACCCTACCATGGGAATCATGACGGCAATATCAGGTCATTTACGTCTGCGGCTTGCGGTGCCTGCAGATCTCGCGAGTCCGAAACTCCGGAAGGGAACGATAGGTAGGGAAGGAGGCTGAAGGAGCTGCTGGAAGAGGACAGGGAGGAGAGGGCAGCTCTGTAGCACGTGCGCACTCACCACCCTCACCGCTCTGAGACAGTGCTAGGAATGCTTCTCCAGCCACAGTCTCACTTACATACGTCGCAGTTCCAGTGGCAGGCAGACCGTCGAGGAATTATGCACCGGGCCACATCGGGATTGGAGTCGCACACCGATAACAGACGGGGGTGGGAGCGCCCTCTGGCTGTACACCCTGTTGAGCGCTTCACCTCGCAGCCACTGGCTTTCGAGAAGGTACAACCGGATTCGCCGCGGGCAAATGCATCTTTTTTCTGATGGCGAGATCTCGCCCCACATCGGACCGTATCTGACCGGACACTATTATACCTGCGTCGCGCAGTGTATCCCGTTCAAAAGCCTTTTTCAAACAACAAGCGGATCCGGCCTCAGCGATGAGCCTGATGCCCATGTGAGATTAGATAACACGGCTCAGCTGAGATACCGCAGCCGGGATCCTTGCTGCCACTCCTCGGAAAGGAGCGCGAATATAGCGAGGAGTTTCTGAATCAGGTAGGCTACTCATCCGCTGATACTTGCGAAGAACACACTGCAAGTCGGCACGTCCCTTAGGTGGCCGCTGCCTGAACTCGGATACATACCAAACCTCACCTTGCAATGGCTACAGGACCTCCTAGCCTGCAGCTGCCGCCACTCTGGTCTGATGACGTCATAGCGCAATCGCCACCCAAATCAGCTGGTGCACACGGAAGTTGTAGACCGTTGTCCAAGCTCTTTCTAATACGTCTATATCCTCAAGCTCAAGCTCATGCTACGCTCTCATACTACTCGACAGGTAATATCCAGCACAATGAGCGCCTCAAAATACCCCATCCACCGCCTTCCGCTACCGGCAAAGACCCTACAATCCTGCATTCCTCAGCTGGAACTCGATCCCTCCCCTGTCTCTCAACGCCGTGCGACCACCTTCAAGACCTCCACCGAAGGGATCTGGGCGCGCGTTAACCCCTTATGGGCTTCCTGGCCACTTCGGGTGACCAAGGAGGAGTTGCTGGAGATGGGCGTCGATGTGGATGCGGGGCAGCAGGTCAATGTGGAGGATGTGCTGAAGCGATGGGATGCCGTCGACTCTGTTGACCAGGAGGCGGAGAGCAGCAAGTCGGCGCTGCAAAGGTGGACGAGCGATCATCGGCTCAAGCTGGAGTCTTACCTCCTCGGTGTCTCACAGGGCACGCTGGAGGATTCGCTGCCCCAGCTTGATGCTAGCTCGGATTTGTCAGCGGATAGCGAGGCAAATACCGTACTGACGGATGTCTTGTCCGGGAGACATGTTGTTGCCAGTGGGGAAGGGTCTTATGGGCCCTGGTCTACGAGGTACTGTGGGCACCAATTTGGGGTCTGGGCGGGTCAGCTTGGGGACGGTCGAGCTATTTCTTTGCTGGAGACGACATCGGACAAGGGCGGGCGGCAAGAGATCCAGCTGAAAGGTGGCGGGCGGACGCCGTTCTCCCGAACTGCGGATGGCCTAGCAGTATTGCGGAGTGGAGTAAGAGAGTATCTCGGTTGTGAAGGTATGTCCCTCCCCCATCTTTCGCTGTCCAGCTGACATCCAGCCATCGCCGCTCTCGATATACCCACCACCCGCGCCCTGGCACTTCTCACCGCGCCCTCCCTGCCCGTCATGCGCGAATACGGACCCGAGCCGACCTCCCTCACCGCGCGTATCGCTCCCTCTTTCATCCGTATCGGACACTTTGAGGCGCTCAGCCCGTCCAAGTCTGCGCGGGATTCGCGCCAGATGTTCTTTGGCGGGCAGTGGCGCGGTGCTGCTGAAGATGAGGATGGCGGACCGGTCGGCGGGCAAGGGAATCTGGAGAGCCTGGGAAAGCTGGTGGAGTGGTGTAAGGGCATCATGGGGGAGCTTGGCTGGTTTGAGGGGAACGAGAAGGTGGGAGCGAAGGAGGTGTTTGACATGGCAGTCAAGAGGAACGCGGAGATGGTAGCTGGGTGGCAAGCGTATGGGTTCTGCCATGGGGTCATCAATACGGACAAGTGAGTTGTAACTCTGGATTGTACGGCTCTAGGCGGGATATCAGCTGATGCAGCTAGCGTCAGCATCCTGGGCCTAACAATAGACTATGGACCTTACGCGTTCATGGACGTCTTTGACGAGAACCACATCTGCAGTAAGTCCTCTTCCTCGCGGATCTCCCCGCATCGAGCTGATTATCAGACCACTCTGACCCTTCCGGCTTGTATTCATACGCGAACCAACCCCCTCGCATCGTCTTCGCTCTCGACAAGCTGTATCAAGCACTAGCCCCTCTCATCGGATACGAAGCCACGTCTTCGACTATCGCCACTGAGGGCTGGTCATCGAAAGCGAGTTCTTCCGATGTCGAAGCTTGGCGGAACGAGGCGGAGGTCGTTATGAAGGGCTGGGAGGAGAAGTACTGGTCGATTCAAAAGGCCAAAGAGAAGGAGCTCTGGATGAAGGTCAGCCTGTAGTCGACCAAGGTATCTGGACCATAGCTGACATGTCAGCGATTCGGTCTGAAGACGTCTCAGCCCTCGGACGACAGATCGATCATTCAGGACTTCCTCTCCAACCTTCACGCGTACAACATGGACTTCCACACCTCTTTCCGCCGCCTCGCTTACTTCTCCCCTCCACCTCCTTCATCCACCGCTGCCGAAACCGACAACCATCTTTCGGAATACATCACCTCGTTCGTCCAGGCCGGTATCGTCGCGCGCGAGGAAAGCGAGGTCACCTCAGCCATTGAGGGATGGACGAAGTGGTTCAAGGTCTACGGGGAGCGTATCTCAGCAGAGGAGGATGCATGGGGGTCGGGCGGACTGGGCGAAAGGAAGCAGTCAATGTTGGGTGCGAACCCGAGATTCGTGTTGAGGCAGTGGGTTCTGGAGGAGCTCATCAAGGGGATGGAGGCGGGCGTAAAGGCGGGTGACGAAGCTGGGAAGGCGGATGCAAGGGCAAAGTTGGCGAGGATACTAGCTGTAAGTCGCTTCGTGGACTATGATACTATCACGTGGTTGTGGAGCTGATGATTGCAGATGTCCGCGAGCCCGTACGAGACGTATGGCGAGGAAGTAGGGGACGGGGCCTGCCCCACGCCTGAGGTGGAGGAAGAACGGCGGCTGTGCGGGCTTGGCAGTCGGAACATGCTGGGGTTCCAGTGTAGCTGTTCCAGCTAGATCTCGGCTGTATCGAATAGTCATATACAGATGTAGCATCTAGATGATCAGACCCTGCAGATCCGGTCCGCGGAGTTCCTCTACTTCTTCTTCGCTTCTTCTTCCTTGATCCACCGCTTTGGCACCCCCTTCTCCATCAACGCCGCGGTGATGATCTTGATCTGAGGACCCTGGACAGCTACTTCCTTAAGATTCAATTTGGGTGATGCGCCGCTGAGAGGTGATACTGCGCGATCAGGTTGACCTCGTGCGGACGGTTTGACGAAAGCGGAAGCTCACTTGATGCACTACCTGCGCATAGCTTCCGCAGCTCTTCTGCGAAATCGTCCACGTCGATCCCGAATGCCTCCAGCCCGGACACGACAGTGACTGTCTTGCGACCCTGCCGGATCTTGATGCCCATGACGATCGGCTGGAGTGCTCCTTTCCTGTCAGATGTCAGCTTCAGTCACTGGCTCCCCCTCCACGACGAGACAAAGGGACTCAAGACTCACTTGACCTGCCCTCCGATAGATACTGACCAAGCGACACCCGCTTTCAATCTCTTGACCACCTCTTCCTTCGCCATCCTGTCTTGTCCATTACCGGATTCCGCATTGACAGCCTTCGCCAATAGCCCGTCTAAGCGGACAAATCGCTGATTTGTCGGATCTGGAAGGCGATTCTTAGCGATATAGTCATCCACTAGCACCTTGAGTGATTGGGCAGAATTCAAGCTCGTCTTCCTGGCATTGTCAGCTACTTTGTGCCCCACGAATAGGGTCCTGAAAGCTGATGGCTTACTCGATTCCACACGCCTCCCAGAATGCTAGTCCACTCCCTGCTGGCTTCCACAGCTCCTCAATGAGCAGCTGTTTCCCCTTCGGTGTGCTGACCATCCCTGCTTCGCCCATCTCCGCCGCTGCTGTTTCCCGAGCGGCTTTGCTTGCGGACTTGGCATCGTCTTTAGCGATGGTAAGGAACGGCGCGTGACCTTGTATGGAAGGATGCGCCTGGTCGAACCTAGATATGTAAGCTTTTCATTCCTGCCAGTACCTACAGAAATGTTCAGCTAAACGTACGATGTGACAGTCACCTCCCCCTTACTCTCCTTGATTTTCAGGACCCCATCCTTCCCCAGCTCCTTCATCCACTTGGCCAGCTTCTTCCACTCGCTCTTCCCAATCACGACATCTTCCCTTTGTTCCTTCGGTATATACGCCGGGCGATTTGGGAGGACATGTGCCGAGTACAGCGTTGACGCTGGGATGGGAAATGAAGATGGCGGTGAGGTCGAGAGAGATTGAAGGAGGGCGAGGTTGAGGAGTGTGGATACCTCCGCTGGTGTGAGCGGTTCGGTGGACGATACTGGTGTTTGGGTGGCTGGTGGAGACGGAGGAGTGGATGAGATAGTCGCCGTTTCCATTTGGGAAGCGAGAGCGGATGTGGACGATGAAGATGACGAGCCGGTGGCAGCCGTGAGCGGCACGAGAGGATGTGAAGGGGGTTGAAGCTGGAAGAGCGGTGTTGGCTTCTTCGAGCCCATTTCCCAAAGACTGCATGTCAGCGGGGGTCCAAAGCTCATATGAGAATTCGACAGCTTACTGATCATTTATGATGCACAGCACATCGCAGAACTTTCCCTCCTCATCGCCCTCCCTAGCTCGTCCTCGGCGCTCCCACGCCCCCTTCATACCTCCAGGCGCAACCAGCCTGCCCACACCCGCATATTGCACCATATCGTCTTCATCTCCCTTTGGAGCGATCACGAACGCGACAATACCGCCCTCGGGTACGTCAGGGAGGAGATGTGGACGAGGAAGGTCCCGGACCGCGCCGATGAAAAGAGGCGCGCCGGCCAAGAGGGGCGGAGGGAGGGGGTGATGCAGTTTGAGAATGGGTAAGGGCGGTATTGGTATTGGGAGGGAAAGTGAGTATACTCCTGGATGTAAGCTTCCTGCGCTGCTTGATCTACGGTACAACTCGGTAGAAAGCTTACAAGTCGGTATGAGCTGCTTTGAGCCTCGTCCGAAGGACATCCAGAGGGGATCACCATTATCGGGCGAAAGGTACAGGTTCTGCCATGTCAGTTGAGGGCCCTTTCTTGGCGGCGAGTCCGTCAGCTCACCCCCTCCACGCCTCCGCTCGTCTCAAAATTGCAGCTCCTGATGCCCTCTGGCAGGATCAGTCGCCCCAACTCCCGCTCCGCCTTATCCCTTTCACCAACCTCCTCGGGCGTCGCATTCTCGCTGACCACCGGCGGAAGCGTTGGATAAGCTGCAAAAATATCGGCTACCAGCCCCCGTCTGGCGGATGAGCGGATAGGCGTCGCATTGGACTGATGAGCTAGGGGTTTCTTGAACATGGCTCATGGGATAGAGAAGAAGGTTGAGATGAACGAAGCTGTGGCTAAGCCGATCCGCGCGCCAGGCACAGAGGAATGTGGAGTTGTGGCACATCTGAGTCTGCTTGTGGCGGCCCCCTCATAACGAAAGCTGGACCCTCAGTCATCGGACGCGCCCACGGAGCCTAGCTAGGCCCGCTGTCACTGCTCTACGACATTGGTACTGATACATGGCACGATACTCTACATGACTGTAAAGATGTACATTCTCGAGCGGTGGGTATTCAGGAGGCAGCTGTTCAGGCCTCCGTCTTTTCGAGCAGGGGTTGTGCCTGTTCGCTGTCCTCGAGCAGGACACTGCCCTCACTGTGAGAATCAGTATAGCTCGATACGAAGCTGAAAGTGCGTACCGGGCAGCCAACATCTGCCGAGAGAGATTGAAGTACTCCAGGGTAATGAACATGAGCGAGACGGTCAAGCTCATGGTGATGAGCTGTCCCCAGCTGTCTTGTCAGTCCATTTTTCTTTTTGTGAAGAACATGCCAGCTCACCCGACGAATACATTGAGCTCATCGTTGCTCGCGAGGTGCATCATGGGCTTGACGAGTAAGGTCAGGCCAACGCCCTGGATGATCAGCGGTTGGTCTGTGGTGAATCGGATCGGTACTGCACATACCGAAGCCGCCAGGCCCGCGATGGACGCCAGAGCAAGCAGGAAGGTGGTGAAGCCACAGATCTCCTTCAAACCTTTCTTGGGAGTATCGTCCACCCGGTCATCGAGATGGTGGTTGCTGTACGCCACGAAGCCCACAGCGAGAAGTGCCACCCCGTAAACTGCTCGTCAGCTCCTGACTCATCATCTAGAGCAGTTCTACTGACAGATTGGGAACACAGGCATGTACTTGAGCAGACAATGGACTTTGCAACCAGCAGCCATCATATGACATGGTACCTGCCTCATCCCGCTGAAGCACTTGCCTTGCACAGTGATCGACTCGACCTGGTATCGAAGTGGCGAAGCGTATTCGGCAACTTTGCTGAGGCCTTGCGGGTAAGAGTCGGCGCCGACGTATGACTGGAGGAGCATGAAGGTGGAGCCGAAGGCTACGAGGGCGTCGAGCATGTTGAGAGCTGCCTTGTGAGACGGGACGTCAGTTCAGTGAGTGAGATCAGTGATTTCTATCTTCTCGCAGTAGTCAGTGAGCTGATATCAGAATATTCTACCTGAACATCGGATCAAGACCAGGCAATCATATTATATCGGCGGGAGCGTGACGTCCTCCTTTATAGCCACTTGGTGAAAGGGACAGCCGCAAGGAGACAAGGACCAAGGTATCAAAGGATCGGCGAATGTACCTCTTGTGACATGAAAGAGCAGCTGGGACATGTAAGAGACGCAGGATCCTATGTTTGGAGGGATGTTGCCATCACAACGAGGCTATCTGATGCTATGCGTGCCATCCTTTGCGCCTGCATCCCTACTAAGTCTGTAGTGACTGAAATGAGTGTGAGTGGCGTGCCCGAGCCTAATCATCCTCGAACCCCTCTTCTTACGGTCTGTTGCACGCAAGCGCCACATCTTCCGCTCATCCTTATCTACACCCTTAAAAGCTGGCCAATCGACATCGCTCCAATCATGATATTTTACGAAGCAGACACCTACACGTACTACGACCAGTCCCTTATGTCTCGACCTCCTTACCTCACGGAAGAGAAACAAGCCCAGGTCTTGAACATATTGACTGATGTGTCATGGACGAGCGATGACAAAGTCAATGGGCTGATCGCCCTCTTCTCAGACAGCTATGATGCGCGAGATGTCGAGGGATCGCGCTCCTATATCGCCGGGTTGCTGGAACAGCTCAGAAGCGACCGAGAGATGCAACATCGTTTTGAGGCGTTCTGGGACTCGGTGAACAGCGTGTGAGTGCTTCATCGTCGGTTTGATACGCTCAGGTGGTCAGCTACTGATTGTTGTGTAGACAGACTCTGTCCTTAGAGGCAATCACCAATGACCCTTCGATCGAACGCATACCTCCTAGCTCCTCCGGTAAAGAATGGTCCAAGGCCCAAAGGGAGATCGTCGCAGAGATGGGGCAGGGCAAGACACATTCCGACATCACCGCCAACATGACCAGAGAAGCGGAACTGCGTAACGTCCGCCTTGTCTGGTCCAAGATCCACCTCGCCCATCGTATCAGACTTTGTACCTCTTACACCAGTAAGCACAACGCAGGCGGGCCCGCAGCTGTCCTCAAGGGAATCTCGGAAGACCTACAATCGCTACTGGAGAAACCGGATCCCACTGAAAATGATGTTGAAACGCTAGAGTATATTCGGACGTTTGTGTCAGATGCAGAGAAGCAGCAAGTCGTGAGGCCAAGTCTCTTGCGGGTACTGCGGCGCCTGATGAGTCCTACCCTCGAGTAGACGACTACCCAATTTTGCATTAGACATTTCGGTGATACACTTGGGTGGCGAATTTGCTTGTGAATTACTGCTTTCGGCCTTTTTACGGTATAGAAGTTCGTCGTTATTATGCAAGCCATCCCCAGCCCAGCGGTCCAGCAATTCCCTCACCATCCGGCGAGCTACAGCCTATCGATGTCTTGCATCGAGCATCTCCAGTGTCGAATTGATCGGCAGGCTAGCTAGACTTGCCTCCTCAGCTCCAGCCTTCTCACACAAATATCGATATTTCCGGACTTCGTTCCATTCACTTCAACCAACCCTAACCAGCGCCTCGACTGTCGCTTATCTCCTAAACTTTGGGGGTGCGACGTATGGGTCTATCATGCTTACATGCTGTGCCGGATGCTGGTTCCGGTCCTCGCAATCGCAATCTCATCATCATGCCGCTGAGCCGCAGCGGAGCTCGGAGCGGAGGTCAGCGTCATGCTATACCCCACATTCCCCCGCACGTTATCTTGGCAGACCCTGCCGTGTCTTTGCCATTCCGGAACCCGCTCCGGATGCTGACCGGGCCCGAATCTTAAAGATCCGAAGCCGAGTTAATAATAGAACGGGACACGCGGCGTTGATCCGGTCTAGACCAATTAGAAGCCATCGAAACTATGCTTGCCCATGCGTTTCCTTGCCCGTCAAGAGCCCATATGGCGTGCACCATGCGGTGACAGTGCGGTTTCAGGTTATTCCTTGGCTCACACGCCAGAAGGAACGCCGATCTTTCCGTTCAGATAGGAGTGGAGGTGCAAACTCTATCACGGATGTACCGAAAGTAGGACCACGCTGCTCACTGCCCGATGCGAGCCGATGCGGGGCCAGCTTATGGCGTCGATTGGGATCAGCAGCTCATGAGATGGCGTGCTTATCAGAGATAGGCGAAAAGATATAAGGGAGACGACCAAGGAAAAGAAGAGCTGATCCCCCCCTCCACCTCTCTACCGTCTGCCATCCCCGTCAAGATGAGCAACACCATCGTGGACCTCCAGTCTGCCCCAATCCCGGCGTCGGCTGTCCCCACCAACAACGTCTCGGCCTCGGAAAAGCACGACGAGAAGGACTATGTCTTCAATGGCGAGTCGGACGTCGTGCTCGGTCACCGCAGCTCGGACGAGTACCAGAGCGATGAGCTCGAGCCGACTGACGAGGAGTTTGCTACTCTGCGCAAGTGAGTTTATGTAGTCGGGTCGAGTCAAGGGTAGAGCTGACTGAGCAGAGTCCCCGCTCCCATGAAGTGGGCCGCCGTGGCGATGTGCTTCATTGAGCTGGCCGAGCGTGCTTCTTACTATGGTTGCGTAAGTCTCATGTTGAAGCTCCAGCTGACAAGCAGACCAAGATCTGGAACAACTACATGAAGAACCCTCTTCCCGTCGGCGGTAACGGCGCCGGTGCCGTCGCTGCAGGTGCCGCCGGTCTCAACCAGGTTACCGGTGGTCTCGCCATGGGCTCAGTCAGCGCCAGTGCCGTCACCAGTGCTTTCAACTTCTTGACCTACACCATGTGAGTTGCACTCTGTCCTCTGGTAGGCACGAGCTGACTCTTCAGCCCTATCATCGGTGGTATTCTTGCCGACACAAGATGGGGTCGTTTCAAGACTATCTTGATCGGTACCATTATCGGGTAAGTCTGCGCCGTATCTTGATCAAGCTCGCTCAGAACTGATCTCCAGCTTCGTCGCCCACGTCCTCCTCTGCGGTGCCGTCGTCCCCAGCGTCATCAGCTCCGGTAACGGCTTCCCCCCATTCATGATCTCCCTCCTCATCCTCGCCTTTGCTGCTGGTCTCATCAAGCCCTCGCTCGGTCCCCTGCTGTGTGACCAGTCTCCGGTCAAGCGCCCCATCATCCAGATCACCAAGTCGGGCGAGCGCGTCATTCTCGACCCCCAGGCGACAGTCTCGAGGTATCTCAACGTGTTCTACATGTGCATCAACATTGGAGCTGTGAGTCTCAAGTCCTTCCTTGCCGAATTCCGCTGATATCCAGTTCATGGCTCTTGGTACCGCCTACGCTGCCCGTCTCGTCGGCTTCTGGCTCGCTTTCCTCGTCCCCGGTATCGTCTACCTCCTCATGCCCATCCTGTACGTCGTGATTGCCTTGTGTGTGTGACTGGTAGCTGATCAGTCAGCATGTTCTTCTGCTACAAGCACCTTTACAAGGCGCCCCCACAGGGATCCGTCACCCTCGAGGCCATCAAGGTCATCAAGACCGTCATCGGCAAGGGTGGACTCCGCGCGGCGTTCAAGGGTGGAGACAGCTTCTGGAACCTCGCCAAGCCCTCCTTCATCCAGGAGACCGAGGGTACCGTCGACCGCTCCAAGGTGTTCTGGGACGACACTTTCGTCGATGAGATCAGGCAGTCCATCTCAGCTTGCGGTGTCTTCCTCCTCATCCCCATCTTCAACTTGTGTATGTCCTGTCTCTCCATCTGGCTTGGACTAGGCTGACTTGCAGCCAACGGTGGTATCGGTATTAGTGAGACCGCCATGTCCAACGCCATGGTCTTGAACGGTATCCCTTCCGAGATCTACTCGTGAGTTTTGCCTTCCCGGGAGCTCTTCCTCAGCTAATCTTTCAGCAATGCCAACCCCCTCACCATCATCATCGCCTCCCCCATCTTCATCTTCGGTATCTACCCCCTTTGCAACAAGCTCGGCTTCACCCCCCGCCCCACCCTCAAGCTCATGGCCGGTTTCCTCCTCGTCTGCTCCAACATGGTCATCGCCGCCATCGTGCAGTGGAAGATCTACCAGTCGAGCCCGTGTGGATACTACGCCTCGAGCTGCAAGGCCGGTGTCTCCAACGTCAACCTCGCATGGCAGCTCCCCCTTTACATCCTCCCCGCTCTCGGTGAGATCTTGGTCAACGTCACCAGTTACGAGCTCGCCTACACCCGTGCTCCCGCCAGGATGAAGGGTCTCGTGAGTACTTTCTGCCCATACCTTTCCGGACTATTGCTGACGTTCAGGTCTACGCCATCTGCCTCTTCTCCCAGGCCATCTCGTACGCTATCCAGCTCGCCATGTCCAAGGTCGTCGACGACCCCTGGCTCATCTGGCCTTACGTCGCCCTCGCCTGCGCCTCCTTCATCACCGCCTTCATCTTCCCCACCTACTTCCGTCACCTCGATACCCCCATGCGCGGCTTTGCCGACCCGGACCGTCAGTTCGGTAAGCAGCAGCCCGACTACGTCAAGAACGCGGCGGAGATCGAGGAGGGTGAGAAGGTCAAGAAGTAGAGGAGTAGGGACGTTTGTGTTGTGCCTGAATGGTAGATGCTGTTGGAATAGTTTGTTCTAGTCAGTGGAAAATTGGGCTTATAGTATGCACCATCTTTTGGATCTCTACCTCTTCTGCGCGAGCTCCTCGTTCGCTTCGTGATCATCTGGCAGGTGCTGCTAACCCTCCGGCGGAATGTTTCCCCGCATGTTTCAGCTGCGTCATTCTGCCGTCACTCGGCTCCACCATGGCAGTCGGGATCCGGGCAGAGCTTGGCGAGTACGGTAGATGTCGTATGCTTGATCGCGCTTCCCGCCCGCAGCCCGTCATCGGCTACATGACCTTGCTGTACTTGAGTAGGAAAAGTCTACGTGATGCCTGACACTTCCTCATCCCACCGCCCACCTTATACTCGGAAGGTAATAGCCCACGAGAATGCGCACCAACGTCCTCTTTTTCGCCGCCGTACTAGCCTCGACAGCCCAGGCTGCAGTCATTGCACCCGAAGCTCGAGACCACACTCTCGTCGCTCGTGATGCCTGCTCCAACGGTGTCAAGGTGAGCCCAGCTTTTCTTCGTTTCCCGGGCATGCTCATGGGAAAGACGCTGATCGGCAGATCCGAGGAAGCGGCTCGATCTCCTGCTCTGGCCGTCAATGCCGAGCATGCAGCGGTGGAAAATGCTGCAACGTGACCGGTGAGTTTGTCTTTTGCATGGCAGAAAGTACCTTGTACGCTACCAGTCGCTGAGCTGACACGTCAGCGCCCAATAGTAGCTCGTGCAACTCGGCTACTCCGTATCTCAATATCGACACCTGCACCTTCGAAGGTAGCTCAGGCGGCGGTGGCGGCTCTCCCACAACCACTTTTAAAACAACTGCGCCAGCCACTACATCCAAAGCAGGCGCAACCGCTCAACCCCAGCCCACTCGAGCGCCATCCAAGACTTTTGGGGACTTTTTGAGATCGTACTTTGGCGGACGGTATTAGGTATGACTGCCCTCAATCACACTTGTACACACCGTTGTATACTGCTGCCTCCGAAGCTCTGCTGCGGCAACATAGGGACGGCCAATTCTGCGGATATGTATTATGCTCATCAGGACTCAATCTCATAATCACATCTCGACCTGACTTTGCCAACCGCCACGCTAGCGTTTGCGGGCTCACACCAGTCACCTACCTACAAGGAAAGCTCGCAGAGGCATCATTCGCCCTGTGAGCGCCTCAGCAGATCTCACATGATCTCGTACAGAATGCAGCTGTTGGAGCAGATCTCGAGCGGAGACACGGTCCTTTGTGCGCTTTCCCTGCGTCATATCGGCCCAAACGCGTTTGAGCGCTCGAGGCGCGGCGGGGCTGTGCAGTGGCTCCTTTCAGTCCGTGTCAGTCGGCGTATCATCAGTAACTCCGCCACACATTCTGACTCGCACCAGACCCTTCACCGGGGAATCATACTTATGTGCTGCCCTGTCAGATTCCCATCAGCCTGATTTACCAATAACGCACCCAGCAATCTCATTCACCAATATCCCATTCAACTCAAACTCCACCCTTACTGCTGCAGACATGTCGGACATATCGAATGATGAACAAGGCTGGTGGCAACGACTTGCAGACCTGCTCGAAAGCGATGAGGGCCGGAAGAGGATTGTGGCCATGTTCACCGACAGTCACGAAGGCGGTGACCGATATTTGCTCGACCATATGTCAGGGTCCTACGATGCGAAACAGGGACAGCGACTCGCAGAGCTATTCGGCAGTGACGACGGACGACAGGAGCTTGTGGAGATGTTCTTCCGAAGCCGAGACGGAGGGGCGGATCTGCTCACCTTGATCTCGTCCAGGTTGCAAGAGAAATACCAAGATGCTCCGCCGTTGACACTGTCGAACGCGGTCTCTTGGCCAGGGTTCTGGGACAGAGGTTTCGGGGAGAGGATTCGAAGACGGAGCCGTGATGATCTCGCTCTCAGCGAGTAAGTGTCCGTCTCGCATGAAAGGGCTTGCAAGATGGCCTTTATTGAGACCGGATACTGACACTTTCGCAGGGGAGACGATGGTTCTGTCACGCCTGACCAGGACGAAGATCCCCAGGCGGATCCGGGTTCTAATTGCTCCAAAGTCCCGGAGAATGCTGCCTCCCAAGACACGCACCTACCAAGCGAGGAGAAGACATCCGCCCTGGGTACCTCTGTGGTACAATGGCCTACGAAGCTGCCTCGGATCACGAAGACGGAGTTCAACGAGCATGTCTTCGAGGGTAGCTCGTCAAGATTGAAGCTCGAGGGGAAATACGACTTGCAAAGTATCAAATCCCATTGGCGCGGGGGTAATGATAGACAACAAGTCAATGCCTTTTCACATTATACCGAAGGCCTTCAAGACATCGCCGTGAACGAATATCGGGGCACTTTGTTCGGCCTTCATGCCTACCGGAAACTACGCAAAGGGGATGAAGTGGTATTGTTAGAGGCCGACCGGGCCACACTTGATGACTTGATTCGGAATGCTCCAAAGGCTGCCAAGCCGACATAGATCAAGGGGACGGACCAGCCGGTACCTATACTGAGGGATGGGGAGATGCGGGGCCAGGTCTGTCAGAGCTGATACCGATGAGAATGACTGACGCTGATGGGTGACAGTCTCAATTTTCTTTGTACCCTGAGCCCTCCACACCAACACAGAGTCCTGTCGATACGCAGATGACTGATGCCAGCGCGGATGGAGATGTGGATGCAGACGGCGAATGGGAGTCGGAGTGATTTTTTAGTGTACATGCTTGCTGGGGGTGGCCGGATCGTGTAGGAGCTAGATCGCGCTTGCTAGAAGTGGCGAGGTGTACCGTTGTGCGATACGGGCAGTGTTGTTTTTGCATTATACCCGAGCGATCAGCAATAAGCGTGACTTTTTCAGGTCAGCATCAACGAAAAGAATGTTTGAGTAACTGAGCGGGATGTCAAGCAGTGCATGCAGCCCAGACATGTACTCCGTCTATAAGTCTATCCTCACCTCACCGCCCTTCTCGTCTTCCTCTCCTCTCATCGCTTCCTCCCACCCCAGCCCCTTCCACTCCCTCCCTCTCCGCCAGACTCTCCCCTTCCACCGTCCACTTACTAGGCAACATCGGCGCCTCATTCAACCTCCTTCCCCTCTCCTCCAGATCCTCTCCTCTATTCCCACACGCGCAATCCCGCCATCCTGGTCGCGTCGATGGCGGGACGCCCGCGCGACATAGTGCACACTCGAGGTCCGGCTTGTACTCTGCGGCGTCTTTGACCCAGTCTGCTTGGAGGGGTCGGTGGGGGCATGGACCGGGTGGGTGTTGGCTTGGGGATTCTTCGTCTGGAGGGTCAGCTCGGTAGATCAAAGGGCTGGAAAGCGCATTGAGACATACATGTGGGAGGTAATAACCACATGGGAATCATAGCGCACTGGATGGTCAGCTTCCGTGCCTCTGAGGGAATGATGTAGCTCACAGAGGGGACAACGACTGGCTTGGACACCCGGAAGAAACGTAATCCACCCGAACCTGGCTTGTCTAGCTTGCGGCCGCGGTCGTCTTCGCCATACACCGAGAAGAAGATCTCGGCGATAAATGAGTGTGATAGTCTCAATGGACTCTTCATTCTACCCATCAGTATTGCCTTTGATAGGAGTGCAGCGCCGGACTCACTGAGGCAGACTCGTGGGCCGGCACTTTTCATCATCCGGCAACCTCCCAAACATCGTAAGCGCCATCTCCTCAAACTCCCCTCCGCCCGCCTCGGTCCCTCTCCACAGTGCCGGTATACCCCTCCCTTCCGCTCCCTTGGGTGGGATCTGCCCATGATCAATCACGCTGAAATGTCGAGTTGTGCATGTCGGCTCCGTCTCTGGCGGATCTCTTGGCGAGTACAGGGAGACGGTTTGGGCCAGGATGAGGCGGAAGGCGTAGATAGTAGTCGTTGGGGGAGGGAAGGGGAGGGTGAGGCGGACTTGTACTGCCGCGCAGATAGTGAACTGCCTGTCAGCCACATTCGCCATGCACATAATGATACGCACGACATCAGAAAGCAATTCCAGCCTGTACCCTCCTAGCCCCTCTTGCTCGCCTATGATCTGCATATTGAGATCTGTGAGCCCGCCGGTCGGATTCGGATTATACAGCACTTCGAAAGGCTTGTCTGTCCGATGTTCCCCTTGGAGCCAGGGTACAGCCTCGACTTCCTCCCGCGTCCCATTCCCGTCCGGGTAGGCAGGGACGGGCGGCAGTATATCCCTCGAGATGGAAATCTCCTCGAGACGGCTCATGACCGAGTCCAGCCCCTGTACTCGGCTCGTCTCCAGCTCCATCCCGCTCGTCCGCCGCCGTGGGGGCGGGGCGCCGCTAGATTGGGCGCGCCGTGAGGAGGGGCCGCCGGGCATGGGCGAGGCGGATCGAGATCCGGCTTTGGGCGTGCCGGGGATGGAGGTGGGGGAGTGGGATAGAGGTGTGGGCTGACGAGAACGAGATCGAGAGTGCGAGGCGCTATGTTTCCGGTCGGTCAGTCCTTCGACCTCGCCGTATAGGGTCACACCGCAGTACGCGTTGGGATGCCAGTCGTGTACCGGCATATTGTCGGGCATGTATAGCGAGAACGAGAATCTTGTGATCAGCATCGTTAGTATCCTGGGCCAGCGATCGGATTCTCACAGTTGGACTCCAGGCTCCAGGACTATCCCAGCCCCATCCGCCCCCTTAATCTCTATCATCCGGCTAAAGATAATGTCCTCCTCCCATCCCCGCCCTTTACCCATATCCAGCCTCGTCGTAGCCGTCATGCCTATCCTTATCGCCCGCACCCTCCTTTTGCCCATATGAGGCGGCATCCCAATCTCCAGCGTCCCCGGCAGCTCATACTCCCGCGTCTGCGACGGTGGGGGGATATACCCATCCTGCTCCTCCCGATACTCGTCCGTTGGCGAGTTCGGGGTGGAGCTACCTGGACCTGCAGAATTATGGCGTGATGGCGGTACGGGACGGGATGCGCCATAAGGCAGATCGGTGGTCTGGATGAGGAGCGAGCCGTAGTCCGCTACGTGGAGTGTCAGTGTGGGGACCTCGGACCGGGAGGAGGAACCCCCTCGGGGTCCGAGCAGGCGGAAGAGGGACCCCTTCTTTTTGTCGGGCCGGACGGGATTGTAGTCATCCCGCTTGCTCAGACCGACTGGCTCTAGGAACGGCGGAGCCATGCTGAGCTTTTGACAGTGTCGATAGAAGTGGAAGAAGTACTGCAGAGATAGGAAGGCAACGTCGCGACACTGCCGCAGCCGGAGCAGGGTATTTACGGCATCGTCCCTATCGCTTGATCGTGCCCGAGCTGGCTTAGGCCTACGGTCCTGGGTACATCGCTGGACTCGCTGAACCGCCCGGCTGACTACATCTCCACGATCCTCGCTCTCCGCCACGGCTTCACCTCCATCTTCCCGCTTAGCGTTATCCACCCCTTAGTCCCCGCCGAGTCTCCCTTCTCCTTCTCCTTCAGTAGCGCCAGATCCTCCCACCACCCCTTGCCCTGTATTGTCTCTCTGACAGGACACCAAGCCAGGTGCTCCTCCAGGACATCAAACGTCCGGCCCTTCGTCCACTCCAACCCTGATCGACCACCAAAAGAGTTTCGGTGCGCCCAAAGTCCGATCCGCCGCTCGCACAGCCGGCACTGCACCATGTCCGTGCGCCGTGAGCCGGCCTCGTCGGATAGGGTGTGTGCCGGCCCGTTGGGATGAAAGGGATACCAGCAGAAGACGGCGAGGACAGCAGCGAAGCTGGAGACGTGGTGAGTGATGGAGGTTGAAGATTCGATGGGTTCCATGTTGGCTGGTGCGGTTGAATGCAGACGGGTGTCAATGCGAGTAACAAGATTTGATATTTCGGTGATACTCTTTCAGATCAGCTATATCGTCCAGAAGTCTAGGACTAGGGTAAGGACAACGTACCAGCGGGCTTGACCGTCTGAATTCGCTGTTCGCCTTTGCGACACATTCTCGCTCGAGACCAGCCGCCAGGGACTGTATGTTGGAGGTCGTAGGTGGATGCAGTAAGCGCCGCAGCTGGCCGTAAAGCGATTCTAGAGGATGAGCAAGTCTACCACATCTTCAGGCTCCTCGCCTAGCTCACCAGGAGACCGCCGCACCCTCCACGAACAATCCTTTCGATGCCTATTCACCAATCCCGCCTGCATCCGCCTAGCCACCTCCACCCTGATCTTCTCTTCTGGTATCTCTGCCACTCCGCACAGCTCCCACCTGGCACTGCAGACTCCGCAGGATAGCGTGTCCCGCGCGCCGTTGGTCCATCCATGGAGAGCCGCCTGGACCGGATCGAGCGGGGATGGTATTGACGGCGAATATGTCGCTGGCTCGAACGTCCTCAAGCGAGAGAGTAAGGGTAGGGGCGAGAAGGGAGCGTACGTCGATGGAGGAGGAAGAGAGGGGAAAGATGATGTACAGGGAATTGACGAGCTGGATGCGACGGTTTTTGGGGAGTAGACCCGCTGTCGCTTGATATTGGGATTCAAGAGATCATTTAAGCCATCTATTAATCGTTTCTACGACGTCAGCTATACCTCTCGGGAAGCTGCGAGCCGTCGCGGTCCGACTTACTCGGCTATATCGCTCAAGATGCCTTTCAGTGGTACTCGTGCCCTCCAACTCAACCTCGACCTGCTCGACCTCAGGTTCCGCCGGTCCAGCTTCGGGATTCTTAGCATAAGCCTGCTCATCAGACCTATAGCTAGCGCATCAGCGGTGCGCTACTCACCTCATCGTCTCCGGATGACCAGTCGTCCTCATCATACAACAGCTTGAAGACGTCCCGCAGGTCTTCGTCCGCTGTGTCGCTCATCCTGTCTCTAGCGCGCTCTGCTTTTCTCTCCAGCGATAGGTGCCAGTATCAGCTGCAGGCTCTAGAAGTCTTAGCGATGCTTGACAAGGTCAGTACTAGATCAGATAGATGTGTTACGACAGTATAATCGACCGTGATGTCGCTGAGCTTTTGCTGGTGGCCTTGTCTCTTCCGTCGGAAAGCTGCTGAGGAATGTGGATCTGGCCGGGCCCTTTTGCTTCTGCCTCTTTATCTCATCTCCCACCAGCCCAGCTCCTCGGAGCGGTGGACACACGCGTTATCACAGAAGTGGCTGATGCCGCTCCGGCCGATATGTACAGGCCTAGCTCATCTGTAAACCTGGTACCCGAGGTCCTAGCTATCATCTTTAGCAAACTCCGCCGAGTCCCACCTCCGGCAGTCCGGCCTGCTCAGCCTTGGCAATACCGTCTCTGTCAACCAGAATTGGCGGCCCTGATGAGGGTCTCGAAGGTGTGTGTCTGAGCCCTTCCGTTCGCCGATGCTTTTCAGTACCGAGAGTTTGACTAATGAGGTAGCTTTTCAACAACATGGCCGCACTATACCTGTACGCCAATATCAACACCAGCAACCCCACATCCCTATCCTACGGCCTCAACCTCCCTCGTACCTCCAGAGTATGCTCCAAGCTACAGCTTCTTGGCTATACGCAGCGCCTATCCCTAGAGTACGCCGACAGGACGAAGCCTACCTCAGCCTTCTTATCCACGGCGCGGCGTATTTTCACCTCATCCTACCTATCCCCAAGGACATTGACGCATTTACCGCGGCGGAGCAGGGCTGGATCAACGACAGCTTGACAAAGCTGAACACTTCCCGCGCCTTGCAGAGGCTACGGTATCTCTCGACGAAATCGTACGCCTGGCAGTCTGACGCGCGCGGGGAGCTCATCACGGACCGCCGCGTACGAGGACCGTCCGACCAGCGCGAGGACCGTAACTACCTCGCTCCAGCCGCTTTCGGCGATGTGGCATTCCACACCAACGTCGAGACAGCTTGTCAGCGCCTCGATATCGGGGAAAGCGAGCGCGGGTTCCCGGCTCTGATGCAAGATCTCCAATACCGCGCGCACATCGACTATGCTGGTATCGGCGTTCCCGTCATCCTCGGCGGTCACTCTCGGTGGTACTACTGTCTTCCTGACTCGCACGAGATCCCCACCCTCAAGAACAAAGTCAACATCTTTGTCGGGTCGCTCATCGGCCATGCTATCGAGCGCGTCATGGCTTACCGCAGACTCCAGCGGTCTTCGGGCCGGACGGACGTCGACCCGCCCAACCACGTCGATATCTATCTTCCAGCGCCGCTCGGGGAACCTCGGTTCCTGGACGTCATACAAGGGTCGTTCCCGACGGGAATGAAGATGATGTACATGGGGGTCGGCTTCCCCCCTACACGTCATGCCAAGGATGTATGGAACTTCTTCCCTCTGCACGAGGCGCCTCCGTGCGAGGCTTGCGGCTGGACCTGCTCCTCATCTGGTGAGTCTGGCAGGGATTAAGAGAGCGGGATCGAAGCTGATCTTAGTAGACGCTCCCAGCTCGCCCCCCTCTACACCCGAATACGTCAAGCAGGTCCGCTCTCGTGAGTAATATCTCGGTCGCAGTATGAGTGCGATCTCTGCTGACGTTTCCAGTCATCGGCGATGCCGTCAGGGCGATGATTCCGCAAGCGCAAAGTCTCCTCAAGGGGAAATGAACGGCCACGGCGCTGGGAGGAAGGTCTGGAATTTGGTCCATTGTCGGATGTATCTGCCGTGTTGGCGTGTGGATGTGGTACTAATCCTATTCTGGGAGGGAGAGTAGATGCGTCGTCAGGCTCCGCAGGCCTCAGTGACGCGTCATGCACCCGATGCTCACCGAGTCAAGAGACTGTCAAAAGAGGTCGAGAGCCGGATCCGAATAACGTAAAGATTATCGGCCCATGCGGTTTCGAGCCACTTCGACTCACTGGACTCCATACATAAATAGACTATAGGCAAGATGGACGCCCAGCTATCTGCTCCTCAACCTCCATCTACTCTCCATGTCCCAGATGACCAGCTCAACTCCCCGAGGGCGTATCCGGGAGATCATCCCCGACATCATTATCGGGCGATACCCCACCGGCCCGCTTAATTCCTTGACCGACGTTCCCGGTGTCCTAGTCCATACCGAATCCCTCTGTCGTACCTCCCCCACGATCGTCAATACCGGCGTCACTACCATTCTCCCTCGGCGCGAATGGTTCCACGATGGCTGCCACGCCGCCTTCTTCAAATTCAACGGAAGCGGGGAAATGACCGGTAGTCACTGGATCGAGGAGACGGGGATACTCAACTCGCCCGTCATCCTGACCAATTCGTTCGCGGTCGGACCGTGCTATTCGGGCATCTACGAGTACGCGGTGGACAAGTACAAAAATCAAGATGGGCTGGTAGATTGGTTTCTGCTGCCAGTTGTCGGGGAGACGTATGATGGGTATATGAGCGATATAGGCGCCATGGCGATCAAGTCGGATATGGTCGTTCGGGGGATTGAGGAGGCTAGTGCGGACAGGGTGCCAGAGGGGAATACGGGGGGCGGGACGGGGATGTGCTGTCAGGGTTATAAGGGTGGGACGGGGAGTGCGAGCCGAGTCGTGGAAGGGGTGATCAAGAAGGATGGGGGGGAGGAGAAGGTGGTGTATACGGTCGCAGCGTTGGTTCAAGCTGTAAGTGTAGCAGAGAGGTGTGCTGATACCCAGAACTACGGCGCCAAGCGCGATCTTACGATTGGGAACGTACCTATCGGTAGACTCCTCATGGAGGAGGAAGCAGCGCAAGCTAGCAAGAAGCCAGAAGCGCCGGTCGAGGAGAGACAGAAGGACGGATCTATCATCATTGTCATCGCTACAGATGTGAGTGTCTTCACGTATATGCCCGAGCTATAATGACGTCCTCAGGCTCCGCTACTCCCCATCCAGCTTAAACGACTCGCAACTCGTGAGTCTCCGTCGCCCTTATATCACCTCAATACTGATAGCTTAGGAGCGACCGTCGGTCTAGCTCGCGTTGGCGGATGGGGTATATCCAACCCCTCAACAAGTAGGAGACTCCCGCTGATCAGACAGGCGCAAACTCATCCGGTGACATCTTCTTTGCCTTCTCGACAGCCGCACACATCCCCAAAGACGCATCGGTCACCCGCTTCACCCCCACCGTGGTCGGTTCTATCGACATTATCGATACAGAAGGGATCAACGGCTTGTTTGAGGCAGTCGCGGACTCGGTCGAGGAGGCCATATACAATGTTTTGACGAGTGCGGAGAGCATGGAAGGGCCTGGAGGGATGCGGATGGAGGGATTGCCGACGGACGTGCTGCAGCGGTTGATGAAGAATTATTATGTTCCTGTTCCGTTTACAGCGTGAGTATGCATGTATCATGTCGTCCCAGAACTGCAGTATTCTTGGTGTTTCTCTCACTAGATTCCGCGGTTCGTCAGCAGGCATGACCTTGCTGGACTCCAAAGCAGACAAGGTTTGAGGAATGTGGAGCAAAGCTGAGCGCTGAGGTCGGACAAAACTCTTGATCCATCCTCCTTCATACCAGCTTGTGTCTTGACTTGCTCATACACGGCCCTACAGCCATGCCTGAAGCCGATAGCGCCGCAACGGAAGATCCCGGTACTCGTCCGCCTGTGACGCTATTGCCTGAGCTTCTTGCAAAGATCTTTGGTCATCTCCTCCAGACCCCACCTCCTCCGCCCGAGCGCGCCTGGCGGTGTCATGTACGTCAGACGGATCTAGTGTCCGTAATGAAAAATAAGCAAGGTGACATATACCTCCCTGATCTGCTCAGCTCAGCTCGATCGAGACCTTGCTGACGGCTTTAGCTCTTCAACCAACTCGCAGCACCCATCCTCCACTCCACCGTCCGCACCTGTAATCCCTCTTCCCTCGCCTACGGCCCCGACCTCCCTCCTATCCACGGCGTACCCTCCAAACACCAACTCCTCGGCTACCTCCGCAAGCTCTACCTGGAGTACATCAACAAGAATCAGCACGGATACATCACTCTCCTCACGCACGTCGGTCCCTACTTTGACCTCATCCTACCCAATCAAAAAGAAGTCACCGCGTTCGCATCCACAGAGTGCGAGTGGATCGCCGAAAGCCTGCACAAGCTGCATCAATGGGGCGCGCTCAAGCGCATCACCTCCACATCGACGGGCGCGTACCTCGGATAGCAGAGCGACGACTACAAGCGTCTCCTCGCGCCCACCCCTCGGGATTCGGTCCTCTACCGTCCGAGTATACTGGCGGGAGGGGTCTTGTCGCGGCTCGCGGTCGAGGCACCGGTCGTCACTGCCTGTCAATGGGAGGACAGCGGTCCATTGACGTTTGGATCCCCATTTGGGCCGCTCAACTACCGGGTGCACATCCGGGACCCCGACATGGCCATGACCGTCGTCCTCGGCGGTACCTCTCGGTGGTACTATGACGCTCAACTGGTATTGGAGGGTCTCCAACCTACGGCGGCGCTGAGGAAGGCGTTCATGGTATTGGTCAATGCCCTTCTCGCACACGCCGTCGATCGGATCGCAATTGTACGGAATCGAGAACACCATGGTCCGGCCTCAGAGCGAATACGCCCAGACTCCTCTATCCAGATGGACATCTACCTAGCCGATTATCTGGCCCAAAAGCCCATCCTACAATCACTCCGCACCCTCATCCCGGCAAACCTACGGGCTTTGTACAAGGCGGTAACATTCCCGCCGTCTCGGCATGAAAAGGACGTCTGGACGTTAAATTCCATCGAGACCGCGCCTGCATGTCAGGCGTGCCTTTGGTCACCTCCGCTACCTCGTGAGTGCTCTTGTGGTTCTGCCTGGGACGGAAAGGAATAGAGCTGATAGTATCAGAGAAGAAGACAACCCGCCTTCCGAGCATGAGTGGATCAACGGCGTCAGCCAGTACGTCCCAAGTATCAAGATGGGGGTACCAGCTGACTGTATACAGTCATCGCGAAGGTCTATGAGGACCTGGTACCGAGGGCTTACATGCTTCTCGGGACACCGTCAGTATGAGATGGGCGTATTCGGACAACCGCCAATCTTTCCTGTAGCATAGGAAAGATGAATCTTGATATGGCGGCAGGTTGGCCGTCATCCGCATAAACAAATCGTCCACCTCCATCTATATGCTCTGGGGCGGGGCCTTTGAGGGACGCGAGGGACGCGAGGGTCCTACATAGCTCGACCTAGAGGTCGATAGTCGATAGATGCCGGATGCTGATTCAGGGACAGGGCTGGTTTGAGGAATGTGGAGCATGGATGGGGGGCAGCCAAGGGCCAGCGCCAATGACGATCTCTCGTTCATCTGTACCCCTCACCAGCAGATATGGAATTGTTCGTCCTACTTGACGTCGGCATGCCTGATCCCGACGAGGACGCCGCGGCTGGGACTCCTCCTCACAGTCCGCCCGCCAAGCTGCTACCAGAGATTTACGCGGAAATCTTTCGTCACCTCCTGCGCCCTCCTCCACTCCTGTCCGAGCGGGCTGAGCGCCGTAATCTCAGCCAGGCAGACCTAGCACTGCTGATGAGGACGAGTCGAGTAAGATATGACTCTTGACTCAAGTCATCCGCCTGGACGAGATCCTGCTGATCGGATAGCTCTTCAACCAAATTGCCGCACCCTACCTCTATTCCACAATCCGTACTTGCAATCTCTCCTCCCTCACCTACGGCCTCGACACCTTTTCAGTCCTCGGCGTACCCAGTAAATTTGAGCTCCTCAATTACACTCGCAAACTATACCTGGAGTATATCGAAAAAGGCGAGCCGGGATATACCAATCTCCTTGCCCACGGCGGCGCCTACTTTCACCTTGTCGAGCCTACGGGCATGGAGGCGTCCACATTCGCCCATGAAGAGTGCAGGGCCGTCACGGAAGGCATGGCCCTGGCACTAGTCATGAAAGCGTTCCGGAACCTCACGTCCATCTCAACAGGCTCATATACGGGACGGCAAGGTGACTACTACAAGCGTCTATTCGGATTTCGCTCCATACACCCGGACCTGCCGGGCATGATGTTCAGAGCGGGTGGAGTCCTGATCGACCTGGCCGCCGATGTCCCCGTCGAGAGTGTGTGTCAGTGGGTTGGCACCGGCCCACTGACGTTCGAGACTCCACGGAAGCCGCTTCTTTTCAGGGCGCATATCTCAACCGAGTCCGCGGCCATCCCAGTCTGCCTAGGCCGTACTTCGCGCTGGTACTACGATGTGCAGCCGCCAGCAGGCGGACCAGACACTGAGGCAGTACTCGGTACCGCACTTCACGCGTTGGTGTACGCCATCCTCCTCCACGCGGTCGAGCGGTTCATTGCCGTGCAGAGCTGGCCAAAGATACATCCTGCCGCCGAGGCTATGTACGGCCACACTTCCATCCATCTCGACATCTTCCTCGCCGACCGCTTTGCACAGACACCCATCTTGCAAGCGCTCCGAAGCGATATCCCTACGACCATACTCCGGATGTACGAACTCCTTGGCCTACCGTCGGAATGGTGCGAAAAGGATGTTTGGACCTTTGAGCCTATCGGGAGAGCACCCGCATGCGAGGCGTGCTACTGGTCTCCTACAGTGCCTCGTGAGTCGTCCGCTATTATCGTGAGGTGATTGAAGGCCAACTGACCTTGCCAGCGAACCAGAAATCGCCTCTCCCGAGTCTGAGTTTGATGCGCGTTAAAGGCGGTCAGTGTATAGTGCATTGTAATCAATGTGCTGCGCTGATAAGTCTACAGTGCTTGCGAAGGCTTATGAGGACTTGATACCGCGGGCTCGCTCGCTACTGGAATTCAGGGGGCGGGACGAGTCGAGTCTGGGGTTTTGAAGAGTGCCGACCGTGATTCCCTGCTTAGTGTACAGTAAATGATTGTAATCTAGGGCCACCATCTATATGACTGTAGCTTAGTGAGGCCTCTGCCTCGTATCATCCGGTGCAGAGACGCAAACCTAATGCAGGGTGTCACTCGATACCCCACGCGTGAGTCCCTTAATATGCGCGGAATGTCGGTCCGAGACGACGCTTCCAACAACCGGCGATCTTGGTGTTTGACCTTACCTTGTTCCCAATAATCCTGATACCACTGTCTGCATCATGGCTATTCAGGCGGAGACTAGTGGTTCGGTGGCTCTTCTTCCCGATATTCGGCAGCTGGTATTCCAGCAGCTTGTCTGGGTCCCTCCGCCTCCACCTGCTCAAGTAACCCGAGACGACATCAGACAGCCTGATCTGGCAGCCGTGGTGAGGGTCAGCAAGGTCTGTGTCTTCCCTCTATGATATCGTCTCGATACGAGGAGCAAGCTGATACTGTAGCTGTTCAACAATCTCGCGGCGCCTTACCTCTACTCCACCATTATCACCTCTAATCTCCCTTCCCTCTCCTACGGCCTCGACGATCCTCCTATCCCCGACATCCCATCCAAGCGTCAACTCCTCGGCCACACGAGAAAGCTCTTCCTAGAGCTCAACGAGAAGGAGCAGCCTCACTACCAGACCCTCCTCTCCCGCGGCGGCGTTCATTGGGGTTGGTGCAGCCTACGGAGCGAGGCCTGGACGCCCTCGCGATCGCAGAGTGCGAAGGGGTCTCAAGTAGCTTGGGCAAGCTGGCGAGATCAGGCGCCTTCTCTCGCCTCAAGGTCGTCTCGACGGGCGCGTATCTCGGATGGGAGCTGGACGACTATTCGGAGCTTTTCGTCCGTGTTCCCCGGAACGCCCTTCTCGACGAGCGAAACGTCTCGGCTCGGCAAGCGCTGTCAAGGTTCGTTACCGGTCTTGACATTGGCGCAGCGTGTCAGTGGGTCGTCGCTGGCCCGCTCACATTCGCTACACCGGGGCGATGAACTACCGGGCGGATGTATCGAATGCGGGCGCAGCTATACCCGTCGTTCTCGGTGGACAAGCGCGGTGGTACTGGGATGTACCACTGTCCCTCCCGGATGCCGGAGATGAGCTGGATCAGCTGCTGCAGCTCCTCTCCGCGTCTTTGATCGGTCATGTCGTCGAGCGGCTGGGCGAATACAGGAAGCTTGACCCATCAGCGGCGGACCGGGACCCACCTATCTTCCTCGACATCTACCTAAACGAGCTTCTCGGCGAGCAGCCCATCGTGGAGACTCTGCGCAAGTCGGTCCCGATCGCGGTGAGGAAGACGTACACCGCGTTAGGGATTCCCACATCTCGTCACGTGAGGGACGTCTTCAATTTCTAGCCGGGAGAACTGGCTCCGCCATGCGAGGCGTGTGGGTGGTCTCGGTCTACTGTTGAGTCGGGTGAGCGAGTCTGGATCTGAGAGGAGGTCGCGCTGACTCGATCAATAGAGCCGCGAGCACCGCTGTCCAAAGGCGTAGCAAATGCCTACCGCGCTGAGACACAATCAGGTCAGTCCAGATCTACTAGGTCTCCCGTGCGGCTGTGCTGATCCGTAGTGATCACCGAGACGTTTCCAGAAGTTCCTGCCTCAGGTTCGTATGATTCTGGCGGCTGAGGGTTAGGAGTCGCGGATTAATCGATTAGTTTTTACCGGAAACCATGGTTCCAACACGATCGTGATATCTGAGCGGAGAGTCATCCTGCATGTAGGCGTATCTTTACCTTCCAGTCTTCCTGTCTCCGGCTGTGAGGCCGAGGGAAGCAATGAAACACGAGCTGCTACAGCTTGCACCCATGTCACGAGATCGGGATTGAGGAATGTGGAGCGGAAAATCGGCTTTGCGGCGGGGCGGGCGAGGAGTACTCTGCTCGTCTTCAGCTATCAGCTTCATCTCATCTTCTTCGTCCATTTATCTATACACGCCCTGCCATGATCGAAAGCGAGACCTCACGTTCCGCAGTGACGCTGCCACCGGAGATCTGGGCGGTCGTCATCACCCATCTTCGTCGACCTCTACCCTCGCCGACGGGAATCAACAAACGCAGCTCCATTCGCCAGCCAGACTTGTGTTCTGCGTGCAGGGTGAATAAGGTACTTGTCGTATGCCTAAGAAACCTCATCCTGAATATACTGACTTTGTAGATGTTCAACATCCTAACCGCCAAGATCCTTTATCGAGTCGTAATTACCGACCACCTCCCATCCCTCCTCTACGGCCTCGACGATCCACCTGCCTCTCCAGGCCTCCCCTCCAAGCGATACCTCCTACGGCGCATCCACAAGCTGTATCTCGAATACTCCTCAAAGGATGAACCCACATATCCCTCTCTATTCCTCAACGGCGGCGCGTTCTTCACCCTCGTCGGCTCTAATCCGCGCGAAGAGGCCGAGTTCCTCGGGGCCGAAAGCGACTGGCTCGGAGACGGGCTGGAGCGTCTACGAGAGATGCTCCCTGACTCTCAGTCAGTGTCTACAGGTGTATTTCTCGACGCTCAGACGGCTATTCACAAGGCAGCAGACCGCTCGCAGACGCCTATTCCCAACCAGGAACCGCGTCTGCTCAGAGCGCGGATCAACATCTCGGCGGTCGCGGGCTATACGGATATCTGCCAGAGGGTCGCGGCGGGGCCTCTGGCCTTTGCCGCAATCGCGGCTTTGGATCCCAATCCCACGCTCAGGCGCCCAAGCTTTACCGCCCACCTCGGCCCCGCAACGGGGACCCTACCGGTCGTACTCGGCGGATATGCTCGCTGGTACTTGTCGAACGATACCAGCGAAACCGGTCCTGGTGGTCTCCAGCAAGCTTTATACGAGCTGTACGCCTCAATCGCACTGCACGCCGTAGATCGGGTCCAAACATGGCGTCAACTCGCTCAGCAGGTCCCGCCTTCTCAAATGACCGACCCGCCCATCCAAGTCGATATCTACCTCTCTGGACCACTCGCTACACCAGCCATATTTGCGGGTCTGGCGAAACATGTCGGTCCCAAGACCCGACAGGTGTTCAAGCGGATGGGCGTACCGGAATCGCAGCACAAGAAGGACGTTTGGCGGTTTCATCGCATCGAGGAGGCGCCGACTTGTAAGGGGTGCTCGTGGAATCCTGCGACGCGTAAGTCTGTACCACTGGAGGAGAGCGAAATGCTGATTTCCAGATCTACACAAAGAAGGTGGGCGAAACGGCCGAGACCGGGGTCCCAAGAATGCGACATTTGATCTCAGCTGTAAGCCTTCCCGTCTCATCGCAGAGCCACAGCTGAAGCTAGGGTGGACATGTCGCACGCATTCGATTCTGTCATCAACCATACACTCGGTACATCGGCGGCATAGCTGGGTACGGATCGAAGGCTCGCCCTGGGCGGAGCAGACGAGCTTGCATTATGGTCTTGATGTATGATACGTGCCTCTTGACTCCCTCAATGTGAGTCCTGTCTAAGCCGGGCGAGTCGGGGCAACACTCTGCTTCTGAGTGAGCCGCACGGGGGCTATATCAGGCGGGCCTCAATGATAAACGCACGGATCTGGATTAGGTTGAGGAATGTGGAGCTAACGTTCAGAAGCTTCTGCCTCCCCTTCGCAAAATCACTCAACGTTGCGCCTCTCAATCTTCATCACCTTCTCTCTCCTCTCCTCAACCATGATGGACACCGAAATCTCCGACAGGACAGTCACCCTGCCGCCGGAGATCTTAGCGGTCATTATCAGTCAGCTCCGTCGACCACTCCCTCCTCCGACCGGCGACAACGAGCGGAGCAGTATTCGTCAGCCAGACTTGGCGGTCTTGATGTCCGTAAGCAAAGTGAGCAGCTGCTGAGCTTATGCGCGCCAGTTGCTTCGGCGGCCGGCGCCGGGGCCGCCTCGTCAACCGCTGTGTCAGATCTACATAGCTGATACACTAGATATTCAACGACCTTACTACACCCCTTCTCTACCGAAACGTCATCTGCGACCACCTCCCTTCCCTCTTATACGGCCTCGACGGCCCTCCTGCTACCCCAGACATCTCCTCCAAGCGCCAACTCCTCGGCTGTATCGAGGAGCTGTACCTCGAGTACTGCTCCAAAGACGAGCCCACGTATCATACTCTCCTTCGGAACGGCGGCGATTTCTTCCTTCTTTTCGGTGCCACCCCTCACGAGCTGGCGGAATTCGTCGGGGCGGAGTGCAGCTGGACTGCGGACGGGATCGAGCAACTTCGGGACACCTTGCCCCTGATGAGGGTCTGCTCAACTGGCGCCATGCTCGACGCCCAAACGGACCTCCAATCGGCGGCAAAGGAGGCGCAACCGCCTATCGCCAATCTGGATCAGAACCAGCTGAGATGTCGCACGCCCCTCTCAGGTCTGGTCCGCGACGCCTACTCATGCCAGCGGACGGCTGGCGGGGCCCTCAGCTTTGCCGGTTTCTCCTCTATCTCTCCCACCTCGGCAGTCGACGAGAACATCCGCGCCATCCACCTCGATCCTGCGACTGGATCCGTGCCTACCGTCAACGGCGGGATCAGCCGCTGGTATCTGCCGTACGATTCCAGTACAGCAGATCCCGGGCCCAAGTGGGGCGTCGCTGTGCTGTCTAAGGCCATCGCAACACATGCGGCAGCCAGGGCCTGGTCTTGGAGGTCCATCTCCGCGCGAATGCCTGAGCATGCGGATGCCGATCCACCCATCTGGGTCGATGTCTACCTCTCGGGCTCCCTCGCCGCTCCCTACATTCTCTCTGGCCTAGCTGAGAACGTCGGGCCAGCCATTGACCAACCCTTTCGTCATCTGGGCGTCTCCGACTCTCTCCATACCAAGGACGTCTGGCAATTTTTCAGCCTGGCGGATTCGCCTCCTTGTGATGCTTGCTCCTGGAGCTATGAAGCGCGTGAGTGTCAGACTATCGGCTTGGTTGCTGACGGGGTTGGCGCTGACCTGCAGATATGAAGACCCCACCAGCCGGGTACGCGGGACCTGCGGACCATACATTTCCCCTTAGCGGTGCGTGTGCGCCGAGAGCTGCTGAGAACATGGCTGACTCTGGAACAGTGATGAAACAGCAGTTCCGAATCACTGCAGAGCGCTTCTTTCCCGAAATGCTATCGCCGCTCAATGTTCATGTCCAATCGGGCGGATCACGGGCACGAGGAGAAATTGCCGCTTAAGATTTTGTACATGGCGATATGCATGCCTACATCCTATGTCCAAAGACGTCGACGCCGTAGTAGTTGCAGGGACTGTTACGGAGGTGGCTACAGCCCGTACGACAGTATTCAGTATCAGCCACCAAGTACAGTGTACACGGACCTCGATCCTGCGCGAGGAATGTGGAGCGAAGCTCCAAGCGAAGTACTGCGACTGGAAAAAGGACATCTTATTCTTATCTTGATCTTACAACATCCACCCCCATCTCGGTTTCTAAGCCTCATCATGTCAGAACCCGAGCTGTCGAAGGCTCCTGTGACGCTACCACCTGAAATATGGGCGCAGGTCATTGTCAAGCTTCAAAAACCGCTTCCTCCGCCCAGCGGGAACAACGAGCGCAGATCTATCCGCCAGCCGGATTTGGCTGTCGCTATGCGTGTGAATAAGGTAAGCAGATAGAGCAGGCTCTGCTGTAAGGATGGTTGTACCTGTGCGGGAATCGAGTGGCTGCCATACCTACCCCTGTGGCCCAGCATGGGCTAGGCGAGCATTATTGGAGCGGGGCGTACCTTTTGCCCAATCTGAGCTAACTCTGCAGACGTTCAACCTCCTCGCCTCACCCCTCCTCTACTCCTCCGTCATCTCCGACTACCTCCCTTCCCTCCTCGCCGGCCTCAACAACTCCCCCGCCGCTCGAGGCCTCTCCTCCAAGCGCAAGCTCCTCGGCCGGATCGGAAAGCTGTACCTCGAGTACTGCTCCAAACAGGAGCCGAGCTAAAGGGAGCTGCTCGTCACTGGGCGTGCCTTCTTCCCCATGATAGAAGGCGGCAGCATGCGGGAAAAGTCGGAGCTGGTCGCTGCGGAAAGCGACTGGATGGCTGAGGGGTTGGAAAGGCTCAAAGCGGTCGTACCGGATCTTCGCTCCATCTCTACCGGCGCGTTCCTCGACTACCAGCGGCGGGAACGGTACGACGCCGTCAATATCCAGCCGCCCATACACGACTTTGAGAATCGTCTGCTCAAAGCGCGCGGCGCCCTATCTACGGCCGGAGGCGGGGCGCATCTCTGCCAGCGGGTCGTTTCCGGTCCGCTCGCCTTCTCGGGTCTCGCGGTTCTGAACGCCGATCCGAGCGTCCGGCCGATATACACGGCGCATACGGATATCCAGACGGGCACGATCCCGGTCGTCATGGGCTGCCAAGCCAGGTGGTATCTCTTTGATTGGGCGGATAACGGCGGCTCGGAATTGCAACATGGGATCAACGTCCTATCCTCGTCCATCGCCTTCCATGCGGTGGATAGGGTCATGTCATGGCAGGCGATGGATGGAGGAGCGGGCGTGTGCCCAGATATACCGATATATGTCAATATCTACCTCCCCGGGTCGCTGGCGTCGCCGGCGGTATTGGCGGGTATGGCGGAGCATCTCGGACCAAAGATACGGACAATGTACGCTCGCATCGGCGTGCCCGCTACGCAGCATACCAAGGATCTATGGCGGTTTTTTAGACTCGAGGATGCCCCACCGTGTACGGCGTGTCCGTGGAAGAACGATCTAGGTGAGCTTGTCGCTCATCTTGGGGCGGACCGCGCTGATGTTAGAACTGTCCAGTCAGATGAGCCCCAGCTTTCGACCTGCGATCCCAGATCTTCCCTTCCCTCTGGCTTGTAAGTTGTCTGCCCTCTCTAGACAAGCTCGGGCTGATCCAAATAGCCATGACGCCCGCTTTTATAAAGGTCACGCGAGAAGCTCTGGGGCGCCTGGGCAGAGCGTGAGGTCGTGCCTACCGGATGGAACATATACAGGAGCCTTCTTGTATCACAGTACGTGGATGCACGTCCTTCATCTGCTGTTGCAGCAAGACCTCGGCGTCGAACGCAAGCTCATGGCCAGAGTACGCCAAGTGGACGCACGGACTTGAGGAATGTGGCGCCTCCCCTTCACTCAACCACTCACTTCAACTTCGACTTCAACCTTCCTTCTCTCTCGATTACCCATATCACTCAATATGGTCCACGAACCTAAACAGACTATCTCACTCCCAGCCGAGGTCTGGCTCAAAGTCTCAGTCCACCTTCAACGCCCCACGCCGCCTCCTACGGGGAAGAATGAGCGGAGCTCGATCCGGCAACCGGAACTCGCTGTTTTGATGAGAGTGAACAAGGTGTGTACAGGTCTCTAGTCTGGTTTGACCTACATCATATGCGCTTGAGGCGATTATGGGCTCCAGGAACGTCCCGTGTTGATCTCACAATATCTCGTCCTTTCCGTGACAGGGTCCGGAGGTCGGCATTATTAGAGTACCTCTGCTGACTATATAGATCCTCAACAACGTCGCCGCTGCCCTCCTCTACGACACCGTCATCACCGACGACTTCCTATCCCTCACTTACGGTATCGATCTACCTCCCGTCGCCAAAGATATCCCCTCGAAGCGCGACCTCCTCTTCGGCTCAAGAAGGCTCTGCCTTGAATACTGCTCGAAGGACGAGCCCACGTACAACTCCTTACTCCGGAACGGCGGCGCGACCTTCTACCTCGTCGGCGGAGACGCTAGCCCCCTCATGGTGGGGCTAAATATCAAGGCAGAGACCGACAGGCACGCCGAGGCTTGGCGGAGGTATAATGTCGCGTTGGCGGGGATGGCGCGGTACAGGCCTCCGGCCATCTCCACTGGCGCGTACCTCGACCCTCAGAGCGATCTTTATTGGAAGGCTATGCGTGTGAAGGCGCCCGTCCCTGGCCTGAACGAGTCCGAGCTTCAAGCGCAAGGCGGACTCACTCCGCGTGCCGCCCACGCTCCGACATGCCAGCGTGCCGCATTCGGGTCGCTCACCTTTGCAGCGTTCGCGGTCGCCAAAGGTACCGTTCCCATGCATGTCGCACACGTCAACCTCCGTATCAGTACGGTGGCGATCTGCATGGGCGGCCGCATCTCTTGGTATCTACCCTTTGAGCTCGGTCTTCCAGACGGAGATGATCCTTCGGATCCGGGGACAATCGACGCGGTCGGCCAATTATGCGAATCGGTCGCGAGCGCAGCGGTGGACCGAGCACACAAGTGGCTGCGGATTTTGTCGGAGCATGGGGCCTCCAGGCTGGATCTACCGACCGACACCACTATCTACTTGACGGGATCGCTGTCCACCCCGTTGGTACTAGAGGGCCTAGCGGAACACGTCGGTCCGGAACTACTCAAGCTATACAAAATCTTTGGCATACCTCCTACACGCCATACGAAGGATATCTGGCGTTTCTGCAAGATGGAGGAGGCGCCCCCTTGTCCAGCCTGCCATTGGAGCTATGATACGCGTGAGTCTTTGGTCAAGATCATTTGGCCTACTGTACCTGCCTGTTCTTGGCTGATCGACAGACGTTGTGCACAAGGTATCAGTCGCGTCGGACGAGTGTGCGACGTTCCCTCTGCATGGTTCGTTCACTCCCTCGTCTCGAGTAGCTTTGGCTGATCATAGTGCTGAGAGAAGCTTATGTACGGGTGATACAGCGGACTCGAGATCGGTTTGGCAAGTCCTAGCCCGGTATCTCGACCTCTTCGAGAGACCGGTACAGGCGGGCAGGCGGTAGGTGATGGAAGGGCAGGGGCATCGGTGTCACACATGAAGGTGGTAGGGCTGTTAGGCGAGGGAAGGGGAAGGGACTATGGGATCTCAGTTTATCGGACGCGTACCAGCTGTTCATATACATATACCATGCCATCATCTACGGCCATCTCCACGCTTACGCCTCAGAAGCAAGCCAGCTGATGATCGGGTGTCCGCGGCTGGGCACCCTCACCTTCTATATATAGTTTTGCGCGCACGGGCATGGTGAGACAGGTTGAGACTGAGGAATGTGGAGCAAAATCCCTCGGTGCGACGCGTCCATTCATCTCCACCTTCACTCATCCATCTACTCAGTCAGGATGGCCAACAGCGAGCGCACTGAAGGTCCAGTTACGCTACCTCCAGAGATCTGGACGGTAGTGATAGGGCACCTTCGTCGACCGCTTCCTCCACCTACAGGAAACAATGAGCGCAGCTCGATCAGACAGCCGGACCTCGCTTCTGCATTGCGGGTGAATAAGGTCAGTAGGCTGCCGTGTGGGGTCTGCTGCTGGAAACATGTAGGTGGGAGTGGCTGTCAGCCTCTCCGGCCTATGAGGGCAGAACAATCCCCTCCGAACGGCGCGTGATTTGGCGGAGAGACCTGATCTTTTCCCAGCGGATCGCCTCGAAGTATGGTCGCTGATCATACAGACATTTTTACGCTATCGCATCCCCTCTCCTCTACAGTGTCATCGTATGCGATGATCTCCCCACCCTTCTCTACGGCACCAATGTCCGTCCCGCTGCCTCTGGCCTCCAATCCAAGCGCCAACTTCTCGGCACCACCAAACGGCTTGCTCTCGAATATTGCTCCAAAGCCGAGCCCATCTACTCTACCATCCTCGGCCAAGGGCGCTCATGCTGGTCTTTCGTCGGCGGAGCAGACCCTCGGGCCAAAGCGGAATATATCGGAGCGGAGTCGGACTGGCTCGGTGAAGGAATGGAGAAGCTCAAGGCTCTGGTCCCAAAGATGACTGCCCTCTCTACCGGAGCCTACCTCGATCCTCAGAGGTTGATGCGATACGACGCGAACCGGATCCAGCCGCCCGTCCCCAGCCTGGACACAAGGCAGCTTCAAACTCGGAGCGTGCTGTCTACCCTGGGCGGCAGCGCGGATATCTGCCAAGGCGTCGCGTCCGGCCCGCTCGCCTTCGCCGCCATTGCCCGCGTGGGCGGCGAGCCGTCGTCCGACGACCCCGTCTTCACTGCGCACCTCGACCTCGGTCTCGGTCAAATGCCAATCATCATGGGTCGGATCGCTCGGTGGTACCTCCCCTTCGTCGGCGGGGATATCGACAATATCAGCGGGCCGGATCCCGGACCAGAACAGGCGGTACATCGGATCTCGTCTGCTGTTGCCGGTCATGCGGTGGATCGAATGGCGGCGTGGCAGCAGATGGGCGGTGGGTCGGGGGCTATGCCAGATCCGCCTATATCGGTGCATATCTATGTGTCGGGCTCACTGGCGGCGCCGGCGGTGATGGCGGGAATGGGAGAGCATCTGGGCGGAAAGATTCGGCAGCTCTACACGCGGATGGGCGTGCCCAAGACACGTCACGCCAAGGACGTCTGGAAGTTTTGTCGGATCGAGGAGGCGCCACAGTGCAAGTCTTGTGGGTGGAACTATGATACCTGTGAGTTCTGGCCCTACCTATCGCTTGATTGGTGCGAGATGAGCGAGCTGACCTGTAGACCTGGCAACCAAATCTGGCGATAGCGCGGAACACAAAAAAGCTCGGTTCCCCCTTGCTGGTAAGTCCTGGTTGCACTCGCACTAGGGCAGTGCTGACTGTATCAGCGATGAATGCGGCGTTCCAGGACATGACGCAGCGTGCTATGAGGATGCATGGCAATGCTTGAAAGGCTGTTCGGGATCCCTGCGACGTTGCTGCCCTAGCGATCCAAGGGGGACGTGTTCAAGGTGCACGCGATACAGGAGGCGCCGGCTTGTGAGGCGTGTGGGCGGTGCCCGGATGATCTTTGAGTGAGTACGGTTATGGAATCTCTGAGATGTACGCGGGTTGCGCTCATAGCTAGCAGGTGCAGGATGTTATGATCAGCTTGCGAGCGTATCTATCTCGCCGGGAGGAGGGGGGGTTCCGGCCAGTAATCAATCCACGTCTCCTTTTTTCAGTCGGGATTATGGGATCCGTAGCGACGCTAGGTTTATCAACAATATCTGCGAATACCCTGAGCAGTCCAGAGTCCTTCAGCAGCTCAGACACTAGGTCCAAAGCCCACCCTGATAGCCGACTGCAGTTCCGTCGGAAGGAGCCGCAACTTTGGCTGAGCCAAAAGGTGCAACCAGCAACCCCTGTCACTCTGCCTTCTTTCCATATATCTACACAGCTTCAAGCTATACGCAGCCTCACAATAGGCATCATAAGCCAGTCGAGATGACCTTTGACGCTTTCGAGGCCCGGCTGCACTTCCTCAAGCTTCTACGCCAGCTCAACGCCTCGCAGCCGTCCATCCAAAAGGTCGTTTCATATGCTATAAAATATGGCTCGCGGTGTGGTGAGGATCTCTGGGAATGTATCACTGAGGAGTGCGGGAAGGTCAGCTTCTCTACCCTCGCAGCTCTTGCAGGATTCCCAGCTGATGTTGCAGGGCTCGCTGAATACCCGCATCAACATCCTGTATTTCATCGACTCGCTCCTTGAGGCTTGTCAACCCCTGTCGCTCGCGGATGCGCCATATCTTGGACTGGTAGGCAGGGATCTGGGCGATATTGTCGAGAGGGTGATCCCAGAGACGAGGGAGGGGGTTCTCAACCTCAAGTCGACCAAGCAGGTACGTGTAACCAGCTGGACGATCGATATCGGGGGCTGATCCAAGAAGGTGCTCGATAGCTGGCGTCTGAGGCGACTGGTGGACCCGCAGATCGTGGACGACGTTCTCAAGAAGCTAGAGGCGAGGCGACAGTACGTTGGAGGTTCCGCATGATACGTATAACAGAGAGGCTGATATCCAGGCATCCCCCTTCCGATAAGAAACGCTCACATGAAGAGACATTCTCACATGCGGATATCCTCAGGCGTATGGAGGAGGATCGCGAAAGAGTAAGCTTCTTGGCTCTCTTCCATCTTACATGAGGCTCAAGCTGACAAATAGCACAAGCGCCTCCGAGAACGTATCTGGATCCTCCCCATTCCTTCCTTATCCGCTGCGTCACCGAAGTCTCACCCTTCCCGGCCTAGCACCGGCACCGGCACCGGCACCATGGCCTTCTCGTTCCAGTCCCCCGCATCCACATCGCCCGCAACGCCCGCCTCTCCTTCAGCCCGGCGGAAAACAGCTGGAGTGTCAGAGAGGAATATGCCGCCCCCGCCGGTCCCGGCTGTTTCTGCGGCGAAGGAGGGGGATGGTACGCATGTGAATGGGGTGGTGGTACCGCATCCTACGGCCTTGGAGGTGGAGTTTGATGCGATGTGGGAGGCGGAGGGCGAGCTGGACGAGGATGATTTGGGGATCATGCGAGAGTGAGCTAGCCTTCCCTTATTTGCTGCGAGGGACGGAAGCTGACGGTACCAGGCAGGCGCGCATTGCTCGAATGCAGAGTGAGGTGAAGTGATCGGATTAGTCGGGTTGCTTCACGATCTAGCACGAGCTACGAATGGTCGTCCCGGGGGCCAAGAGCCAAGCCCACTGCTCCCTCAGCCCAGTCCCGCCAGGAGCTTCAAGCACCGGAACAGCGCAGATGGACAAGCGAAAGAGCTACGAGAGGCAAGTATGGTGCCATTTGCGGCTGCGGTGACGGCGGGGTCTGGAGGGCTCGGATGGATAGTGGGATGCATTTAGATATACTCTCTACTTTCTCGAATCTGTAAGCAAATCTCGCAGATTGTCTATTGCGATTCTTCTGGACGCCACAACGTCCTTCTTGACCCGCTCGACAGACTCAGCCTGTATGATCAGTACCGTCCCCATCAAGAGCTGCGACCGAGAACTTTACTTACCTCTACTGCGGAACCCGCAAAAGACACCCAGTCCAGCTCTACATCTGCCTTCTCTAGGCCATCCAGCGTCTTCACGACCTCGGTTCTACCTTCTTTCAACCTGCTTTCCAGCTTTTCGACGTCTTTCGCGAACTCTAGAATCGCCGGCGAGGCCGTCACTTTCTTGTTCTTGCCTTTTGGCTTGACGGTGACTGCTATTCTGCCAGAAACAACGTCAAGGATGCGCGATATCTGGGCGTATCAGCCAATGTATCGATAGAGAGGTTGGTTAGGACATACCTCGACTAGCAGCATCGCAGACTCGAGCTTGTCCCACCGACAGCCAGTATCGGCCTTGGCGAGTTGTATCAAGCCTACCCATGAGCTGTAGTCCTTTGACGAGGATGAATGAGCTCACCGTCGCATACAGTGCTCAAGCTTGCGGCTTCCGCAGTTGCGCTTTCGGTCCCGTCAGAGGTGAAGGCGGTACCTACGCCCCGGAGGATAGACCCGATGGCTTCCAGTGCTGCACGCTCGGCTGTAGAGGCCTGCTCATCAGCAAAATGCTATCAGCCAGCCTATGGGCCTGCATCAAACTTACACCATCGAGAACACTCTCTGACGGCCCCTCCAATTTCACCAGCCCAGACAGATCCCCACCAGCCACAACAGCCACGAACCCCGTCGCCACCTCTCTCCAGCTCCGCACCCATCCCCTCCCACCTCCTCCTAGGTTGAGCATCTCACCCATACTCGTCTCTCCGACAAGTAAGGGGATCAGCTCCCAGTTCCGCGTATCCGCCCCCTCGTCCGCATCCCTCGCGTGCGCCAATTCGGCCGAAATGACGCTTCCGGCGAGGTATGCCGTATCTCTTCTCAGGGAGGCGATCCGGCCGGACTCGACAGCGAGGTGAGCGGCGGGAAGGGACGTGGCGAGTGTGAGTTGAAGCTGGCGGATGCCGGTGATTTGGGAGTAGGATTCGTTTTCGACCGCGTGTTTGATTTGTTCCGAGAGCTACCTTATCAGCTTGACTCATTGACGGCTCCTGAAAAGGGAGGTGAATGAGAAACTCACGTCTGCCGCGGTCTTGTGATACATATACTCCGAGCGATTCTTGTAGGATACCCAAACAGCTTCTGTTTGTCCAAGGAGGACATCAACCGAAGCACGTTCCGAGAAGACGTGTAACAGCGTATCTAGTTGGATCTCCCGCATGCCGAGCTGTTCTAATGGCGCAACAACGAGGCTTGGAGCTCCTATGCGGGTCAGCTTCTGCTCGAATGTCGGGATGGATAGAGCTCACCGATAAGCCGGTACAGCCGTATCAAGAGGTATCGGCCCATCATGCACGCTGGCGAGTCGTCACAGATCTTCCGGAGGCATACTATCGCTCGAAGAAGATGTCGCTCTCGATACTCCTCATCTTTAGCCTGATACCAGATATAGAGGAGAATCTGGACCGCTGCGAGACCTATCTCATCCGCTGGTCGGACGTCTGACTTGGGCAGATTCGCAGCTGTGACGATCAGCGAATGCCCGGCTCATGGTGGAGACTTAGGGTGCGGGTAGGGACGGACCATAGGTGGTTCCAGCGAGATAGTACGCCCAAGTCGACACGAATTCCTCCTCGGTCGCTTTCCACCCGTTCGCCTTCAAGCGGAACATGAGCAGTCGGGCGTGTTTACCCGCCAAGTAGCTCGATATATCGGTCTGGGGCTATCAGCTCAAATATATTCTCACCTCGGAGTAACTCATAGCTCACATGATCCTCTTCCGACCAAGCTTGCAGCAGACCAGCCATCGGTCCTTCCCTCTCCACCCAAATATGCTTCAGATCGTCGACTACCAGCCCCTTGCTACCCCATCTCCTCCAGTACCGCTCAATAGCCTCGCGGAAGTCCGCTTCGCTCATCCGACCTTCCTCAGCCCGGGCGTCGAGGTGAAGAAGCGCGAGGGCAGGTGCGCGCTCCTTCGTGCCGATAGACGTGTCGAGGTCGGTAAAGAGGGCTTTGACTTCGGTGACTATGGAGGCATCGTAAGATATGAGCTGGAGTAAGTGGTCGTAATTCGCCCAGTTTCGCTGCCTGCTCAGTCAGCTATCTGTCCAACATAATCATGGAAATATAAGCTCACATATCGGGATTCTCCCTCAAGACCTTGGAAAACACCCCCATCTCCTCCTTCACCACATTCCGCACATCATCCCCGCCCTCGCCCTTAGCCGCCATTCGCCTCAAGACCTCCTGTACCGTCTTGATCCTCCACCACCCCCTTCCTACACCTCCCCCACCGACTCCTTCCTCCTTCACCAGCGCCAGCGCCGCCTCTTCTTGCCCTGCGGCCAGGTATATCTGCGCGTGAAGCCAGAGCGCTTCTGGCGAAGGGCAAGCTTTCCGAGTAGTGGAGAGGAGGGTGGCTGCTATTCTTAGCGAGTTGGCGGGTGGGGGAGCGGGGAAGACTTGATCGGCTGGTATAGGCGTCTGAGCTGTTTTCTATCTGTGTCAGCTAGTGGCCCTTCCGAGCACAAAATCGAGTCGGCTCGGCAGCTTACATCTGCCCATTCTGCCCAAGCGGCCAGCCTCGCCCAAGTCGTCGTCTTGAGCAGATTGAACATCTTTCGACTGGATGAGCACATCAGGCTCGTGTTCCAAAGCGAGACCGAGAGGAGCACGACCTGCTGTCCTATTTCGGAAGAGTCCGGTCGAGCATCCCAGAGCTTGACATATAGGTCAAGCAGGATATCGGCTGGACACATCAGCTCATAGCCCATGCATCCTCCCGTATGAAGATGCGAAGTCCTGATGAGAGATTTGGACTCACATCGTCCGATATTCCGCATCAACAACCCAGCCCACCACATACTCCTCGGACTCAGCTCACCCGTCGCCTCCACGCTCTTCCACACTTTCAGAACATCCTCCGTTGCAGCTCCTTGCTGGTTGAGGAGATACGCCCGGAGGATGAGTGCAGGTTGAGAGCGGGGCTGTTTCTTGAGGAGTCGGTCGACTTGGGAGAGGGCGGGCTTGAGTCGTGCTTCCTGGATATCCTCTGCGGGTCAGCTCTGGCCAAGGAGGGGTGTTCTGGGGCTAAATAGACAAAGGCGGCTATAGGACGTACCGTATACTGGCTGGAGCTTCCGCTCATCTGTCAGCCAGTCCTTCTTTGTGGCTGACATGGTGTCCACCCGGAACGAGAAGGCAGCGATGCGAGATGTTCGAGCAGAGGGAGCTCGGCAAAAAGACGGTTGAGGAATGTGGAGTTGGATCAACAGCCAGATTTGGTCTTGAGTTCTGAGTGCTGGGGCAGCGGCGACAGGACCGAGCGATTTCCACCGAGGCGCAGCAGCCTACAGCCCTGAGACCACCTCTACAGAATCGTACGCGCATATTAAAGCTGAATGAGCAACCATGCAATGCACCCCTAAATACCCTACCTAATAAAAGTACAACATTCACCAGCTGCAGTCCAATCTTATGCTTCCCTTGCCCTCCTCCCAAGGGCACCCCCTCCGACTTGCTCCTCATATCCCCAGCTCCTTCTCCACCCCCGCCCTCATCCGCTTCATATCATCCTCCTTGAACTTGACATTCTCACAAGCCTTCATGAACCCTTCGGGCAGGAGTAGCGCATCCTGCGGCAAGTCCCGGAGGTACGCGAGCACATCGGTATATGTGCGCGGGAGGGCGAGGAGGCGGTCTCTAGATAAAGTGAGGATGGTGAGGGAGGCGATAAGGAGGAAGCGGGGACCTAAAGAGTTAGCTTATCTTCCATTCCTGGCAGAGATAGGGAAGATGCAGCTCACCTTCAGCGACGACAGCGTCGATGATCCGCAGTGCGGTCGGCCACGGCAGACAGCGCAAGAACAGCTTGGCGTACCATTCTTCCAAAAACACAATAGCTACGCAGTCAGCCTCTTCTTCTTCCTCCGTCTCCCCTACTTTGCGTGCTCTCTCCTGCAAGGAAGCAGACTCACGATGCAGCCCAATATCCCTAAACAATTTCCCCAACTTGGGCTCCGAGCCCGCCAACACCCCCGCAAACACCGCCGCGTCCACCCGCATACCTACCGCCTTCCCGCCCGACTGGCCCGTCGGGGACGCGTAATAGTCCCTCAGACTCCCATTCACAAAACCCGACAAGAGCCAGAACGCGTCCTCGGCCACACAGTGGATGAGGAGCATGCCTGCAATCAAAGACATTTCGGGGCGGTAGCCGCCGGTTGCAAAGTGCGAGTAGGCGCGAAGGATCTGGCGCAGGTCTGTTTGGCCTGTAGAGGTTTCAGAGTAGATGGAGTGGTCGGGGTAGGCACTGGGGGTTAGCTGATGTCCGAGTAGAGAGTATGTCTTCGGCCAGGATAGGCAGGTAGAGGACTTACGCGGCAACATCCGAATCTATCCGTTCTGCCAACCGCCTATCCTCTCGATCATGATCCAACAACTCCTGATACAGTCCCGGCCTCCTAGCGGTCATGATGGGCATCATGAACCACGCCCAGACCCTTCCTCTCAGACTAGCCGGGATCCCACTCTCAATCGCGAGCTTCCGGACCTTTTTGGGCGCTTGCGACGTAAGGGGAGTATTGATGATTCCGAGCTACATTATCAGCAACGACCTCACCTCCACTCTCCACAGAGAAGTATCAAATTGAGAAGTAGAGGAACCCACCCATTTCTGCTCCAAAGCACGCTGTCCCGCCCCACCCGCTCGTCCCATAAACACCTCCGGCGTCGGACTCTTATCCTTGATGAACCCCCACTCATCCGTATCCGGCAGAGTCCGCAAACTCCTTCCGCTCGTACTACTAATCACCGTTCCTTTCCTCTCCAACTCCGCGCCACCCCCGCTCGCCGAGAGCATCTCGTCCGAGCTCGAACTGGGCGACAGAAGACTGTCGTTCCGTTTCGATCTCGGCTGGATAATCTCAAAGTCTAGCCCGTCGGCCTTGACGGTATCCTCATAGTCCTTGTTACTGACCGGGGAGGGAAGGGGCCGGCCCGAGGCGGGGACGGAGGGGATGGTAGATGTGTAGCCTAGGGCGGAGACTGATGGTGGGGGGACAGAGCTGGGGGTGGCGGTGGGGGCGGCTGAAGCCGTGGAGAGGGTATTGAGGGATGTCTTGGATCCGCGGGGGAGACGGAAGGAGAAGGACGAAGAGCGGGCGGAGGGGGGTGGGCGCGGAAGAGAGGTGGACGAGTCGTTGTTGAGGAAGCCCATAATTTCGGGACTAACGGAAATGGCCGGCGAGATGGGCGTGGGCGGTTGATCAGGGTGCGACGTGGACGGAGCGAGTGAGGTGGTAGCGCCCAAGCTAGACTGGCGGGAGAAGAAGGGTCTCTTCCCCGGTCCCGTTGCCGCGGTAGGCCCAGCGCTCGTGCCGGTGCTCGTACTCGTGTTCGAGCTCGAACCCCTCCTCGGACCCGCATCTATCGCCGTAGGCGGAATGACAGACGGAACAGCCGGGACCGGCGGACCCGTGTGGATCGTCAACCCCGGACCCGCCTTCTTGGCCATCACCTTGCTCACCGCCGCGGAAAAACTCCTGGATCGCGGACGGGGGAAGAAGCCCGGCTTGGGCATCCCGGCCGTTTGGGACGGTTCCGACGTCGTTGGAGGGAGCGGGTTCGTAGCGCTGCGCATGGCGGGGTAAGCGGAGGGTGTAATCTTCAGGGCGAGTGCCGGATCATCGATATCCATGATGGGGGAAGCGAGTGTCGATTGCATCGACCCGCTCTTCTTCATGCCGTGCCCCGAGCCTGGGCCCGATACTGAACCCGAGCCCGAGTTGGGTACTAGGCCAGAGGGCGAGATCCGGCCGCTCGAGCCCTTACTAGGGAAGCCGAGGCCGGAGAGGGACGGCATAGGCGGGGAGATCGCCAACGACCCCGGCATGCCCGAATCCCCAATCAAGAACGTGATGGGTACAGGACCCCTTGACTGGCTCAGATCCGCCTCCATCCGCCCGACGAGCGTCATTCCGCGGGACCGCTTCGATTCGGGCGTTTTCCGCACAGCCTCGACAGCCTGGCGCGTCGCGTCGACGCTATGCGGCGAGGCAGGGGAATTAGGGTTCCACGGGACGGACGGGCGGCGGAGGGGCGTATCGTTGTCGACGGACGGGGAGGAGGAGGACGGGGCAAGGGAGGGTCGGCGCGGCGGACCGGGGGGTGGAGGGGGAGAACGGAGTGCGATAGTTTGGGACGAGTCCGTACTTGGCAGAGCGAGCGCGACCATCGGTTGGACTTTGCCCTTTGCCCGGGGCGACTCGTCCATCGGGACCGGACTGTCCAGGAGGGGTTGCTTTTCCGCGTCCATCCGGATCTTGATATCGGGCGTGTCGGGCGCCGGGACATTCCGCTCTATCCTCTCTGGAGAGGTGTGCACCCTGACGTCCTGCAGCATCTCCTCGCTTGGCGGATTGGGGGTGATGAGCTCGGTACTGGCGATAGATGCAATGGAGGTGTGATGCTCATCCGACGACTGCGTGGCGCTCGGGAGACTAGCCTCGCGCTCAGCGCCAGTCTCCTCTCCGCCATCGCCCTCGTCGTCCGAATCGGGATTAGCGATCCGTAAGCGCTTAGGCGTATCGTCCATCGCCCGCCGGACCGCCGAGGGAGTGACCGGCTCCATGACTGATCCGACGCGATCGTCCCGCTCCGCCCTGTCCGTCCGCTCGACCGGGACAGGCGGGATAGGCCGTGACGGTGGGGATATACTCCGGGCTCCCGTCCGTGTAGGAGCTTTAGGCGTCGCTGGCTCCTCTCGCGATACAGACACAGACGGCGTTGGCTCCGGATCGGCCGATACCTCCTGCAGATCCGCGACGCCAGCAGCAAGATCAAGACCGGCCGGTCTCCGCCGTGCAGGTCTCGGCGGCGCAGGCGAGGACGGCCGGCTATGTATCTCGCTAGCCGCGTCGAGGGATGGCCGGCTGTCCGAGTCTTCCGCCTCCTCGGAGATGACCATTTCCCCAGGAATGACGCGCTCGCCCTGCCCACCTCTCCCGCCCATCCCTATCTCCCCGTCATCATCCTCATCCCCATCATCTGCCCACTTCCTCCCCATCCCCACCCGCTGCAGTGCCAGCCGCGCAGCCTCAAACGCCCGCCCCTCGTCGTCCCAGCTCGTATTCGACAGCATGCTATTTCGGTAGGCCGAGCCGTTCGGGGACGAGTCGGTCGAGGCCGAGATGGTGGACTGGAAACTCGGTGTTTCTTTCCGCTTGCCCTCGACGTTGACGAACTCGGGGCTTTCAGCGATGGAAGCGGGGACAGTAGTGGAGCTGACGGTGGTGCGGGAGGGAGTGTCGCTCTGGCGGGTCGAGGCGCGCTTGGCGTACATGGATTCCCGCGAGTACGAGTCGTATATGTCCCATGCGCCGGGTGATTGGGCTTGAGGCTGGGATGAGGCAGAGGTGGCGGAGGTGGGTGAGAGGTCGTCCGTGGATGGAGGGGAGGAGGGGGTGGTGATCTTGACACTCTGGGGAGTCTGCGCGGATGGACCGGGAGTGATAGGCGAGTCTAGCTGTCAGCTAGAGCCAAAAGACAGCGGAGGAGAGACATACTGGCCAGACCTGGGACCCCTGGACTACCATTCATCTCACTCAGCATCTCCTTCCTCTCCCCCTCTTCCTCCATAGGCGGGCTAGGCGAGCCCAACATGAACCCGCCAATCCCGCCAAAATTGCTACTATCCACCGAAGTCATCGACTCCCTCTTCCACTCCTCCTCCTCGTCTTCTGCTGCTCCCATCGCCCGCTTCTCCTCCGCCGGCGCGGAAGTAGGCGGGACCTCGAACCGCTTCTCCGCAGAATCCACCCCGGGCGTCCCGAGCGGACTGTCCAGCTCGAAGGGGTTCGACGCCCGCTTATCCTTCTCGTCCATACTCTCCGCCAAGAGGGACAACTTCCGCCCCTGCTCGTCGTGATCGATAGGCAGGGGCAGGTTCTTGGTGCTCATAGGCGGGGAAGGCGAGTGGACCACCGTGCGCGGTAAGTCCGCGTGAGGAGTGACGGATTCCGACCGGGATATCGGAGCTGACGTAGGTGAGGATGGAGTGGGCGATGAGGAAGAGGCAAGGCGGTCAAATCTGACGTGGTCCTTTTTGACCCACCCGACGACGCCTTCGCAGGACGCAATAAGGATGGGTCCTAGGTCTCGTAGGAGGACGAGTGAGTCGCCTTCGAGGTACATGAGCTGGTCGGGCTGCTCGGCGACGCAGTCGGTCATACTGGGGATCAGCCTATAGTCCTGCTTGCGAGCTACAGAGGTGAGAATCTTCGATATAGCCCGGATCGGGCGGAAGGGGGTAGCAAGAAGGAACACCAACTCACGCTACGCCATACCCCAATCCTCCTCTTCCTGCGAACGCCGCCAAATCGTTCAATTCCCTTGGGTCGATGACCGACATGATACCAGCTATTTCCGTATTCTGTATATGGACAGCTCTCGAGCGAGTCGACAGACGCGTAGATGTCGAAAGGCGAGAGAGATGGGTCGGTAAAGGACCTCTTTCCAAGCTTGCGATTACCGCCTAGCTCTCCGTTTGAGCTGCGCTGCGAGACCTTTGGCTCGCTGTAGGCGATTGAGACTGGGATAGATGAGATGAGTGAGCCTAAAAGTGAGCAAGAGAGGTCGACCCCATGTACAAGATGAGAGACAGGTTCAAAACAGGATTGCATACAGAGTCGCAGACATTTGGTCTCAGCTGCAGTAAGCTCTCAGGCACGGACCCGAGCCGGGGGTCTGACCCTGAAGTTTAGCGCAAAAAGTCGCGTCGCGTCCCCAGCGATCGGGGTGGCGACGCGTCGACGCTTGCCTTGCTTCTCATTCCATCCCTTCTTTGGACAGTCTCTTCTCCAGCCATAAGGGAGAGAGAGAGCTAGGTTGCTAATCTGCGATACAGCTGATGTTCTCTAACCTAGCTGACAACTCATCTCCAATGATCACCTCACATTCATTCCGGTCCTCTTCGGCCGAAGCTCGCACGCGACCTCAAGCAGCCCAACTCCGCCATCCGTCACATATAGTAAGTCGGCCGAAGCCCCCGCTCTCCGCAGAGGCTAGGTCATGACAGGCTAGCAGCTACCTCGGGCCATCTCTATTTCAATCCATCTCGAGAAAGGAGTCCAGATGGCCCGGCCGAAAGTCTGGTAGCTGGTTGAGCGGACGTTGAACAGCGCGAAACATATAAACCGCCTCGCGATGCCCTCTCAGCTCATCTTACGTCCCTCCTAGCGATCTCACATCATGTCCAGCTTTGCCATCTGCAATTCTCACGTTCCTACCAACGACTACACCGCTGGCTCTCAATACGCCTCATGGACCTGCCGCGTCGATACCCGCAAAGCCGAAGGCCGATCGCGCACGGGCGGCACCACTAGCATTGACAAACCTCACTTCTACCTCTCCGTGACTGGCGGAATCAGCGTCCTCGTCGTCGAGATCACCGAGCGGGTGCTGGGCATCATCCGGACTTTGGTCCCGCCTGCAGCTGACCCCCGGAACTTTGACGGCGGCAGCTTTCCCAAGTTGCTCAGACGGCTGGCGACGCGAAATGATGGGCTCAGCGAGGATATCAGTGGCCTTGTGACTGCTGAGTCTGTCATGAGTGGGATGGGCTGGGGGTTGAAGCTTCCCGGCTTACTTGCAGGCGAGGCAGTCCAAGATGTTGAGGGATGCCTCTGAGGCGGGCGGCGTGTAGGGCAGAACCAGCATGGGGAGATGAGGCAATCCATGTGCCTTGCTTTTCTTACTCACAGCCATGTAACTCGCGATGCTGCCTTCGACCTTTATAAGTACCTATCTGATCTGACGCAGAGTCTAAGATGACTCCCCGTGGCCTGACAAGCTAGGTTGACAAATACTGATGACCCACAAGACCGGATGTTCTGGCATGCGCGGAAATGCCCATCAGGACAGGGGGCAGAGTGAGATTTTTTGGACAGAGTTGGGCTGAGACGCTACTGTATCTCCTCCGTTAACGCGCGACCCCGTTCACCTCGCTGCGGACGTACTCCGCCTCTACGCCTTATAGCGCCCAGGTGTATTCTCACTTTTGCCTCTTTTGCCACTCACATATCCGGCTTTCTCTCCTCTTGCCATTGAGCTCATGCGATCACCGCAAGCTAACCACCTTTGACCTTGACCCCTTGACGCAATCACGGCTAGTCGATCGGCCAATCTAGCTCCAACGTCACACTGCAAGTCTACCTTTCAGATCTGCTCCGTACGCGAGCACGCCACCGAGCTTGTGGTGGATGGCGTGCTGTGGAGCCCGGTATGAAAGGTCAGCAGATCGAGAGCGGGTTTCACGCCGGTGGCGGACTTCTGTCTTGGGCTATATAAGCCGGTCGTATCCCCCCGCGGCCCTTCTCTTTTCTCATCACACTTCTCACCTGTTCGAACCATCAAGCCACCCACATATCATCTCTGATCTCTGACATGCCCGCGACCACATTCACACCCACCCAAGGTTCCAATGCTGCCAACAAAACGTATTGGCTCGACCGTAGCGAGCAGAACGCCACTTCCCTGCACATGAAGTTTGGGGAGTTTGCATTCAAGGCTCCACTCGAGACCACCCATGACACTGACATCCGGAGCGTCATGAAAGTCAACGCTGAGGGGAAGGGCAACCCTGATGAGCTTTTGGCCTCGCTCGACGCTAGCAAAGAGACAAAGGCGACCGCAGACCACGTTCGGACACTGATGGCTGATGCGGTCCAGCAGCAGACCTCCCGGATCTCCCAAATGGACCCGAGGTTGGTTCTTCAGGCTCTGGTGCTCTGGACCCAGGAGGCTCAGGAAGGGTCTGGGTCCAGCAGCTGATTTGACCGAGCGGGTGGCCTCTTACCGTCCCCTATCCCCCGTACTTACCCTACGACAAACTGTACATAGCTATAGCTATCATATCATGCATGTTCCTACCTTCCGAATGCTAACATAACGCTTCTCATGATCCAGGCGGAGCTGTTCTCGGATATATAGTCAGACTCGAGAGTGTCGTAAACAAGGCTATGCATGATCTCATCTGCACTTCTCAATACCCGTTGCGTCACCCCTTCATGCCTATTGCCCCTCCGTCCCCTTCATATCCTTCAAAGCCGAGGTCCCCTCCTTCCTGACCTGATCGAACCAGCCCTGCACAATCTTACTCTCATCCCACGGCATCCTCTCCGACTCCAGCTTTCCCTTGGCAAGACACCTAAACACCTCGTCTGCCTCATACGCCATTCCCGAGTTCCCAACGACCGGGTGAGAATGTTCCGTCTTTTCGGTGATGCTGCCGGATTTGCGGGCGATGTGGGGGATGATCCAGAATTTCTCGGGCTTGAAGGGTCCCCCTATCCTGTCAGCGCTTCTTACCCCACCTTGAAGAAGAAAGGAGGAAAGCTTACAAGCGATAGCCAGAGACGCCTCCTCGCAGTCAATCAAAGCAGTCATCTCGCCACACCCCAAAGTCGCCATATCCGTCGTCAACAGCGCCTGGACCCCGCCCAGCCCCGGGAACTCGAGCAACCAGCGCGAGTTGAGATCGACGTTGGACCGCTTGTAGATGGTTTGATGGGTGAAAAGGACGTTAGGAGGGGTCTTGTTGTTGCTGGGGTGGTTGAAGAGGGTCATCATCGCCCATACTGAGGGATAGGGTCCCCTACTTGTCAGCTGTATCTATAGAGTCGTAACTAAGAGAGCTCACATGTCGAGGAGAGATCCTCCGCCGAGAGCGGGGTCGACCATACGGTGACTATCAGGTTGCTCTGCCGCGTTAGCTCTCGTGCCGACGGAGAAGAGGGGGACAGCTTACTGTCCGCGTTGAAGTTCATGCTGAAGTCCGCTTGGAATCGTTTGATCTTCCCCAGCTTGCCCGAGAAGAGGACATCCTGGATGGCGTACATGATCGGGTGGAAGCGGGTCCATACAGCTCTGCTTCGTCAGCTCAATCTCTTTACAGGTCCAGCTGATGTTAGTCGGACTCACTCCATCAAGAACAGCTTCTTCTCTTTGGCGATAGCGATCAGCTCGTCTAGCTCCTCCATGTTGAGCGTGAATGGCTTCTCGCACAGGACGTGCTTGCCAGCTAGAAGGGCGTCTTTGGTGTTGCGGTGGTGGAGAGTGTGGGGTGTGCCGATGTACACCACATCCACGTTCTGCCTGTTAGCATCCCGCTCTCTCGTTCCAATGAGACAACAGACACTTACAGGATCAGCATACACCTCCTCGTAGCTCCCATGAGCCTTGCACCCATCCAGACTCCCATTTTTCCCTCCCCAGTCCGCCGGCGCGTCCGCCGAGCTCAGCATGTCCAGGAACTTTTGCGCAGACGGGACCGAGCGCGACCCGATGGCTTTGATGACATGGCTGACATCAGATGCCGAGCGATTGGCGGGGTCAGTGAGGAGGTCCTGAATTGTCAGCAAGCGGTCCCACGGGGGCAGGACAGGGGGAGATCGGACCTTGGCGAAGTTTGTAGCGATTCCGCCGGTCGAGATGATTCCCCAGCGAAGCGGCTTTGACATTTTTATTATAGTTTTTACAGATATGATGAGCCTCGAGGAGCTTCGTAGTATACACAGTGCGTATGAGCAAGCACAAGGTTAAGATGAGAGCTGAGAACAGGGAGAGGGTAAGAGCTGGTAAACCTCCACCTGCCAATGCGGCCCAGTTCGGCCCCGAGCTCGGCATGCTCGGCATGTCTTTCCACCGAGTACCGACCGAGTGTGGCAGCAGCTGTGGCAGCTGGGTGGCGAACTCGATGCAGGTCAAGCTCAGGCAACCGCCACGCACGACGAGTGCATGTCTATGTACATGATAGCACGCCTATCACTCATATACCTTTCGTTGTCCAGCAGACTGATGTGCGATGACGTGACGGCTAGAAAGGGGACGACGTGAAAGGGGGAACAGGCCGTATGGCGTTTGACGCACGACGAGCCTCCGGGTCGCGTGAACAGCCCATATATACAGGGCGCCTCCTTCGTACGCTCTCTCTTCGTACCTCTTCCCGGTTCTTACTCAAATCATCACAGAGCATCATACCACTACCCCGCCGCGCACAGACCAAATCACCAACCCGGACTACCATCACACCATGTCCACCTCGGCTGCCACCACCCGCTGTGAAGTGTCCACGACGACCGACAAGAGCGGCACGAAGCGGTCTACGTTGCTTCTCGAGCCCAGCACAAGGGGTGTGCCTCAGCCCATCTCACAGGAGGCCAGAAGATCCATCCTATCGGCCCTGAAGCTCACGGAGGTGCAGCCCGCAGGCGACGGGGACGATAACAAGGTCGAGGATGAGGAGAATTTCGCTCACGAGGACTGGGCCAGTCTTTGCAGACATCTGCCAGACGAGATGTCGGACATCTTCAACGTGATAGCCGATCAAGAGTCCGACGAGCTTGGGGTTCTTGAGCAATTGCTCGAGTTCACAGTGAACAGCGTCCGATCTATGGTGCGCAACATCAGGGGGAAAGACAGCGGGAAGGAGTCAGCGGGCGGGACTGGGCTCGAGAGCTGAGGGGGGAGCGGAGAATCTGAGCTTCTGAGGCTGTCTATAGGTGTATTGTCGTCGTCGTACTCGTATGCATGATGTACTTGTTCGTCGGTATACATAGTTGAATCGATGACTCAAACTCCTCTGACTTGCTCATATGTGATTCATCTCGATAGTTCTCATCATGCCATCATTTGATCATCGACACTTCCCCCCTGGCTGTCCTCGTGGGCCCCATATACCACGAGCGGCTGACACTCCTCCCCCCAGATCCTGAGTAGAGACATACACCCGTTAACAAGCGCGAGCTCGCCGCCTGTAAGTGGAGAGATACAACTGCTACAGAAGCGTGGTTTAAGGCCCTCCTTTCAGCGATTCCTCTTTGACCTGAGCAAGTTCACAGCGGCTCGGAAGGGAACTAGTGGTCATGCCACGGCGCCCCGATCGAAGAGGTTTTTCCTGATTTTAGAGTCACGAAACACAGGCCGCGGCCTTGTATCCGACCGAACACATTTCACAGTTCACAGTACTAGTAAGGGCAACATGCTATGCGCTCAGTGGTGAAGCGCAATTCCCTGAGCACGGCCTACAGTATGAGATACTCTGTGAAGTGGTCGATCTTGCGTTTCACTTGAAAAGGGGGAGGCGATGCAGGACAACTCTAGGTGAAATGACGCGGAGACACTCGACAAGGAAGGCTAAACGTTTCTCGCTTCATTAGCGCAGCTCTACAGAAAGACATAGGAAGAGCGGGATCCACGGGACCCATATCAGTTCCCCTCTTCACTCTTCAACACATTAGGTCCCTCCATTTCTTCCCCAACGCCTACACTCCGCCCTGCCTACATCACAGCTTACGGTTTCAACTCACTTCACTTCCTCTGATTACTACCATGTCCCACTCCACTGATAGCGAGGTCACGGCGATCCTTCATCAGTGGCGAGACCCCACGTCTGGTACGGTCCACAAGGCGCTTGCGTTCCCTGGGAGCCAATCCGACCCTCTGCCAGTTCAAGGATGGTGTCTTTGCACCGGAAGGGATACTTCTGGTCGCCAATGTTCCACTGGGCTAATTTGGTTCAGATATGATCAGGCAAGCTGGACGGCTTACTTGAGCGGAGCGACACCTTTGCTGCGGAGCTTGCTCCCGGCCACGATCGTGTCTGATCCAGACACAGGGAACGCAGACCTGCCGGAATTCACGGTATACAGGTCTGTCGAGCCTCCCAGCATCACCGCGAGGGGGGCTGCTTGAAGATGGTGGTGTTTGAATTCCTGGAGGTGTACAACATTGCTTTTTGGGCTCTGCCGTGGGGGCTTTCTTCGGTTCGGATTTTTCTCGGACAACATATCTGTACATGATGCAAGGAGTTGCTCGGTACAGACGCAGACATTAGTACAACTCTAGGTTGCATGCTCGATGCCTGCAGGTGGCTCACGAAGAGGGTGGCGAATAGCTGAGGAATGCTGCCCCACGTGGTTTCAGAATAGGTTCCGGCCGTGCCTGACGCGTCAAAACAAATAAACCACCACCTTCAACAGCGCGTCCACTTCAGCTAACCTGTTACCTATATCTATCATGATCTTACCTATACTCACATCTTGACCCGCTCATTGTCACCCTTGTAACCGTCTATATGAGCTGTACACTCCGACAGCGTCGAAATCCACTGCGAAACACACAACCTACTTCCCCTAACAGGCTGAGGATCGATGCTCCCCTTCCCTCGGTCCCGCTCTCGCCAATCGACAAGCTCCACTACCCCTGACCTAGACTCTCTCGACTCCTGGTCACATCCAACACCCTATATCTCCCGGTCGATGGCTCCACGAGGGAGCGCAAGTACAGTCACGTCCATATGGAGCGATGCGGACGACGGGGCGACTGTCTTGCCCAGCTCGGAGGAAGGGGTATGGGGACAGCGGGGAGGATACAAGGAGGATCACAGGGAGAAAAGAGGGGCGGTGGTGGACGCGCCTCTAATAGAGCTGGATAGCGACTATGAGGCTCAGCCGGCTCGCCAAGGAGGGGCGGGGAAGACAGGCCCGACGCCGGCCGATGCGCTCAAGCGTCTTTTGGCGCAGATGGAGGGTGATGCGAAGGCGGCTACCCCTGCAGACCCGTTCGCTATCGGTACGAGTCCGATTAGGCGGCCTACATCGCTACCGCCAACTCAGCCGGCTGCGCGGGCCAGATCACCACCTCTTGCGGCGGAAGGGGGGTATCGAAGGGCGAATTGGCGGGAAGGCAGGAGAATAGGGGTATATCCGCCCACTAGGGAGGCGGGAGACTCTTCGCTGGAGCGAGCGTCAGCTGGAGAGGAGGAAGAGGAGAGTCCGCCGACTCCGCCAGTGCGGATCACCAACCCATACCGCCACTCTGCGCGAAAGACTTCAGGTATGTTGCCTGACTCACCGACTTGAACTCCGCTGGAGCTCTGCGCTGATACAGTAGATCCAAGCACTTCCTCGAAGCATAGGATATCTTCCAGAGCCGCCGTTCTGCAGAATAGTAGGTTGAAGCGTCTGGACCCTTCTGCAGCCAGCCAGCTTATGATCAGGCACATCCCGCTCTCCGCCCCTCCACACCTCTTCATCCCCTGCCCATTCCCCATCCCCCCTCGAAGCCTTTATCGCTCAGCCCTCGCACACTTATCCAGCCGAGCCTTCCTCATCTCGGTCTCCGCCATCCTTCCGCTCGTCTACCTCTACCTCGCGGAAAGGCAAGGAGCGCGCAAACCCGCAGCCGGATCCGCATCCTCTGTCAACGCGCAGACCAGTTTCTGCGGGTCGTCATATTACACCTCGCCGGTCCTCTTCTCCCTCATCTTCGGACGAGGACCATCCCCAATCCCTTCATCGCCCTATACCGTCGCATTCCCGTCCAGCTCGGACGCCTCGGCGCTACAGCGTCGAGCTAGCGCCAGACGACTCGGAGGTATTTGCGCAGGATCTCGAAGCGGGGCAAGGGGTTGATTTGGACCTGGATGAAGAGGAAGAAGCTGGACTCGAAAGACCGTGGGGAAGTGAGAGCGGAAGTGGGGAAGACGAGGATGTGGGACAGGAAGGAGAGATAGGGAAGGGGAATACGAGCCATGATCGGACGGAACGGCCTGCTGATCCTACTCAGCACGCATCGCCGACCTCTCCACATCGATCCAGGGAGGACTCGAGTCGACTCTCCAGGCTTCTCCACGCCGAACGATCTGATCGGCGAGAGACCTCGGTGGATGTCTCGCTACCCCATCGGTCAGATCCAGACGATCCGGAGGAAGGAGAAAGGGGGGGGAGTCTGTCAGAGAGAAGAGCGGGGCTGTTTCGTTCGGGAAGTCGGAACTCGGCGAGGGGGAGTTTATCGCCTCAACCACCACCGGCGTCATCACCACTGGCGGAGACACGGCGGTCACCTATCGCACATACGCCGTCACCTATCGCTCCTCGTCGGTCCCCTGCTCCAAATCGACCCTCTCCTCCGGGACGCACGGACATCGACTCGAGCGGTCTGTCCCTGCTCAATACCCCTCCTTCTATCGCTCAATCCCAATCTCGCCTGGACACCTCCTTCCTCACTGCCGACTCCCGCACCTTCCCATCACCGCCCATACGAGTCGGCATGGCCCTCACACCACCCGTATCTACCCCAAGTCGACCGGCAGCGGGCGAAACGATCTCAGCGCCCACCCCGCACCCGCCTGGGTGGCTCGAACGTACGCCTGGGCGGTCGGTCCGTTTCTCCCCGCTAAGAAAGACGGACAAGGACTGGTCCGTGTCTCAAGCGAGCTCCGGGGCGGACGCGTCAGCCTCGGCCTCGGCCTCGGTTTCGGTTCACCGCCTCAAGCTGTCTCCGGCCAAGCAGGAACGGAAGGGCTCGTCACCCAAAGTGGCATCTCCACTCGGCAGGCCGGACAGATCAGAGAGTGTGGCAGAAGTGGAAGCTGGGGATACATCCCTGACTTCCCGCTTGATCACCCGGCTCTTCCCTCGTCCATCTACTACACTCCGGGATGCCTCGGCTGAGCTCGACCGCGCGCGCAAGCTTACGGTCGAAGCTCAGACGGCGGTAGAGGAGAGCGCGATGGCGTGGATGGAAGCTCTAGGACAGCTGGGCAGACAAGCGGGTCAAGCGGGGAAACAAGGGGCAAGATGGGGGAAATGGGGATGGTGGTTCTCGATGCAGATCCTGCTGGTTTGGTGTGTCTTCCGGCGAGTCTTTCCTTAGCATGGTACGTCATGGCCCCAAGCTGATCAATAGGGTGACACTAGACTACACAGCCTCCCTCAATCCCCATTCGAACACCTTCCAAACCCTCAATCTGAATCCTCATGCCTTGGCCACTCGCGTCCCAGGCGCCCTGTCGGCGTTCATCATACCGAGGGAGAGTGCGAACTTTTTCGATCTGTTGGAGCGGTATGAGGTGCTCAGAAGGGCGGAGGGGGTGTTGGGGGTCATGGAGCCGATTGTAAGAAGAGGTACGGGGAGGGCGGGCGTTTTGGGTGGGGAGGAGGGGCAGAGAGCGGGAGGTAGGATGAGGATGGTGGGTGGTGTACCGAGTTGATCGATGATCTTTAAGAGTAGACGGGATCTGAGCGGGAGGGCCAGACAGGGGAGACAGGGGTGAGGGGGACGTTCGATTTTGCTTTTTCTTTGATATTGTTGTTTTACTCATATCTAGTCATTTATAGCTTGATGGGATCTCATACGGATGTGGTGTATTGACCAGAGGGAGATCATGCTGATGCCGAAACTAACGCATGTGGTATCTATCAAGATTTACAGGTCCGCCTTGGGAGGATAGTGTACTGATCCCCCAACCTGGACCCCAGACGACCCAACCTGCTCAAAAGTCCGTCTGACATCCTGGCGCCTCGCTCATTTGTCTTGTACCAGAAGCAGAGGTAGCACATGATACCAGGCTGTCAAGTCATATATGTCCGTTCGGCTCGAGTGAAGCAATTGCCTTATCAGTACAATGCAGACGAGCGACTAGTGCTCGCCATTAGCTACAGGCACCCAGAGCCCGCCGAAGCCCGCTCCTATCCGCTTGGCCCAGCTCAGATCAGCCTCCCTGACTTCCGTCACTACCGCCTCGCGTCCGCGCTGAATGTCGGCCTTGACGTGCTCGGCGTATAGCTTGTTGATGTGTGAAACCATAGGGCCAGGGGATACTCCATCTGAAGTCAGCGTGGTCGGGCTGGAGACTCACCTCCAATTTGTCGGCCATCAACATGGGTCACAGATATCTGGGCGGGGAAGGTACCACAGCAGAATGCCTGAATGTCAGCTGCGTCACGCAGAGTCGTAAGAGCCTTACCTCGATAGCGCCGTATGCCTCGGTCAAAGAAAAGTCCTGCTCTATAACCTTGATTCCCGCCGCGCGACACACCGCAATCGTTCGTCGGCGAGTGATACCCTGCATCTGGTTGTTCTTTGTCGGCGACCATATCACGAGCTTTCCGGCATCGTCATCCAAGCCCTCCCTGACGATCATGAAGTTGGTGGAGTTACAGGTCTTGACATAGCCGCGATCGTCCAGCATGAGCGCCTCGTCCGCTCCCATAGCGTTGGATTGGATACAAGCTTGAATATCGGTCGCCTTTGACATGTGGTTCCACCTAATATCAGTTCCATCCTGTGCTGTACTCACATCTCGTCCTTGACATCGGGGTTTCCTCGTCTGACATGAACAGTCATAAGCTTGAGTCCGCGCTCGCTGATAGATGGGTCGGGTCGCTTGTGCTCGGCGATGATTACGATGAGTGGGAGCTGGACGTCAGTACGGATCGCAAAGCGAGAGAACCCAGAAGGTGTTAGCTTACGCCGATTGTTGATGCGGGGTTCTGATGGGGTGTCCTCTTCAAGCTAGATGTCAGCTTTGCCAAGGTTAGACTTACCCTCTAGAGACCATCAGCCGGATGTGAACGTCGTCTGATGTCTGCATATCCTGCCAGATCAGCTGTTACCCGACCACATCGACGTGAGACTTACGTTCGCATCCGTAGTCTGGTGGATCATATCCAGCAGCTCGGCTCGAGTACAGCCCAGATCCATATCTACTGTTAGCTCCCATCTCCAGCGGTAGCTCACACATAGCTTTCGCGCTCTCGAATAACCGGTTCAGGTGATCCTTGGCGAATTGGATAACACCCTGTTTCGACCGGATACCTTCCCAGATTCCATCGCCCAGCATGAACGCGCTGTCAAAGACGGACACGGTTGCCTGCTCGCGCGGGACGAGGCGGAACTCGCCAGACATGCCATCGCGCATACCGATGAGTATGGAGGCATTGCGCGTGTCGGGAACGACGGCGTGAGTAGCAGCGACCATTTTAAGTGTGTGATGAAAGGCGGATCAGAGGTAGACAAGAGGTAGACGGTCAGTCGGCCTGGGAAAAGCACCACCTGATATCGCCTTCAGCTGCCTCGCAAACTCCGAGCTCTATTCGGCGTCACCGAGCCTTATCAACTTCTCTTCGGCGTCACCGAGCCTTATCAACTGGCGCCGGCCTCCGATAGGCCGGTATACCACTTCGGGGTGCGGAATTCCAGGAGTGAGAGGCGGACACAGAGCGGCTCGTCATTAATATTGTCGCACGCCATAACTCGCTCTCTCCATGCCGTCGATCCTCGGGCGGCCCGAAGGTTTCGCATTGTCCGATATCGCTCCTTCGCTCCTGCTCCTTCAAGCTTCTAGTCGTTAGACTATATGTATCCCCACGCCCACTCCAGCCCGTATGCATCCCTTCAATAAGTCCAGTATCGACCATGATGAACGCAGAAAACACGCTCATGACCGAAGCTCTCGACGAAAAGGCAGACGGAGTCGTGACCGTTGAGACGACCGAAGAGGATGCTGCACTCGACAAGCGCATCCTGCGCAAGATTGACGGTGTGGTCTTGACGCTGGTCACTATCGTCGCCACCCTCGAGTTTTTGGATAAGAATGTAGGTCCTTCCTACAAGACAGAGCTGATGAGTAGGGCATGGCCTATGCGGCCGTCTTTGGTATGCGGCAAGATACCGGTCTCGTAGGCCAAGAGTACTCCTGGCTCGGCTCGATCTTCTACTTTGGTTACCTCGGTGCTCTCATTCCGTGCCTCTGGCTCGTCAACGTCGTTCACACCGGTATGTTTGTCGGTGTCGCCACCACTTGCTGGGGCATTGTCATCCTCTCCATGGCCGCCTGCAACAACTTTGCTGGTCTCGCTACAGTCCGGTTCCTCCTCGGTGTATTCGAAGCGGGTATCCTTCCAGCGTTCATGATCATCCAGTCCAAGTGGTGGAAGGTGAGTCTAAAATACCTGCTGAGCTGACAGTCAGAGAGAAGAGCAGGCATTGCGAACTGCTTTGTGGTACAACACCTTTGCGGGCATCTTTGGCGGTATTCTGAGTTACGCAAGTAAGTGCTTACTCCAGCAAGGCTAACTCCAGTCGGACATATTCAGGGCAATCTGGCGACATGGCGGTACATCTTCCTCATCTATGGCGCGGTGACTGTCTTTGTCGGCATCCTCGTCACCATAATGCTACCAGACCGGCCTGGGACCGCTTGGTTCCTGACTGTATGTTTGTGCGAATAGCCTATTGGATCGAGAAGCTGATACATCAGGCGCGAGAAAAGGAACGGGCACAGGAGCGACTAGCCGGGAATCAGCAGGGCGCCGACAGCAAGAATTTCAACCCGCGCCATTGCCTCGAGGCCATTACTCAGCCTCAGTACTGGGTAGTCATGTAGGTAGCGCCCTTAGAACTGTCATCACACCCGCTGACGTGCAGCCTGTTTGTCATCGCTCAGTCGATCACCAACGCCGGTATTACCAACTTCAACCCGCTGATCATCGCCGGCTTTGGGTACGACCAGCAAACCACGACCCTTATGGCTACCCCTCAAGCTGCCGTCGCACTTGTTGGGCAGATCATCTTCTCCTTTATCGCCCTCTATGTCCCTAACATCCGGTGTCTGCTATGGATGATCGCCTGTCTACCGGCTCTCGTCGGCGCCATCCTCATCAACAGTAAGTCTTCCTAGGTGTCCAAGCTGACTTTAGCTCTTGATCCGGTTACACAGCGTGCTGGTGCCCTTACCGGTGTCTATCTTATGGGTTTCTATAGTGAGTCAACGACCAAGACGAGGCTGATTCCCAGATGTGCCTTGGGTACTTTGCCTTTCGCTCGTCACCTCGAATACCTCGGGTACGACCAAGAAGGCGTTCGCGTCCGTGTCTGTCGCTGTCGCGTATGCGGTTGGGAATGTAGTCGGGCCTCAACTATTCTTGGCGAACCAGGCGCCGTTCTACAAGCTCGGTCTCTATGCCATGATGGTCTGCTTTGCAAGTGAGTGGCCCAATTGATCATTCTGCAAGAGTCTTGCTCATGTCCAGTTATGTTTCTTTGCGGTGGCGCATATTGGGCGATCGCGTACTCCGAGAATAAGCGCAGGGACCGGCTGTATGGTGTGCCTAATCTGGATCGACAGACGGTTGTAGAGACGGCCTTCAATACGGGCGATACAGACAAGGTCAACAAGGACTATAGGTATTCTTACTGAGTAGTTAAATTTTCGTTGTAACGCGGTTTGGACTGTGCGCATAGGTTTGATTCGCGGTGTACAATTTCTAGAATCTCTTGCATATATGCTTTGGCTAGAGACAGCTAGGTTTCCCGGCCGTGGGAAAGAGGCTGGCTGAATCCGCAACTCCGCATTCCTCGTCGCACGGACTGCCCATCCCCCCCCGAAAGGACCAGTCCGATAGCGATGGATCCTCAATTCAACTCTTCCCACCGCCTCCTATCTCATAACTCAGCATACTCATGTCCGCCTCAATATCAACCCTGAGCGGCAACAGCAAGCTCGTTGGCGCATGCAAGAACTGCCGAGAGCGCAAGGTCAAATGCGATGGCTCCAAACCGATTTGCGTCCCCTGCGGACGCAGCAAGCTGCCCGGATGCAACGTTGCCGAGTGCATCATGTGGACGGACACCTATGTGGAGGACCTCGAGGACAGGGTCAGATGGCTGGAGAAGCTGGTCGAGGCTGCTTATGTGGTCGAAGCTGGAGCTGGCGGCCTGGTTACCAAGGTCCGGACAGGGACGGAGCTGGGGTCGAGGCAGTTCGGCTCAGAAGCTGGGCGCAAGTCGGATACGGTAGTCGAGGAGATTGGACTTCTCAGTCTTCGAGGAGCGGGCTCATATAGTAAGCTGTCTGTCAGGCTTTGACTGACAGCAGCTGGAAGCATGGCGGGCGTGACTATCGCAGCTCTCGTCGCCTCGGTACTACGCTTATATCACCACGAGATCGCCCCATCCCCTTGGCCTGACCCACCTATCTTGATTACCCGGGTACGAGCTGCACATCCTCCATCGCCGCTCGCTTCCCGGTACATCCAAGCCTACCTCTCCATCATACACCCCTTCTACCCCTTTCTCGACCTCTCCACCCTTGCCATCTCAATCACAGCGGTGTATGAGCGCGTCGCGCTCTCCAGGCCAGAACAACCAACGCCTTTTGCTCCCGCCAGCCTTTTCCTCGTTTACGCTCTCGGAGCTCTAAGCATTGACCGGTCCGAATTGCCTTTACTCGACCCGCATAGCCCAGAAGAGTACTACCTCGCCGCTGCTGCCTTTCTCCCAGCCGTCTTTGCCGAGGCCGGACTAGATGCGGTACGCGCGGCGGGTATGTGCTGTCTATGGAGCACAAGGGGATGGGCAGCAAGCGGAGCGGTGTCAGCGGATGCGTGGCAGCTTGCCGGATTCGGCCTACGGCTGGGCATATCGCTGGGATTGACGAGAAACTCGTACAAGTGGGATATGCCGGAGGGGGAGCGGGAGAACAGGCGTAGGGTCTGGTGGTGAGTAGTTGGGAGCGGCGCAAGGCGGAGCTAACGAGTCAGGAGCATGTACGCTATCGAGCGCAGAGTTGCAACTGGTACTGGGCGCGTTCTTGGCATTCGGAATCAAGGTGAGTTGAAGCAGCACCAAGCTGATGCAGCTATCGATGTTCCCTACCCGAATATACTATACGACTATATTCCGGACAGTCTGCAGCGGTTTTTTGGCGGAGAGAGCCCCGCCATCGACATCCGCCCGTTGCTGTATCTCGTCCGACAACGAGCGCTACTCGGCGATATCCTGGAATGTGTATACGTTACGTGAGTCTACTGGCTGCTCTCGCTGATGCTCAGTCGCTCCGAAGGCAGTCCCTCCATGTCTCCAGAGGAAACGACCAACCGAGTTGTCGAGCTCCAGGGCCGCCTGATCGCTTGGCAAGCCGACGTCTCCGAGTACGCCCAACCCGGTACAGCTCAACAAGACGTCTTTCGGCTACTGTTCAATCACGCCGTGCTGGTCCTACATCGCCCCAGTCCGAGCTTTCCCACTCCGGCGGCGGATGCGATGCAGATATGCCTAAGCGCGAGCCGTAACACGATACGTATCGCACATTTCGCGCTCCAGGCCGGGACTCTGGGGAGGATATGCCCAGGATGGGAAGGCTATGTTGGTGTCTTCCTGTCAGGCCTGACGCTGCTATATTGCTCTTGGTAAGTCTAAGTCAGCCGCAGCTCACACCACCAGGGCTGGGACTACATGTGCCGATGCGGCTACGACCACTCAAGGCGACACCGATATTCAGCTATGCCTGTCATTCCTGCAGGACCTGGCGCGCCGGTACCGACTATCAGATCAGTACGCCAGCCTCTTCCGCCAGATCATGCTCGCGTTCGACAAGATTTTGACGGCTTCGCCACTGGACGATCTCTTTCCGGCACGTATCGGGGGCGCGCTGCAAGGGGTCGCGAGAGATGCCGGTTTGTCGTTGCCGATGGATGAGTATATGCAGCTGGATGCGGATAGCGTCGACCTCGTCAATATGTTGTTTGATCCAGCTGGGGCATGGTCTGCGTAATCATACAACTCGGGTCAGTCATGTATGATCTTTGCATCTGTTTCACGTTGGGTCCATCTCAACCTGAGTATCGCTCATGATCACCGTTAACAGCTATACTGATGCAACAACGCGCCACTGCCTGAAGCGGAGGAGGGGGCCATCCGCACAAAACCGCTGACATCGAAGCTCGGTCTACAGCTCTGTTCCGTCGATTGCGACTCAGCTGAGACGTGACTCCGACCGCCGTCCGGCCAGATTTCCTTGTTCGTGGTGCTACCACAGAGTTTGGTGCCCTTCTCTACCACACTGATGAGATGCTGCGCGGCTTCGGTCGCCAGGTACTGGCAAAGGCTCTCCAACGGCACGTTGACGATACGGAAAGGGGCAGAAGTCCTCTGGGTAACGAGGCTATCGCCGTTGTTGTCGCGGCAGCGATGGGCGGCTTCCTCCAGCGCCGCAGCTTCGTCGATGGTGAGGTCGAGCATGTGGTACCCCGTGGGGCGTTCACCTTTCGGATCTTGGCGACGGAGGTACAAGATTGGTTTGACCGCCAGCGTCCTCGCGGGCTGGGGCGTGGAGGACCAGCTTGATGCCCACAATGTCGTTTCCGACCACATTGACGCAGGTGGGTCTGGGCTGATCGTCATTGTCTGGTAGAGAGGAAGGCACGAGGCGCAGTCGACAGTGTCGCCACCGAAAGCGGGTTGGCTGGCGTTGGATGTGGTGGTCAGCTCGTCTTGGGTGGAGGTCGATGGTGCTGTACTGGGCATGATGAAGGTGGAGGGAGTGATACGAGGTCGGCGGGTAAGAAGATCTGCGGGCCAATGGTGTAGAATGGCCTGGGAGAGAGTGAGAATGATCCCGTTTAGGTGGCCCCCTTATGTCCCCCTGCGACGGCCATGTCTAGCCAAGCCTAGAACATACCCCTGAACGACGCTCTTTTGCTGTTCTGCACCGCGCCAAGAGAGCGTCGGGCATCCTTTCTGTAGACCATGCCTCACATTGTGATAGGCGTCATGTCCTCGACTCTAGTACTGCCACTCGAAGCGACCAGCCCCACCTGGAAAGTTCGATGCTTGGGAGGCAAAGTGGCGACTGGAAGAACGAGGAGGAAAGTCGAGGATTCTGAGCCCAGCTTTTAGAGTCACAGCCCGGTATGTCGACCTCTGTGCTGTTCTGTCACGAACCTGTCAATGCCGGAGTGTGCCGTCATCACCTTTAGCTAATCTGTGTTCCCCTACTACTTTGCTGGCAATGGCATGGAATTCTGTGCTTGCGCTCGGTTTACGATTGGGATTGGTCAATACAATCAATGCATCACAACTGGACAGATCACACACGCGACCGGTTCGCCTTGCCATCACCCAGAAGTGCTATCGTTCACGTGGCCTCTTCGAAGCAGCAGAGATGGTGGCGATGGCGGTCGCCAGCGTTGGGTTCGCCTTCGCTACCTCCTCCGTAAGGAACCCGACTGTGGCACTGTCAAGCTCCTCGCACAGCTCGCTGAACATGATCTCGACGGTGCGGACACCAAGAATTTCGTTCACTTCGTCCTTTTCGGTAGCCGCAGCGGCAGTCTCGATCGCCTTCGCCTGGTCTCGGTCGAGTGTGATTGCAGTGTACTGCTCGTCTGGACCTGGATTCTGGGTGAAGGCGATCGAGGGGCTGACGTCAGGTGGTAAAGGGGCTGGTAGCTGACTGGCGCACCAATTCAAAGCCCTGGACCAGACGGACGTCCCCAACGCAGGATTGGCCAACGTGTCAGCAGTCTCGGCAGCCTCGCCGGGCGCAGCAGGAGGGATGGAGAGAAAGCACTCGATGCCCGACTGGCTGGCTGAATGTTTGGGAAGGGTCATGAAAGAGCTGCACTTCTCGTTGCCCGCCCGCACTTAAGTGGCGATACTCTCCCTGATCTTAAAAAGGTGATTGCCGATGAAGGTCGTCGTAGCAACCAACATCGTGGATGGTGACGCTGTTTTCTGCGTCATGGCGGGGAGGGAGGAGATCGAAGGCCGTGTCGTTGGCGAGAATATCGAGGACAGTCCGTGCTTCAGACCGGCTCAGCTCGGCGTGCCTGTGCATGAACCTATACCTCTTGTGTTCAGAGTCGGTGTCGTAGCCGACGTACTGCGAGAGCGTCAACTTGGGTTACTTGCCGGTGACGAACCAGCTGGCCAACCATGCCAGACCTGTAGGCTCGTCTGGGATCCTCAATGTGCAGTCGATGATCCGGCTTCCTCCGCTGCCGAGAGTGAACTCGCGCGTTGAGTCAGTGGGTGGGGAGGACATGGCGACGTATGGTCGAGGTGGTAGGACAGTCAGGTGTGGCGCTGAAAGGGTATGCGTGAGTACAGATGTGAAGAGGATATAATGGTGAAGCTGGATGTGGTTCTGGTGTGGCGAGTGGTATTTAGGAAAAAGCGACAAAGAGGAAAAGAGGGGGGCAGAAGTCTCACCTTATAACACCCCAGCCTGCAGCAGCGCTGGCATATTCGGAATCGCCACTCACTTGATGCCCTGTACCGCCATATTCAGGAGTTCTGTCTCCTTTTGAGTGACCTGGCGTGGCAGTGCTCTTACGCGTGTGAAGCTGTCGGAGCGTGGAAGTCGACATGGCGGAAAGGCGGGGAATCGTCCTTGGTCACCCATGTATGTGTGAGCACTTGGCATGGCCTGCGCGCAATTCCTGCTGCGGCATAATTAGGCGTATCCTATGTTGTCTGAAGAGAAGCGAGTCTGCAATCTAGATCCGAAATGCTCGAACAGTGAATTCTGCGGCATTTTCCTCTCCGTGACTGGTTATCCTTTGGTCCGGGGCAGCAGCTCCTAATCCAGGCAGACATGACCGGTAAAGTTGCATGGGCGGGCGGAAAGTACATGTGCCGCCTAGCTGCTGTGTACCAGAAATTCAGACGGGTGCTTTCTGAAGGAATCATGATGTGCATCCAAAAATCCCCAGGTCATCATTGAGTACCCTCGATCTGCTGAGTCTGCTGACCCGTGATCGTGACCCGTTGCACTCGGAGCTGCGCCTCGATCCAACGGATGGCCTCACTGCACGCCGGGTCGAAGTCCGAGCGCAAAGTTGAGAGTTTGCCCTCTTCCGGCTCGTGAGATGTCGTGTCTCTTTCATTGGCATCCCGGATGGCGATGGCATCCTTGGCGCGCAGCTCGACAAAGAGAGGAACACGCCCGGGACTCGTCAGGATGATGAACGTGTCCGAGGGTTCGGCGTTCGACTTTGCCGCCCTGGCGGATGTGTCGGACGTAGATCCGATACACTTGCAGAGGCTTCCCAAGCACCCCGCGCCACTCCTCTCCGTGGGCGCATCGGGTGCATGCAGGGAGTATGAGGTGGTGTCGGGGTCGACGAGAGTGAAGGGTGGGCGTTGACGAGTGCCTGTGGGTGGCCTCGGAGAGAAGATATGAGACATCGGTATATCTTCCATGATGTTGCGGATGAGTCTTGTAATGTGAGCTCGCTTGGATAGAGGTCGTAGGGCCGAGGCAGAGGCGAAGAGAGAGGGGGAAGAAAGAGAGGGCTTGTGTGGAGATATGGCCAGCTTTTCACCCAGTCGGAGCAAATCTCCTTTCTTTTTCCACAATTTACGCTATCCTTTGAGACCTCGTGCTTAATGTTCGAGCTTGGCTGACCGCTCAGATCTGAAGACGACTTTGCCTTGCATGCGGTCCTCCAGCCTCGCGACACGCCGGTGTGGCTGTACATGTTTCAGATGCACATTCTGAAACACCTTACGTCACTCTGATCTCGCACGTGTGTGCGGCATAAAAAAGGTTCCGCTAATCAGATCAGTGCTGTTATTGGAAAGTCTATTTTTGCCAGTCAATAATAGGCGTTTGACCATCTACCCCATCTCTTCTTGCTCTTCTCTTGCTCGGCCATCCCCCACTGCTATCCACGACTGGATGTGAGCTGCGATCCGCTCCGATAAACAGCAAGCTGCTTCCCAGCTACTTGTTCGAATTTCCCGCTTCGAAAACGGTCCCGTTTTGCCCCTTCTCCACCCCATCTCGCGCAAATCAACCCCGTACCGATGGACAGCTACGCCGGCCCCGGTCCATACCGCATCCTCAACCTCGTCGTCCTCCCATGACTCCGTGATCTATCAGTCAGCAGGATGGCCGCCCGCTCGCCCGTCATCGCCTTCACGCCGGCCCCTGCGGTCCCAGCTTCGTTCCCAACGGTGGACCCACCCCCGGCACTTCCCCTCTCGCCTATCCTGAATCGGTCCCCCAATCCTCAGCCTACACCACGCAGCCCCAGACCCGAGTTCGCGGAGCTTCTCACGCCGGCCAAGCTCAGGCGGAAACGGCGGCATGGGGCCCCAGCGGTTGGTCCACCCTCGTCAGTCGCCGGACCGAGTCGGGGCGGATGGCAGACGGGCCAAGGGGACGTGTATAGAGGAGCGGTACTGGACCCGACTGTCCCGGTGGAGAAGAAGGTAGAGACGGACGATGAGGCGGTGACGTTCGAGAGCTCGAGCAGCGGGTCGACGTGGAGTATCGTCAGCGATCTCGAGAGGGGTCGGAGGAAGACTGTGGCTGCTCTTGAGAGATTGGGGGAGAGGATAGGTATGCGACGGGGGAGCGATACGAGCTCTGCGAGTTCTGCGTCCAGCTCAAGGCTCGACAGGACGCAATCGCTCGAGCCTCCTCTGCGGAACCAGACGTCTCGGCGACGACTGTCGATGAGCCGGCGGATCACGCGGACTCTGACTCGGCGGTCCTCGGTCGATAGTACGCCGGACGCACCGCGGCGAGAGTACATACCTCGCAAGAGAGAGTTTGTGCTTCTTCTACCGGAAGGCGAAGGAGGAGGAGATAGAGTCATCTCCACGCCGAGTCTACCGGGGGTTTTGGACAGTATCAAAGGACTACGGGTACGCGCTGGTATCGATACCCAGACCCCAGCACCTTCTAGAGGCGGATCCGCTCCCGGTCGACCTCGTCGTCCACAGGCTCACCGCTCCCACACCTCTTTCGCCCATCCACCAGTCCCCGTCCGGCTCCACTCTGGGATCGCCACCCCGCTCGGCCGTTCCCCACTATCCTCCCCGCCTTTACAGAACGGCACGAAGCCCAAATCCGTTTCTGACCTCTTACACCTCCCCTCCCCCTCTTCGGCTCCAAACCTCACCGGTCTCGTCTCCTCCTTCCCCTCCAACCCCATCCCGACCCCACCCGGCCAAGCACAGGGCGCATGGTGGCTCGACGTATCGTGCCCCACATGGGAAGATCTCCGGGATATCGGCGAACTCCTCTCGCTACACCCGCTCACGCTTGAGGATGTCCTCCAGCAAGATCCGAGGGAAAAGCTCGATATGTTTGATAAGCTCGGATACTATTTTGTGGTTGTCCGGGCGCTGGACGAGACGTATTTCAAGTATACGCCGGGAACGGGGTCGGTGGCTAGTATTGGGGGGCTGGGGAAGGCGGTGCCTAGTCCTGCTTTGTCCGGGGATAGTGGGAGAACGGCGCATGAGAAGGAGAAGGCTGCGGGAACTGGCACGGGTAGTCCGGAGCTGGTTACTACGGATGAGAAGGCCAAGGAGGGGCGTAGAAGAGGATGGGGGATGGGAAGAGCAGTGGGGAAGCTAGCGGGGAGACAAGGGGAGAAGGTGGAGATTGTGGAGGATAATCCGGGGAGGGAGGGGCTGGAGGGTGTAGGTGTCGGAGCGGTGAATGTGTATCTGGCGGTATTTGAGGATGGGGTCGTCAGTGTGAGTACTGCTCCGCCTCAAACATCTGTAGCGTAAGGCTTTGCTGATTCTTAGTTCCACTACGAAGACATCTCAAAGCACACCATCCGCGTCCGAGATCGTATCCTCTCGCTCGCAGGCGGGGCCGGAGCGGAACATACCTCCGACTGGGTTGCACACGGTCTTATCGACTCTATTGTCGACGCCTTTTTCCCGCTCATCCGATATGTCGACGGGGAGGTGGACGATATCGACTCGTTGACGATTGATCCGAGCGTCGATCCGAGGGCGGCGGTACCGCGGGTCCAGGTGGTTACGCACCAGCCAGAGGGGGTATCGGATGGGGAAAAGGTGGGGATGGGTTCGGAGCAGGAGAAGCGGGAGGAGGTGGAGATGAGTGAAAAGTCACCCCCTATCTTCGGACTCGGAGGGATCACCCGTCGCTCGACACCCTCTTCTGGCCTGACAGCCACAGCCACAACGGCCATCTCGCTCCGTACACGGCTTCGATCCCGACTACCCATAGTCCGTCTCCCCCGCCTCCCCTACTTCCCGCGCAACTCCACCTCCCCTCTTCCAGGCTCAACCGCCCCGCCCTCCCGGTTCAACCCCCTCCCATACCTCCTCCTCGCATTTCACTCTCTCATCTACCTCCGCCTCTTCTTCCTTCCTATATCCTCAGCGACGCACCGGTCTCACCACGCCACCGAACCGATCTTTGACCGCACGACCATGTTGCGCCGAATAACGGATCTGAGGCGGCTCGTGACGGGCCTGACGAGGTTGTTGGGGACGAAACATCAGGTGATTGGGCGGATGAGGAAACGCGCGGCGAAAGGGAGTGGGGGGCTGGGGTACAGAGGTGCAGGAAGGGGAAGGGGGGAAGGAGGGGCGAGTGCGGTGGCTGCTTATATTGGGGATGTGGAGGGTGAGTCACGGTTCTTTTTACCTCTGACCTCGCTTTCGGTCCATCCCCCTGCTTTGTACTTGTCTTTTCCCCCTGCTTCTTACTTGCCTTTGAGGAGCATTAGGAGCTGGTTCAGTCGGAGGTGGATCGAAGCTGATGCCGCAGACCATATCCTCCTCCTTCAGACGTCACTCATGCACTACGAATACATCCTCTCGCATTGTCAACCCGCATACCTCTCCCATCTCCAAGTCTCGTTCCACATCACCCGGGGTGGTATCGCAAAGCACATTCTGGCACTTTCTGTCGTTACCATTTCAATACTGCCAATGCAATTCGTCACCAGTAAGTTTCATCTGCCAACCTCCTCCGCGATCTCACCCGAGATTGCTGCACGCTGCAATGCGTACACCGAGTACTAGCTGATCACCAGGTCTACTCGGGACGAACGTCCGTGTCCCGCGCGACGGGGACGCCGACCATCTAGACGAAAATGGGGATCTAGCCGGATACATTACATTCGGCGTGACCACCGCGATCGTATTTGTGATTGTGTGTATTATGGTGGGACTTGTGAGGTGGTGGAGATGGGGAGCGAGGCGGAAGTTTGCGGAAAGAAGGGGGGCGGAGGTACCTTCTGCGTGGGACGGGTATTGGGGCCTGAAGTAGGGGATCTACGAGTAGTATAATGTTGTTGATATTAGGTATCGTATCGTATCTTACCCTATCTTGCATTGCGTTGTTTTGGGACCGATAGTACAAGCTGTGAAGGGGCACCAGGGCAGACTGAGCAGAGAGGTGCTGCAGCTGGGCGATGTCACCGTTGGGGAACAAAAGAGAGGCGCGTCAGCGTGATGACATCATCGCGTAGGCCCAAGCTTCGCCACCCAAACGTTCCAGCCTGCGATCCATCCAGCCATCCATCCAAACATCTACCTTAGCTATCTCTGCCTGATTGTATCTCTGTCATCCCTCCGTCCCTTAGGCATATCAGTATCCAAAATGGTCCGCCTCCGCGTCCTCATATCCACCCCCGAAAAGCCCTACCCACCCACCCAACTCCTTCCCGTGAATCTCGCAACACCGACCAGCATCAAGACGCCTGGTTTTGAAGGGGAGATATCCGTCTGGGTGAAGGATTATGCGGGGGATGAGAAGCGGGGAGAGGGGGAGGAGTATTTCGGGCAGGAGGGGAGAGGGGGGATGACTTATGCTATTGTGACGAGGGGTGAGTACTGACTGGACTTGTCGCATTTCATTGATTGGAGCGGGGGAACTGCCTCGAGGATGTAGGCTGTGCCCCTCAAGGATCAAGGACTGAGGAACTCAGGCACTCACTGAAGCCACCTTTGATGATATCATCTGTGAAGCGAGCTGAGAGCTGATCTTCCAGGCCGATTCCTCGATCCGGTCGATGCGGACGACCTTGTCTTTGGTAACATGTTCGAAAAGCCCATCAAGTCACAACTACCATGGGGGAGCAGTATAGCTATCAAAGCGATGCAGTAAGTAGTGCTCCCCATGCCAAGAACTCATTCTCTGCTACAGCAGCAGGGGAGTTTTGAGCGCAGAGGACGTAGGCTGATGGACAGCTTCTTGGATCCCACGCTCGAGGTAGACGTCTATGGCGAAAAGCCATGGGCGTTATCACCGACACTAGCGACCTTCAACTATCTTTCACTGACCGCAAAGAAGCCGGAATATACCCCGTCGATATTAGAGAAGAGCGTGGAGAGGTTGGGGGAGCTGTATGATGGTCGTAAGTCTCGGTCATCTCTCATCGGCGATCCCGCCTCGGCTGGTCGGGTCAGCCCTCGGGCGAGACCATCGATATCTGAGGAGAGAATAGGTATAGTATACTGATTGTGCAGCATCACCTCCGCCTGGAGAAGGTATGGCCGAGAGCGCAGAACAGGCCGCGCGGAAAAAGTGGTTAGGAAACAAAGACCACCGGAAGGCTGTAACGCTGGACAAGTCGACATGGGTCGGTATGGAGTTTTGCAATGGTTATCTGGGTGAGCTAGGCTCACTCCGATCCTCTGCCGAACAGGATATCCGGGTTGAGCTGATACCTCAGACTTCAATACCCTCTCGGCTAAGCTCCCACCACCCTTCAACCTCTCCTTCCCCCTCCTGCAATACTGGGACGGCCAGCCGGTCACGTACGTGTGCAAAAAACGCGCGCCGCCCGGATCGAAAGACCAGACGGACGGGGAAGTGTACTTTGCGGTGGCGTTTGAGATTGTCGATGAGGAGGCGAAGCAGTTGTTGGCGGAGAAGGAGGGACATGGGGAGGCGGGGCCTGCTGCTGTTGTCCCTACAACTGGGTCTAAAGGGGCGAATGGGGATGGGAGGAAGGAGGATGAGGATAGTGATGAGGAGGGAACGTTTGAGGATGCGGAGACGGGGGATCTGTCGGATGATGTGGATTAGAGCTTAGATGATGTTACTTATATGGTCTGCAACTGACAGACACTGACTCATGCCGCTCCACAGCCATCGGCATGACCGCACGCGTCGAGGCCTTCGGAGTTTGCTACTGGTTTGTAGTGATCGTGCACCCTCAAACCGCCACGAAGTCAGAGGGCTGGGGCACCAGGCATATAGTTACATCACCACTGTATGCGCACCAAGACTTTGAACATCTTACGCCATGGACCCGCTTGCTATCGACATCACGTGCCTCGTATCACGGCACGACACTGATTATCCGAAGACAGGCCTACCTATGTATGTTTGTGTGAGCTGACCAAGTATCTGATAATTCTCGACGCCAATCCGCCACATTCGCAAGACGAAGCGAACCTTTGTGTCCAGTGCCCCTTTAGCACGAGTTCGATCGCGTTCCAGGTGGTCATTTAGTACAAGGGATTTTCATCCTGGCCCGCTCGTCCTGCTGCTCGCCTCTCGACCATATAATGGCGATAACTCGCCAGCCCGCCTCGCCCTTCGTATCTCGTCCTACTCACAGTCATTCGTCATACCAGCACAACACAATCCACTTCACGCTTTCTATCATGTCTTCTGATCCCACCGACGTCCAAACGCGCGAGTTTGGAGACAGTTTCTGGGAGCACCTCACCAAAGGTCTGACCAGTGGCCAAATCACCCTCGAACGCTATTGCGGGGGGCTCATCGCCCCAGGCGCCACACTCTTTGTTGCAAGTCACGCCGCAGGATGGCCGGCAGAGTTCGAGGCCATCGTATCAGCTCTCACGATCGGCACCAGTATCGCCACGATCTGTGTCACTGACAGTGCTCAGAAAGTCGAAGCCACCGGTGACGATGCTCAGAAAGCCAAAGCCACCGAGTTCCTCGAATCTCTCCGAAGCGGTGCACTCAAGGTGGCAGCGATCGGAGCCGGGCTCGGGGGACTTGCAGCGGTGGCGTCGCAGGGTTCAGATCTGCTGGTTGTCCCTACCTACCTCGTCTTCGCCGGTGGACATCTCTGGGCCATGACTCGCAACTCCGCTCACTCGGCGCTGGACACGAGCGGTTCGGTCCCCGACACCCCTCCCGCCGGGGGTCGGGACTCCATCGTCTAGGCGGCCATGCACTCCAGTCTTCTTCCACGCAGCTACATCATGACTTGTTCCTTTCCTCTGCCAGATCCATATCTTCTGTCTGCTACGTCTTGTAACTCTTGTCTATACGTCCATGCATTCTCATACTGACATCATAATGGACCCCTCAGGTGCTCTGGCTCTTTCACTCAAGATCATCGGCTGCTATGTAGGACACCTCAATAGGAATGTACTTACCTCAAGGGACGCCCTGACAGTGCACCATCGTACCTCGTACGTTAAATTCAGCTGCCTTGCAGAATGTAATGACATTGGCGAGGGGAACCTGAGGCCAGGCACGGTGAGAAGGGCTCGGCGTACCTCGTAAGCATAGGCGGTGGGTAGGTATATGACCTGAGGAGCTACTTAAGCGTCGATGCCCAGTCTGCGGTCCTCAACCTCTTCTCGGGGTATCCCTATGAGCTAGCGAGTACAGCCGCTTGAGAATTCGCCATCGGGTGGCCAAACCCTGAAGACCGAGTACTCGTCAACCTCAACTGTATCCTGATTCCTTTGTGCTTCGCCCCCTAGAGCGGACTTCCACTATGAGGCAGGGGCACAGCTGCCATGACCCGTCATCCGATTACCAGTCTTCCTTATCGCCCACCTCTTCCCCCTGACCAGCAGTCAGGTACATCCAGCCGCCTGTATCCCTCATGCCACATATCAAACACCACCTTCCGCTGCAGCCAAGATGGACGTCGATGACGAAATGTACGACTCGAAGGTGCTCGATACACTTTACAAAGCGGAGGTCAATGCCCTCTCTCTTTGGGTGACTTCCGACTGTCGGCACTGGGCGCTGTTTCGTGTTGCAATGGCGGAGGCGGAGAAGTCCTCTTCTGACACAGCAGAGCAAGCCAAGTATATCAGCACGCACCTCACCGACACGCTTTGCAGACGACCCCAGGACATTGCGTTCCCCTTTGCCTTCGATGCGCAGAACATCCAGTGGTTCCTCTGGACGGCAGTCGTATCGGGTGCGACTGAGGTAGAACACACGTCAGCATACGCAAGGTTGCGGCGAAGCATTAGCACCTACCAGAACTTCACGACGGACAATGGCTATGTGAGAGAACTCGAGAGAGGGATCAGATCGGCCACATCACTACAGAAGATTGACGACATTGATCGGATCATGAAGTACCCCGAAGGCCACAAGATCGGACATACCATTGTCGGCTCGAATCCGAAGTTACGACAGTCATTCATCACCCGTCATGGAAGCACCAAAGCCGGCCAATTCTTCAAGAGAGTGGGGGACTTTGAGAGCAGGCTCATCGTCACGCATAACAGCGACACGGTTGCGAAGGGTATGCACAAGCCTCCGGGAACCGCCAAATTCACGGAATCCAGAATGAACGGGTACTGGAGGGCTGTGCATCCTCGCACCCGACTGAAGTGGCTGGAACACTACCGGCGCTTGACTGCAACGATTGAGAGGAATGAGAAAGAGGTATTGGAAGGGCTGCCGGTAAGCCGACGGCATGACGACCTCACAGGAGCCATGGAGGCAAGCTGATGCGAGCAGGATATAGCACCTCCAGTTGGAGAGGTAGCACCGTGGCAGCAGATATCCGTCATCGTGGGCTCGCATGCATAGACGATCGCTCATCACTTACGATAACGCAGAAACTCTTAACAGCTTCTATGAATCGTGGTCTACCACAAAGACCCGGAGCCTGGGCGGTGTGCTAGTGTCGTTGCTTCTTATCCCAAAGCGAGAAGCAGCTCGTCTGTTCCTACAGCTGGGAGTATCATGACCTGTAAACCTGGTCGATACTACTCATGCCCACTTACCCATCTCGAAAGCGTCATCAACATGCCATCGAAGCGCAGAGAGATGCTTCGGCCATCGAAGCGGTCATTGCGGCCGCGGGATCTGAAGATGTGGACTTGTGACTTACGAAGATGACTGCGAAGCAGCGTTCCTCAGATCGCTGTACCGTACACGATCGTACTGTCAGGCGCGGGTTGGGCTACCTTCTGCTACTTGAACTGCCCGGTCGACATTCTCTGTGCCAGATAGGCGGACAAGTCTCTCCAGTCAGCGCTACTAGAGAGGCCAGCCGCCGCGGATGGATCATAGATTTGCCACTGGGTGGCAAACATCCGTCACATCGAGTTCGCGTTGCTGTTCCTGCAGCCATAACGGTGTTTGGCCTCCTTTATGTGCTAACTCCTGCACTAGACGCTTCTTGCCTGTGCCTATGTCCAAGTCATCTGTAGCGTTTCCTTTGAGGGTGGTCTCACCCGTTGGGTTCGCCGGCCAGGTCGCTCATCGCGCCCGCCTTTGCCTTTTCTCCTCTACTTATACATTCGTCTCGTCAGACACACCGTACAGCTACTCATCATCAGCGCTCAATCTTCTGATCATGACTACCCCTGCCTGCACCGTCCCTTCCTCCGGGGACAAGACCATCACCCTCCCGGGCGACCGAAAGGTCAATTTTGCCACCAAGAGGCTTCCCGAGCCTTATCTTGTGGCGCTGGGTTCGACGCGGCAAAAGGAGGTGCGAGATGAGCCACGCTTGCCAAGTCTTCTCCTGAGCGGTCAAACTATTCAGAATACACTTACTGTATGTTTCACCTCTGGTCCAGCCGCGCCGATATTTGCCACCCGCGGATCATCTTACTGATATTATCCAGCGTCAAGGCTCAGCATACGGCGCGACGGCACAGGTAGCAGACGTGCCCGAGATCAATCAGTTCGATGGTCAAGGTAAGCCCAATCGCACCATGACATAGGAGAGGAGCTAAAGGACACAGAATTGTACACGTTCAAGCTCCGTCTTATATCCAATCCGGCATGCGCACGTCCATTACGGTGGGACACAGTGCTAGGCTTGAGAGCACGATCAGGCTGACTAGCAGGACCTCCTACACAGCCTGACGGATCGGTCAGCGATGCTGTTTTGGAGAGCTGGAAGGTGGGTAAAAGATCTGAGTTCCATCCTTCCTTGCAAGATGGCTGATTTGTTCAGCCTAAGCGAGATCCCCCTTTGAGTGAGAGAGGCCGTGCTCAATGCGAGGATGTCAGGTTCGACCAGCTCGAGCACTTCGAAGCTGAGGGCAAGCTGCGCCCCGTCTTGGCAGTGGGTATCACCTTTCAGACGGACAATGCAAACTGCAAAGTGGATCCTGCCGGGTGGTATCGAAGTCTACCTTGACGAAGTGAGGCTGTTCTCCTGCCTTGGGAATCAGTGTGCTGAGAGACCAGTGTCTCCGTGAGCAGTGCGAAGTCAACGAGAGGAGTGGGAGGATGAGGGTGTCTGATCTCCGAGACCAGGCAGAGCCAAGTGAGACCGAGATCGGATCAGATACTTTCCCCGGATCAAACAGATTCCTCAGACTCGATGGATTGGATGGGGCGATCGATCCATTCGCGGCCCACGACACCGTCAACGAGACGGATGCGGCGACCGAAGAGCGATCTCGGGACGCGATGGAGAATCTGGCCCGGCTGATTCAGCTCAAGCATCAGCTCGGTCAACTCACTCGGGAAGGCAAGCCGACCACAGGTTCGTTTATCGCAAACCAGATATCGGGAACTAGCGCTGACTTGTTGATTCAGGGACCGACGAAGCGCCCTTGGACGTATTGCTCTTCACACACTGGGACTACAGACGGTATCTCCTCAAGGCAATCACGGGACTGGACAAGGAGAAATTCAGGTTTTCGAGGGGGAATCTGTCGGCGCCGTTCGTTGATGTGACACTCACGACAAAGGGGCCGGCGCCGAGCGACCTCTGGTCGGCGACCATGACGTACACCGGACACTCACAGGGAGACGTGATTCTTCCCAAGGATGTCAGTAGGTGAGGACTGAGGGCTATGGGGAGGTACGGCCATGTGTGACCGGTCTTCGAGGTGCAGCGTATCAGTAACTGTCAGTGTAATCAATCACCTTCATGGTCTCTTGCCCACTTGTACCATTCCACTTTTTCTGTAATCAAATATCAACATGCACATATCTGGACCTCTATGATCCCTGCTCTCGGGAGCTGCTATGGTGAGACATCAGAGGGGCCGATCCCACATTCTCCACCGTAAGGTCGGCCACTACTGAAGGCCCAGCGTGCTGGCGGAAAAGACGAAGTATGGGCTGTTGTCCATCAGCTCTCTTGCAAGATCCGATGCCTGTGGAGCTCCGAGACCTTCGATCTGAGCAGATAATTGTTCGCCATAGATCTGCTCCGTGGTCTCTGATAATATCAGCTGCTGTCACGTCTGCGGCTGGGACAGGCAAGAAGGATGCGCCATACCTTCGACCTCCGATGTGGTAGGTGGATGTATGAACTGACACATGAGCGCTTCTTTCACATTGTCGACGCGATAGCCAAACAGTGTGCAGACGTACCGGGTACAGTTGCGCCGCCTGGCGAGATCCCCGTCGAGCGAATGACTGATGACCACCCTCCAGGATTGACGGGTGTATCCGCTTCCATTGCCTGTTCAACCTACCCTGCACCGTGCCAGGCGACCCACCCATCTTGACCGCCACCGTATCATAGTCGTCCCCCATGATGATCCAAGTCTCGATTTGCGACAGCTCGACAAGGCTCCAGGTATACTGGCTATCCGGATTATGAGTGATATACTGCCATCGTTGTTTCCTGTTCCATCCGAGCAGGGTATCGACCGTTCCTTCCGGAAGCATCATGACCTTGTCGATGATGCTCGTGCGCACGTACTCGTCCTGCACGGCAATTTGATGTATGAAAGCTTCCAAGAAACCTCCAGGACCCGTCTCGGTCAGGAGGAACTTCTGGAACGTCATCACGCTGCCACTGCGGTGGTACCGAGTGGGATCGGTAAGTGGGGCAGTGAGGAATCCTTCGACTGCTTGGAGGAGCATAGTGATTGATTCGCCTGTCGAAGGGTCGAGACGCGTGATGCTTTGGCTGATTCGGTGGTAGTCGTGAGAGTCTGGGTTCAGCTGCCGGAATGCCAACCAGGCACCGTATGAAGAAGTGACCAAGCCCTCGAGATATTCCACTTGCTGTTCGATGAGCTCGGTACTCGGGGCTGATCCTTCCATTGTCGCAGGTGTGCTAACGAAGAAGCTCATCGACTGGAATGGCAGAGGTGAGTATTGCGCCAGAATTTGGCCTTGGAGGCACGAATCTTTAGCCTCTCTTTGTAAATTGCCGCCAGACTTGGAGGATGTGGGTCTTCCCATATCAGCGTGCTTATAAACGCTTTGGTGTGAATAGGTAAGTATCGCCGTCGTGTGAATACTCCGTGGAGGTGAAAGGAAAGCACGAAGCGCCACGCCGGGCTCGGCAACGCGCATAATCACCTCGTCGCGCTATCTGTTCTCAATATGCACTCATATAGCCTTCTTCGCGCCCAATCAAGCTCTCATGAGGCAAAATACACACCTTCTTATCGTCGACGGTGATACCCCGAAGGCATAGCGTTACAGGTAAGATGGCAGAGAGCGCTCGTACATGAGCACGCCATATACTTCACATATGGGTTTCTCTCTTTTCATTATCCGTCATCGGATGCCATTAGTCGTCATTAGTCGTCATTAGACGTCATCAGTCGTCAGTAGTCGTCATCAGCGGCCTTCCAGAGTTTCACATCCTTTGAATCCCCCCCCACACAGCCTTTGACAGCCCTCAAAACGTCAACGGTCGAGCTACAAACCCATCTTATCGCGCTGAACAAGTCCCCCATTGCCTTGTCCAGTCAACGTCGACGCAGCATCACCGCCACCGCCAACGCAACCGAGCGACTCACCTTCCGCCCGCTCGCCATGTCAAGCACTACACCAACCGCGAGCGCCCAGCCTGATACCGAACCGCCCTTTACCGCGCCGACCGACACTTCCACCAAGCTCACCACTACCTGCCACGTCATCCTCTACCCGGAGAACCATTTCCTGGGGCACACCCTCTACGCCTCCCGCTGCCAGGTGACTTTCATACCTCCCTTGAGCGAGTTATCGCCAGGTGACAAGCTCCTTCTCGATGCCAATTTCGACACCAGCCTCGAGACCTGGCTCGATGACAGTCTGGATGAGGCTGTGCTGTCATCGAAAGACCAGCCTCCAGCCGATGAGAAAGAAGACACGCGGCTGTTCAAGACGCCACCTACGCAGGAAGAGGTCCTGCACGTGGTGCTGGAGGAGGAAGGTCCGAGGGTGTACCGGGCGCTCTTGGAAGAGGTGGCGGGAGAGATTGGCAGTGAGCGGATTGCTGTCGACCCGGTATTCAGGGTGAGGATGGCGGATTGGCGTGACGCCAATGATCCGAACTTCAAGTCGATGGACTTCGCGTGGGCAAGAGGAGCAAAGTAGAGGGATAGGGAGGCTTCTAGTCTGCTTCTGGGATGTAGGATCCGTTACGAGTCTCTGTGAAGTGGATCAATATGTATTTGAGTTGATAGAGACAGTAGGCGTCGAGGGTACAGTGCGTTAGGACATGTCAGCAAGTTCGACGTACGCATGATGCATGGTATGTACACTTTCGTCCCGCGTTTCCATCTCTCCATGAATTCCCTTATCTTCTCCTTGCTTCTCCGCCCAGGGTTCCTTTTCCGCTCCCACTTTCCCACTCTTACACCCTCCTCTCCCTTCTCTTTACTTCCCCTTCGCCTCCCTCTCCCGCTTCCTCAACGCCCTCTTCCTAATATCTACATGCATCCCCTTAACGACCTTCATCGCCCCCAGCTCGCTCACCCACCCCAGCAGCCCCACTCCGTAATCCACGAGCGCATGCGTCGGGTACGGGGTGCACTCGTATGCCCGTCCTTGGGCGCCTCGGCTCTGTCCTATGGATCCTAGGGTGGAAGAGACAAAGGCGGGGGCGGACGGGACGAGGAGGGAGGCGCGGCGGATCTTGGACATGTTGGATACCTATCATCAGCCCTTCTGGACCTTTACTCCACCTGATCCCTGTCCGACTTGGCCGAGAGCAAGAGTAGAGATGGCAATGGTGAGCCAGGACTCACGACGAAAGCAGGTATCACCATCCTGACCATAACCCCCTGCCCTTCGACCTCGACAGCCAGCGCCTGACTCCACGTCTGTAATCCGCCCTTGGTCAAGCTGTACGTAGCGAGCAGGGCCGAGGGGATACGCCCCGACATGGATCCGATATTGAGCACGAGGGATTTAGGGCTGCCCTTCTTGGAAGAGCGGGAGAGGAGACGGGGGAGGAGGAGCCGGGTGAGGTGGAGTGTGCCCAGGATGTTCTATCGGGAAATTAGCGCGGGATCTTGCTTTTTGGCTGAAGTCGACTTTCACCCCGCATTGGGCAGCAGCCGCCACTAGCGGTAGAGGTAGTCGTGGAAGTTGGAGATAGGGTTTGAGGTGGAAGTAGAGACTCACGGTCTGAACGATGTTATCGATCTCCTCCGCCTCCGTCTCTGCAAACGCAACAGGCATCTCATGGCTCGCCCCTACGTTATTCACCAGCACCCCCAGATCAAGAGACTGGACCATCTGGCCCAGCTCGGCAAACTTCTCTCCGCGGGAGGAGGGGGATGCAAAGTCGACCACGAGGAACCGGGTCTCGACCTTGTATTTGGTTTCTTGATGTCAGCTCCTCTCCGCTGAATCGCGCATGAGCGGCGTTGGGGGAGAGGGAGCTCACCGAGTTCCCTCGAAACTTCCTCCAATACCTCTTGTCTCCTACCCAGAACGACGATATTGTATCCCTTCTTAGCGAGCTGACGGGCGAACTCGAGCCCTATACCACCGGTCGCACCGGTCACGACGGCCCATGTCTTTCCATTGCGCGTCTTGAAGGATTTGATCTGTCCCGTGAGCTCGTGCTCTCCCGGTTGGCAAAGGGAGACGAGAAGCTTACATCCCTCCCAGGGAGAACAGTGAGCTGCGCCAGGAGCGTCAAGAAAGACACGAGGTATCTGAGAGCTACAAGCGCCCCGAAAGTAGCGAGAATGAGCGTAGGGAGGGGAAGGTCAACGGCTGACTCGTCAGCTTGGTTCGCGGTTGTGCTCACGGAAGCTTACTGATATCTTGCCCGAGAACCCTGTATGTCGGGTGGAAGGGCGAGGAGAGGTGTGAGCCAGCCTTGGCGTGTACTGTATCAAGGACCATAGCTCCTGATGATATAGGGGATAGGGGTAACGGGGGGGATGCTCACGCTCGAGGTTGGATGATTTTGCGCACGGCCCCCAGGTTGCCGAGGAGAAAAGGTCACGTGATGCGGGGCACCACCCACGGACCCTACATTCCTCGCGTTTCGCCCGTTTCCGTTCCGCCCCCCGCTGCAGCTGCCTCCGAGATGGCTCCGAAGCACAACATTGACCCTGTACCCCCTGTACTGCACGCCTGCACCCTGCACCCTGTCGCCAGAAGGCTACCTCACTTGTAGAGATGTCTACCTCCTCCTCGTTCCTGGTCCACCCTTCCATCAGAACTCAATCACTGACCATACCTACTTCTATCAAGCATGCCTTCCAAAGCAAAAGGTACCGCTGAAGACGCGATCTCCATCGCTTCCTCCCAGCAGCGGAGACGAGTCCGCTCCGCATCCCCAAAGGCCCATCACGTCCTCTTCAGCGTCGGCCGTGCAGCCCCTGCCTGTCGAGCCGGTACAAGCACAACCTGAGCTCCGCCGGTCTGCCCGGGCCGCTGCTACTGCTGCTGCTGCGAGCTCGGCGGCGGATGCGTCGGCTTCAGCTTGGGCTAGAGCAGCTATTGGAGGTGGAGGCAGAGGGGCAAGTGAGAGTAAGAGCACGGGCCTTTTGGTAAGTCCACTTTTGGAACTTTGGGGATCACGCTGACAGCCCTAGCTGCTCCTCGGGCCAGAAAAGGACGCGCCGCCGCCCGCACCCCCAAGAGGTCGATCCGTAATCGGTCGGCCCACAGTGCGCGGTACGCAGACTCTGGCTCCGAGTCTGACTCGGCGTCCCAGTCGGGATCGAATACCCCTCCGTCCGCCGGCTCCAGCAGCGCGAGCGCCCGACGCCCGCCCGCCGTGCCGTCTGTAAACGACGCGGATGTGGTGGAGGACGATACCTTCGCGCTCGCTCTCAACTTCGCCAGCCCCTCCCCTGCGCCTCCGGACAGGCCTCGACTTCCGAGTCCGACGTTGTCGATGCCGAGTCCGGCGCCAAGGGAGAGGGAGGAGTGGGACGAGGAGGGGTACGGGCCGGACGAGTCGTTCCTCTTTCCCGAGGGGGAGGGGGAGGGAGAGACGAGCGGAGAGGAAGTGAGGGGCAGAAGTTTGTGGATGAAGCACGTGGGCACAAGGGTGAAGATCGCTGGGTAGGAGCAGAGGTGGACTGTGGAGGGGTATGCGGGGTTGGAAGCTATGATATCAAGTGAGCTTCCTGCCCGCTTTCAGACTGGTGGGTAGTAGAGCTGAAGCTGATACGTCAGACATGACACTCGATGAGGTGGAGACGTCTACTGCTTTCCATCTAGAATTTGAGGATATGGACGGTTCCAGTTTCTCATATGGCCTCACTATCGCTTTTGAAGGTAAGTCTACCCATTCCCAACCATCGTACTCTATAGTGTTTGGCATATGGAGCTGATAGGCAGATCTCTCGACCTACCCCTCTTCATGCGAGACGTCCGTCTCCACTACGTCACCCGCCACCCCACCCAAGCGAGCCCATCTCCGCGTGTTTGAGCGCTTCTCAAAAACGTACAGCCTGACGGTGAAGGGAATCATGGAGCGATTGGTGTGCGCTCTGCAGGGGGACGATGATGCGAGTGGGGGCCAGGCGCCCGCGGAGTCGGGGTCGGTGGTCGTTGAGGTGGGGATGCCAGTCGTAGAGGTGGCAGTGCCAGCGCCGGTCGTACCGGTGGCTGGGGATAAGAAGGAGGGGGCCAAGGGGCAGGTGGATGGAGAGAAAGAAGAGGAGGAAGAAGTGGAGCGGACTGTCACGGTAGCAGTCGCAGTGCCACTCGTAGTCGCGGCCGAGGCGTGACAGTGAACAGCTCAGACCTTAAGGCTAGGAGTCAGCGGTGGTTCTTTCGGGAGGAGAGGCGTGACCGTCGGCTAGGTCGAGGACAATGAAATGTGAGTAGGATGTGATCAGAGCTCAGTCCTGGCTGATTCCTTAGATGTATATAATCTCTACAATTTCACGTATCACTATCCGCGGTATCTATCTGTCGCTAGCCACTCGCTCCTAGATGTAACTAGATGTCTAAGATGCCTCGTATGGGTCTAGCAGTTGTCCAGGCCTGAAGGAACCGGTGTGGAGCCCCATTTTTGCCACCCACCTGCAGCTGCAACATTCCTCGTTACGTCAGGTCACGTCTCAGTCCACTCACCTTCTCGACTTGCCCTTCGCCGTCTTGTCTTCATGAACCTTGTATATCATCCACACCCCATCTGCTTCTTTCCTCTCAGGTGTGCCTGAGCACACACACCTCCCCATGCCGGCCATCAAGAAGCAGCGCGTAGCTGCCTCCGGGACGGCCGCGGACGCTATCTCCATTTCCTCCTCCTCTTCACCCTCCATCATCTCCATGGGGTCAAGCACGAGCTCCAACTCCCAGCCGCAGCCCAGACGGTCTGCACGTATCAGTGTGAGCGTGGCTTCTTATTCAGAAGAACCGGTCATTTTTGCTGGTGCTGGTCCGAGCGCAGGTACAGGTGAGTTTCAGCTTCAGCTTCAGCTCCAGCACCAGCTTTCGTTCCCATCACATTTCTCCTGCGGAGGATAGTGGCTGACGCTATAGCTGCAGCGACTGCTCCCAAGCCCAAAAAGGTTGCCAAATCTACCAAAAGTCGCGCTGCACCCGTCGTTCTCATTCCTAAATCAGCTCCCTCCGCAGCCAAAGGAAAAGGCAAAGGCAAAGCCCAAGCGGTTGACGTGGACGCGTACGATATCGACTTGGTGGAGGACGACGCGTTCGCCATGGCTCTTGAGTTTGCAAGTCCTGCTCCGGAATCTCGAGCACCGGTACCCGGTCACGGCAAGCAAAACGGGTCTGCCGGTCTGCTAGCTGCCCACGAGGAGGATGAAGACGTGATCATCCTGCCGTCCTCGCAGATGCTGATGCCGTCGTCACAGATGCTGGGGACGTCTTCGCAAGGGACGGGACGGAGTGTATGGATGGCGGATGTACGGGCGTGCGAGAAGATGAGCGAGGAGGATGGGGTCTGGGTCGTGGAGGGATACGCGGGTATGGAGGCTGTCATTTCGAGTGAGCTTCCAACTTTTCCTCAAGCTTTCAATTGTGGATGGTTAGCTCACATGGCAGATTTGGTCATGGACGAAGTGGAGACTTCTACGGCCTTCACGTTGTCGTTCGAAGATATGGATGGCTCGAGTTTCCTATATGGCCTGAACATCGTCTTTGACGGTGAGCCCCTCTTTCCCTTCCCTACATCCTCCTCACCTCCTCTTCTCCGTTGTTCCTTCTTAGCTGTCGAGCCATTTCTCATATCCAGACCTCCCCAACTACCCCATGTCCTACGAGACCTCCATCTCCCTAACCACCCCCAGCCCGGCGCGGCGCGCCCACACGCGCGCCTTTGAGCGCTTCTCCTCCGCCTTCGACCTCTCCGTCAAGGACCTCATCACCCGCCTGGTGTCCGCATTGCAAGGGGACGATAATGCCAACGGGGGCACCGCGGAGGATATCGAGGATATCGCGATGGGGATGGGAGGGGATGGGGACGATGATATGTTTGGGGATGGGCCGGTAGTGCAGGTGGGGAGAGGGTTTGAGGTGGCTAGGGGGAGTCAGGCGGATTTGGGGCGGGATTGGGGGAAGGTCAAAGTGTGAGTTTCAATCGCTAGAAAGGGTGCCCGACCAAGGGCTGACGGGTAGGGACTTTACGCAGGCCAAAAGTATGGGCTATCGGCCTGGATTGACCCGGATTTCGGACTACTGGGTACGTCGCGTCAGCTCTGAGACCGATAATGCGGACTGAGGTCAGAGGCTGATTGAGTAGGTTGTATCATACTCTATCCCCCTGAAGAGCATGGCTATCGACCCGAACGAGCTAGCTATCTGGGATGATGATCTCGCAGACGCATGTGCGGACGATCAGCGGTTTACCCTGCTCATGCGGGTGGATGGGTATGGCGCAAGTTATACGGATACGAAGTGGTCACTTGCTCTGGACAAGAACTGTAGGTCTAGCCTGTTTCGTCCTCCCCGCATCCTTCTCATATCCCCGAACCCACATCCGACTCGCCCCTTCCCTGCTCGCTCCGGAAGTACGCTGACGCCCAGACAAACCCTCCGAAGAGACCATCACCCGCCACACCCTGCAACGCCAAAGCACCTCCCTCTCCGCCCCCTCCCGCCCCTTCTTCCTCTCCGACGCGCTCGCGACCCACCTCAAGGTCTTTCCGCGATCCTACCAACTCCGCACGTCCTACCCTCTCAACTGGGACTCGGCCGACAAGTACGGCATGGACGACGCCCAAGTCGTCAACATCTTCCATAACCAGCATATCCCCGTCAATGAGGGCGGGCGACCCAGCGATCCGCGCGGTGTACCCGGAGAAGAAAATGATCCGATCGAGAAGGGGATGGAGGGAAATTTGGGGTTGGTGGCGTTCTGGTGGTTATGCCGGAGGTTTGTGCAGGCGACCAAGTACTGTTTGAACTGCGGAGTCAAGGTGGAGGTGGAGGGGCGGCGGCCTTATGTGTGTGATAAGGCGCTGTGTTTGTATGGGATGATGTGCCTCGGGTGAGTCTTCCTCTTACACTAGAGCGGGGGGCAGGGGGCGGGCGTGGTATCACTGGGAAAATTGACCCCGAGAGGAGATGGAGGAAAGAGATTGCGGAGGAGGAGCGACTTTAAGGAGGAGCATCAAGCTGATATGCCAGTCTCGGGCCATCTCTGTCGCACACCATTCAGACCCACCCGGGGGTCGTTGATCTCCTCCTTACATTTGCGCACGCCGCTGCCAGTTCAGCGACTCGGATGGAGCTGCCCCTCAAGATCAAGTAGGTATCCCCTTATCTCATTCTTCCGATCCTGCAGCGCTAGCGCCTGATGCCCATTCCTCTCTCGTCTCCGTCACACTCGCCACAACCAGTAGCTGACCTACAGCATCGAAGTCCCCGCCGAAGCCGGCATCCGCTCCGAGCCCGTCAACTTCGACACCCTCCCCGAGGTCGACCAGCGGCGCGCCCTCGTATGGCTCATCGAGTCCCTCCCCCGCGTGTCCGCCATGCAGCAGCACCTCGCCCAGGGTGACCATATCAACAAGCTCCCTGCCTGCCCTGGCGCACTCACCGTCCTACGCTGGGCAGTCGGATCATGTCGTGCCTACCTGAAAGAAACGCGGCTCGGCGAAGGGGTCATCACGGGTACGACGGCGGACCTGGCGGGGATGCCGCAGTACCATCACGTGGCTGTGAGCCAGAGCAATATCCGGCAGTTTAGCTTTGTGGTGGGGAACCCGGAACAGGAGGCTGGGTTCAGGAGGGAGATTGAGGAGGCGAAGAAGAATAAGAAGACCCTGGAGAAGTATCCGACGTTGTTGGCTTTCCATGGTACGTCTTGCACAAGCCGGTGGGAGCAGCGGGTGGTGAGGAGATGAGGATTCTGAAGCTGATATGATAGGTTCCGGAGCGGAGAGGTGGCACAATATCCTCCGGACCGGTCTGGACTTCAACGAGATCGCTTGCGGCCGGGTAAGCTCTCATCCACGGCATATTTGGAATAAGTTGACCTACCAGGCTTACGGGAACGGCGTCTACTTTGCCTCCGACTCCAACACCTCCATGTCGGCCTACGCCCGCCCCTCGACCGTCCGGCGTCCTAATGCCGACTTCGTCCTGACGCGCGCTACGGCCTTGACGGAGATTGTCAATGTCCCCGAGACGTTTGTCTCCCGGGCTCCCTATTACGTCGTCAACAAGGTCAAGCAGATCAAGCCGTTCTTGCTTCTCGTCGAGGGGATTCTGGCGCCCCCGGAGGTATCGGCGGTAGAGGGGCAGACCGCAGTCGGGGATGCAGCAGCAGCAGTAGGGGGAAGTGGAGGGGAGCGGAGCGGACACAAGATGGAGAGGAAGAGGAGCGGGAAGCTGTTTGAGCATGATCCGGCGCTGGCGATCAAACCGACGTACTTTGGTCAGCCCCTGAACGTGGTAAGTTCCCTGCTCCAGCTATAAATCGTGTTCTACAACGTAGAAGGCAGGGAAAGAGCTGATCCCTTAGTACATGCCGGACAAGATCCCTCGCCTGAAATACAAAGACACTCAACCCGACCTTCCCTCGGACGCGGCGCTCTACGTCAACCCCGTCTCTGCCTCTCCGGCTAAGTCGAAGTCCAAGCCCAAGAAGCCGAGCTATACGCCATACCCCGACGAGTTCTATACTGGGGTCACGCTCCTCCCTCCCCCTAGTGCGAACAGTACGCAGGCGACCAAGGCGCTCATGCGCGAGTGGAAGGGGATCATGGGGGTGCAGATGGGGGTTGGGGGGCTGCCTTTCTGGGTGAGGCCGGATGGCGATCGGTAAGTTGTTTCTTCTGGCTCTGGGCTTGATATGGAGGGGATGAGAGAGGGAGGCACCGGACAGAAGTATGAGGGGTGTTTAAGGTGCTGCGAGTAAGCCACAGACGGGAGCTAGATCGCGAGAGCAAGGCGCCGAGGAGGTAAGGGGGACTTAGTGGTGAAGAGCGGAATAGCAGGATCGCAGCAAACGAAAGGGGGACTTAGTGGTGAAGAGCGGAATAGCAGGATCGCAGCAAACGATAGTGGAACTTAGCTGACGTCTTCAGACTCTATTCATGGACTTTGGAAATGTTCGAGTTCGACAAAGACAGCCTTCTCGCCAAAGAGATGAAGCAGCTCAAGATTCAGGCTGTCGTGTGACCTTTTGGCTTAATCACTCATCACGTAGAATCCCAAGCTCATGAATGCAGCGCCGAAGTCCGATTCCCCGCGTCTTTCCCGGTCTCGCCACCGTTTATGCGCATCATCTATCCGAGATGCCTGCCGTTCTTGCAAGGTGGTGGAGGTAATATCACGGCTGGCGGGTCTATCTGTAATGAGATCTTGACTGTGAGCACTTCTTCTCCCCATCCCTTCTGCGGATGCAAAAAGCGGAAGTGAGCTGATCTTCCAGGCGACTGGATGGAACCCTACCTACTGCGTCGAAGCGATGGTCAGGGACATTATGCTCAATATGACCGCTGCAGGTGAGCTTTCCTCCTCCTTCGTGCCTTGAAGATTGAGCAGCCAGCCAGGAGGTAAGCTGACGGAACAGATCGCCCAGCTCGGATCGATATGATGCGCTGGCAGACGCCATATGGGATTCAGGAGGCTGTAGAGGCGTATAAGCGAGTGGCGGCGCAGCACGTGAGTTCAATATACTGACAGACTATGGAGTCCTTTGGACAGGGCGGAAGAAGAGAGCTTGGGGGTCGTCCGAGATTTAGAGGAGATCGTTTGAGATATAGCTGATCTGCTTAGCAATGGGAAGTGCCCAAAGACTTCGATAAGGTGAGTTTTCGCACTTGCTTAATTTGAGAAGGGGACAGAAGCTGACTTACTAGATCACGATGGCGTAGACGCCAGTAAAGAATACTGCAGACGGGTGAGAAGGGAAAGGCGGAAGGAGGAAAAGTTGAGGTCGGCCGAATAGTATCGCCGAAAACTCCAAAAACGGCTGGTAATCGGCCCAAAGTTGATGAACTATAGACTCTATCCTTGTATAAACATATAGACCATGTATAGAACGTGTGCACTGCTCCTCATAGCCTTTCCTGCGTATGCTTGCAAGGAAAGAGGAGGATGCGCGTAGAGGTAAGCTGAATAGGGTGGCAAAGTGGGGGCCACACTCAATCCAGGCACGGCCAAAGTGGGGAAGAAAGGGATCGGCGGAAAGTTTCGTCATATGGCCCGATCTGGGCCGGTAGCAGCTCCACTCACCGAAACTTCTCCCTCTCTCTCCTCAGTCTCGCTATAACTACCTGCATCCCTCACTCTCCCCTCCCACTCATCCTCACACCCGCCTATCCCACTCAGAAACACTGCATACCTACCGAACATATCAAGCCTGAAAACTCGAAGGAATGTCAATCACTTCCCCAGCCCGAAATGCCCTCTCTTCTGCGCGCGTCCTCTCTGTCCGGCCGGGCGTCACTACCTCTTCTCCCCCACCATGCCTCAAGCCACTGTCGTTTGGCTCGGCACTTAAACCGACATCGTTGTCGCCTATGAGCTCGCCGGTGCGGTCGGGCGGAGGGGGGATGGCTGCGAGGGGTATGGCAACTGGGTGGAGTAGGCGGCAAGGCGAGGGAGAGGGGGACGTATTTGGGATGGGTGAGGCAAGGATAGGCGCAGGAGGTGCGAGCAAATGACGGTTAGTCTGAAACCTTGTGCGTTCCTATCATCTCATAGCGAGTCAAGGGGGGATGGGACATCTGCTGACTCCGAAAGATCTCTCGTTCTCCAGGACCCCAGCCCAAGCGCTGCGAGCTGTCAAGACCATACGGCACGATCCATAACGACTATCACGAGGGGCGGCCAGGAGGGGGCCTAGCCCAGCGCAGAGCAATACTGTATCTATAGTTGACGAGTAACATCTTTCACTTTGGAGGGTCAGCGGTACTGACCTATACTGATCGGCACGATCGCTCACAGCACTCGGCCACCCTCTTCGCCTCCGAGACGGAACCGGGAGGCTTCAGGCATCTGACTGGTTCTGCCTCCAGCATGAGACGTATGTACTGCGCTGGGTCAAGAAGCAATTACATAGCCTTCCTTGCCTCACTCTCACGTACTGATCATCCGAGCGGCTCTGAAATTCCCGGTCGCGGTAGGATGCCGCCAACAGTATTCACACGTCGAATCTATCTATGGGGGCTCTGACCAAAGACGAGAGTATATGTACAGGAGACACAACGAATAGCCGATGGGGAGCGAACAGATCGAAGGAAAGAGGGGTAGAGCTCGCCGCGTTTGACCAGGCAGCGTCACATCACTGTAAGCCCCTGTACCGCGGGTCGAATGCAGGGCCAGGCCCCAACGGAACGTATTCCTCGAGATTCATGTCCGCATTCAGCGGGGCACCCGGCGCCTCCGGGTACGCGCTTGGTCCACTTGGCTCGACACCAGTTCCCTCGGGCACCAGACCGTAAGTATACAGGAGCTCGTCCAGGTCGACTGCCTCCATGTCGACTCGTGACGCGTCCACTTCCGGTAGAAGGGATGTGTACGCAGTGTTTTGCGGCAGCTGCCATTTCGGACCGCTCGTGCCACTCGGTGCCATCGGGTCGGAGGCGGTGGATGCCGACCCACCGTCCGATTGTTGGTGGCGATCAGCCCAGAGTTTCTCAATCTCGGGCTCGAGCGGCTAGGGTGTCAGCTTTGATCGGCCTAGTCACCCGGTGTAGCGTGAACTAACAAGACCGCGGCGGAGGTTGTCTTCTTCGATCGCCTTCAGCTTCTTCTCAAGCTTCTCCTTGTATTTTCGACTTTGCCAAGTGGCATCCTCGCCACCAGAGTACGACTCGGCACAAAGCACCTGTCCTGCTCGGTGCATCCCTCGATACCAGGCGGGTAGCTTGACGTCCATCGTCAAGTCAGTGAAGGGTTTGAGCTTCTTCATTTCGGTGGATACTTCTGCTCTGGACAACCCTTCTTGGGCCTTTTCGCGAAACGTTTTTTGGAACTCCAGCCGCTTGATGAAGGGTTCAGCACTGTAGTAGGTTTCACTCCGCGCCGTGACCGCCTTCACCGTGCTCAAGTAGTCATCCGTGTACGCCCGATTTGACATCATCATGGTGATTGATGTGTCTTTTGGGAGCCCAAGCAGTTTGTCAGCCTTGATGAATCCTTCCGTCTTGACGAGGTTGAGCCAGTAATCTTCGTACCCTGGGAAGTACGTCAGCAGGTACTGCATGGACTCTTGGATTTTGGGGAGTGTGTAAAAGCTGGACTCTTGCAAGACATCCGGGTGTATGAAGAAGTTGTTGGCAAAGACAGGCGAAGAGAGAAGCTGGGTGTAGACCTTCTCTTTGTCTTTCTCGGTAGCGAGCATCGATTTCAAAGTCTGATAGTCCTGGGGATACGCAGTCATCGACGCGCTGAGCCGGAAACGCTGCAACGATTTGAGGCCTTCGTGGCTGCCCATGAGATCAAATACTTTCTCCATTTCGTAACCTTGACCCTCGATCGATGCTGTCCATCCTGGAATGGGTTTGGCCGTCAGGTACAGAAGCCCGCAAAGGGTGGGGAAGGACTGATAAGCTGTTTCAATGCCAGACATGTCGTTGACAATGTGGGGTCTGGGGGTGGAAGGGATGACTGGGTAAGTCTATGCGAGCAGGTCAACAGGATGTTGGGCAAGGGGTACGGGGCGATGAGGGCAATAATGAGGAGGGGAGGGGAAGGGGCATCCCGGCTTATAGCACTGGGGACCGATAAGGACCTGGGCGTGGTCACGGGGGTGGCGTCAAAGGATGAGAAGAGACTGAACGTGTATCGTATAATTGCGGTACTGAAAGGTTTACACATATGTTGTCCAGCGGATATAGCGATACTGGAGGCTTGCAAGCCGGGCGCCATCACGAGGAGGACATCAGAGGACATACAGGAACTGATCGTGTTTCGTTAGATTGCGATGCTGAAAGGTACTCCGTATCTCCACCCTCGTCTGCTGTCAGATGAGGAGCAAGCTATCAGCTCGATGCTGTAACAGGAGAAATCATCAGCGTCGGGTAGGCTCTGAACAGATTGCGTTTCGTAAGATTGGGTGTACTGAAAGGTAAGTCCCCTTTGTTGCAGAAAGTTGCCGATCCATGTGTAAGCAGCGTGATGGCCTATGCTCTGTAGGGCATGGTAACGACGCAAAGATCCCCGATCCCCCCATTTGCAGATAACTGCAGAGACTTCGCAGCTTGCCGATACGGAGAGACTGCTCATGGTGGTTACATGTCACATCTATTGTAGCTAATCTAAGCAAACGAGAACAATCCACGCTGCCACGAGTCTATATACGACAAAAGGAAAGGGCGAGGTAGAGCAGGGACACGATAGGGTGTGTCCAAATAGGGCAAAATCTTACCAGGTCACCAGTAGCATGGAGGGAATTCGACGTCGGTCACGTGCACGTCGTACGCATCGCTTGGCGCCTCATCGGCCGCCCATCCAGGCCCCCGACTCGTTTCGAGATCCGTGCCTCCTGATTCCCAATCGCAGCCGGCCATGAACTCTTCCACAGCGGGATGCTCCATGTCGTCATCAACCCCGGCCGCATCTGGAGAGGCAGTAGGTGCGTTTTGTGGCATCTGCCAGTCCGGGTCGGTCTCGGGACTCGGTGCGCTCGCGGCGGCGGCAGTGGCGATGATCACTGGCTCGAAGTGCGACTGATTCTGGCGCTGGCGATCTGCCCAGAGCTTCTCGATTTCAGGCTCGAGTGACTGGAATGTTAGCTTTACGCTGTGTACAGTTCAGCCTGGACTTACGAGACCACGGCAAAGGTTCTCGTCTTCGACCTTCTTCAGCGTATCTGCAAGTATCCCCTTGTATACCTGAGTCTGCAAAAGATTACGAGTTTCGTCGCCATCAAGGTGCGACTCCAGCCAGCGAGACTGCGCTGCATCGTGCATCCTCTGATACCAAGCCGGTAGCTTGGTATCGATGGTCGAGTCCGTCCAGCGCTGTTTGTTCTGGCGCTTTTGGTTCTGGAAGTGTGTGAATGCTTGCTTCCTGGACAGCCCATCGGGTCCTTCGATCACCTCGCGGAAGTGTTTCTGATCTTGAATGCGTTCATTGACGGTATCGCCGTGCCCCCGGCGGAAGAAGGTTAAACTCCGTGCGTTGGTGTCATTCATGGTGGCCAGAAAGTCGTCCGTGTAAGCCCGATTCATCTCCACCATGGTAAGTGATGTCCCCTCTTGGAGGCCGAGCAGTACGTCAGCCTTTTTGAACCCGTATTTCTTGACCACCTCGAGGAAGTAGTCCTCGTATCCTGGATGATGCGTCAGTAGATACTGCATCGACTCCCGTATCTTCGGCAGCGTGTCCAAGCTGGACTCTTGGAAAGACTCTTGGAACTCTTGCAGAGCTTGCAAGACAATTGGATGTATAAAGATAGGTTTGGTGAAACCGGACGATGAGCGAAGAAGGGAAGAGATCGTCTCTGGGTCTTTGGAAGCGAGGAGCTGTTCCAAATTTTGTCTGTCGGTGGGCTGCGCGGGCTTTTCCCTAGCCTGTTGGTCGGCGGGCTCTGCGGTCTTCTCCGTAGTCTGTGCGCGCTTCCTGGCGGGGCGCAGCCTCGGAGTCAGCCACCCATTCAGTCGGAAACGCTGAAGACCCCGGAGGCGTCCGTCAGTGCCCATGAGGTCGTGAGCGGCAGCCACGTCATAGCCGTGCTCCTCGACCATTGCAGTCCAGGCTTCGATGGGCACCGACTTCAGGTACAGAAGCCCGCAGATAGTAGAAAGAGAGAGCCGAGTCGAATCGGCGCTGGACATGATGTAAGTAAGGTAGGGCTGGGACGGGTAGGGGAATGCGGAGGCAGGATGAGTTGGTGAAGTGAAGTGAAGTGAAGTGAAGTGGAGAGTGAGGATTGGCTGAGTTGGATGCTTTGGCGAGGAGAAGAGAGGATGAGAGGAGGTCGGAGCAGGTGTGCCGCCATATATGGCGGGAGACTGGCTAGTACAGACGAGCACACGGAGCCGGCGTCAGAGGTGGAGAAAGGCACAATGTGTTTCGCTTGATTGCGGTACTGAAAGGTTTCCCCCTTTGATATCCGCAGGTCACGGCTGATGTCCTTCTTGATGTTAATACGCAGCCCGGCAGCTCCTCGGAGCGTTAGGTGTATCCAAGCGCTGTCAGATACAAGTGAGGTCCTTGTCCCGGACACGGTCATAACAGTGTGAACCAGCATTGTCGGAGCTCTAAGCTTCGTGGAAATGAGTCTCGTTTGCCTGATTTACCACACAACGTGAACGAGAGTAGGAAGTCGGCTTGGATCGTCAGCGCTGTTGAGCCCGATATGGGCACGCAGTACAGTCAGCAGAGATCTCTCTACCCCTCACTGGCGAGGTTTGAAGGCACCGCTTGACGGCAAGCCCCTGTGCCCAATTTTGCTTAACCCGTCCTGAGTATTTTAGCTGACGAGCATCGTCGACATCAGTGGTAGCGCTCCCCTCCTCTGTATCGCGCTTCAGGTCCCCGATGCCAAGGTCAGCTGAAGAGGAGAGACGAGGATGATATGGGTGGAGGTGAAAAACTGCCAAGCCAAGCAGCCCGAGTTGTACGTCACCGAGCACAGCCTGAACTGCGCAAGATGTCCTTGCATCGTCGATCCTGCATCTATCTATTGTACTTATATCTTCCCATCTACCCTTGCTGTCGGACAGTGGCGACAGAGCATCGTTGACAAGCTGGTCTGAAGGTTACCCAGCCTCGCTACGATAGTCTGAAACACTTGTCTCTCAAAGTCAAGTCAGGGTGAAAAGAGCCATCCTTTGTCGCCGCCCACCTACCGCCGACGTACGCTTTGCAACGACATACATCGGCGCATTTCATCTCTATCCACACCATTCCCCTCTCGGTCTTATTCTCCTCCGCACTCGTGATGGAAGGCAGAATACCGATGGAGCCGATACGGCGGCGGCGGCAATTCCCTCTGGCTATGGTTTTCAAGGGGTTGCTCTTGCTGGCAGCTCTGGCAGTGCTCTCAGGGGTGGACGGTGAGTCAGCCACTTGGATATAGCTGATATCAGCTCGATCACCCAGACCACCACCTGTACGCCGAGTACATACCCCCAAATCCACCCTCAACATCCTCCCTCGACTCGCGCGCAACCCCCTCTCCCGTCCCAGATCCTTTCACCCGCCACCTCCTCCACCCTCGGATCTTCGGCATAGCGACACGATCCACCTCACTCTGACTGTGCCAGATTCGGATACGCCCGCGCACCTCCTCCTGCGTCCGACCGAGGACCTCTTCCATCCCGACGCGTTCATCCGCGTAGATGGCATTCCGTCGGAAAGGTTACGAGCGGAGGACTGGCGGTTGTACAATGGAGAAGTGGTTGATGAGCGGTGGATCGGCCGGATCAAGGCGGAGGAGACGGCGGGAATGAACAGTGGCAAGGGAGTAAGAGGGACGGCGGGGATCATGGTGCTGCATACGGGGATGAATGGGCAGGAACCGGTGGTCGAGGGGTCTTTCAACATGGACGGGGTGACCTACCACGTCAAGACCTCGGAGAATTATCTTCGTCTACGGAGGCCAGAGGAGGCCCTGCTCGATACACACGGCTCGATGGTCATCTTCCGGGATACCGACATGTTCGACGACGAGCCGCAGACCTCATCCTGCTCTCACGACCACCACCCGTACAACCAGAACATGTCCCACCCTATCTGGCAAAACCGGCACGACAACATCTTCACGCCCCTCGACGATCCCTTTGCCGTCGTCCGTCGGTCAGATACCGGCGGAATGAATCCCTCCTCCAACTACATCGGCTCCATCGGGTCCACCTCTGGCTGCCCATCCTCCCAGCAGGTCGTCTATATGGGCCTCGCGCTGGACTGCAATTACGTCCGGACCTACAACGGCGGAACGGCGGCACGAACGCAAATTCTCAACGTCATGAACCAGGTCTCGTCCCTTTATCGCCAGACCTTCAACATCTCGCTAGGCATCACCGAGCTCGTCGTCCAGAATATGACCTGCCCTACTTCGGCGCCATCGGACGCGACCTGGAACGTCGGCTGCGACTCGGGAATCAGCCTGGACGAGCGACTAAGCCGGTTCAGTCAGTGGCGGGGGAATCGAGGAGGGGATGGGATCGGGCTGTGGCATCTCATGAGCGCTTGTGCAAGGGTGAGTTTTGACGCTGGACTGGGCTGATAGCAGGATCAAGAAGTCGGTGTCGCATGGCTCGGGACGGTCTGCCAGACTGGTTCGAGCAGGCAGCAGGGATCAGTGGTATCAGGGACGGGTGTCTCGACGGCTTTGCAGACGGAGTGGTCTTTGGTCGCACATGAGATCGGCCATGGGTGAGTGTAGAGAATGGACATGGCTGATATCAGCTTTGGAGCTATCCACGACTGTACCTCCTCCTGTACCTTAAGCGGGAACTGCTGTCCTTTCTCCACGTCGACTTGCAATTCGGGCGGAAGGTTCATCATGAACCCCACAACTTCCAGCGTCGAGACTGCCTTTTCTCCCTGTACCATCGGGAACATCTGTGAGTAGTATCGGATGGACAAAGCTGATATCAGGCTCCAACATTGGGACTCGGTCGATCCAGACTAGTTGCTTTCAGAATCCAGGTGGACGGACGACTATCGCTCTGCAGCAGTGTGGCAGTAAGTCTTCTTTCAGCCCCTCTTTCGGACAAAGCTGATCAGTAGATGGTATCGTCGATCCCGGAGAAGAATGCGATCCCGGCTTCAACAGTAGTTCTGCATGCTGCGACCCCTCCAGTAAGCTCCAGCCTCATCAATACTTTTCCTCGCTGACGTTCAGCCTGCAAATTCCGCTCCGGCGCAGTGTGCGATCCTACCAACTCCGCATGCTGCTCCTCCAGCTGTCAGTTCGCCAACAACGGTACCATCTGCCGACCATCCATGGACGACCGCTGCGACTATGCCGAGTATTGTACCGGCCGGAACGCGACCTGCCCGTCCGACTCATACCGCCCCAACGGCGAGTCATGTGGTAGCAACGGTCTCGCCTGCGCCACGGGCAGATGTACGAGTCTCGATGCGCAGTGCCAGAACTCGGGCGGGGCGAACTATAACTTTACCCAGGCGTGCGGTCAGCGAGCGGATACGAGCTGTGTTGTTAGCTGCAGGGATCCCACCTCTTCGTATGTCCCTTCCTTTTGGCCTAGGTGTGATGCTGACCATCAGGAACACTTGTATCACGCTGCAAAGCCCACTCATTGATGGCTCGCCATGCGGCTACGCTGGGTCATGCTTCAACTCGACATGCCAGGCCGGACCATGGCAAGACAGGTTGTCCTCCATGTACACTCAGAACTTGCAGTACTCTATCCCCGTGACGATCGTCGTCAGCTTGATCGTAAGTCTCTCCTTTCCCCTCGAGCCGGTGATCGTGCTGATTTCAGATCATCGCCATCCTCTTCCTCCTCATCCGCTGCCTCTTCCGTTGCTGCTCTGGCACACCCGCCAAGCGACGCCACCCCAAACCCCGCGGCGCACTCGCTACCGGCCCCCTCCCTCCCCCGCCTATGCGCCAGTCTGGCCTCGCACCCCCACCTCCAGCTCAGGGAAGACATAGCGGCTCCGTCAATTCCGCTACGCCCATGGCGGCCGCGTCGGCGCCACCGGCGGCATATGGTGGTGGTAGTGGTGGAGGCGGGAACCAGCATGGACGGGCGTATAGCAATAACCCGCCCCCGCCACAGCAGGCGTATGGGCAGCAGGGGTATGGACAGCAGGGGTCGCATGGCTGGGTGGATGAGAATGCGTACAACGGGCCAAACTACGGGAGGAGTCAGGGTGGGTATCGATGATGTGCGTCTCAGGGAGGGGTGGAGGGAAGGAGAAGTATACGAGTATGTATCTCTATTTGGGTCTGTTGATACCCTTCATGTTTACGATGAATATGAGCGATATCATCATGGCTCGGACTGGCTAGGCTGACTGCTCACTCCCACTTGATGTAGACCACAAGAACCGTGAGGGAGCGACACGCTGGGAATTGGCTGGGTGGCGAATCTCAGTTGGGTGGCAATATCGACGTTCGGCCCGGCTGACTACTTGGGTGCATGGCTGATGCCTGGCTCTCTCTTATCCGAAGACAGCTCCGCTGACACACCTAGGATCTCGGCCGATATCATTCGATAAGCTAGGCAAGGCGCCGTCATTTCCCTGCAGCGTCGTCGCCGCTCAGCACCGCTCCGGATCGACGCCCATGCCCCACCTTATCGCTGCACTCCGCTGACACACCTGAGAAGGCGGACATCGGCCGATATCACCCGAAAGCGGGGCACGAGCGCCTTCGTCTCCCCACTTCAGCAGGGCTGATTGCTGACTGATCTCGGCAATGCGCTCCATCACAGCTTACAAACCTTTGTCCCCCACCCCTCGAGAGCCGGCCACATTTGTACATGGCGGCAATTGTCAGCTCAGTCTGGGATCGATAGCTGTACTCACCATCGCTCGTACGCGTATGGACAGGTGCTCCTTTGGCTTGTCATCCCTTACTATGCCCCCCTTTTGTAATGGCCTGCTCTGCGATGGTCTCTCCGCTGGGCCACTTATCGACTCCGACGGACTATATGAGGCTCCCGAGCTGCTCCAACTTTCCTCGATCGAGTCTCTATCACCCCTCTCACTCGTCTTCCCGTCACCATCTTCAAGTGCCCCTGATATACTCGTCACTGCCAATAATACCCTCCCTCCAACTTTTGCTACGAACAGCCGCCATCCCACGATGGACAACCTCCCTCCCGTGGCGTGCGGTGAGGTGACGTGGAACTCAGATTTCATTGATTGCCTCAAGTCGCTCTACACGGCACCCAACGACATTGCAGATTGGCTCCCCACGCTCAAAATCTCTGGATTTCCGACAGTCACTGAGCAAGACGTCGATGATGCTCTTCAAAACAACACCGATCTGACAGACATGCAGGTGAAGAGTCTGGAAGACTGGCGGAAGGCACCGGGTGTCAATCAGGACCGCTACTTCGCGGCGTTGAGCACCAGGGACGACGAGAGCTTATCGGCCTTTTCCGAGGCTATGTGGCAAAAAGACAAGGTTCGTGTCCACCACAAGGTCCTGCGGCGCCACATGGACTTCTGGTACATGGCAGAGGCAAGCCCAGGGGGGCTACAGGACACCGAGCAGGACGCTATGGAAGAAGACTCCGAGGAATACGAGTACCGGGACGATATCGATATGGAAGATGACGCCGAAGAGCCCGGTGACACCGTGCAGGACGCTATGGAAGCAGACATCAGAGAGCCCGACGACATCGTGCAGGATGCTATGGAGGAAGACACCGAAGCTCTCGAGTCAGAGATCGCGCAGATGAATAGACTGACGACATGGTTGAAGAAGGAGAGAATGCATAGGGACCGGTACACTCGGGCGAAAAAACGGGGTGACACAGCCGGCTTATCCGACTATCTGTGGAAGAATGGAAAGATCGACGTCAACTCCAGCGCCATCTCGAAGCACATGGACACCCCAAAGAAACCAGCAAAACGGGTCCGAAAGGCTCCGCCGAAGAGAGTGGAAGCCCTGTCGAAAGAGGACGCTGAGGCCCTTCGCAAGATCCACAACTCTGTGTGCGCCGACCAACCCAGTGGCACGCTGACCGGCCTCAGCCACGCGCTGAAGTCGCATGGGCGATTCGAACAAATCGACCAAGAAATGAGCTGGCCTGACGGCACTGCCACGATCATCACGAGGTGGGATACTGCCCTCATTCCTGGTTGCATCGCAGAAGGATCCAAACTGGATCGAGGAATCAAACGACGTCTGCATGAACACTTACTCCTCGAATTGGCTGTGAGGAAGGGGATCTCGGTGGAGGAGATGGCGGATCGGATCCCTTGTCCGGCAAACAAGGACGCGGATGCGCATCGCACAGCAACAACCAAGGCACTGGCTGCCAGTCTTGGAAACTTGTTTCCGCCCCTCTTGTACGAACACAGGAAAGATCTTTACCCAGGAGACAAAGGCTCCTGGATCTCCCGTGAGACGAAAAACTCATCCGTGCGCACCAAAGTGGAAGCCAAGTTTGAGAAGGACGGGGGCTACGGTGTCTTCCAGCAAGTGAGTTTGAGCACATGGTGTTGCGTCATCGACGGCGAGGCTTCGAGATGGCTGATGAATCTAGGACACGAAGAAGCCATTGACCGATACTTCCCGAGACTGTGAGTGCAAGCGCATGGACGGGCTGACATGAACAGCGCTGTCCAAGGAACAAGTGCTCGCCCTTTTGTCCGCCCATCACGGTCCGGGACCCGCTGCGGGCGCGGAAAGTTCGATGGCCAATGCAGAGGTGCAATGACGGACGACGAAGAAGGAGAATTCCTGAAAGACAAGGTCGGTTCCTTGTGTGTATTCGATCCACGGGCAGGTAGATCCGTGAAGTTCTGAGCTATATCCTGATGTACATGCCATATTTGATTATGCTAGGTCCCTGCACCTTCCTCCCTGCTTCCCTCAACTGACCGTCTGGCCAGTCTGCTTTTCCATTTCTGCTTCTCTCCGCTGCTTGTTGTCTCGCTCGATTGCATCCAGATTCCCCATGTGCTCGCGCTTGAATCGCCCCAAGTACGGCACCGTGAGAGACTCGGAGCAGCTGTCGCCCGCGGCGAGCCTCAGGTTGGGAGCGAATGTCGGAAAAGCAAGAGGCGGATTGGGAGGTGAGGGCAGGGGTCGACGAGGAAGCGGTGCGATCGGCCGATGTGTCATTGGCCGAGTAGTGATCTTCTGATGGTGCTCGTGTACCCGCCGCCTGAGATCGTAGTGTGCGAAAGCAAAGGGGTACGTCGTCGACATGACTTCCATATCCCCCTCAGCGATCCGCTTCAACCATGAGCCGCCGAGGAACAGAGGTGGGGACCGCCGATCGACCAAGTAGTGGAGGATGCTGAACGGCGTGGATGGGCTGGTAGGAGCGGACGGGATGGACCAGGAACCGTCTCCCTCGAGATCGAGAGCCGAAGGGGGAGAGGTGGAGATGATGACCGCGATACCGACAGCAGAGTAGTCTAGCCGGTGAGCGGTGTGAAAGTGCATATCCCGAGTATACACCTCTGGACCATCCCGAGCTGCGGCGCAGAAATAGCGGTAGGCCGTGGTGAGCGGTCCGTCTGGTCCGATGATCGCGATGGAGGGAAAGTAGGGGATAGGGAGGTCGAAAGCGAAAGGACGGTACATGGGATCATGGGAGGGCCGGACGTCCTTATCGACCAGCCGGGCGTCGAGGAAGATTGGGGTGACCTGGACGGCCCAGCTGGCACTCTTTGTTAGGCTGGCCTTGGAAAGGGGGTGGGTGGGGTCCAGGTCCATGCGCTTGGGGACGGGGACGAGGATGTATATCTCGCCGGCGTGATGGGATTGAGGAGGGCGGAGTTTGAGCAAGTGTATGATGGCGCCTGGTCGTCAGTGCTGCTTTCGCTGCGCGAGTCTGATGCATGTGAAGGAGGAGCGGAACTTACCTGCTTGTTCTAGGTGCCTGATCAGTATGGTCAAATGCGCCATCATGAGATGGATGAAGATGTCGACCCCGCACAGACCGCCATCTGCCCCACGAGCGTAGTCGATGTTGTGTACAAAGTCCATGCTGTGTTTCCACTGCTCCGGTGGCTGCGATGTGGACTGGCTGCTCAGCGCACAGCTTGGTCATAAGATACAGTCATAAGGGCGGTAAAGCAACCTCAGGAAACTCACCATAGCATCCGAAGTCCCTTCTGCGCTTCCATCTCCTTGTCGGCGCAGAACCCCTGTATCGAGCATGACGGAACCAGTGAGGCGGCGCTAAAGATGGCAGAACGCGAGGAGGAGTCTATGCTGTACGTTCCATGGATACAAGGTGCGAGGTACACGTATCAGTAGTGAGGCGTCTTTGGCTTTAAGGTTGAACTTTAGCTCGGCGATTAGAGCGATGGGGAGGTGTGTGTGTGTGCTAAGCGCCTAAGCCGCTGCGCCGTTCGTCTTTCGCCAAAGCCTTGTCGTCTGCTCGACGTGGTGTTTGCTGGACGATGAAAGCCCTACGATATAGGTATAGGTTGTACATCGCGGCTGATTGGGTGTGTACTGCATAGAAGGTGACCGGTGAAAAAGAGGCAAGATAAGAGGGGTCTTGAGGCTGCAGCTATATCCCCTCAGCCTGGTCCGTGCGTCATCTGCCCACTTCGGGGGCTTTATGGGGTCGGCAACGCCCATGCTAGCCTCTCTGACCATGAGTCTTAGGTGTTAGACTCTGGCTCCTCAATGGCAATGACTTGCATATCACCAGAGGCTGCTGTAGATGGCTTCCGGGGCCTTCCTAACCAATCCTCCTCAATCCCATCTGACTTGAGCCGGGACCTTCGGCCATCCCCCATCCAGTCTCCCGCATAGTGTCCGGACCTGATCCTCCCACTCCGACGCGCCCGATATAGATAACGCAAGCTGTACAAGTCAGCTTGCGATCCGATATAGCATACCAAAGCACAGCGAGGTAGAGAGGGACTCACGATCTTGGGCGGGGTTGCATGCCATGGACGCCGTTTCTCCAGCGGATCATTCGTTATGTCCCATCCTTGAGCCACGGCGTCCTCACTGAGAGTCCAGCTGACGAGCTCAGATAGGACTACGATGGGTGAGGATACTTACAGCTTCTCTGATACTAAGCTGGCGGGAAGGCGGATGTCGATGTTCGCAACCCCCTCAATGTTTTGCATGATGAAGCGGATGACCTGACTCATCAGCTCTCAAACCTTGAGCTATCAGAGACTCAGTCTGAGGGCTGAGGGACCTACCATAGATATACCTCGATCGACCGTGGTCCCCACTTGTAGGATAGGAGACGGCCGAGATCCCTGCACAGCGTCGGGGAAGCTGGACTGTGGGTTCTGGGCAAACCTGTACTCCGTGACCTGAGCATCAGCTATATCCTGCGATGTCCAGACTGAGAAGTACTCACATCAAAGACCTCTAGAAGCGTCTTGGCTACCTTATCCATCTCGATATCAACGCCGAGGACCAGCTCGACGTAGTTCCACAGCTGGGACGGTGCGCCAACCTCGGTCACTGACGGACTGCGTAGCGAGAGCGGGACAGCCATGACTGGAGCCGGCTGTTCTTCCCTCTCGGGCTCTTCGGCAATCTCCCCCTCTTCCGCCTCCTCCTGCGCCCCGGTCCGCTTGTCCCCCTGCTCCTCTTGATAGATCCTCGACGGCCCCGCCTCTTGGTCGCCTCCCATGTATCTCTGCCGCTTGCCGGCCCAGTCGGCGTCCGGCTCGGGCTGTCCATCCAGCTTACGCTTGTCCGACTCCACCTCGAGTCCAGGGACACCGTCCGAGGATGGGATACCTGGGAGCCGCGCCGTTATTGGGTACCCGGGCGCGAAGGAAGGGAAAGGGTGGGGAGGTCGGCAGTACTGCGAGCGGTATATGCGGGGAGGGACCGGAGGGGGTTGTCGAGACGCCGCTACCTTGTCGCGGTGGTCGTACACCCGACGCCGGAGCTCGGGGAGCGCGAACGCGAATTGACCCGTTTCGACGAGTACCTCCTGTTTCCCCTCCGCGACCTGCTGGAGCCATGGCGCACCGAGGAAGATGGGCGGTACCTCCCTATCGACAAGGTACCTTAGTGTGTCGAACGGCGTGGAGGTATTGTCTTTGGCTGCCGGGAAGGACCAGAACCGGTCCAGCCCAAAGTCGAAGAAAGTCCCATTCAGCCTGGGGAAGACGATGACTGTGTCGATTGTGCGATAGTCCGGGCGGTGGTCGGTATGGAAGAAGATATCGTGGCAGTACGCCTGGGGACCGTCCCTCGCCGCGACGCAAAAGTAGCGATACGCCGTCGTGACTGGACCAGGTGGACCGAGGATGGTAGTGGACGGGAAATTGGGGATCGGGAGGTCGAAGGGAAGAGGGCGGAAGATGGGGTCATGCCAAGGTCGGACGTCCCGGTCCGTAAGCCGGACGTCTAGGAAGGTGACGGTAACTTGGAAAGCCCAGGGAGAGCTCTTGGACAGGCTGTCTTTGGAGAGGCTGTGGTCTGGAGGATAGTCGATCGCTTTGGGAGTGGGGACGAGGATGTAACTCTCGCCGGGATGTTGATATTGAGGAGGGTAGGTTGTGAGGTGGTGTATGGTCGCCCCTGCTGATCAGCTGTGGCCATAAGAGGGCAGGGGCGAGGATGCGGACGTACCCGCCCTCTTCAAATGCTCGATCACCACGTTCATATGAGCCATCAAAGGCTGAATGAAGACGTTGACTCGCTCCATACTGCCTCCTCCGTGTCCGCGGCCACTTTGGGAAAGACGGTGATTGTGGATGGTGTTCATACTGTGTCGTGGGCCATCAGGCAGTGCATACTACCCATCAGCTCGGTCAAGAGTATCTGATGGAAGGGAGAGAAGGCTGATTGATGACTTACGATTCCGTTGCTGGACGCACCCAAGTCGACAGGAGCAGGACCGTCCATCCGGCGAGCCACCGCTGTATGGCGTTCCATACTAATTGCTCGACGTTATAGCGAGTGTAAGCGAGAGGAAAGTGAGCCATCGTCGGACTTGTGAAAGCGTGATGGGCGTGAGTACTTAGGATTTGGCGCATCAGCCGCCCCATTCCCCAGATTGTGTGGAGAGGGAGAAGTTGTGTGTCCAAGGGCACCATGATCGTGCCTGTCCGTCTGCCCATCTTGTGGCATGCCAGATCATTGCCAGCTGGGCCCAGGACGACGATGAGGGTCTGATGGGCAGACGCAGTATCGCGCAGCTCGGAGTTATGGTCACATTGAAGATGAAGGACGAGAGCTGGAGCGACGTGGCCGGTCGACGATGACCGGATGACCGATTGACCAATCACATGTCTCGAAAACGTCCGTGCTCCCAGTGTCGTCCATCTCACTCTATCCTCACGGTTTGCGGACTGACATCATACGGCTTCTGCAGTCGGATCAGTAGCGGCGTGGACCGCTCTCTCGACAGTATACATATCGACCGAGCTCGGCTGATGAAACGACTCACCAAACGCGTTTCTCCCAAGGTCCTTTGTCTGTAACTTCCAGATTCGATACGTCCCAATCGGACGATCCATTCGGACCGTCACTGTCACCCTCAAATGCGAGTCGAGTACGGCTGGGGAGGTGGTGATGACGCTGATGCTTGGGCGATACTGATCCTTTTTCGAAGCACGGTCAGATCTGCTCGAGGGGTCTTTTGACACCTGTCCTCTCGCCTGTTCTTCACGCTCATACTCTTCTCATACAGACCGACCGGCTCCGCAAGCGATCGCTCGAGCCAAGCAAGATGTCCGAGAACCAAGATTTCTATCTCCGTGATGAAGGCATACCCATGCAGGCGAGTATTCTACTCGACGAGTTGCAGTCGGCCGCTGGAGAGCATGATGTCCTGAGGCGCGCGAGTGATTCTGGAGACTGGCCGACTGACCTCGGCGGGGACGATATCGATCTGCAAGGCCTCGAAAATCCACCACTGGCCGATCTAGCAATCTCGTTTCCGATCAACGATTTCGTGTACGACACAGACGATTCAGAACAGGATGGAGCCGCAGTGGCGGCCGGTGAGTATGCGGAGGTCGATCGAAAGCCTGCTGCGGGAAGGGAGCTCCGCTGAAGGGAGAGATGGATTGTCAACACCGCAGCCGGGCGCTCAAGACGCTGACGTGACCGACCATGCCGGAGTCATCGGCACTGGGCGCATGATCCGTCAGAAACCACGGAGAGGGCCACCCAAGCGCCAAGTGACAAGTGCACCTCCCACCCGAGAAGACAAGGACAAGGCGTGGCTCAAGGCTATGGCGGAAGCGGTGGCAAGCCACAACGATTTGAGCGACCATCCGACCAGACTTGACACATTTCTGAGCCACGTCGCTACCAAGTCGTCGCTCGCTGAGGTCGATGCAGCGATGGGATACAGCGCCGGAACCTGCCTCACACTCCTCAGATGGAATGCCGAACAACATGCCGAGTGTGAGGGTAACGCGAGCCTGGTGGAAAAGGACAGGCGGGACCTGAGGGCGTTCAAGGGCTTCTTTGATGCCTTGATGACTGACGGAGCCTCACACGAGTCGATACTCACGGCGACAATCACGGCGGATCGCTTCCGCCTGAAGCAGCCGAACACGCACTACAAGATCCAAGGTCGTTTATGGAGCTACGCGCATCCGGACGTACAGCGCGAGCGTCTGCCTCATTATCACCCTGGGGACAGTGCTGGTGCTGTTGGACCACGAACCAAGAAAGAGATGGAAATGAATTCCGCCAAATGGGCTGTCTTCGGAGTAAGTCGCCAAAAAGAGCCGGCGCCTGCGACATCATCAGCACCATGATAGCAGAGCTGACACTCAGGACTTGAAACCTCCTATCAAGCGCCGAGAACCTCACATCGTTTCCGCTGGTGCAGCTTCCAACATCACCGTGGCCGCTGTGGGTGATCCCTTCATCCTGTTCTGCACTGAAGATCCTGATATGACTGAGACTACGTCGACCAATGCTGAGGATTCCGACGGGATGCCTGATGGTGCTTTCGACGCGCTGATGAGTGCTACACCCGGAGGCGACGACGATTCCCCGGATGTCGCCATGACGGACCTAGACTTCTCTAACCCACTACTGTGAGATTCCGGTGACGATTTCTGCATGTCAGGAGAATAAGTGTTCACTCATGATTATGTATATTCCTTTCCTGATCGCTGTCCGACAGTGATGGTCGGCCAGGGCGCTGTAAGCTACCTTTATCTCAGTCGGATCCTTCGTCAATGGCAGGTCTTCTCAACCAGACATGTGAGACCGTCAAACGGTCAATTTTTCTTTGTTGCCTACAATGAAGGGCGTACTTCTCGGGGAACGCCCGCCTGGATGTTTGTCAGCCTTCCAGCTCTCGCTTCTTTGGACCTGGGGGCTGAGGCAGCGCTGGGATCTTGACGACCAGATCGCCGAAACGCCAAATGCTCATACTCCTTTCATTCCTTGCAATCCATGGCATGCCTGGTGAATATCTGCTAAGACTTTAGCGTGTCTCCACCGATCGGAGCTGGATTGCTCAAACTCGAAAGCCTGATATCTTTTCTCGACCCTCCCCTCGCAATCTAGATCTCAGAGGGATGGATCGATGGCGTGCTCCGTCAACGACGGTCAATCCCTTTACAGCGCGCTGTCTGGTCCGCTTGACGGTCTTTTACTGGTCTATATAATACAGGTCATCCCGCCCCTCGGTCCTAACAATCCCAAACAAACCAGTCTCCTAATAGTCATACTGATTCATTGTCATATCAGTTGATCCACCTGCGCTCACCCCGAGCATCATGTCCGACGACGAGCACGTAGACATCGGTTATGTCTACGACAGCGATGAACAGGACGCCTTCTACGAAGCTATCGACAAGTGCCTGGAGAAGGGCTACAAATTCGAGTCATTTCCCCATCACTGTTCCCCCGAGGGGGTCACACTCCCCATCACCGACTTCGAGAGGGCTCTGGAATCCGACTCGACCCTGCGACGTCTGCAGACAGCAGGGCTCGATGCATGGATGAATGCCTCAGCGGCGGTTAGAGATCTGCGCTGGGAGGAGGTCTGCGAGGTGGCGGATGACGAGAATCAATTTGTCGATTCTGTGTGGGACAGGGACCTCTTGGACGGAAAGTTTCTGGTGGTCTGTCGAGACGTGCTGAAAGAGTATGTGAGCTCAGTCCAAGGGAGACTCTCACAGGGGGAAGCTGTGCGCACTGGAGATGCAGAGACCTCGATGAACGTGGATCCGACTGAATTATGGCCTCAGTCTCTCGGTGGCCACTTGCAAGACCTGGAAGATGATCAAGCCATCTCGCCTGCCGTGGACCCTGCCAGTCGACCCAGCCGGCCCCGATTAGGTCAGCTTCCGAACGCCTTCAAGTTGAATCTGAACACCAGTCACAACAGTCTCGCGACTAGTGTGACTCGACTCGGTAAATTTCTGCGCCGACTCACACACAAGCCTCTCGCTCAAATTGATGCTGAGATGGGATTCACCGAAGGGACCGCCTACAGGCTGCTCACATGGAGTGACTACAAGCCGTACTGGGAGGGCAATCGCGGCTTCTACAACGTCAGATCGCGCGACAAGCTGGATAAGCTACAACGCTTCAGAGAACGGTTGAACGACGGCCAGTCTATCATGCAGATGGCGACGAAGATGATGCGGGACGACACCCAGCTGAACCAGAAAGAAGCTTTTCGCCGCCTTAAAGCTCTGTTTTCTGAAACGATTCCCGTCGATCAGTTTCTTTGGCTCGAGTCGTATTATCGTGACTATCCAAATGAGAGCCACAAGAACGCCATCACGGCAGAGTGGAATGAGAAGTGGTTACAAGGCGGTGAATACGATGTCTTCAACGTGCGTCGGGTGTCCATTTCCTGTAGTCAACTAGTTCCACGGGGTAGGAATCTGCTGATCAAATCTAGACTCTGATGGGCTCCATTACCGCTGAGCAAATGAGCGAGGCTGCCGATGCTAATGCCATCATTCCACAAGAGATCCCAATCAGACCGCACGGAGGAGTCAGCGCCCCAATCGAGCTTCCCGACAGGTCGATGATCGGCACAGCCATGAGCGACGCGCGTGTCGATGTACCGGTCTTTGAAGACGAGGCCGATGGAGAGACGGACAATGAGGAAACAGACGAGGGAGAGACGACCCGGGGAACAGTCTGGCCGACACGAGGGGAGACGAGACAAGCATGGATCGCTCTGATGAAAGAAGCAGTGACCGCCCACAACGATCTGAGTGATAACTCCCGAAGATTGAAGAAATTCGCCAGAGCCATCGGCAAACACGCGTTGGCCATTGTTGATGCCAGAATGGGCTATTCAAAGGGGACTACACTCACCTTGCTCAGGTGGAATACAGACTTCCGACCCCTATGGATCAGCAACCAAAACATAGACGAAGATGACCGTCGAGCGCTGACCCAGTTCCACGACTTCCACGCGACATTGACGAGCGAGGAAGGATCCTTCGAATCCATGATTGCATGGACAATCGCGAGGGCCCCGGGCAGCAAGCGCCGCACGGTCGGGAACAAGCAAGCCCGCTTGTACGCTCATGCTCATCCGGACATCCAGCGCGAGCGTCTTGACAAGTATCACCCTGGGACAGCAAGTTCTAGACCGCGAGGCAATATGAAGAGAAGAATATTGCGCGACAGAGATGACGCTTTCCAGGTGAGTCGTACGAGGATATCGGTCTTATACAATGTAGACCTCAAGGCTGATGATTAGAATCTGAGACCACCTCTCCAATGTCCTGAGATTGAGCCTGACGATGGGTCTGATACCTCGATGGAGGATGCGTCAGACATCTATGGAGATGATGTAGAGGAAGTCAACATGCATGACTGATCCTTCTCTGTCTTGAATCCAGTGATATCGTTCTGTGACTCGCGAGAAGGGCCTTGTCCAGAGGATGCATATGTTAGGTCAGCTCATTTATGCAAATCCGTCTGACTCACTCCGTGTCCTCGAGTCTCTCTGTGACGGCCGAGGGCCGGCCCGCCATGCGTCATTCGCAAACTCCTCATTCCTCATCGCGACTTCCCCTGACGTTTCAGCTGCTTCAATGGGGGGCATGTTTAAAGTTTTCACCGGACGACCAAAATGCAGCTGTAGAGGCTGTAAGACTTTGCTTTACACATTACCACGAAGCTGTACATGCGCCTCACTCGACCTCTATACTGCTCAGTATCGCCCCGTATTATGTCAAAGTATACCAACCTGACCCGAGAAGAGCTTATCTCTCGACTCGAATCTCTCGAGGTCACCCCTTCCTCTTCTTCCCCCACTCTCACACCCACGCCCACTCCGCCCAACCTCCAGCTCTCCGCGCCGTCCTCCCCGACCTCCTCAACCTCACGGAACCTACTTCACTCCCGATCCCCCTCCTTTCCTAGTATAACAATCTCCGCCCCTTCCAAGCCCCCCAAAACCATAAAGCCTCCCAAAACATTCCACTTCGCCGCGCACCCAACACGCCATATAGCCCTCATGATAGCCTACGAAGGCTGGCCATACTCCGGGCTCGCAATACAGGCGGATACCGCCCAGGGTCCCGTGAAGACCGTCGAGTCGGAGCTATTGGTAGCGCTGGAAAAGGCTAGGCTGGTGGAAGCGGGCAAGGGGCTCGAGGGGGCGGGGTATAGTCGGTGCGGGCGGACAGATCGGGGCGTGAGCGGGGCGGGACAGGTGGCTGATCTTTGGGTGAGGAGTGCAAGGCGGATGGGGGATGGAGGTGCGGAGGTGGTCGGGTGGAGAGAGGCGGAAGAGCCCGTGGTTAGGCCGAAGAAGGTGGAGAAGCCGGAAGACGGAGAGGGGGAGTCAGAGGAGGAGAAGAGTCAGGTCAAGGTGCTGAAGAAGCCGAAGAGCCAACCGGCGGCCTCTCCGGAAGCTACGGAATTTGCGTATCCTCGACTACTCAACGCGATACTCCCGCCCTCGATCCGCGTCCTCGCTTGGTCCCCACTCCCCCACCCGCCTGTCGACCCATCGCTCTCTTCAACCAAACCATCCCTGTCGGACCCCTCATCCGCCAACCCTGCTGCCTCCACCTCATCCTCATCCGACCCTACCACATCAGCCTACCCTGACCCGCAATACCTCCCCTTCAACTCGCGTTTCTCCTGCGCATACCGCCACTACAAATACGCCTTCCACTCCCCGCCCACGCCTTCGTCCCCTCCCCTCGATATCGCCCTCATGTCCGAGGCCGCCCAGCTCTTGGTGGGCGAGCATGACTTTCGGAACTTTTGCAAGCTGGACGGAAGTAAGCAGATTGAGAGTCACAAGCGGGGGGTGTTGGAGGCGTACTTTGAGAAAGAGGGGGCTTTCGGTGAAGCCCGGGAGGACAGCTCGGTCGGCACAGGCACCAGCGCCTCCGGCAATATATCACAAAGCGGTACCGCCAGCGGAAGCGGAAACACCCCACCCCAGCTCTACGTCTTCAACCTCATCGGGACCGCCTTCCTCTGGCATCAAGTCCGACACATCATCGCCGCCCTCTTCCTCGTTGGCGCCCGACTCGAATCGCCCTCGCTCATCTCTGATCTCCTGGATGTGGGGAAGAACCCGAGTAAGCCGGCGTATCAGATGGGCGAGCCGGTACCGCTTACGCTGTGGCGGTGTGGGTATACCGATAAGGGGTTGGAGTGGAGGTATGGGGGGTGGGATGGGGGTCTGAGCGGGGTTGGTCGAGGTCGAGCGGGAGAGGAGGGGAAAGTGGGGGAAGGAAGAGAAAGCGCAGGAGCGGAGGAAGAGGAAGAGATGGAGATGGAGAACCGGCGGAAAGCACAAGAAGGGAGGGAAAGCCTCGAGCGGGTATTGGAGTCTCAGCGACAAGAGGCGGAGTTGAAGGCTTGGCAAGCTGGGAATATGCTCCGGTCGTTGAGGGAGACGCTGGGGCCGATGCCTCCTTCTTCTTTGTCGATCGGCGGCAATGCGGGCGGGGCGGGGGGAGATGGGCAGGGCAAAGGAGGAGAAGAGACCCCGGCGGTGTATTCAATAGGAGGCGGCGAGGTGGTCATCACCGCAAAGTACAAACCGGTGTGCGATCGGCCTAAAGGGGAAACACCCGCAGTCGTCAATCGGAAATGGAGGGAAATGAGGGAGGTCAAGGGGAGGTGGAAGGAGAATGCGAGGGGGAAGCCGAAAGCGGGCGAGGAGGTTTGAGCGGGATGTAGGCGTGGGAATGGGGGGATGTATCTGTGAGTCTGCAAGTCTGTGTTGGGGTGTGAGTCGAGTCGACGCTGATGAGTGTCAGGAATTTCTTGGGATATTTCCGTGTCGCTCGGCCTGCGTGCACGTGGTTCTTGGGCTTGTATGCTGTTATACTAGCTGTATTTGTAGGATTAGCCCAAGCCCAGATCATTCGTACAGCCGTCAGCCAGCAGTCAATAATGTATCAGGCATGTAAGTATCAGCCTTGGCGTCAGACTTGACTTGCGACTGGTCAGCTGAGCTGGCTCGTACCTGCCCGCATGAGGGAATCCCAGTCCAGATTAGCACAAGACAATTGCCCAATTGCAATACGTCTATGGGGCTGGCGCCCAGCAGTCAATACCTAAACAGTACAGTACATACTTCACTCATCTGATACCTCTGACACGGCCACGTATCCGCGCCTCAGACCCTGGTGCCACGGCTCGCGAGCCAACCTATACTTCTCCGCCCTCCCCCACTTCCTTCCCCTACCCCTTGTTCACTCGCGCTATCTACCCCGCACGACCTAGACACCCATCATCCTCAACCTATCCGGATGTATCCCACCCGCCGCTGCTGCTGCTGCTCCACCTGGCCCTCCTCCTGCTGACCCACCGGCACCCGGCGCCTGCGGCATCGACATCGGCGCAAACCCACCCAGCGTCGGCGGAGGCATCCCCTGCCCCATCCCGGGTGGCATCCCCATACCCATCGGCGGTGGTCTGAATCCCCCTGCAGGACCAGCGCCAGCGTTAGGTGGGAAAGGCGGGAGAGACATGGGTGCTCCTCCCGGACCTCCGGGTCCGGCGAGATTAGGAGGGAATGGAGGTCGGAATGACGGTGCCCCACCGCCAAAGTTCTGGCCGGGTGGTGGGTAGCCTGACGGACCGCCACCGCCGAACCCTCCGCCAGGACCGCCGGGACCGCCTGGACCGCCGCCGAGGTTCGGACCACCAAAGTTTTGGGCGGGGGGGAAGGGGGGTTGTTGATAGTTGTTTTGAGGTGGGCCTTGGGCTGTCGGAATTAGCTAGAGTTTGTAGAGATGGAATGATCATTGAGAAAGATAGGTAGGATAGAAAGGGATTGGATTGAGGTCAGGGGGTTTATTCTCGCTCCGCTCGACCTGAGTATGCTCGCTCCGCTCGAGCAAAAATTCTCGCTTCGCTCGGGTGTCCTCGACCGCTCATGCGCTTCGCGCACCCACGGTCCCCTCCGCTCGCCTGTCTCGCGCCTCACTCGCTTCGCTCGTTCGGCACTCGTTCCGGCTACTCACCCATTCCCGGCCCCATCGGATTCATAAACCCCGCCCCCAGCCTCATACTCGGCGCCGCCATCATGACCGCCCTCCCTCCATTCTCATGACTCATCACGATCTGATCAATGATTGACTGGGCTGTATCGTGGCCCAGACTGGCAAAGTAGTCGCGGACGTTGGAGATGTGGTTTCGGCCTGTGTTGTGGGCTTTGCGGGCGGACATGGAGTCGTGTGTGCTGAAGGATCAGCTTGAGTCCTGGAGAGGGTCAAATGGGTGATAATGATGAAGGTAGTGCGGTATTGCGGCGCATGGAATATGCTATTGAGAGTCTAGGGAGGAAGGATGCACTCACAGGTAGATATCGCAGTAATCGCAGTAGTATTTCCCCATCTTGGCTGATTTTTTCGCTCTTTTCGATGCTTAGTGGCGGCAGAATATAGGCTGAGCTGTCTGTACGGCTGTATACAGCTGTGTATGTCGACGTTGTATATAAGTGATAGAGGTGGACAGCCGAGATAGAGGTGAGTTCGAAATGAGTGGTCGGTGGTCCACAAGCTGGCTGAGAATTTGATCCCGCTCCTTCATCCTCACCCGCCACCCAACTCATATTCAGTGCCTTGCTTCATCTCTGTAGCCTCAGAACGACCCGCCCTTCTGTCTTCACATCGGAGGCATCAACTGTCCCCGGCTATTGATGCTTGAATGCGAACGTGCTGATCACATCGCATCTGGGGTGGCGAGAGGCGGCAAGCGGCGACTCGAAAGGGGGTCTCCTGGCGTCTTGACGACTGCCATACCTTTCTGACCTTTTCCTCCCGCTCTTACTCTGTGGCGAACATAGCTATCTCAGACGCTCGGCTATGTACACCTCCCTGACATCCTCGCCATCCTATAGCAGGTGTTTTGTGGCAAGTCTGAAACGCCAAAGGATGATATGAAACGAAAGGCATGTCGAGCGTGTAGAAGTTGAGCCAACTTCTACCGGTAGGGTTATCGATAAACTTGTGGCAGGGAAAAGAGTGGCGGAGTCCTTCCCTTCTGTCTATACTATACTGACTCCTGACTATCTCACCAATACTACCGCAGCAGCGATGGTCTCTGCGCTCAGACAGCAGCGCTCCCAGCCCTTCCCATCGCCTGACTCGGGCGAAGAGCCCAGATGGAGCGGGAAGAATCTCCCAGCAAATGGGTACAGCTCCCTCGTATGTCCTTCCTCTGCCTTTTGGGCTCTAGCTGATTCACAGTTCACTTCTGGCCTGATGCGGTCCTCTCGCTCCCCTCTTACCCCTCCCCCGCCTATCCGGACTTCATGCTACCGGACTCCACCCCGCCTCTCCCCTTCTATCGACATCGACATGTCATCCCCTGCCCCCGCTCCGGCAGTCTCAACCTCGTCGGCGGACACGCTCCCCTTTCCCCAAGCGGCACCATACCGCCCCTCCCGCTCCCCGCAGGAAACCCAGCGCCCCTCACCCGCCCGCCGACTCCCCTCCTCCCCGTCCAAGCTACGCGCTCCACCCGCCATCGCAGCCGATCGGGCACTCACGGACGTCATACACAAGCTCCGGCTCTACGCCTCGAACCTCTCCCCAGCTAAAGCAGGCGCTAACTTTGCGTCCCCGTCTCCCGCAAAACAGAGCAGGTGGTCCTCGTCGTCCGAGGAGTCGAATGCGAACACGGGGGAGGAGGAACGAGGCGAGGCGTTCTGGAGGCCGAGGAAGAGCGGGGAGAGTACGCGCAGCAAGGCGAGCAAAGTCAGTAAGGCGGGGACGGTGAGGTCTGTGAAGAGCAAAAAGAGCGTGTGGAGCTTGAAGAGCAGGCGGTCGGAGGATGGGGAGAGGCCAGAGCACGGAGAGGAGAGACCGCCGATGCCGAGCAGGAAGGATGTGCCTGTGTTCGAGGGGGTGGGGATGAAGGGGAATGGAAAGGGGAAGAATGTGGAGCAGAGACAGCGGTACGGCCAAGAGGCGGGGATGGAGCAGGGTCAGCAAGCGCAGATGCCGACTACACCAGGGAGGGGGAGGCGGGTCGTGGAGGGCCTAGCGAGGCGATTAGGGTTGACGCCAAAGAAGAAGAACATGTGAGCTATTCTGACCGTGGTGTCGTGTCCGGCCAGAGTACAAAGCTGATCTTGCAGTCCACCTACACCGTCTCGCTCCGGCGTACACACTGGCCAAATGGCCCCTCCCCCTCTTCCAACAGCTATCGCCGGACCGACCCTACCCCTGCCCTCCACTTCCACCTCTACCTCCACGTCAGCTCCCACACCGGTCGACCCAAACCTCCCCCAACCTACCGGCGAGCGTAACATCCGGAAATCCTCCTTATCCACCCTCCGCTCCTTAGCCAAAAAAACATCCACAGGCACCCTTCGGTCCGTTCGGTCCATATACGGCCACCCACCCTCGTCGTCCTCTACTCTCCCCGAGCCGCCTATGCCATTCACATCCGCATCTATATCGACACTGGCCTTCCCGCCGGCCTTACCGCCGACCACTCCGCGCCGGCCCGCTCTGGGTAAAAAGGGGAGCATGGGACCTATAGGCCAACCGAAAGCTGCGCGGCCGAGCTTCAGCCCGAGTTTGTTTGATAGTGTGCCGAGGAGGGCGCCAAAGACGCCGGATAGGTGTGAGGAGGGCGCCCCGGCTGGGTCTGTGGCTGAGGCTGGGGTTGGACCGGGTGGAGAGGGGGACAGGGAGGGGATGAAGATGATGGACGTGGACGAAATCATCACTTTCGCATCTACATCCTTCCCATCTCCTCCGCATACAGGCCTTACCCCGGTCGATACTTTACCGGCCACTTTGGACAATTCGGTCGGCCAAGCGGAATATACCCTCGACTCGACCTACTCCCCAGCACTCTCCACACCCCGCGCGCTTGCGCTCGGCGAGTCCTCCCCCGTCGACCCGATCGAGGAGGATATCGACATGGACACAGAGTTCAACTTTCACGAGTTCCTCACTTCGACGCCGGTCTCGCAGCGACTCGGACTCGGGCAGCACCGGGACGGTAATTCTTACTCGACCGCTATGGGGTGGGATACTCCTCCGGGACCGGTACTGGCAGGAGGAGCGGCTGGAGCTGGAGCCGGAGCTGGAGCTGAAGTCAGGGGGACACCACCCCTGACGCTCAAGGCAGCTCGTGCCCAACTGTCCGGGTCGGCGGAGAAGGGGACATTGGGAGGCGGGAAGACAAAGTCGAGGTTGATGGACCTCCTCCCGACGTACAGTCGACACGCGGGCATGTACACGGGGTCTTCGGATACCGGGTCCGCTCTGGATCCTGCCCCGCATGCGGCGGTGGCGGGAGCATACGGCTCGGACGGGGCAGCGGAGATGGGGAAGGAGAAGGACAAAGGAGAAGGCGCCAAAGCTCGCTTCAAGAAATCCTTTTCTCGATCTCGAACCAACGCGTCTACGCCAGCACTGGTGAACGGTCTCCCAGCCGCGGCGGCTACCGCTCCGCCTGCCCCGGCAGCGCTTCTCCCGCCTAGGACAGCGAGCCGGGTAAGGGTTTACCCTCGATTGGGGACGTCTACGCATCCCGCGTCTACGCTTCCGCTCAATATCGCTGCCACAACCGCTGCTCGGGATCCGCTTGGCCCTCTCCCCCTCCCTAATATCAATACCAACACACGCCCCGTCGTCTCGGCATCTCGCGCCGGACCCTTCAGCCGAGAAGACGTCCCCGTCCCCGCATCTCATACCAAACCCCAATCCACTTCCGTATCCCCTGCTCCTCACGCCCGCCCAGCTACGTCCATGGGCCATCACCCATCCCACCACCGTACGCGAACACCATACCAGCACCCTCCTTTTCGACCGGGCACGAGTCTAGCCCACAACAAGCGGGACACGTTCGACGCGGACTCGGAATTGAACTTTCCCCCTTTCCCTCTGCCACTAGCTGGACCCGGCCGTCAGCGCGTACCCGACTTTTCACGGCCGATGAGTAAACAAGACCTCTCGTTCGAGTCATTTAGGACAGCTCGGGCCAACCAACCGGGCGAGGATGACCTGGCTGTCCCTATGGAGGTAAGTATGGACTTTCCTGTTCCAAGTTACGCCAAGGACAAGGACAAGGTCGAGCTGGACCTCGACTTCGAGCAAGGGGACGAGGAGGGGGACGTTGATGGGGATCATACCGGCCAATACGCGTATACCCATTACAACGCCGTCAGCGAGACCAGCCCCACGCATACCATCACCGCGCCCCGACCTGCATCCCTGGAGCTCGTACGGCAAGGATCGGGCGGACACGAGCGGATGCACTCGAATGCGAGCGGGGCGAGCGGGGTGAGCGTTGCGACTGGCGAGACGGGCCTCAGCGGCGTCTCAGGGATGAGTGGAGTCACCGGGGTCAGTGGGACGAGTGGGACGAGCGGGGGGAGTGGGTGGGAGTTGGAAAGGTATTTGAGGGATATGGAGACGGATGAGGATGAGGGGGAAGGAGAAGGGGAGATGGTGCTCGATGAGGGGGACGCAATGGCCTGGGATCGGGGAAGGGGCTCGGGGGCGCCGGGGACACATAGGTTGAGAAGGGAGGGGAAGGGGCCGTTTGGGAAAGGCGGGGTGATACAGCAGGCGAAATATGGGATCAGGATCTAGGCTTGAGGACTTGGGAATGATGAGGATGGTGAGAAAACAGCAGCGGGTTTTGAAATATCGTGGTTGAGGAGGGTATCACTGGTTGATCCGTCACATACGAGTCGTCTATACATGTATTTGTCTATACACATCCCTACTTGCAGGTTGTACTGTATCTAGTCACAAACATAAACTACTTACTGTCGTCCGCTCGCCCTCCCCTCTTTCTTGCCCCTTTCTCCCCCGCCGCCTCGCAGCTACACCTCCTCATCGTCCAAAACAAACGGCCTACTACACACCTCACACCCCTTGGCCCCATACACATTGATGTACGTACAATCCGGACACGCCCTCCCCTGCTTGCCCTTCTCGTCCTTCTGCTCGGTATCGTCCTCCCAGTCCGCCTCCCACTCCATCTTCCCCTCTTCCACCCCTGCACCGATACCTTCTCCGTCTTTCCCACGCGTACTCCCGCTCCCGCTTCCAACCGCACTTCCCTTAGCGCTCCCACTTCCACTGCCCCGGACACTCCCGCTCACACTCCCATGCGCACTCGCACTCGCACTCGCACTATCCTCCCTCACTCTACTCCCCGCCCGCCCCGCATATCCCGTCAACGCCGTCCCCCCAAACCCCTCCTCTTTCCCCCCCTTCTTTCCCCCCCTCCCTCCATTCTCCTTCGCAAAGAACGCATCCTCATCTTCCTCCTTCAACTCCTTAACCCTGATTTCCCCAAAACTGACCATCCCCACCTCCCGCATCGTCCGATCCCGATCCGTCAACTCTTTTCCATCATACCAGATCGACTGGGAGATGGGTGAAATCTGAAATTCTTCGTATATCGCCAGACGGAGCGAGTGGACGGTCGAGTCGGGGATGGCGCGAAAGAGGAAGGGTTTGGGGCGGCGGGTCGTGCTTCCTCGAGAGAGGCGGGAGCGCTTGGATGGGATTGTGGACGAGGAAGTAGGGGGAGGGGCGACGCGGATGTTGAGCTTGAAGGCGTTCTCGGAAGTCCGTCGGGGTTCTCGTTCCGCTGACGCCGAGCCGGTATTCGAAGGACCGGAACCGTTCGACCGAGATCCGTTCGAGCCATTCCTGTTGGCGTTCCCGCCATCCGACTTCTCCTTTGCCTTCTCCCCGTCCTCCTCCTCCCCTTGGTCCAGATAAACCTGGATCTCCGTCTCGGTCCAAACGAGCCTCCTCTCCCTTCTACACCCCGCACACACCCCCGGTCTTACTTGTTTCCAGGGCCAGTGCTTCCCCTCCTCCGCGTCATCCGCCCAGACCATCGTCATGGCCTCCTGGGGACCATACCGCTCCTGCAACGCCTCCCATCCTTTTTGCGTCACAAACGACAATCCCTCATCTTCCGCCGGATCTATCTTAAGCAGGCCATGCGGACACAGATCCGGCGTGTATATCGGCCGCGGGAAGGTGGGATCCGTCTGATATACCCAGAACGCCTGTGCCCAGGGGGTCGAGAGGATATAATACGTCTCCCCAAAAATCTTGTTCTTGGGGTTCAACTCCCGCTTGATCGCCTTGTCCTTCTTGATTTCCGCGAGCCAGAGGATCCGGGCTTCTGCGTCGCTTTCAGAGTCTTTCGCGCACAGAGCGCAAGAAGGAGTGGAAGGCGTGAAGGCGGGAAAGTGGCCGACGGCAAAATGAAGTAGGGCAAGTGCGGAGGGGGTGATCAGGACGTGAGTCCGGCCCGAGGGGAATGGGTTATCGTGGCCGCAGTACAAAGAGTATCCGGGGTCGGTGGGCATAGCCGTGGGTGGGGAGAGGGAGTGTCGACGCCATCCATCAAGCCACGCTTTGGAGATGAGGTATGGTTCTTCTTCTCCCTCATTTCCGCCCCCGTCAACCCGGATGATATTGAGCGAATCAAACGTCCGGACCTGGTCTTCCCGATCCGAGCGGGACATTCGGGAGGTGAATCTCGACTCGACGCAAAGAGGACATATCTCCGCGTCGGCGCATGGAGTGGAGACGCGGATACCGTCCAGAGCGGCCCGGGAGATAAGGCGGCAGTCGGACATTTTGGTGGGATCGAGAGGGATAGGAGAGGATTCAGGGGTGGAGTGGGAGCAGGCGAGGGAGGAGTAGTCGATAGGGGCAGAGAGAGCGTCCATATCTCCTTCGAGCCATCGCTGGAGCTCATTCCGGGGAATGATGACGTCGTCCTAGAGGTATCAGCTCAGAGATCGTTATGTACGAAGAGGATTCGCAGACAGCTCACCCCGGACAACGCAGCAATAACAGGCTCCTTGATCCCCTTCAACGTCTCAAACTCCATAGCCGCCAATTGACACCTTCCTCGTCAGCTTTATCCACATCGCCTCCCAGGGCTATACATGAGCTCTGAAACTCACTTCTCAGTCCACTCCCTGACCTCTCCCTCAAACTTCTCATTATCCTCCCTCACAGCATGCATCGCCACTTCCGGCGGCCCCACCTGGTCTCCCGCTGCCGCCGGCCGGTCCGACTTCTTCTTGTACACGAGCATATACGCATCTTTGGACGATTCGTAGCTCTCGCCATTGGTACCGGGGGGCTGACCGAGCTTTTTGAGCGCGTTTGGGAGGCGCTTCGTCACGCTCTTGTCGGAGCAGGTGTACCATTCTTTGGACCTAGATATCAGCTATAGCCCGAGGAGACTCGTGTGGGGGCAATGAGCTCACTGTTCGTCATATAGCTCCGTTACGAAATGACCATGATACGGCTACCTCATCAGCTTCTCTTCTCTTCCCCCCTTCCCCTCCCTCTCGCCTATTCGGGGCGGGTAAAACTAACCGACGACCCCAAATGCAAAACCACCGCACACAGCTCGTACTCCTTCCCCGCAAACGTCGCACTCTTCGGATACTTGATCACCGCCTTGCTCTTCTTCCGCTCCTCGTCCTTGGTGTCGTACGTGAACCGCATGAGGCTGAAGTGTAGGTATGGCGGTAATTCCACAATCGCGATCCGGCGGGTCGCTTCGCACAGTTCGGAACATGCCGAACAGCGGTACTTGTTGTCTCCGGTGAGGACCTCGCCGGCCTTAAAGGCGCGGAAACGGTCCTGAAGGGTTTCGTTGTTCTGTGGCATGAGCGCTGGCTCCGCTCACGAGGTGAGAGAGGCGTGTGATTTGACTTACTTTCAGGTTGAGTTCCAGTTCGAGAAAGCTTTCTTCTTGGTCAGCTGCGTCATGATCCCAGGACAATCGCCGAAATGCATCTAACTTACCTTCCCGTGTACTGGTAGCTGCGCATCCGTGACATTGCGTCCGAAAGCTCCGCTTGCCTTCGAACTACTGGTCAGCACATCCGAGGGAAGGACATACAAGTCGTTCGGCCAATGTCTGCAGCTTCGGATCCGCCTGCAGAGCCAGCTCCTTTTCGATCACGTTCATGAAGAGCGTCGCGAACCTGTCTCATCAGCTTCTCGTTTCTTTGCTCTCCTATTGCCAGATCGAGGGAGCTCACTCTCCAGCATCCTGCTGATCATCCGCCTTAAGCTCCAAAGCTTCTACGAGCCCGCTCGGATCCACGACCTTCCGCTTGCTATGCTCCAGCGCCGCAAACACTTTGACGAGGTGCGAGAGGAACGAGCCGGGCGTGATGTCGCACGAGTAGAGACCGGTGCGGAAGGGGATGTTGTGGTACCATAGTTGAAGGTAGACGTTGGCCTGTATGGTCAGCTGATGCGAGGCGATTGATGAAGGACTTCATCATCCGTGTCATCCTGTTCTCACTCCTGCACTGCAGGTATCCTCTCCGTCCACCTCTCTTCCTTCATGTCTCGGTTCGATGTCCTCACCTGACCACATCCTGGTCTGCGCCGCAACCACATCTCCCATATGTCTTTCTATTTCTTCCTCAATTTTGCTTCGTATCTCCCTCTCTCCCTTCTCTGTTCTCCCTTCTCCCTGCTCGGCCCGTTCCAGAACTCACGTAGCAAGTAGCGCCCATATTCCTCAGGCCCGCCGGCACCCCCTTCTCTCGATGTTCCGGTTCGTCCCCCATCTTCTGCTCTATAAAGTTCTTCTTCGCATCCTTCCCGACATTCTATATTGTCAGCTATCCCCACCGCATCATTTCCCTATCCCTTGACCACTACACACTCACCTTATTCGCCCCCAGGTGATTATAACACCTCGCCTTCCCCTTACACAGCTTCGCAGAGCAAGTAAGGTCCACCTTCGCCTTGGCCGCAGATACAGCACTCCATCTAGGCTTACTTCCCTCCCCATTCTTGACTTCCTCGACGGGTGGGTAAGGATCAAACTTGCACGCCTGGACACCGACCAGTCCGGCCGCTCGACGCCGATGCTCCAGCGTGATCTCGGAGGCGGTCTCTGCTTCGAAGCCGACCCATGACCAGTCGACGTTGGTTTTTAGTCTCTTGGCTGGAGGCATCAGGGATATAGGTGGCGAGCGGGGAAGGGAAGGCAGAGAAGAGAAATGATTACTTTAGAAGGTGAGTGGACCGAAAGCTTAAGCTGGACGCGAGGAATAATGAGGAATGAGGAGGTCCGTGCGCCACGCGACTGGGTTACGTCATCGGCCGGAAATGATACCGGCAACCCGGGCCGAGATGGATACACGTCATGCCGAAGGGAGATGGGCGCCCTTGGTTCCCGCAGCTTCTATCATTGTGTCTCCCTCCCTGTCCTCCTTAAGTCGGGAGACAAGTCCGAGACCCATCGGCCGACTGGTGGTCTGGGGTGCGCATCCAACTGGAGGTTGTCGTCTTGTACCATGCGCTAGCTGCAGGGCGGCGGGGGAGGCAGGGCGCTGCTTTTGGTCTCCGTCAATGGTAAGCAAGCTCAATGCGAGTCACCTTTCTCGCCCGCTTTACTGACCCTCCAAGTCCGACTGTCGAGATGGAGGTGGCGCGTCGAGGTGGTCTCGATCATTCGCTCTTTGGGTGAGTGACGGACCTGCCAATCTGAGTTGTCGAAGGTGCAAACGAGCTGATTCGGCCAGGATGTAATCAATGCGGGCAGTCAAGGTGCCACACTTTGCTGTGTGGGTGGGGGGTAAGAGGCAGAATGCCAGAGCTACCATGCTCGGCGTTCTCCTTATGCCGGCTCTTATTCGCCGATGCTCCTTTCTTTTTCCGGCCGATGCGGGAGAGTGAGCTGTGACGTCCGGTGAGCTGAGGCGTCGAATGAGTAGGTCGATCATACATAAGTCATAGCAGAGAGCTGAAGCGCAGCGCCACGCTCTGTCGTATACCGAGGGGCCAGACCACTGCCCCCTCTCCCCTTCCTCATTTTCTTCCCCTTCCCGCTCCTGGGGGGTCTCCCTTCCCCCCCCCTCTGCCGGACCGCGGGACATACATCCCCTTTCCATCAGTACCCCCCTCCCCCTCCGCGGGACAGGCAGCCCTCTCAGCGCACCGCAAATCACCCTCATTCCCATCTTCTAGGGCTGCCTGGTCCCCCTCCTTCCTATCGAGCGGCCTCATCCCTCTTTGGAAGGGACGATTGGCTGCTGCGCCGCCGGGCCGACGACCTCCCCCTTCCGCGGAGACCCCTCGCCAGGTCTTCCCGCGGAGGGTTGGTCGACCCTTCCCCTTTTTACGTTTACCGAACATACATGTACCACCCCGCCGTCTTCTCAGATGGCACGCCCAGGAGCTCCTTCGGCTCTCCCGCCTCCATCCTACCTCCTTCCCAGCTCTCGTCAACTACCATCTCGCGGTCGTCGCAGAGCGCCTCTACCTTCGGGCTGCCTACCATCGGGCCGGTTGGCTCCGCACGGATGCCAACGCTATCATGCAGCACTTCAACGCACCAACTCCTACTTTAGTCTTGCATACGATCCTAGTTTGTGCAATTGACGTGCCATCGAGGCTCTAGCGTCGAGACATCATCAGCCGATGGACCTCATCATTCTCAACCTTACTCACACACCGCTCACGCGTGTATGGCTCCTTGGCGGCGTATTGGGATCAGGCGGTGAAGAAGAATGATCCAGGCTGATAGGCTAGATATCGGGCTTCCGTGACTCTCTTTTATCGCTAAGTGCATTCTCCAGTAAATTTGAGTTCATAACACCTATAATAGTTGCCCGAAACAACTTCAATCATGGCTTGTTAACAGTGGTCATGTTGTACTGTAGAAAATCGGAAGACCGCCCCGAGTCCGCTGCGTTACAGTCCACTTTTCCACCAAGTCACTTTCTCGTCTCTACCAGTTTGTACTACATCATTCACACGCCTCCTTTGACCCTCGGTGACCATCCCGTAGGAGCGAGCAGTGCCCATAGCTGCGAACGACCCCTCGCGCGTCATACCTGCCACATTCCTCAGATCTGCCACTTTCGGCGTTTACCGAGACCGACCAGCCAACTCAGCCAAGAACGATGACATCGTTGCCGCATCTTTCCAACTATCTTATCTATTTACACAGCTACCATGCAGTCACTAAGGATGCAACAGGCTCGAGCGGTCAGGAGCATCGTCCTCCCTCAGCGGAGAGTAGGTCCCTCGAATTTGAATCAGCAAAAAGTATCAGCTAACGGCCCAGCTGCTCGCGGTTCCTCCCAGCCGCATTCCCACTGGTATCCCGCCCGTCGCACCCGCTCCTTCTGGCGCGGTACCCGTTCGGCCCGTCGTCGTCGCATCCACACCCATCATCACTCCTGGCTCATCCACCATCGCCGACCAGAACCTCTCCTCTTCCGAAATCCCCCCACCTCCTCCCCCGCCAAACCCGACCCCGAAACGACCTCGCCGGCTCTTTAGGCGGTTCCTCCTCTACACCACACTCGGGACGCTCATCTTCTACCCTCTCTCCGGATTTGTTTCTACCAAGTCCGAACCATACCGCGAGTTCTTTACCAGCACTTTCCCGCTCGGCGAGGAAGTTGCGGATTTCGCAGAGGAGCAACTGGGCGCGAGGACGTCTACGAACAAGACCATCCAGGGTCTGGAGAAGGGCCAAAGGGCTGGTATTGGTGCCAAGAGGGTGGACTTTGAGACGAGGGGATCAGAGTTGGGCGATGGACCCGGAGCGCAATTCAGGCGGGATGCAGAGGCCAAGGCTGCTGCGGCCAAGAAGGAGGTCGGAAGGGGCGTGGACAAGGTGGAGAATGCCGCAGAGAAGGCCAAGGCGGAGGCGAAGGATGCTGCTGCTCGCGCGAAGGCTGGTGTGCTGAGTGCGGCTGACAAGACCAAGGCGGAAGCAAAGGATCTGGCGGATAAGACCAAGGCGGGCGCGAGGGATGTCGCAGACAAGACGAAAGCTGGAGCGAGGGACGCTGCAGCTCGGACGGAATCGGCAGCAAAGGAGGCGGCGGCTAAGGCGGAGGAGGTTGGCAGGGACGCCAAGGCTACTGCGCAGAGTGCGGCGGACAAGGTCAAGGCCGGAGCGAAGGATATCGCCGGGCGGACCGAGGCGCTTGCGCATGACGCCAAGGTCCAGGCGGAGCGGGCTGCGAGTCGGGCTTCGGCAGAAGCGGCCAACCTCAAGGATCGGGTCGTCCATGCCACTCAGGACGCCGCGGACAAGGCGGCCGCGCTCGCTCGGGACGCCAAGAACCGGGTCGTCGATGCGACTTCGTCGATCCCCTTCAACGCCAGCGAGGGTATCGAGGGGATTGTCCGCGAGACGGAGGGCGCACTGAACAGGGGCGGCAAGAACGTGGCGGATGTGGTACACCGCGGAGAAGCCAACGTCAAGGATGCTCTGCACCGGGGCGAGGCCAACGTCAAGAACACAGTTCAACGAGGCGAGGATGCGGTGGACGGGGCGGTGCGCAAGGCGGAGAAGAATGTCGCAGACGCTTCAGCAACCCCTACTTCCTCTCGGATCTATCCCGACACTCAGCGCCCGCGCGAGCTTCGCCCGGAGACCGTTACGCCCGCCAAGCCCACCTTTGAGGGTCAGACCAAGTACGCCGGACCGGCTCTTCCCCTCGGATTCGAGCCTCCTCCAGGACAGTACATCCCCCCTCCTCCCAAGCCCGCGGCCGGAGCGGCCGCACCAACCCTCCCACTCCTCGCTCCCAAGGTCAAAGACTTTGGGACGGACGAGCCCATCATTTCCCAGCTCGCCTCTACCATCGACTCGCTCACTTCGTCGCTTTCTGCTCCTGGTTCGGGACCCTCGGCGAACGCCACCGGAATTCTCAGCAAGGCGCAGGATGACCTGACCGCCCTGTCCAAGCGGCTTGGGGATATCAAGAAGGCGGAGAAGGAGAAGCTGGAACGCTCTCTCGAGGCGAAGAAGCAGGAGTTTGAGGCGACGCTTCAGAAGGCCGAAGCGGGCCGTCAGCGGTCCGAGGCGGGTCTGAGCGAAAAGTGGGAGAAGGAGCGCGCAGGGATGGTGGCGGACTGGAAGAAGGATATGGACTCTGAGCTCGAGTCGCAGCGGGAGGGAATTGAGAAAAGGTATGTTCTTGTCTTGACTTTGCTGACTTGAGGCTGCGAGAGGAAGTGGTCCAGCAAGGTATCGAGCTCCAACGCCGTTGGCTGAGGAGCATCAAGACGCAGGTCGAGACGGAACGCGGCGGACGTCTTGCCAAGCTCGACGACCTCACTACGTCATTGCACGAGCTGAAAACCATCACTCTCGACAACTCGGCGACGCTCGACCAGAACGTCCGCGTCCACAAAGTCTGGTCCGCCCTCCGCGCCGTCCAAGCCAAATCGGACGCCGGAGACGTCTCATTCGGGAATGAACTCCGCGTCCTTCGGTCCCTCAACACCTCGGACTCGACCCAGTCCGCCACTGTCGCTGCTGCCGCACTGGAACAGCTCGAGGCGTCCGGTATCGCCAGTACGGGCGTCAAATCCCTCGCTGCCCTCTCGTCATGGTTCACCACGTCCGTTTCGCCCCGCGTCCAATCGGCGGCTCTCGTCCCCGCTCCGGAAGATGCGGGCGTCGCGTCCCACCTCGCCTCGCTCACGCTGAGCAAGATCATGTTCCGCCCCACGCCGGGACCGGTGGATGGTGCGGATGTGAGCGCGGTGCTGGCCAGGGCCGAGTGGTGTCTTGCCGAGAAGGATCTGGATGGGGCGGCGAGGGAGGTGAATAGGCTGCAAGGGTGGCCGAAGCGGCTTGCGAGTGACTGGTTGAGGGAGGCGAGGCGGGCGCTGGAGGTCAAGCAGGCGCTCGAGGTTGTTGCTACGGATGCGACGCTGGGGAGTTTGCTTTTGGTTTAGTGGGTCTGAAGGGGTGGATCGGAGAAGTAGACTATAAAATAAGGTGATGCACCTGTACACGATTGGGCATGGTACATGCGTATACGAATAGGGATCTACTGATATGGACATCTAACACTCTATTTACGTCTACTTTGATCTAATGCCTACTTAAGAACGCTACCATAATCCCAGCTTCTTGCCCAGAATGTCCCTCACCACCTTCCGCGTCTCCTCAGCTTCACTTCCCCTCATCGGCCTGCCTAGCTCATCCCTGTCCCTCTCGCTCAGCCCCACCTTCTCATACAGCCCAAAGAAACACCCTTCCTCCCCATACGACCTTCTCACACCCTCGACCGCCTTCAGCGCCTCCCCGTACATCGCCTGGAACTGCTCCGGGCTATGCCATGTCTGGGCGTAAAGCATGGACCGTCCGCCGGACTGAATGAGCAGGTCGATCAGCTTCGAATGGAGGGTTTGGGGGTTGAAGGGGAATTGGCGGGGTCGACCGTATATCCCGACATTGATGAATTGCTTTTCCGCCGTGGAGTGATGGCTCGCGAGGAGCTGGCCGGTACTGGTCCCCTTGATTGGGCACAGCCAGAGCGGGTACACTCCCACCTCCCTCTCCGCCTCCTCAAGAAATTCTACCGCCTTCTCCGCCGGGACGTAGAAATCCTGAATGACCCGCATCCGCCCCAGATCCGTCAGATCCGACGAATGTAGCACCGCAAAGAGGTGCTTTGTATCGAGGAACGAGCCGACCATGAACCGCGTAAAGAGGTTGTCTCCACCCAGCATGTCCAGGACGTAGTTGGCCATCCAGAACGAACCGTAGTTGTACCGAAAGCAGTAGTCGGCATACGGGACCGTCATGGCGAGCTGGGAATGGATAGACTTGTAGTACCATTTGTCCCAGTGCCGGCTGAACCGGCGGATAGGGGAGCGAGGGGTGCTGGTGTGTGTACCGCGAACGACGAGGATATCGGTAGATGAGTAAGCGATGCCTTCCACCGTGTCCGAGGTTGACGATTGGAGGGCTGCGACCGCGGATGAGAAGGAAGAGTACCGTTCCGCCTGAAGCGAGACGTATGCCGGTGCCCGCGCAATCTGGAGCTTGACCCGCGTCATGAGCGCGACAGTATTGTAGCTGGCCGAGATGGCGTAGAAGAGGTCCGGATCGACCGAGGGGGAGCATACCCGTAGATCCGGAGTGAGGCATTCCAGCTCCAACACCGTATCGCTCACTTGGCCATACCGGTGGCTAGAACTCTCCAGCCCGCCTCCCGCTATAGCCCCACCGACAGTGATTCCCGGTAGCTCCGGAACGACCAGAGTGGTCATTCCCACCTTGAGCAGCTCGCGCAGGAGATCCCCGAATGGTACGCCTGGCTCGCAGAGGACGTATCCCCCGCTGGGGTTGATTTCGAGGATATGGTGGAATGAGGAGAGGTCGACGGGGAAGTAGGAGTATGAAGATTTGTGAGAGGAGTTCCGGATGGTGTTACTGTCGAGGGTACGGCGGTGCAGGGAGAGCTTGGACCCAAGGGGACGCGTCCGGAGCGAGGCGAGGATCGGGAGGAGTCGATGCTGGTGTGCCGCCTCGGAGGAGTATAGCGTTTTGGGCGCGTGTATATAGAGCAGCGTCACGGTGCCTATCAGCACAGCTGCCCCAGCCGCGAGTAGCGGTATCAAGATAGTCATGTCTAGACTGATGAGTTAAAGGCAATTGCAAGAGATACTCTAGGGATCGAAATTGATCGAGGAATGTACACACGTCGCCGTCGACGTCAGCGGCTGATCTGCAACCATACATCACTCCCCATGATCCTCAATATCCTCTGACATGGACTACCACTTACTGACAGTACGGTGGAGCTACCGGGACCTTCTACTGAATCCTCATCCAAAACCCTGAGGCCGGGGAGCGCAGCAGGCGAGGAGATGGGTCACACGCCTGACCCTCGAGCTGCAACCTTTGCCTCGCTCCCGCCAGAGCTCGTCACGCACATCGGGAACTATACCGATCTTGCCAGCGCTGCCTCCCTCGTCAGGGTGTCCCGCCTTACAGCGCTCGTGCTTGAACCGCGGGTCTGGCGAGACCTGGATCTGTATCTGACGGACGAGTTTTTGGAGAGGCCCAGCTTGAGCGGGGTCGAGCGGGAGGCGGGGGATGTGGGAGATGGGGCGGGGGCGGTAATCGATGAGGCGGCTCAGAACAAAGCAAGAGAGGCTTATGCGCTCCGGAAGCTCGTCAAGGGGGTGATGAGTCATGGAAGTGAGAGAAGGTGGAAGATGGTCGAGAGCGTGACGGTCGCTTCCCAGTCCGGCGCGACGAGATGGGTACTACCCATTTTGGAGAGCGTATCCCCCTACATCAAGTCCCTCGAGATCTACGACGAGGAAGACATCAGGCCGGACCCCACCTCGCTCGACAGCCAACTTCTCGCCTGCCATCGGGAGCTCCTCGCTTGCGGTCTCGGGCCTTTCCTTCGGATCGCTCGTCGTCGCCCGACTACACAATGCGGCCCTTTACCACCTCCAATTCATCCCTTTCCTTTGCGACGCGGTGCCCAATCTCCTCATCCTGTCGTTCCAGCACGATGCTCGCTCGATAACGGCTGCGGTCCCCCCACCATCGTCTCCCGGGTATCCCCGTTTCCTTACTCGGGACACCAAGCTGCGGCACCTCGCATGGGACGTACAGGCGATCGGAAGGCACCCAAGCTACGACATATCAGAGACCATTCTGGATCTCCTCAGTCGTAGTCCGGAGCTCTCGGAGTTGTCGTGCAGGATGAAGCATAATGCCTCGGACGCTATGGCGATGCGGTGCGTCAAGCACATGCAGCACCTGAGCAGTCTGGAATGGGGCTGGAAAGGCGTCATCGAGGCGGATCCTGAGGAGCTGGCCTTTGCGGATCAGGGGCCGGTGTTCCCGTCATTGATGAGGGTGATTCTGCGAACGAGAGATTGGTCTTTTCCAGTACGTGTCTCTCTCATCACCGGTACTGGGCTGATCATCAGGACACGTCGGACAGTATTTGCCCCTCGATGCCATCGCTCGGGGCAGTCCACTGGGATGTCGGCCATCGTCCATCCCCAACGTCCGCTATCCTCGACTCGTCCGCTCTACCCCTCTCTACCCATCCCATCCTCTTCCCCCCGACATTCGCTGCCTGGCTCCGGAGCTGCCCCAATCTCTGGATCATCAACTACATCGAGACGAGCGACTTTGACGACCGCACCCAGGTATTCTAGCGGATGGTCCGGAACGAACGCCGAAGCCGGACGCCAAGTTACATCTTCTCGATGCGGCATGGCGGGGAAGAGCTCATCTTTGGCCAGCTCCGCGTCCAGACGGTCCATCGGCGGGACCCGCAGAATCCAGCGGCGACGAGGCCGACCCGGATGCTCTATACCGGCGACGTGGCGTCTATCAGGGAGGTGGAGGATGTGGTCAGAGTGGACGAGGCGGTGTATCAGATGTTCTCGGAGTATGTGGGGCTCGCGGTGCCTTTCAAAGTGATTCAGCGGAAGGCGCAGGTGGAGGGGGGACGCCCAGGCGGGACTTGGGTCAGGCGGGGTGTGGATGTGGGCGACAAGGCGTGGAATGTGTTGACGAGCTGGAAGGAGTATGCCCAGAACCAGTGAGTAGGCGCCGAGGATATAGGAGGAGGAGGAGGACGTGGGCTGATCCGATAGCAAATCGGGAATCGAGGCGAAGCTGGCGGCGATCAGAGCTAACGGCGCCGCGTCCGCCTGATAGGTGGGCACATGGACGTCTGAGCTTTATGCGTCTCCGTCTGCGAGGCAGGAGAAGGTCCCGTGTCCTGTATCTTGCCGAAGGGAGGTCACGGTGGAAGGCAGGGAGGAGAGGCTTTGATCCGGAACTTTGCTGGGAGGTGAGGTCTTGGGCGCCGAGTTTTGAGTGAGAGACCTTGTGTGTAAAGATGCAGCACTAGCGCACCTGTTCCCACTGTTCCCACAGTCTGTCTGGCGCCTTGAGAGCAGTCTTCTACGAGGGGAAGAGAAGGTGGTGGCAACTCTTGAAAACCGACGCACGGGCTGCCTTCAAGCTTCCTCATTGATCTGCGCCAGTGAAGTCTTTCAACTGTCCATCTACCTCCCACATCACCATAAGACGCAGCTATGTCTACCTCGTCGACTGGCCAGACAGCAGCGTTTAGCTCTCTGCCGCGAGAGATCGTCGCTCTCATCGGACATCACGCCGATCTCGGGACCGCCTCCGCCCTCGCTCGGTGCTGTCGGTCAACCGCTTCAACGCTGGAACGGCGGGTCTGGCGAGACCTGGACCTGTTTCTTACGGAGGAGTTCCTCGCGCAGACACCATGGCGTGGGGAGGTGGAGCTGGAGGAGGAAGAGAGGCTCGGGCACATTCCATTCGGGCAGAGCTTGCGCTGCGCAAGCTGGTCAAGGGGGTGATGGCGCATGGGAACGAGAGGCGGTGGAAGATGGTGGAGAGCGTTACGCTCTTCTCCCAGTCGCCCACCTCCAGCTGGGCGGTGCCCTTGCTGGAGAATGTGGCGCCATACATCCGCTCACTGGACATTTTTCAGGAGCAGGGCGTCCATCGGGACGCGGACTCGATCGACAGCCAACTCCTGGCCTGCCATCGGGAGCTTCTGCTCTGCGGTACCGCCCTATCGTTCGGCTCGCTTACGACCGTCCGGCTCTATGTTGGCGCACTATACCATCTACAATTCATTCCCTTCCTCTGTACCTCCGCACCCAATCTGTCGACGCTGGAATTCGAATACCAGGCGCAATTACAGTGCGGAGCGCGTATTCCGGAATCGTCCCCAGGTTGTCCGCGGACTATCTTGCGCGACACCAAACTCCGACACCTCGCGCTGCAAGCTCGGTGCGCGGGGACCATAGGCCTGACCCGCAACTATGACACTGGCGAGGTGATACGGAACCTCATTGCTCGCAGTCCATTACTGTCCAACCTCTCGTGTGAGGTGTACGACGCTCTGGGGAAGAATTCGCTGGAGGATGGCGTAGGTCGCTTGTCGCACCTAAGGAACTTATTATGGCACTGACGAGGGCAATCTACCACAGTGTCGGAAGGGGAGGATACACCGGCGGAGGATGGCCCTTCATTTCAGAAGCTCGAGAGGGTGATTGTGCACTTGTATGGTTGGTCATTTCCGGTAGGTTTTGGCGCCTTCATATTACTGCTCCAGACTGACAGTACAGCTCTTGGGCGACAGTGTCCTCCCATCTATGCCTGCCCTGCGAGTCGTACATCTCGACTGTGATGGCCGGCCCGCAATGCGACCGCGTGATCTGGACACCATCGATCTCTCCGAAACGGACAACATCATCCATTTACCCGCGGAGTTTGCCGCTTGGCTGAGACGCTGCCCCCGTCTTCGCATGATCAATCACCTTAGGATGTCCCATCTACCCGCTGACTCGGGGCGGTTCGACTGGACATACAAGCTGGAAGTCGAGGGGAGGGTCACGGGCCGCATCTATTCGATGCGGCATGCCGGATCCGAGGTTCTCTACGGTTGCATGGACTGTGTGGACGTTCACCGGCGTGATCCAGTCGCGGCGAACGAGACGTACATAACGCGCATCCTCTACACGACCTCCAGCCCCGAAATTCGTCGGCTCGACGGGGTCGTGGACGTCGACGGGCCCTTCGAGCACATGTTCTCTGATTTTGAAGGGATGGTGGTGCCACTTGAAGTCATTCGACGGATGCAAAGGGCTGGGGGATACGAGCCGGACGAACATGGATCGATCAGGGGCGAGGAGGTCGGAGCGGAGGTGTGGAGTGTGTTGACGAGCTGGAAGGCAGAGGAGGATGCTAGGTGAGTCTCAGTCGTATTTTAGGTCGAGGTGTCGAGCTCATTGATTAGGTTGTCCGCTGTGGCTGCCGTCTCTCCCTGATCCCCCTTTTTCCCCTGCCACCCCGCGATCCCGACTTTCCTCACCTCGAATATGGCGTAATCTCCATCGGAGGTCGGGTGGAAGCGAGAAGTGGACGGAGGAAGGGGCTTGCGGATGGCAAGGGAGGGGAGGCGTTTCGATGGAGTAGGAGGGAATCCAATGCGCAAAATGAGGACGAGAAGGCTGCTAGGTGGAGGTCTGCGTAGAGGAAAGAGGCGTGAGCGATATCACGAGCTGTAAATGAGCCGAATAACTCAGGTGAGTCCGGTATTCTCAGCGAGGCGGACGAGGGGACTGCGCTGAATGAGTAGTCCTGGCGCAAGCGTCTCACTTCACCCATCACATCCTCTCCGCCACTATCCTAGCGCACACATCCGATCAACGCATCGTCCAGCCAGCCGGAATGCTCGACTGATCTTCATTATCGTCGGACTCGCACAACGCGCTGACTCCATGAAATCGAGATCGAGGCTGGACGGGGCGGTATCAGAGGCGGCGATACTACAAGCGGGGGCTGGGGACTTTGGTGTTTGGTGACACCTCTGAGATGGCGGATGAGGACTACGAAGGCGCAAAGGGGACAGAGCGGGAATTAGGTTGGATACAGCGGGAAGGGAGACTGGAATGGGATCGGGCGCAGAAGATAGGCTGCGGTCAGGTATGACATGAGGCAGGTATGTAGTCTGCTGCCCAACCACAGTCGATTTACGGCTAGCTAGCAAGAGCTCTGCCGGCTCACTCACGGGCTGACCACGACATAGCGGGCTCCAAGATCCAAGAAGCAAGAAGGCGGCGAGAAGATATCTGAGGAATGTGCGCACGGACCTTCGTCGTCCACCAGCTTATCCGTCCCCCAAATCGACCTCCTTCTTTCCTCCATCATACATCATCCTCGCCTACTCGCCCTCGTCGTCTTCGACATGTCGGCTACTACCCCTCAGGCGTCGATCACGTCGCTCACGTCCCTCCCAGTCGAGCTACTCGGCCGGATCGGGCATTACGCGGATCTCGGTACGGCTATCGCCCTTCGTCGGACATGTCGGCTGACGGCGGTCGCTGTCCAGCGCCGGCTTCTTCGGGACCTGGACCCCTTCATCACCGACGAGCGCTCTGAGGAGGAGATAGAGGCGGCGCGTCTTGCCGTGACGGAGGAGGAAGAGTCTATCAGGGAGGCGCGGGAGGTGTCCGCGCTGGGGCGGATGGTCAAGGGGCTGCTGAGTCGGGACCTGGTCCAGCCGCGGTGCTAGGAGACGGTGGAGAACGTCGCTCTCTGCCATCGATCATCAGCGATGAGGTGGGTGATAACTCTTTTCGAGGAGATATCGCCCTTCATCCGCTCGCTGCGGATCTTTCGTAGCGAGGACCATCCAGCCTACGACGACTCGCTCGACAATCACTTGCTCGCTTGTCATCGGGACCTCCTCCAATGCGGCCTTGGTCTATCGTTCGCCCCTCTCGTCGACGTCACCATCAGCTCGGAATCGCTGTACAACCTTCAATTTATCCCCTTCCTTTGCGAGTCGGCGCCTAACTTGCTCTCCATCGCATTCGAGTACCAGGGAGCCTGCTTCGAACACTATGACGGCGCTTCATCACCCGGTTTCCCCCGATGCCTCACTCGCGATACCCAGCTTACAAGGCTATCGATGACATTCGGTTGCCATGGCGCGAGTCAGATGAACAACCCTATCCCTACGTTTCTCGACCTCCTGAGACGTAGCCCGAATCTAGAGGTGCTGCTTTGCGATGCCAGTGATGCCGGATCGGCCGTGGGGTCAGTGGACGCAGTTCGTTGCATGTCGAGCCTACGTGATCTTCTGTGGCGATGGGAAATCGCGTACCAAGAGCCGGAGCCCTTCAATATCCCTGGAGACGGGCCAGGCCTCGCCGCGCCTCGCCGAGCGGTACTGACCCATTACGGGTGGTCGTTCTTTGTAAGTCCGACTGTTTGCGACCTTGAACTTCAGCTGACTGGTAGATCGAGAAGGACTTGGCTTCCACTATGCCCGCCGTCGAGATCATTCACTTCGATTGCTCAAAACGTGCGAGGATCTCGTCCGAAATCGAGCCATGTGCGCCCATCAGCCGCGGCGCCGGTGGCCAGACGACTCCCATGATCCTACCACCCAAGTTTGCCGCTTGGCTCCGCGACTGCCGCCGGCTCCGGATCATCAACTACATCTATCGCAGCGACATGGCCTCAGGCTTCGGTCTCTTCGACCATCTCGACCGGGTGGAGTCGGCGGGCGATGTCTCAGCGCATATCTTCTCGGTTCGGTACGGCTATAGCGAGCTCCTTTACGGCCGCATGCTCGTCATGGACGTCCTTCATCGTAAGGGGCACCGTACGGAGAAGACGCGCGTTACACGTATACTCTACACCGCGAATCTGGCCAGCCTCCTGAAGTTTCGCCCGGTCCTGCAGATCGGGGAGCCCTTTTGGTATCCCTTTTCCGAGTACGAGGGGATGGCGGTACCGATGGAGGTCATTACGGCGATGAAGAAGGCAGAGGGGGTCAAGGAGGATGATTACTGGGATTGGAGAGGCGTGGAGTTCGGAGCAGAAGCATGGAGGGTGTTGATGAGCTGGAAGAGTAAGATGGTCGCAGGTGAGTGTTTGGATCATATCATGATTTTTTTGGGGAATCGCTGAAAGAGCAGGTGATTCGATTTGATCTACAAGATTTCGCATGCCCTCAACCCCTCACTCCCCACCTTTCCCTCATCTGTACCTTTTCATCACCCAGCACTACTGGATCCAGGGCCAAAGCGATACGTTCCAGATACAGCACGGCGGCAGAGAAGGGGGTAGCGGGATTAGGGGAAGAAGGCAGAGAGCGGCTGGGTGTGAGCATGGGCGATAGAGTGCACGATAGATCATATCACTCCAGTACTCAGACGGTTCTGTTGGACAGCAGCATCAGCACACGCGCGTTCCGAGCCGCAATGAGGAACCTAGCATCTGCAGAGAGCACGAGGGCGAAGGAAAACGCAGCCAAAACGGACGCACGGATCAAGATATTAAGATCTTGGCTGCTCCGAAAACTCTCTACTTCCTTCTCTCTCTTCTATACGTATACGACTCAGTCTACTGCATTCCCAATGACGCTTACATCTACGTCTACCTCGACAGCTCTGCTGTCGCCACCCACATCGCTATCGTCGCTACCGGTCGAACTGCTCGGTCGGATCGGGCATTACGCGGATCTCGGTACGGCCATCGCCCTTCGTCGGACGTGCCGGCTCACTGCGGTCGCCCTGCGCTGGCGGGTCTTGCGGGACCTGAACCTCTTCGTTACGGATGAGCTCTCTCCAGAGGCCAGAGAGGCGGCGCGACGTGCACGGATCGTTGAAGAGGAGGGGAAGGGAAGGGAAACGCAAGAGGTGTACGCGCTGGGACGGATGATCAAGGGGCTGCTAAGGCGGGACCTTGCCGACCCGAGGTGCTGGGAGGCGGTGGAGAACGTCGCTCTTTGCCACCGGTCATCATGGATGAGCTGGACGATATCTCTGTTCGAAGAGATATCGCCCTACATCCGATCGTTACGGGTTTTCAGGGGACACGATCAATCTCCTAGCGAGGACTCCTTCGATAATCAGCTTCTATGCTGCCACCAACAACTTCTCCGGGGCGGCTTCGCGATATCCTTCAATTCGCTCGTCGACGTCACTATCAGCTCGGAATCGCTCTACAACCTCCAATTCGTGGTCTTCCTTTGCGAGTCGGCGCCGAATTTGTGCTCGATGGCGTTCGAGTATCGAGCGTGTTTCCAAGCGCACAAGCCCATATCCAAGCCATCCACGGCCTTTCCTCGGTCGCTCACTCGCGATACTCAACTCAAGAGGCTTTCCCTCAAAGTCAACTGCTCACACGCGAGCCGTGATTACAACCCCGTCGACACAATCATCGACCTGCTCGGGCGCAGTCCAAAGTTGGAGGTCTTGCTATGCAAAGTCAAGGGTGGTCTTAAAGCCGAGATGCCGCTGGAAGCCATCAGAACATTGGCTCGTCTCCGCGATCTCCGATGGGACTGGCGGTTACAATATGGCGCGGCGGAATCTGTGGACATGGCAGCAGGGAACGTTGGCTTTGACTCGCTTAGGCGAGTGATGCTACCTCTGAGCGAGTATACTATCCCTGTAAGCACACTTCCGTTCATCCTTGATAATGAGCTGGAGACTGCTCGCTGACATATCAGGTCGGCGAGATGTTGGCTACTTCGATGCCTCTCCTAGAGATCATCCATCTCGACTGCTCAAGGCTCAACTCATCTTCCGACTCGAGGCTGAATCAAGGTTTCGTCAAACGCACCGCCACCGACCAGGATGGCACGTACATGCTTTTACCCGCAGCGCACGCTTCCTGGCTTCGCAAGTGCGCACGACTACGAATCGTTCACTACATGACGCCCATGTATCGACCTGTAAGGCCCGGCCAATGCTCCCTATTCGACCATCTCGATCGTGTCGAGGCGGAAGGGAACGTCTCCGGCTATATCTACTCGATTAAACACCGCGGCGACGAGCTCCTTTACGGTCGGATGCTTATCCACCTTGTCCATCGGTCGGTCTCGGCCTTCCCGGACAAAACGTCCGTCAGTCGAGTGTTGTACACCGCAGCCGGCAGAGTTCTGAGTTGGGCAAAGGGTGTAATACAGGTGGACGAGCCCTCGTGGTGTGCTTTCACCGAGTACGAGGGCATTTTGGTGGAGCGGGAAGTCATTGCGGCGATGAAGGAAGCGGAGGGGGTCGAGGGAAGCGAGCACTGGAACAGGCGGGGCGTGGAGGTAGGGGCAGACGCGTGGGCGGTGTTGACGAGCTGGCTGGACGAGAAACAAGCCGAGTGAGCACGATCAACTTGGATTTGAGCGAGGGCAACGAGCTGATTCAGTAGGATCTCCCCCTCGACACCCATCAGCCCTCTCTCCCCCCCTAGCTCCATCTCGAGCCCCGCATCCGGCTTTTCCTCCTCTCTCGATGACTGAAACTGCTTCATCACCATCCGACCACGGCGGACGAGACGCTGGCACGGAGGGCACCGGGAAGGGGCTGGACGGTGTAGGGGATGGACGATGCGGCAGCGTTGAGGGCGGGTGGCTATACCGAGAGAATGATGTTGAGATGAGGCCTGGGGATAGTAGTAGGGCCAACATTTATGTTCCCGTAGCTTCGAGTGATAGCCAATCATGCCTGTTCATGCAGATATCAGTCAGAGAAGTGGATCATGGATGCTGCAGAGCCAGAAATGAGGAATGCGGAGCATGCACTAAAGTTTTACCGCCCAGTCAACGGTTGACTCAGACGGGATTCATCTCTGGACCTCTTATCACAACACATCCATCTTGTTCAGCTGCTATACCCCACGATGGCGACACCTACTGGCAGCTCAGCCGCAACGCTGACCTCTCTACCGCGGGAGCTCATTGCTCAGATCGGGAATTACGCGGATCCAAAGACCGCCGCCTCGCTCGCCGGCGTCTCTCGCCTGACGGCCGGTATCCTCGAGCGTCGCATCTGGCGAGACCTGGAGCTCTATCTCACGGAAGAGTTTATGGCGCAGCGTTCATGGCTAGGATATATCCCGCCGGAGAGGGAGGCGGAGCTGCGGAAAGCAAGGGCGGAGTACGCGCTGCGGAAGATGGCGAAAGGGGTTTTGATGAATGGGAACGATAAGCGGTGGAAGACGGTGGAAACGGTCACTCTGTGCTCTCGCTCCCCAGCGATGAGCTGGGTGGTCAATTTCTTCGAGAACATCTCGCCCTTTATCCGGTCGCTGGCGATACGGCCCACCGTCGGGGTCATCCCCAGCGCGGAATCCCTCGACAACCACCTCCTCGCTTGCCACTCGGAACTCCTCCGCTGCGGTCTCGGCCTCTCATTCTCTTCCCTCACCACCGTACAGATCGGACACAACGCTCTTTACAGCATCCTCTTCATCCCCTTCCTTTGCAATTCTGCCCCACACCTGGTCTCGCTCGCCTTCGAATACAATGCGGTCTATGAGGGTGCGGCCAATATGCCGCAATCTCCTCTCGGCGGACAACGGTTTATCGAGCGCGATACAGTCATACGGAAATTATCCCTTTCGGCGGACCTCGTGGAGGTGGTGGCATTTCGCGATCCCGCCGAGGTGATCGTCGATCTTCTGAACCGCAGCCCAAACCTGGTATCGCTATCGTGCGAGGTGGATGAAGCGGAAGCAGGGGAGCCAGCGTTAGCGGCTGCAACGTGTATAGGGCGCATGCTTCACCTTCGTACTTTGCATTGGGGCTGGCTCGATGGCATGGTGGTGGCGAGTATGAGGGGTATCGCGGTGGAGGGTCCAAATTATCCGCAACTCCAGCGGCTGATCTTACCTACACGAGAATGGTCTTACCCGGTAAGCGAGACCGCACGATGCTAGAAGATCTGGCTGATCTGTAGACGAGACAAGCTACTCTGCCGTCCTTACCGAGGGTCGAAATCCTTCACTTTGACTGCCGCTCCCGCATCTCAGACACTGGGCCGTATCTGGCACCCGGAATGAAGATTCCTCTCATCATTGCTGGAACGGATCTACGCCCCATGTCGATCCCCGTCAAGTTCGCTTCGTGGCTTCGGAAATTGCCGGGGCTCCGGGAGATCGGCTATACATCACGGCGCGACAGTCACGGTGGCGTGGTTTCGGTCGGCGATCTGGACCCGACCGAGGCTGCGGTCGAGGTGACGGGCCACATCTACTCGGTGTGCCATGGCGGCGAAGAGCTCCTATATGGTGACATGCTCGTCCAAGATATCCATCAGTGGGAGTCCCGCAATCCGCAGGAGACATGCCCGACTCGCGTATTCTACACCGGTGCACCCGCGGAAACGTTTACTCGCCTACCGCATTTGGCTCGAGTCGACGAGCCTACCTGGTGTCCGTTCGGCGACTATCGCGGAGAATCAATAGTCCACGCTGCTATTCGAGGGATCAAGGAGATTGAAGGCGTCAAAGGTAGCGGATACTGGGAGCGAAGGGGCGTAGAGGTGGGGCTGGGCGCTTGGAATTTAATGCGGCGCCAGAGGAGCATCATGCTTGGGATAGAACAGGTGAGCATGGAAGCAGACTCGTACGTGACTGATGTCGAGCTGATCCGCTAGGGGAGGTGGGCCCGGAAGGTCCGCGAGCTTGCGGCCAAGACCAGCGAGCGCGCGGCCAAGACCAACGGGAAGGTCCGGACAAATACGTGATGTGGGCCGTCCTGGATTTCGGCGCTTCATCGCGGGCGGCGTTGCTTAAATGATGATGTTAGCCATGGGGGGCGGTGGTGGTCCTCGGCGGTTCTCTATGGGGAGTAGGGAAGGATGAGCTGTTTATGCGACAGATCAGCTCGACAGGGTCAATATGAGGGCATGGGTGTACTGTATATGAATCGCTGATACACTGAGGTGCGCAACGACCTGCTTATTGACCGGATTTTCTGACAGCTTACACGTCCAGCAGCCGTCTTGAATGGTATAGCGCGAGCTGATAACACCTGCCTATGCTAGACGTTCCGTCGAGCCGTACTGGATGCCCACCCCCCTTCGCGTATCGCATCCGCTCAATCCCGTATATCATCAAAGGCAACCCACACCTCGCACCAGCAAATTCGTACAGCTGTGAGTCCGCTGGCCTGCCGGTATCCGATTGAACTAATCCCTTCTTACCTCGTCGCGGCTGCCCATGCTCATGGTATGCTGACTGGCTGCTGGGCTGGGCTCGCCTCTCCTCGTGACGTCTACCTTCGCTTCGCGCTATCACTGGACTTTGCTAGAGGTGCATACTACATGCTACAACGACAGTGAGCTCACTCATTTCACCTCATCCAAGGAGCCCTCCCGATCGATCAGCTCGTGCTGATTGACAGCCTCGCTGACAATCGCTTCCTCGAGGACCAGCATGTCCGGCCTGTCATTCCACCTCTTGAAGAGATGACTGAGCAGCTGCGCCATAACGATCTGCTCGACTGCAAGGTCAGCTCATACCGTAGCGGGGGTACTCACGCTGATACAGTCCAAATGGGATCGATATGATTGCCCGCTCCCTCGCTCCAAACCCGCCATACAAAACATCCATCATGGGCGTCCCTACGGCCAGTCCCTTGGCTGCTGCGCAATAGCATACCGCCGTCGTCTCGCCCTTTGTCAGTCTGTACGCCTGGGCTGCCTTGCCCATCTTGCCGTCCGAAATGGGGATAAAGGGGAGACGAGCGATAAAGAGGCCGACCGCGCTGAAGCCGAGGTAGAGAAAGATGATGAGGAAGATGACGAGCGCGATGGAGCCGGGAGGGATACTGGAGAACGCATTGTTGTGAAATTGCGTGGAGAAGACGGACCTGGAGTCAGCAACGCCGGAGATGGACTCACCAGACCAGGGTGACAAGCAAGAACGAGGAGACTTTTGGTAGCTGCAGGGCCTGTACCACTCTTTTTGTTGGCTTGTAGAAGAAACTACCGTTAGCTCGGGCCATGTTGCTGCTCACTATTGCACAACTTGTCCGATGGTCTAATTGTCAGCTCGACCTTGGACCGCGGTTATATGACTCACAAAGGGGAGAAACATGGCTAGTCCAAGCTTCATCATGACCCGCCTGTACATTTCGCCTAGCCCAGCCAGACCAGGCGACCCATTCTCCGCTATCGGTATGCCTTGATGCCACCCTGGCGCCGAGAAGAACATCTGGTTGATGAGCGGGCTAAACAGTACCCCAAGAAGGTTGCCTGGTATCAGCTCAGCTCGTATCATCCACTTACCAAGTACAACTTCTACAGTAGCGGCCTCTCCATTCCCGCCTCCAGCGATCGTCATAGAGATGTTACTGGCAATACTCGTACACGCGCACCCCACGAACTGTATTCCGATCAAGATGTACATGTCGATCTGCGGGTTCCTCGCCGCCTTGATGATGTTGAGTAGGGCAAAAGTGAAGGTAGGATAGATGAGCAGAGATGTGATCTGGGTGATGAGATGCAGCCGATAGTTGCGCGCCTGGTTCCATAGCGCCGGAGTGGAAAGCGTCAGACCGGTGATGAGGAAGATGGACCCGATGGCGCCGTACTGTACCGAGTACTCTGATCGGATGACTATCTCAGCATAGTCTAGTCTAGACTTACTGCCGCCATTGCGAGCCACTTCAGGCCAGCGCCAAGCCAGCGTCACAGCGACCCCGTTGAGGATGAGGAACCAGTTCCCGAGAATGAACCAGAAGATTCGCTTCCAAGGGGCCTGAGCTGCCGGCGACGCCAGGGAAGGCGACGGTGAGCTCATTACTGCCGCCACGCACGAGAGCGCCGGGACATGTGCGGAGAAGCTGATGTTGCAAACTGAGGGACGCGCAAGGAGGCGAGTGGAGGGAAAAGTGGGGAACTTTATCGGCATTAGCCGGCTATACTTTGCCGACCTTGAGCGAGCTGTGCTGGTAGGTGTGCTTCCTGGACTCTTGCATTTGACAGCCAGAACATAGCTCCCCTCTGAAGTGCGTCTAGAGATCGCCAGAGAGACGGGCCAGAAGTCTGATGAGATGGCCAAGGACAGCAACCTCTACGTACTGCCAGCGAGAAGTAGCCGGTGCAGACCTACCTCGTCAGCTGGAGCTACTCGCAAAAGGAGGAGATTCAGGCTCAGAATACTCACGGCCGAGGGTGCCACTTGATTGCAGTCCACAGGTATCCGCCGCGCCGAATCCTTGCCCTTCGTGCCCCATCGCTAGGCATATCTGCTCCTCCCCCCTTCCCTCCGGTCCGTGCACGGGCAGCATCTCCAGAAGACGGCCCAATCTGATTGCTCGCTGGCGGATCGGTCGTGGCGATAGTGTAGCCTGGAGCATGCTGAAGTCAAGGAGCAGTAGCGCGGGATGAGGCGGTGTTGACCGGGACCTGAGCGGTCGGAAGTGGAGCCTGGGCTATCCGAGTCAGTATCGCCAAATGAGCTGCGGGGAAGTGACGAGCTCACCAAAAATACCCTGCTGAACGATGCAGCAAAGACGCTGTTTCCGCAAAGCGCCTAGTATACTGCCTCTCCGGAGCAGAGACGCCAGAGCAGCCGATGGCCTGACCAAGGTCTCACTTTTTGTCGACATCCTCCTCGATCATAGAGCCCTCCCTCTCGAGAAGCTCATGGTGACCGACAATCTGGCTCGGCACTTCGTCCATCGACAGTACTGGTTCTGGTCGAGCGTTCCACCGCTTGAAGACGTGACGGAGAAGCTGGGCCATCACGAGCTGCTCCACTGCCGGATCAGCTGGTCCCCAAGTTCCAAAGTTGCACCACTAGAACTCACACTGGTACAGCCCAAACGGAATGGAGATGATCGCTCTCTCCCTCGCCGCGAAGCCCCCATACAGCGCGTCCAGCATGGGCGTGCCCACCGCCAAGCCCTTTGTTGCAGCGCAGTAACAGACTGCGGTCGTTTCGCCCTTCGATAGCTTGTACCGCCGGACCGCTCGTATGATTCTGCTGTCTAGTCGAGCTGGGATGAAGGTCTGACGAGATACGCAGAAGCCGACCGCGCTGAAGCCGAGATAGAAGATGATGATGAGGAAGACTAGGAGGTATATCGAAGCGGATGGGAGGCTTGAGAATGCATCGTTGTGGAATTGGGTGGAAAAGAGAGCCCTGGAGTCAGCAGCGATCTCTGGCGGACTTACCAGACAATGGTGGCGAGGAGAATGGATGATACTTTCTGAAGATGCAGCGCCTGTCCAGCGGCCTTCACTGCTTTGGGGAAGTAGCTGCCATCAGTTTTGTCTCAGTGCCTTAATTGGGACCCACTATTGCACGGCGAGCCCAGTCGTCTGATAGTCAGCAGCGCTCCCGCTGGTATTACCAGTACTCACGAAAGGAAGCAGCATCGCCAGTCCCATCTTCATCATGACCTTTCGGTACATCTCGCCCAGACCCGCGAGACCGGACGATCCGTCCTCCCCAATAGGTATCCCCCTATCCCAGCCCGAAGCCGAGAAGTACATCTGGTTGAGCAAGGGGCTGAAGAGCACGCAGAGGAGATTGCCTGGCATCAGCCAGTCCCTCGTTAAAGCTCACCTAGAACCACTTCCACCGTAGCAGCCTCACCATTGCCGCCACTCGCGATAGTGACCGAGATGTTGCTGGCGATACTGGTACATGCGCACCCGACAAACTGGACTCCAATCAGAATATAGATGTCAATCTCCGCATTTCCCGCTGCCTGGATGATGTTCAGCAGCGCAAAGGTGACCGCTGGGTAGACGATGAGCGATATAAATTGAGTGATGAGGTGCAGGCGGTAGTTGCGGGCTTGATTCCATAAAGCGGGTATGGATAGCGTTAGACCGGTAATCAGAAAGATTGAGCAGATTACGCCGTATTGTACAGAGTATTCAGAGTGGATGACTACGTGAGCGACGTCGTGGGAGGACTTACTGCCTCCTCCTCGAGCAACATCGGGCCAGCGCCAGGCGAGGCCGACCGCGATTCCGTTCAGGCACAACGCCCAGCTGTCGAGGGTCACCGAGAGCGCCCGTCTCCAGAGTGGGGCGGCTTCGACCGGTACCGACTGGACCATATCATGGACGTCCTTCTTGTTGCGTCGGCTGGACCGACAAGACACGAGGCCGCTGCAGAGGCTGAACGGACTATAGATGCTGAGATGATGGTCGAGAGTGGAGTCGAGATCGGAGGAGAAGTCGGGAGCTCGGCGCCGGACATTGCCGAATGTACTGAGCTCATCACATTGATCCCCCTCAACATCAGTCGCTGGCGCTACCGTACGTATACATGGTCTGATAGCTAGGGATATGTACAGCCCGCTCGAACGTATACAGACCAATCTCTAGCCGCTGAGAATTGCGGAGGGAAGTGACATGCGAGGACTGATGCTCATCTACTTTCCCGAGATGGAAGTAGGGTATCTTATGACTCCCTGACATATCAGCTTCAGTATAAGGTGTGCACGTCGAAAAAAGACTCACCCGTGCATCCATTCTAGTAGTAGCCGCCATGTTTCCTCATCCACATCCACGCCTCTCCGCTCCCAGCCCTCCGTTTCCAACCCCGCATGACGCCTCATCCTCTCCAGAACCTCCATTGGTATCACCTGGCCTCTGAAGTCCGTATAGTCATGCCATGAAAGCTCGCTTGTATCGCCCGATGCCGACGGAAGATAGAACCGCCTGCTGTCGCAAGGTTCTGCGAGGAAACGCAGGTGGAGAAGCTCTTGACCGAGATACCGAAGTGACCAGACGGTTCCTATGGGCCGTCCGTGGTCGATCCCGGCGAGTGCGTGGACGGGGATTGTTTCCGCTGCTATCCAGAGGGGATTGTCGCAGCAGGCGAAATAGATGTCGTCGAGGTGAGGCGCAGCGCGTAGCCAAGCGGCAAATTCCGGATTGATGGCCATTGGTCCGATGCTGATCGGTTCGCTGGAGTAATCGGTGCAGATGATGACGGTTTTGACGCCTCGGGCGATAGGTAGGGAGGCGATGGGCGTAGTCTGAGGTAGTCAGTCATTGCAAGACGAGTACTGGCGGAATTCCACTCACGGAGTGAAGCCATGTTCCATAGGGAATAGCAAGCCTTTCCACGCTATCTGGCAGCGACGGCTTGGCCTGCTTCTCCACCGCCAGCATCATCTCCTGCTCACTCATGCGCGTTGTACGCAGGGCCGCTGTGTGCTCAAACCAGCCGGGTAGGTACAGCTCCCGTAGCTCCGAGAGCTCGTGTAGATCGGAGAATATGGAGGAGTCGAAGGAATGTTGATCGTCGAAATACCAGAGGTACAGGATTTGGAGCCGGTCGCTCTGTTTGATAAGCCACCGAATCGGGTTGAAGGCGACCGGTCCCGCCGGGGGTAGCTCCACGTCGCCATACCAGGAGACGGAGAGCCAGCGCAATTTGCGAAGACGGACACCAGAACGAGGATAGGGAGCGTTTATCTCCTCAAGCTCGTCCTCGTCCTCGTCCGATCCACCTTCTGAACTAGGCCACTCGTACGCTTCCAGGTCAAAGGAGAGTTTGAGCGAGACTAGGTTGGGAGCGATCTCGCTGAGGAGATAGACGAATTCGGCCATTTCGAACGTACCGTAGTCGAGTGTGAGATGTGTGAGCGCCGGGAACGACAGCTCGACGTTGCGCTCTCTGATGATCCGTCGGTGATGCAGCAGTCCGATGTCCAGGTACGGAACCCGAAACGTGTTCTTTAGGACGGTAAGCGATTGTAGGTATGGGGAGACCTCCTCGAGGAGATGGGCGATCGCGCCGCCTGTCCCACTGAGCGGGACTACCGTCACGTCCCGCACCATTGCCCATCTCTTGGTATTCCCCCTCCCCAGCACGCTATCCACCTTTGCCCACAGATCACATCCGGAGGCGTGGTAACGCCCATGATCCGCACATGCCCGGCAGTCCCGCTCAGCGAGGCGCGTAGTTCCCTCTTCAACGGAGAGGTTGAGGTCCCGCCATATCCGATGATCAGCGATGGGGGTGAACAAGGATGAGACGCGAGCGAGGGCGAGGGCGGAGGGGAGATCAAGCTCGAGAACGATTTGTTCGAGCAGTTCTTGCGGGAGGGTGCTGAGACTCGCTGATGAGGGAGACGGAGTGGAGGGGTGGGTGGGGATTGGGATGGGAGTGGCCGGTGCTGTAGGGGAGGAGAGATCCGACATAATGGTGCTATCGGAGAGGTCGATGGACGGTTGTATGATTAAGGTGAACGCGACCATTAAGAGGCTGAGTGACAGATCGGACGTCCGTGCGTCCCGAACCGAGCTGAAGGGTCTAGTGGAGGAGGCTAGTGGAGATCGCACTGCATGACCTGCTCTGCTAGCTGAACTTAGAGCTTGAGGTCGCCCCATACTTGACGTGCTAAGATGCATGGAGTCAACTGGAACTTGTGGCTGGACAGCGGTCAACCCGGCGAATCGGCACAAACCCCTGCCACAAAGTCCGCTTCGTCCCCGCGGGTCTATCTACCAATACCCTCCACAAACTCCTTCACCACCCTCAACGTCTCTCCCGGCTGCTCCGCATGTACCCAATGCCCCGCATCCAACACCTCCATCCGCATCCTTGGGAAGTACGCCTGCGCCGTCGGTATATTCTTGCGATTGATATACTTGCTGTGCTCGCCTTTAAGGAAGAGGGTAGGTCCGGACCACGTTACTTGCGTTGAGTCGTCGGAGTCTGCCGGGGCATAGGGAAAGTCGCCAATGTGCGGGATGGAGCGGTCGAGGAGGTCGAGAGGGATACGGAAGGCGAGTTGGCCAGAGGGGAGGGTGCGGGTGTTGGTCAGGAGGAATTGACGGGTAGCGAGAGTCTATCCGGTCAGCTGAGTCCGAGAAAAAGAAGTGTAGGAGTCAAGAAGACTTACAGGCTCAACTGCCTGTAGTATCTTGTCCGCCTCGGCTTTACTCTTCACCCCCGCTTGATCCACCTTTCGCATGCCCTGGGTGTATGCCAAGAATCTGCAGCATCAGCTCTTATTCTCAAAAAGCACGGTATACGGACGGGAAAATGACTCACTCCGGCGACATCCGGCCGACAGCAGGCGACATATCCACACTGATCAGACTGCGCAGGTTCTGGTTGAAGGCGGGGTTGAGCGCAAATGCCATGACTGCTTTACCACCCCTATATGTCAGCTGTACCCTCCCTAGACTGGCTTCAGAAGAGAGTGTGAAGCTCACATGCTATGTCCGAGCAGATTTATCCCTTTGAGATCGAGCTTGCGGAAGAGATGATCCAGGTCAGTTGCCATTGCGGCGTAGGTATGAGGCTCAGCGTGAGGGGAGGTACCGTGATTCCTCAAGTCCTCAGGATATCAGCGAGTCTGGTCGACTATCTTAGAAGAGAACAATGCAATAATTTGGACATACCAAGGCGTACACTGGCATACCGAGCTGGGTGGAGAACGCCTTGGCTAGGGAGCGCCAATTTTGTTTTGACCCGCTGCGGGGTAAGCTTCGCTTCCCGCGCCAACTTCATCCCGGGACTTCCTGTACTCTTCTCACATTATCCCCTCATGGAACTACTGGAAGTGAGGGAGGGACTTACAATAGTCCATGGCAGACCACCAAGCACTGCCCCTCCGCCCCCTCATTGACCTTTGGCGGCTGAATCACATCGTACGCCAAGTCCACCGGCTTGATCCCCTCAAAGGCTGAGGTGGAAGTGGAAGAGCTATGCCTGATATTTCGCACCCCAGTTCCGATTTCATTAACGGACAAGCGGGAAGTGAGTCGGGGTCTTGAACTAGTTGACAAGCTGGCAGATCGAGATCCCCCAATCTGCAGAGAAGAGGGACCGGCCTTGCCAAGAACGCATGGACGAGCGCTTCTGGCAAGAGCGAGGGGAGCAGTCGCTGCGCGCTGGAATGGTCTGCTCATGCTATAGATAGGTCCAGGTCGATTGCCCACTGTTGCGAGTCTTTGGCGGGCAAGCACCAGCGGGGGGTTCCGACGGAACTTAAACTGAGGAATGAGGAGCAGATTTGGTTCCGGGCTGCCCTTTGTGGCGGAACTCGCCAGCCACAATTTGTCCAGTGTGGCGGCAGTCCGCAAGATATTGACGTCAGGACGAGGTATGGCTGAGCATATGTGTGTATCCGACGAGATCGAGGTACCAAGGTTGCCCGAAGTGATACGTAAAGATGAAACAAAAAGAAGAACAAGCCCAAAATCCGTGCTTTTTCCTCCCAGGATCAGGTAAAAAGATGGAGTATCGGCGAATCGAACGCCGGTTGCTTCAAATCAGTCGCGCAAGCTAGTGCGAATGAAACGTGATACCACTACACTAATACCCCTGAGGCACAGGAGTTCCCCTGATCCAGATGGAAGTCCCGACTCCAAAGTGGAATATAAAGGTAAATGTTAGAAGTGGGGGTAAGAGTAGGGTGGGGAACCTCTTCCTCCCTGGCACAATGCTGGTTCCCGTACCGCTAGTGCTCTGAAACGTGAATACCACTACACTAATACCCCTGAGGCACAGGAGTTCCCCTGATCCAGATGGAAGTCCCGACTCCAAAGTGGAATATAAAGGTAAATGTTGGGAGTGGGGGTCTCGGCATCGCTTCGCTCGGCCCTGCCCCCTCCAGCCGAGCTGCGCTCGGCCTCCGGCGGGGCCCGGACCATCATTCCTCCCCGCCCTACGCTATGCTGTTCTGTACTTGGTCGGACAGCAGTTGAGAGGAGACCAGGCCTGAGCAAGAAGGTCAAGGCTGCTGGCAAGGGAAGCAACGGTGCGGGTCGCGCCTCCCGTCCAGGATCACTATATCTGCGCTAATAACTACTCCCCTTGAAGCAGGGTCTATCACATACTGTATTCCATAGAATATCACTGCATACTTCTTCTATTCTTTTACAAGTGGGACCAGACCGGCTTGCGCTTCTCGGCAAACGCGGACATACCTGCCTCTATTAGCCCAGACCAAGATAGACAAGTCGTACGACTCACCCTCCTTCTGATCCTTGGTCGCAAAGAGACTCTGGAAGAGCCTCCTCTCCAGCCTGAGACCCTGCTCGAGGGGCAACTCGAGCGCTGTACGTCAGCTCGACCCCATACCGGCACTCGTAGACTCACATCCATTCACAGCCTCCTTGCCCGCCTGGACCGCCACGGCCCCATACCCCGCAATCCTATCCCCAATCTTGACCGCCTCCGCGACGACGTCCTCCCCCTCCGCAACACACCTACTCACCAGCCCCCACGCCTCGGCGGTCTTGCCGTCAATCTTGCGGTTGGCGAGCACCATCTCCATCGCTCTGGGTTTGCCAATCAGGCCGGTGAGGCGCTGCGTCCCGCCTGCACCGGGAATGATACCAAGGGTGATTTCCGGCTGGCCGAATGTGGCGCCTGGGGTGCACAGGAGCATATCCAGCGACATCGCCAACTCGCATCCGCCTCCGAGCTGGGGTCAGCTAGGTCAGTGGGAGGACTTACGGCAAAGCCTGACACGGCGCCAATGATGGGCTTGCGAATCGCTCCAATACGCGTCCACGTCCCGAGGAAGTTGTTCTTGTACGTCGTGGCGACTGAGGTCAGCTAGCCCAGAGCCAAACGTACAGTCCTTGTCCTTCATCTCCTTGATATCCGCCCCCGCAGCGAAAGCCTTGTCACTCCCGGTCAACACGATCGCACCGACGCTCTCGTCCGCATCGGCCTTCTCGAGCTCGATGTTGAGCTGGTCAAAGAGGGGTGAGCTGAGCGCGTTGAGCGCCTTGGGCCGGTTGAGCCGGAGGATGATGACCTTGCCGGAGGAGGATTTTTCGGACAGGACCAGCGGCTCCGAGGCGGTCGACATGGCGCGGGAAAAGTGGGTGAGAGACTGCTTGGCTGCGGCGGCGTGGAAGGTGCGCGCTGTGATAGCGGTGCGAGCGAGGAGCATGGTGATGAATGAGTGGGGATAGCAGGATGACCGGGTATAGACAAGGTGGACCGGTTGGAGGAGATGCCGGGCGGAGCTTGCATACGGCAGGGAGGTATGTGGGATAAATAGGGGAAATTGCGGTGGAGGATATTGAGGTTGGCTGGTCGACTCCAACTTCTTTGTCCATCTGCCTCTTTACCTATACTTCAGCTAAGATGCCCCGATACTATGAGAACAAGTACCCAGAGGTGAGCGAGATGGAACTAGCAGCTTCCAAGAGCTTAGTCCGAATTTCAAGCTGACCCGCAGGTGGACCAACTGGTCATGGTCCAGGTCCTCTCCATTGAGGACATGGGAGCCTACGTCAAGCTGGTCAGTCTGCTGATGAAGTACCATCCTCCGGAGCTGACCCGCAGCTCGAATACGACGGTATCGAGGGAATGATCCTCCTCTCCGAGCTCTCCAGAAGACGTATCCGATCAGTGCAAAAGTTGATCCGAGTCGGGCGGAATGAGGTGGTGGTTGTGATGCGCGTGGACCCAGATAAGGGTGAGCTCCTCGTGCTTGTCCGGGGGCACAGCTGACATATAGGCTATATCGACCTGTCAAAACGCCGAGTCTCAGCAGAAGAAGTGGTCAAATGCGAGGAAAATTACGAAAAGGGAAAAGCGGTCGACTCGATCATTACTCAGGTCGCCAAGAAGAGGGATGTTGATGCGGATGATCTGTATGAAAAGATCGCGTGGCCGCTGCATAAGCAGTATGGACATACGTACGAGGCGTTCAAGTTGAGCATAACGTGAGTGTTGTGGAGGTTTCGGCTGGGAGGCGGAGGATGCGGCTGGATGGGTGAGGGCGGAGGATGGGCCGGGATGGGCCGAGGAAGATCAGAACGAGGCGGGACGGGACGAGGTGGAGGTGCTAGGGAGAGAATCCTGTGTCATTGGGAGAGAATCTATGGGAAATGGGAAAGAGCTGCTGCGCGGGAGGATCATGATGGCGGAGGCGTTATCGTCTTGCGATGCCGCTTGATCAGCAGCGCAGCCAAAGGGTGGCGATGACGGTAGCGCCAAGAATCTGCTCGATACTAGCTCGACTGAACCCCGCTGACCCCCAGCGAACCCGACGCGGTCTTCGCCCCCCTCTCACTCCCCGCCGACACCCTCTCCGACCTCCGCTCCGTCATCGCCCGCCGCCTCACCCCCAAGCCCGTCAAGGTCCGCGCCGACGTCGAAGTCAAGTGCTTTGCTTACCAAGGCATCGAGGCGATCCGCACCGCCCTCCGCGCGGGCGAGGCGGTCGGCACGGACGAGGTGCCCATCAAGATTAGGCTGGTCGCGCCCCCGCTGTATGTGATTAGCACGACGAGCACGGATAAGAATGCGGCGATGGAGACGATGGAGAAGGCGGTCGAGGCGATTGGGGAGAGTATTAAGGAGGAGGGAGGGGATATGGTCATCAAGATGAATGTGAGTTCGGGTCTTGGTCGAGAAGGGGGCGGAGATTGTGGAGGGCTGGACGGCTGGAGGGAATGGGCTTGGTCCGCACGGAAAGGGGTGGATAGGATCAAGCACATCAATACCGAGCTGACACCTCAGCCTAAAATCGTATCCGACACGGACGACGCCGAACTCAAGGAGCTCATGGAGCGGTTCGAAAAGCAAAACATGGACGTTGCGGGCGATGACGACTCGGACGAGGACGAGGAATAGCCGGAAGGGCTGCAGGATGGGTGGGGAGAGAGTTAGCGCATCAGGGGCATAGATCAAGGGAGTGATCATGCCATGGTTGGATGCATGCGATGCTGGTTCTGCTATGCTGACGAGCTCATGTCTGGAGACTGACGCGGCTCATGAGGGACATGAGGAGGTACGTGCGTACCTGACCTAAGGGCAAGCTCGGACCGCGAGCACGTCCGCTATACCGCATGACGGGTGTCCAAGCTCGACCTTGCGCATGAGCCCCCTAAGGGTTACGTACACCACTTACGAATCCCACATCCTGACTTTGTACTTCATCTTACCCCTTTCTTCTCCAAGAATGCAAAACGTACCTACACCCACCAGCATGACATACTCGTGGAGCGACCCTCCCCCCTTTATCTATCCAGCTACCGATGCAAACGCCCACCTGGCCCCCGCCCTCGCCACCACCCTAACGATCGCAAGTCTTATACCCCTGCCTCCCCCGGATTCACTCGGTACCTTACCTGTCGACATACTGCTTATGCTCCGGCCAGAGCTCGACCAGGCATCGCGAATCACTCTCGGTCGACGATCCCGCAGGATGTATGCCGTCTTCGAGCCGGACATCTGGCGCAATCTAAACCTCTTTCTCGACATCAGCGACTCCAGCTGGCAACAACCAGATCCAAAGGAAGAGTACCGCCGCTTTAACGACAGCTCAGTGGACCTCCGCCGTTACGTCCTCAGCATGATGCGTATGATGGACGACGTCCGATCGGAGGGAAACCGGTCTCGGTACGGCCTTATCAAGTCAATCAAAGGCGCTCCCTTCATCCGCATCGCGGATGCTTTTATCCAGCTGCTGATCGATGTCTCGCCCAATCTCGAGCACCTCAAGATCTTCTATGTCGGCCTGTCCAGGCTGGCTCAGTCGTTCGAAACTCGCCTACTCCAGAAACACTCTGACTCCTTATGCCTGTTTGACAGGTACGTTGATTGACACGACTGTTCGATGAGCATAGTCCTCGATTCCGGTTAGGACATCGTGGCTGACGCTTTTAGTGGCGGCTTTTTCGGAGGCGGCTCCAACGATAGCGACTTCGAGACCTGGAGCGCTCACAGGATTCCGGCGCCGCCGCTGGGCATGTCATTCCCAGCACTCACCTCCCTCAAGCTCGGCGAAGACACAATCTCTCATCCCGAGACCATCACCCTGCTGCTCAGGCTCGCGCCGAAACTGCAGCGCCTCGCTCTCTACATTTCTTACAATTACCGGTCTTTGTATAATTACCGGAGTCATCCCAGGGAACGCACACTTCCATCCTCCTTGAACGCCGACACCAATTTGCTCGCGCTCTGCATCGAATTCAGCGGTGGCAACGAGTCGAACGAGCAGTCTGTCGACATGACTATCGACAACATCCTATGTTCCAGCCCTCGCATCCAGCAGCTCTCGCTGCGATTAGATTGGGACTATGAGTTCGACAAATCAAGCGACCATTTCGTCCCGGCCGTTGGGAATCTGAAGCAGCTGGTTGATCTCGTCTGGCAGGACAGTGGGGGGTCACCACTGGCGGGCGTGAGACTAAGCGACTCCAGCTTCGCCTCGCTGAAGCGGTCAGTCCTGGCGCACCCGGCGTACGAGCTCCCGGTACGTTCCAGTCCTTCTTAGTGGAATTCAGCTGACATTCAGGACGATACTCTGCCATCATCGACCACGTTGGAGGTCCTGCATCTCACACGTCGGCGCGAGCGGGTGTCCGATCTACCGTACCAACCGGCTCCGACGACGCCGACGGGTGTTCTTCCTATCCCCTCTGCCTCCGCTCAATGGCTCCGCGCCTGTCCTCGGCTCCGAGTCATAAACTATATATGCGACGAAGATCCGGTCGGCCACCACCATCCCCACGACTCTACCCTCTTCGACCGGCTCGACCGCGCGGAAGCCAAGGGCAACGTTACCGCTTTCATCCACTCGATGCGCCATGGCGATTCCGAGGTCCTCCACGCTCAGATCCAGCTTCAGCCAATCGATATCGAGGGGCAGAATCACCTTACTCGAGAACACGTACTTTACTACACTGGCGAGGACCATCTGGGGGCAGACTGCGATGCGGTCAAGGCGCAGCACCCGCCCGAGTGGCAAGACTATTCGGACTTCGACGGGGTGGCTGTTCCGATGAGCGTTATCAGGGAGATGAGGGAGGTCGATGACCTTAGCGTGGCAGAGTGGAAGGCGAGGGGTGTAGAGGTGGGCGCGGCGGCTTGGGGAGTGTTGATGAACTGGCGAGCCGGACGTGGTTGAGAGGTGGTCAGGTCAGGGTAAAGGTTCCGGCGAAGGGGTGGTAGACAAAATAACTTCTCATCGTATCAGCGTTACCTAAATGTACTAATATCAATGTGTATCCTGCCCTTCTGATCATCACGCAGAGGGCGAGCTTCGATGTCGGTTGCTCATCCGCGTGGCGCGAGCCCGTTCCATGCACGGGCCATAGGAGAGACTCACACGGGACTTATACTTTGTACTTCTCTCACTTCATACTTCACCTTGCCTCCATCCTTTTACAAATTCAACAAGCCATACCATCTCGGCAAGTATGAAGCGCTCACGTAGCTGCCCTCCTCTCCCCTCCCTTCTTGCTCACTCCGACCTTACCTCCCCACCTCCTCCAGCGACGGTCTTACCAGCTTTTCCGGGCAACAATGCGCAACTCACTCTCCACTCTCACACTCCCCCTGCTACCTTCTCCACCCTTCCCGTCGAGCTCATCAATTGCATCGGCGACTTTCTAGGCAAGCGATCCATCACCAACCTCAGCCGTTCCTCCCTCACCACATACCGCATCTTCGAATCCAATCTCTGGCGCAACCTCAACCTCTTTCTGAACATCAATCACGGACGACAGCCCTTCACAGGGAAGGACAGCCGCTGGTTTTGTCGATACGAGATGGACCTTCGACGCCACATCCTAGCCATGAAGGGGATGATGAACGACATCCGATCCGAGGGAAACCGGCATCGCTACAGCTTGATCAAGTCAATCAGGGTCGCCCCCTTGGTCCAGATCGTGGACGTGGTGGTGCAACTACTCGTCGACGTCTCGGCCAATCTCGAGCACCTCGAAGTCTTGTACGCCGACTTGTACAAGCTGCCCAACCCCCTGTCGGGCGAGTCCTTTGAGACTCGTTTCCTCCAGCGCTACGCCGAATCCCTCGGCCAGTTTAGCCAGTACATCGCTGCAAATGGCTATTCAACGAATTATCACGGACCCAATCCGACGGGCACACATTCACCCACGCTTATACCGATGACGCTAAATTGGAAGTCCATTCCACCCGCCATGCTTGTTGGGCTCTCTTTCCCCGCCCTCACCTCCGTCCGTTTCGGATGGGACGCGATCGTTCACCCCGAGACCATCATAGCACTCCTCCAGATCGCGCCGTCTCTCCACCGGCTAGCATTCTGTATCGACAACAACCACTCGCCGATCGATCGCACAGAACACCCGGAATGGCAGCACTTCTCTCGCTTGCGCAAGATGAATACTACGTTACACACCCTGTCCATCGAAGCTCATTGCGATGACGAAGATCGCGAGCTGGTCAAATCGATCAGCAACATCCTTGAGTTCAGTCCCTTGCTCCAGCAGCTCAACCTACGATTGAAATGGTGGGAAAACTGGGAGGGAGCACACACCCGCATCGTGCCGCTCATCGGCAAGCTCTCATACCTACTCGATCTGTCCTGGCAAGATGAGTTCTTCCATATGCACGGGTCACAGCTGGGAGCTCCCGACTCTGCCTCGCTGAGACGGCTGCTATTACCTCACGCAGACTTCAAGCTTCCGGTGCGTCCTTCGCTGGAGTAATATCCTCGACTGACAATCAGGATGACACTGTACCAACGTCGTCCGCGCTCGAGGTCCTTGTCCTAACCCGTACGTGGGGAGCGAGGGGCTCAGACGACCTGGTCTTCCAACCCGCTCCTGCTACGATCCTGCCCCTCGATGCCTCCTTCGCCCAGTGGATCCGCGCCTGTCCTCGGCTCCGTGTCGTCAATTACATCTGCGATCCACCACATCGCGAAGACGCTACCCTCTTCGATAGGCTGGACAACGCAGAAGCAGCAGGAGACGTCACCGCTCGCGTATACTCTATGCGGCATGGCGATTATGAGGTGCTCCATGCTCAGATACAGCTTCAGCCGATCGACAACAAGCGCCGCAACCGCACTACTCGGCAACGCGTCCTGTGCTACACTGGCGGAGACCGCCTGATGGCAGACTTTGATACGGTCGAGGCGCAGTACCCGCCTGAGTGGCAAGATTACTCAGATTTTGAAGGAGAGGCGGTTCCGATGAGAGTCATGAGAGGGATGAGGGAGGCCGAGGGTCTGAACGAAGAGGGGTGGAAAGCACGGGGGGTCGAGGTGGGTGCAGCGGCATGGGGTGTACTGGAGGCATGGCGTGCGGCTGGCTCGCCGGCGGAGTGAGGGTGGCGAATTGTCTGATGTTGGTTAGTTCCGTGGAGAGACCTATATAAGACCACATTCACATGTAGACTTTCATCCCGTCTACCTCTTACTGCTCACACTACAGCCCCGACTGGATCCAGCAGCCGCCGCCTGATTCAGCAGATCACAAGGCTTATCAGTTCAGACGCACGGACTTCGAGTTCGCCACCCAACGCGTCAAAAACTCTAGATCTCGGTCGCGTCCTTCCTTCTCTCAACTGTACTTCACCTTCGATTCGTACGATCACACCAGAAACACCTCTGCGCCATGTCACTCACCCCTACTCACTCCTCAGCACCCTCTCACTCCCCTGAATCCCCTCACCCCGCGAAACTCATGTCTCTCCCGCAAGAACTGCTTAAAGCAATCGCACTCGAGCTCGATACCGCGTCCGCCCTCGCACTCGCACTCGGCTGCAAAGAGCTCTATCCCATCGCCGAGCATGGGATCTGGCAGGAGCTCTTACTCCAGGCGGTATCGCCGTGTCCAGGTCATGACCACTGGGCCGACACGCAGCGCTGCAAATACTGCTCGGACCGGAGAGAAAATCGGCTGTTACGTGGCCAGTTGGGCGGGAAGGTGGACGGTATCCTCAAAAAGGGATCTGAGGCCAGATGGGCGATGGTGCGCTCTATCGTCATGTCTCCTCGGCCGGGATCGGTATACGACCTGACCCACCTCCTGCGACACGTCTCGCCCTACCTTCGGTCCCTCGTTGTCACAGCTCCACCGGAGTCCGACGATCAGGCTTACGAAGCCCGGGAGTCCATCGACGTCCGGTTGCTCGAGTACAGCCGCGAGCTTGAGGCGCGCAATGTCCAGCTGTCGTTCCCCTACCTCACCAATATCAAAATCGGCCTAAACACCGTCCAATTCGCCGAGTTCGTCGACGTCCTGCGCAATATCGCACCCAACCTGACCTCCCTGGACTTTGCCATCGAGGCGTGCAGAGATGCCAAGGTTGGTCTACACTCCTCCAATCTCGGCTTTCCTGACCCTAATCTTCACTTCACCCACCTCCGGCGGCTCCATATTCATTATTGCTCATACGAAGACTTCGGCGTTCACGACCCCTTCCGATACATCAAGGGGCTTATCGGGGACAGTCCAGAACTCCAGGTCCTATACCTTGCTTACGGCGGTGAAATGCAGTGCCTCGATTCGTCCATCTTCCGGTACATCCATGGTCTCGACAAACTGCGCGAGCTATTTCTAGCGGACGAGTTTCGGCACGTGCCAAGTAGAGAGGGTATACGGGGCTCGCTTGTCGATTCGGACATGGAAGAGTCGGATGGCGAAGAGGAGGCGCAGAACATGCAGAAGGGAAAGATCTCACTTCCGCAGAGCCTGAAGAAGCTCGTGATGCCCTACGGTTCTTGGCTTCATTCGGTGAGAGATCTTTCGCCCCCTCCTCACGACCAAGGCTGACCTCACAGACCAAATACAACCCCCATCTGCCCTGTGCGCCGGGTCTCACCTCACTCTGCCTTCTGAATCACAATTGGTCCTACGCCGGGCCCATCGTTCTATCGTCTGACCTGGCGGCTCAGCGGATCAACCCCGGCTTCACAAGGTGGCTCCGTGCTGCTCCCGCGCTCGATACGATTCGCGTCACCTGCGCCGCTACTTTCCATGCGGCGGCGAAGAACACGGACGTCCACTCACTCAGCGGGATCGATCTCGACTCACCCACCGGTACCGTCTGGTCCTACCGACACCGCGGGCAAGAGGTACTCCACCTTCGTCTACAGGCGGCAGATGTCGAAGTTACCGTCTACGCCGGATCCGCCAAAGCTTCTCCCCCTCCCACTCATCATATTCGCATACTTCACACAACGAAGTCGAACTCGTATCTCGACCGCGTGGATCTGCTGGTCGATACGCACGACCTCGTCTGGGTGGACTATACCAGCTACGACGGAAGCGCGGTCCCTTTGGCGGTGCTGGAGGGGATGAGGAAGGCGGAGGGGGTCTGCGAGGAAGCTTGGCAGAAGAGAGGCGTGGAAGTAGGGGAGGCAGCCTGGCAGGTGCTGTTGGACTGGCAGGAGGAGTAAGTCCCCTTCTGATACCGGGGTAGTTTGAGCTAACGATTAAGGTCGGCGTGAATAATAGCCCTTCAGCATTTCTCTCATCCCAATCATCGAACTTCACATCTACCAGAACGCTCCCTCATCGCCCTCACCTCGATCTTCACAGAGAACCATCCGAGCTGTGTCATCGGCAGAACAAAGCGTACTGTATATACGCTCAAGTGAGATGTACTAGTATTCAGTCCGTCTGGTTGTGCGCAGGCACTTGGTGATCAATAAATACTGATCTACTGATCACATACGAAACGGACATATTCTGGATCTCAAGCTGTCTCTCATGCTGTCTCAGTCGGGGCCGGGCATGTTGTATCGTAAGGATGGGCAAAGTGAGGAGACATGCGCAGGCAACAAAGAGCATGACCATGCACATTCCTCATCAGTGAGACATGACAACTCCACATTCCTCGTTCTGCTTCCGGCGGGAAAGCCAGGGATTCCCGCTTGTTTGGCTCCCGATGCACCTCTTGTCCTACTCCGCCATATGGTCCACCCCTCTGTGCATATCTGTGTATAAATATCAGCGTACAGGCGCTGAGCGCCCAAATGGGCGAATCCGACGAGTGAGTCCAGCTCAAAAAACGCCTCTTGCGGTTTCAAAACGCCCCAAAGGACCCCCCCTCCCCATCTCCACCTTATCTACCGGATGACTCGGGATTGGGGCTCGGAGGATTGTCCCTCTCACTTGCATTATCTGGATATGAGCTGACATGACTCCTAGATCATTCTTGCCGCAAATCATTGGCGTGAGTCTGAACTTCGTGATCAAGCTAATTTCCAGCTTTTCTACGCGACTTTCGACCCTCGGCTGGGTCCGACCGTCACGCATCAAGTTCCCGAAAACCTCATCACATCCCTATCTACCTTGGACGAACCTCTTACATCTCGCTCGCGGTCTATCTCCAGGTCTCGCTCCCGCTCCCGCTCCTCATCCCCATATCCACCTGCATCTCCTATCGCCCATCTCCTCGAATTCGCCCCTATATCCGACTATGTCATCCCCAAAAAGTCCCTAGCCGAGAAGCTCGTCACGCTCTTGACTACTGGCGATGATGATGGGAGAAGGGAGGAGTACAGGATTATGGGGTATCCATGTGTCCTGAATGGGGAAGGAGGGCGGTATGTCCGGAACGAGTACATGTGGAATTTGTGCTTTGTCTTCGAGGCGAAGAGCAGTCTGGAGGCGTTCGAGCCGGTGGTCAGGAAGTGCGCGAGGATACTGAGATCTGCAGAGGTGAGTACGAGTGATGCTTTGTAGGCGAGCAAGGACGAAGGTGGCGGAATGAGAGGGACGAATAGGGGGTTGAAGGCAATCCGGCGACCTTGATTGCTGCCCGGACATCGCTAATGTCCAGCTTGACTCAGCATACCTATCGGCGCCCAACAGCGAGCACACTCCTCTCCTGGCTGTTCTCGAGCAGCTTTTCGAGGATCTGAACTCGTACTCGGAAACGAGCATCCCGCTGGACGGGTTCAACTCGTTGGAGCTCAAGCTGTTCCCATTCTATCGTATGTTGCTCTTCCCTTTCCTCCCTCTTGCTCGTCAAATCTGCCTCTCCTGCTTGTCCTTCTAATGCTGTTCCAAGACATTGCTAGAAGCTTCCACCCGTGTCTCCGTCTACGCCGGGTTCCCATCACTTTGTATGAGAACTTGCTAAATGAAAATTTGCTAATCCGCAGCCAACCCCACCGAATGCGAAGACTGGCACGTCCCTGTCGCCCTCGTCGATCTCAACGAGATTAAAGACGACAACTGGGACATCACTGCCGCTAGAGTCTCCCAGCACATCGACGGCGTCAATCATGTCAAGCGGATAGCAGAGCTGGCGGATGCAGATCCGGCCCTGACGCGGGAGACACTCAAGCACATGCTTTACTACCAGGTCGTCATGATGGTAAGTCCTCCCATGGCCGCGCTGACTTCAGGTCGACATCTTCCAGTACTCCAACATCTACACTGTCAAACCAAATATCACCCGCCTCTCTGCCGACCCCACCATCATCTCCGAATGCGCCAGCTACGTCACGCGCAAAGGCTTTCCTCACTCCTCCTGGCCTATCCTTCTCCGCCTCTACTCCAAGCTCCATCCGGGAGTAACGGTACACGACTGGATAGAAAGCAACGACATCGTCAGCCTCGGTATAGACGCGCGCCGCTTCGTCAGCTTTGGCATCATCAAGGGGTTTCTCCGCCGCGTCCATCGGTGGCCATTCCTCATCGACCGCAAATCACCCCTGATCGGTCCGCCGGAAGCTCGACCTCGCAAGGTCGGCTTTGATAGGCGGGCGGTACTCGGCTCCGGCACTGCCCTGCGGGACGGCCTCAATCGGAGCGGTCCGGGAGATAGCACCTTCACCCTCCGATCGCAAGAATCGCACGGATCCGTCGGTCTCGGCATTTCACCCTCCTCCAATCGTACTCCCCCATCCATTACTCCCTCCCCTGCTCGGCGTACCGGCGCTCTGACGAGCATGCGCGACTCGTATCCCCGCTCCATGGGCTCAGCGGCCGAGACCCATCTCTCGACCGGGTCAAAGAATAGGGGGAATCTCCGCTCGGCGGTATTGAGGGTCAGGGAGGCGGAAAGTAGGGCGATGGAGGAGGAACTGGTGCGGTATCTGGACGGGATGCATCATGCGGATGAGATTCAGGTGTGCTTTAGGATGGGGTGGAAGGAGCTGGAGCGGATACTGGGGGTGGGGGAGGTTTTGGGTGGGAAGGGAATGAAGGGGGTTGCTGTTATCTATAGGTAAATTTGATCTCGCGGTGCTGTACATGTATGGAGGACGCGCAGTAGGGACTCTTCCCTCCGCTGATGATGCTGACTACCCACCGATGTCATCGCTGACAGAGCACCGGAGTGCCGAGGTGCGACCATCACAGCCTTACCCGAGTAGCAACACCGCCAGAATGGTGCCCACAGAAGGATTTTCCTCTAATCTAAGTGGCGGCTTGGCACGCGCCTGATTTTTAGGGATGGGCGCCCTCCAGGGACAGCATAATACATGTGGGTCATCACACGGAGGCCTGCGCATGTAGCTAACGTCGCCACGTTGTGTCGCAACGTAGTCTCAACCTCCTCCAAGTGATATCGCGAAGATTGTTACTGATAATATAGCCTCGAGCGTATAGAAGCAAATTGCATATCTTACATCCGAGTCATCGTGGTACAGTGCTCATGCAATAGAAGCCGCTGAGCCCCTTCTCGCGCCATTCAATCATAAGTCCAGGGGTAGACTGAAACCTTTAGATCGTTTGACTTCCTGGAACTCCTGACACAGCTTCGCAATCGCTTCCGTCACCGCCTCGATCGTCTCACGCTCCGATGCTCCCTTCTCAATGGCTTGATTCCAGGTCTCTTCGAGCTGTTTCTCCGCCTCATTCTTACTCCTGATGGCTTGGTTGGCGTCGCTGTTCGTTCTCTGCGATAAGAGAGCAGTCGGAGTGGCGAGAAGGCCCATCAATTCTGACAGTTTCTCGCGCGCGTGAGTGAAAGCCTTGTCGTTGCTCTTCGAAATCCAGGCGCGCATGCCCCTCTCCACCTGCAGATGTATCAGCTTCCAACTTCGCCCTGGGTAATGATAGTGTAGACGGCAATCTCCACTCACAACCTCATTGCGCGTCTCATCGCCCCAGGCCATGTAAGATAGGTATCTCCCACCGTCGGACTTCAAGATGGTCCTCCCGTAACTGTCGCTCGTGTCGATACCTCCCACTTTCCTGGAGAGAAGGGCTTGATCGGCGGTCGCAACAAAAGTTCTGAAGTCCGACTGGCGTGGCGAGATCCTGCTGAGCTCGGAACGCGGAGGGGGCGCGCAGAGACCGAGCTCGGTCTTCACGGTGTCAAGCTCCTCTCGGAGTGTCTTCCTGTCTGCCTGCAGTGTCCTGACCAGACCGGAGAGTTCGTTGACTTCGGTCTCGAGCGCATGCAAACGCGCTGCAAAAGTCCCTGTTGAGTCAGGACGGAACGGTTCTGGTACGCGAGTCAGCGAGGACATGATGATATGGGTTGATTGACGAACTGTAAAATTGAAGGAGAGAAGGGTGGCAAACGCCACAGGCAGGATTCAAAGATGACCTTCTATACGACTCTGATTGCTGGCAGTCGACTGGTCGCTCTCACGATCCTCTGTTCCATCGTAATGAGATTGACCAGATCCGAGGGGGCAAGCTCCTTAGATTCCGACTGCTGTCACGCGCAAGAGCGCTGTACCCAAAAGGATGGTCCGTCGATTGGTCGCGCCATATATATCGTACGGATCGTTACGGGCAAACAGCCCCGGGGTGCGACTCGCGCAGCATCTAGCACCGTTGTGGGGAAAGCGCAGGCACCACACCGTCTCGTTTTTCAAGGTGTTATTGGCCATGTACTGGCACGCGATCTGGGATGTGACACCTAGGTCGTCTTTCCCTCGTCTGGGCGTGAGCTGCAGCTGGTACCGACATGCAGCAGCACCTTCGAGTGGTGCCGCTTTCGCTATCAGCGCCACTCTTTGACGTCCGTGCGTGGTGCGTTGTTGTTGCGGTTCCAATATGAGGCCTATACACTCAACACCTGGTACTGGTACTCACCTTTTGACGAGCTCACCATCAGCAACAACGCAGCAGGGCGGCATCGGGTATTCTCGACGCTCCGCGTTTCTGCCGAAGGGGACAATGCAGCCATACAGACAAAGGAGCGTCGAAGGGAGCTCGAGGAAAACATAAAGCTAGCTCCATGGCCAGCTCGCTTCGACTGCGTCGTCCATACATCACCCCCAATATGACTCGCCCGTCCGAGACTGCTCCGCTGCTCGGCTCCTATGAGCCAAAGCCCAGCGATCACGAGGATCGATTTCGAGATCGCCCTATCCACCTCAACGAGTTCAAGCGGAACGTCCGCATCTATAAGGCATTCCTCGGAGTGCTGCTGCCGCTCTACCTTTCGCTCGAGGTGCTGCATCTGGTCAGCCATCATGGCCTGGGAGACACTTATGAGAGTATGGATGTGATTGGCAGTGGCGTAACCGTTGTTCTCACTGTGAGTCCCATCATGGCTGAGCTCACTCTAGTCTATCCTGCTGGCTTTTTACATCCTCACCGTCTTTCGACGCATCCACATTCCTCGGTCATGCAGCTTCCTCACCGACATCCTCGATCTCAAGCTGCACTCCACCTTTGTCATCTCAGCCTTCTTTGGCGCCCTCTCCTGCCTCCTCCTTACCATCTCGCCCAGCATCTACTATGCCTTTTCGCACTATACGCTGCGCCAGCCCGGAGCGGAACTCGGCGGGATGTCAACGCGCAGGTCGGTCAAGCTGGGTGTTCTGCTGGCGACCTTGCTATCGGCTGGCCTCGTGCGTCGAGGCCCGCTGGTGCGCTATGACCAAGCCAAGTTGGCGACTGGATTCGGTATCTCAGCTACCGATGAGGAGGTGGTCCAGGGATCCAACGTGATTGACTGGGAGGGAAGCTCGATGTTGAAGCTGATCACGCTCTGTCAAGTAAGTCCACCTGTAACGTCGCTGATAGAACTATCGCCTTGCTCGCCGCTCGACTCAAGTGGATCAACTACAAAACAGCGATATTCCCCATCTCGGCGAGGCTGTCCGCATGGCCGGCGTGAACCCCACTCTCTTTGCCGACACTGCGCTGAAGCTCGGCGAGAAGCGTACAGTCACCGGATGGCAGGTGTTGAAGATGGCTTGGTGGCCGAGGAGATGGATCTTGATCATTTGTGAGTCGACATAAGACCCGCTGACCATAGGCATCTTTCTCGAGGCGTTCGGCATGTTGTTTAGCTTTCTCCAGATCTTTGCCATGTTCGAGTTGATCAAGACTTTCAACCAACCTTTCGGCGACAACACCTACGCTTACCTCCTCTGCGGCTGTCTCTTTGTCGGCCAGGTCATGGAGACGATGCTCTCGGCTATGGTCTGGTAAGTCTGACCTTGATCGTGCTGATGTAGTGCAATTGAAAAGTACGAAATGAATGAGCCTATCCGCATGTACCTGTGCTCTTTGGTGAGTCCAATACAGGCAGAGCTGACTAGCTTTTCCAAAAGATCTTACGCACCGCCGACGTCAAGGCGATGGACGCTCAGCACCTATCGGACGAAGATCGGGAGAAGAACAAGGGCAGAAGCCAGATTCTCAATCTCCTCATGATCGACTCGGAAAAGATCAGCACCATGGCGTCTAGGTTCTGGAGCATATCGAATGCGGCTATCTCTTGTAGGTGTACCGTAGATCTAGCTGACAGCAGTGATTATTGGCGGGATTTTCCTATACACTATGCTTGGCGTCAGCGCTCTAGCCGGAATCGCCTGCATCCCAGCAACGGCGCCGATCGCTTACTGGAACGCGAAGAAGATCTATGGTAAGTACAATCTCGGCCGAGCTCACTCAGAATGCGACAAGGTGTGGCTGCGCACCCGAGACGCCAGAACCTCAGCCACCAAAGAGTTTCTCACCAGCATTAAGCCCATCAAGCTGAACGCGTGGGAGCCGTACTTCCAGCGGAGGATCCAGCTACTCAGGCGGACGGAGATCATGTAAGTCTAGGCGAGATTTTGCTGATGGCAGATGGCAAAGGTGGCGCTTTACCCTCGGAACCATCTTCAACATCATCGCCGACCAAGCTCCGGTCCTTTCGGTTGCGGTCATCTTTATCGTCCATACCAAGATCATGGGGCGGACCCTCGATCCGGCGACTGGCTTTGTCACTTTCAACATGTGAGTCATCGTTAGGCTGGGCTGATGTAGATTCAACCGAGTCAAGGACGCACTCAGCTCTATCCCCGACACCATCCAAAGCGCTCTCCAGATCCGAGTCTCGCTCAACCGCCTCGTCGTGTTTTGGAACGAGCCCGAGATCGATCTCAGCTCGGATGACGAGGCAGACGAGCCAAGATTCGACAAGGCTACAATTACCTGGCCATCGGCAGAGGGCGACACTCCGGCCTTCCGACTTCAAGACGTGACCATGACCTTACCGAAGAACGGCTTTACGCTCATTTGCGGCTCGCTTGGATCAGGAAAATCTCTCTTTGTGAGTATACCTTTGGCTTTGCTGATTAGCTCCGCGCACTTCTCGGCGAAGCAGTGATCGAGTCTGGACGCGTCTTTGCGCCTCGCAGCAAACCGGACACCATCCCCATCACCACTTCCGACCGCTCGTGGACCACTGATACCTGGCTCCAGGATACAGTTGCTTACGCCCCGCAGCAAGCGTATATCCGGCACGGGACAATCCGGGACAACATCCTCCTCGGCCAGCCGATGTGGCGGGCGAGGTACAATGAGGTCTTGGCGCAGTGCTCTTTGTTGTCGGATCTGGACGTGCTGGATGAGGGGGACATGACGGAGGTCGGAGAGGGAGGGGTCACACTGGTGAGTACGAGTCTGGACAAGCTAACATCAGAGCGGAGGACAGAAGGCTCGCTTAAATCTCGCTCGGTGTATCTACTCTCGAGCAAAGACGGTCCTTCTTGACGATATTCTCTCGGCGGTCGATGCGCATACGGCTCAGCACATCCTGGCGGAATGCTTCCAAGGCTCGCTCGTCCGAGACCGCACGGTCATCCTCGTCACCCATCATGTCCGGCTCTGTCTCCCCGCTGCAGACTTTGTCGTCACTCTCGACCAGGGGCGAGTACAGCAGGCATGCGCAGCTGTCGAAGTTGTGCTTGATGACCACTCGGAGCCGACCAGCCCCATCGCTCAGCGTGCCGCCCTTCCTGCGCTGAAAGAAAGGGAAGACCGGACCTCACGCAACGTCTACACCAAGGAAGTCCGCGCGATCGGCCGAGTCGCGTCCAATCACTACCTACTCCTCCTCACCGCCGCGGGCGGCATCGGCTATTGGTCCTTTATGCTCGCCCTGACACTCGGCGCGCGCGGAGCTGAGGTCGTCCGCCAGTCCCTCCTCGCCGACTGGACCGCTCAGATGGACAACACCCACGTCGACCACTATATCAAGCTTTACATCGCGTACAGTCTGGTCTCGAACACCTTTGGCGGTACGCGATGGATATGGCTATATGGAGTGGGGAATGTAGGGATGTACAATCGGGGGTGTCGGCTCATACATGATCTGTTCTTGGACAGGCTTTGCAAGGCGCCACTGCAGTTCTTTGAGAGCACGCCAACGGGTCGACTGTTGAATGTGGTGGGGCAGGATATCTGGAAGATTGACTCTGGGTCTGGAGACGATGTTGGCCGTAAGTCTGGGCATGGCTGTGCTGATGACAGGTCTGCTCTTCCAGGCGACGACGTCCATCACCTCCAGCATGATCTTGTGCTATTACCAGCCGGTGAGTTTTTGTTTGGTCTAGCTGATGATAGCGTCTCCTCGTCATTCTTCTGATCCTCGCCGTCCCATTCTTCTTCGCCAACAGCATGTAAGTCTCAGAAAGGCTAAGCTGATGTAGATTGCGGAAGCTCAGAGCAGATGTCCGTCGAGCATGCCTCGTCGCTTATTCGCCTTTGATCTCCCTGTTCAACGATACTATCGACGGAGTGGTCATGGTCAGAGCGTGAGTGCTGGTCTGGCAAAGCTGATATCAGATTTGGTCTCGGCGCAGTCATGAATGAAGCTCTCATCACTCTGACGAACCAAGAGAAGAAGTGTTGGGTCGCGGACTGGCACAGTGAGTTCACGTCCGACGCTGCTGATCAGCCTTCCAATGGGCCAGGATTGTCATGCAGTCCATGACCGCTGTCGTCATCACCGCTACCGGTGTCCTCCTCGTCCAGACCGACATCTCCGCCTCCAAAGCAGGCTTCATCCTGTCTTTTGCGCTGATGGTGTCTTCTGGTGAGTTTGCGCCTGAACCAGCTGACGACAGGTCTATTTGACCTTCTGGAACGAGCGACCAATACCGAGCAGACCTTTGTCAGCGCTGAGCGGCTCAATACATGTGAATTTGACGGTGGACGCGCTGATGTAGATATCGAAGTGCAAACCCAGGAGCCTCAAGGAGGGGTTGTACCTCGCGCATCCTGGCCGGAGAAGGGCGATATTACCATCCGGGACCTGCGTGTCAAGTACGCTGAGGACCTGCCGGAGGTACTCCATGGTGTTTCGGTGGATATACGAGTGAGTGCTTGGCAAGGTAGAGCTGATGTAGGCGGGCGAAAGGGTTGGATTGGTTGGCGCTACGGGGTCTGGAAAGTCTACTTTGGCGCTGAGTCTGTTCAGAGGTAATATGCAGAGTGGCGGGTCGATCGAGATTGATGGGGAGGGTGAGTATTCTACCGGGATTGGCTGACCTCAGATATCTCGGACATTGCTCTGTCAGAGCTCAGAGGAAGACTCAACATGGTGGTGCAAGATAGCAACCTCTGTTCGGGAACCTTGAGGGACGCGCTGGACATCACCGGCTCAAAGAGTGAGTTCTTGCCCTTCCGAGCTGACGTCAGGTGACCAAGCGATCTTTGATGCGCTCCGACGAGTCCACCTCATCTCACCGAGCACTGGAGACGAATCCAACCCGTTCACCAATCTCGACACATTTGTCGCTGTTGAAGGAGCCAACTTCAGTCAGGGACAGAAGCAGCTGCTTTGTCTTGCTCGAGCTTTGCTGAAGGACGCGAGGATTCTGGTCATGGATGAGGGTGAGTACGCCATCTGCGCCAAAGGTTGACGCTGACGATCAGCTACCTCATCGGTGGACTTTGAGTATGTCTATATCCCCTCCACCGGATCCAGCTGACCTTCAGGATGGACGCCAAGATCACCTCGACGATCAAGGAGTGCTTTGCCGGGATGACCATGTTGGTCATCGCTCATCGCCTGGCCACCATCATGCACTTGTACGTCCCCCTTGGCAGCAGCGCTAACCTCCAGCGATAAGGTCATTGTACTCAGCGCGGGCAGAATTGTCGAGGAAGGTGAGCTTTGGGCTTGACTGTCGGTAGACTCAGCTGACATGCAGGGCGACCGGTGGACCTGATCGCTGATACGTCTTCGGCGTTCTACGGCCTGTGTATGGCGCAAGGCAAAGAGGAGTTTGACAATCTTGCTGCGATGGCCAAGGCGTAAACTGTGTATATCTGAGCTGTCATCATACGGACCCATTGGGTATGATGTATATAAGTTACTGCATGAATACAATAGACTAGCTGGCGTTCAAGACCGCGCTTGGTGTCAGTCCGTTCGCCTTGAGCGATTTGCGCATCTCGTCTCGGGAGAAGGTTTTCCTGGATATCAGCTGTGTCCATGGACGCTCAGGTAAAGACTGACCTTGGGAACGTCGAAGCAAAGGTCACAGTATCGACATTATACGCCAAATTCTCGCTCGCTATCCACTCGGCCACATCCACCAGAGCTATAGTATTAGCCACGTCGCTATGACGATGCGGCGAGGAGCAGCTTACTCGATTCGGAAGGGAAGGTCTTGGTCAGCGGCGCTCCGCCTGAGCTCAGTCGGACCTGTAAACGGGTCTGGGGGTTCTCGGCCGAGTTCGTCACTGGCTTGGCTGCAGCAGCGGCGGGTGCAGACGCGGCAGCCGGTGTAGCCTCGCCATCCCGGATAGCCTTTTCCCTTGCGACCTTGGCAGCTCGTTCGCGTTTGTCCGCCTACCGCGTCAGCTTCGGCTTCAACTTCGCAGATGCGGCCACGTGAGCTCACCTCGATCTGCGCCTTGATCGCCGCCCTAGCCTTCTGATCCTCAATCTTCTCGCGCTTCTTCCGGTCCACCTCCTTGTGCATCTCCTTGATCATCATGTCCTCCTTGATCTTGTCCTGATCTTGGCCCGCTTTACGGCGGAGTACCTGTATGTCAGCTCTGGGAACAGACTGGCGTGCGAGGAACTCACATCATTTGCCCTGGTCTCCTTTGCGTCGATCTTGGACTGTAACGCCCGCTTCTCGGCCAGCTTTTGACGCATATCGGCCAACTTGGCCTTCTTCTCCTCCTCGGTCAAAGGCTTGATCTGAACAATGAGCTTGAGCAGACAGAGCTGGCCTATTTAGCTCACCTCCTCGGTCGACTCTTCGAACTCCTGGTGCCCGCTCCGTTCAGCGTGAAAGCTAGCAGTAGCTGACGATTTGAAGATTTTGCCGCATTCGGAGCACTTGATGGACTGTAGAGTCAGCTTACCTTCTCGGCCGTAGGGTGAGGAGGAGAGAGCTTACATTTGCGGTAGGCTCCTCAGAAGCACCAGTCTTCTTGACGTGGATCTTGAGCTCCTCGGAATCTTCATCAGCCGAATCAACGTCCTCGGGCTGGGCTGAGTCGGAAGGGACGGGGTTGTCAGAGTTGTTGAGGAGGTGATCCATCGCGGGCTACTATATCAGCTCTGTTCAATAGCCGTCCCTAATGTGCGCCAGCGCTGAGCATAGCGAGCTAAAGAAGGGATCATACCTGCAGACCAGACCGCTTGGTCGCCTTCAATGCCCCTGTCCCGTCAGCCTCTACCGCTGATACGTTCGTAGCCCTAGCAGCTCACAGTCTATCCTGGCTTCCTCGAAGCCCATCGCCAGTAGCTGCTGCTTATCGCCAGACATCTTGACTATGGCTGCTGAATGAAGGATGAGGTATAGATACATGATCGTGGTCCGCTCCGCGCGAAGCTATGACGCACGGAACGACGCGTGGTGGGCGTGGTGCTTGAGGCGAGCTCGAGCGCTCTTTGGAAGCTCTGTTACCTCCATATATGCTATTTAGAGGGTGTCTCAGCTGCCTGTCCCGTACAGGAGGTACAGCAGCACGTATAAGCCGGAAAAGTAGCCCTTCGTCGGCGTACCAAACCCGTCAAATGGCGTCCAGTGCGAGCCAAGATGGACCCAAGCCGACCGGTCTGGTCATGCAGATCATCCTCCGGCGCGATCTACTGACCGTACGTCTGACTCTACTGATAGATCTGATTATAGCTTATAGACTTAGGAGCATGGCTGGCCGGTAGGACCGCTCCTCGCCCAGTCAGCTCATGCTGCAACAGCCGTCTTGCACCTCCATCGGGATCACCCCGATGTGAAGCGGTATCTTGAGGGGGATGATGGGAGAGGATGGGAGGTGATGCGCAAAGTCACGTACGAGGTGAGCCGGGACGAACGGGGACGGATTGAAGCTGACCCGCAGGTGCCAGACGAGGCGGCTCTGAGAGGATTGGGGGCCAAGTTGGACGGGTTGACGCCAAAACTGTCTCATCATCTTTGGATAGAACAGCCGTAAGTCGCCCCAGCAATCGTTATGATAGACTGCTGAGCCGTCATAGGGAGTGCATCCCTACCGCTCTGGCTATCATTCCAAACAAGCGACCTAAACAGCTGAAGAAGGCTATGGAGGAGGCGGGGTGTGAGCTATTCAAGTGACGAGGGATTTCGGGCAAGGCTCATGAGGAGTCTACGAGCAATGCAATCCATTTCCGGGGGAAAATCACTGCATGTACATGTCTAGTCACGAAGTCCTAGGCCGCTTCCCCTTCCCCCAGCCCAGCTTGCCGATTACCGATCCCGCGATCCCAGCGACTGACTGTGCGATGTCCGTCCATGTCTCCCCTTCCCCCTCACGGCCACGTTTGGCAGGTCCGACAGCTAGGGCTTGATCTTGCGGCTGGAAAGTCATGGCTTGGCCATAGAGGCACAAAGCTTGCTGTCTGATCAAATGCCTCTTCTTCTCCTCTGATAGGTCAGCTGGTGTCACCAGCACAAATGAAGGGAGACAGGCGGAGATCACTTACCGGTGAGCACATTCAGTTCTCTAGCCGCCCACGGCTTACCCGCTTCATCAAAATCGATACTGTCCCGAGTAATAAACGCCGTCCAAGCAGTCTTGTTGAGCGTTGCGAAGAGCTCACTCCGAGGGGTATTGATTTGTTTGGGCTCAGTGGGAAGGAAGCCGCACATCATTCTGTCGTGTCAGCTGAGCACACAAAACAGGTAGATACGGACTCACCTCCAGATGTCACTCATATCAAGTCTATTCGGAGATCGGAAGAATCCCTGAGCGACAAAGAGAAAGGCAGTCTTCTTTGAACCCTCGCCGAACCGGCCTTGTTCCGCCTCACCCATTTTGACGCGCAGAGCCAACGATGTTTCCCAGTCGCAGAAGGGACACAAAGCCAGGTCCTTGTGATGAATCAGACCGGAAAGAGGGTCGGTAAAGCCGAAAAGCGTCTGGACGTCCTCCTCCACCGAGCCGATGTGCCGCCAACCATCAGGATCGACTTGCTCCGCAGCTGCTGTCTTAGAGGCGGTATTGTATTGCCGAGTCCACTGCCGAATCAGCTCAGGGTTGGTCGGGAAAGGTATGAAACCTACATTCTTCACAGATCCAATGCATGGACACTGCAAGTTCACTCCTCGATAGTCATTCACCTTATCTTTGCCGCCGTTGTGCCAGGCGTCTTGAGTGAAGATCTGAGTAGGTCAGCGGTGTCCGGTAGCGGCCTGTAAGGCCACACATATGAACTCACGCAGCGCGAAGCCAAGAGGAAGTGCTGGACCTGTTCCTCATAGGTCCCTGGATCCACGCCTTGGTTTTGTATATCTTTGTGTGAGAGCACAATAGACTCCAGGGGTGTCTGAAAGCAGAGGACCGGGCTCATCATACCAGCCGTCCTGCAGTCTTGCGGATACGGGACCGCCGGGTCCATGATGGTGGATGAGATGTCTGAGGTGCTGCCGGGTAACGCTTTGCGGTTGAATTCGAGCCTGTATAATCAGCATCGTTTAAGGTCCGTAAGCATGAGGCAGCTGAGCTCACAAATAGTAGTTCCGGCAAAGAGCCTCCCACCACTTGCGCCAATACTGTCGACGCAGAGGGTCCGGGTGGTAAACTAGGACCACAAGATCCGCAAATAGGCAAGGACAGATGCGAAAGAGCAGCAGCAAATCTTCGCATACCTATCAATCAGCTCAGTCTTCCCAATGATGGGCGTAGATTGGTGATTAGTACTTACCTGGCAGTACTGAAGCAGCAAAGGCTGAACCAAGTTGAACAGCTCCTGCTTCATCTCGAACTCGCTCTTCAGTACAGAGTAAAGGGTTTCCTTTGCCATCTTGTGGTCAAGAATGAGTGAGATACAGAGAACAGAGAGACCTGAGGGGAAGACATCAGTAGCATATGACGAGGTCATATAGCTTGTCCGCCTTCGTCGCTAGAACAAAAGAATCGATGTTCTCAGATGAACAGCCTTCTTTGCCAGACAGGCATTATGCACACCCTCTTGGTCCGCCGAAGCTTCGATACCCGACTGGATCGGCTTTCGTAGAGAACAAAGCGTAGCCGCTGGCCGGGATGAAACATGACAGACAGAGTGAAGTTGAGGGATGGCTTAGCTCGAGACCAAGACGGAGTTGGCTCGCAGGGTCATGCCGGCATTTTCAGGGGCGGATCTGAAACTCGCGGGGTACAGCGCGTGTGGCACTTCTCATGCTGCTCATGCAGCTCAATCTTTTGCGCGCGTTGAAGATGTTGGAGAAGCCATAAAGATTCCCCAAGACAGTCTCACATGGTGCCAATACCCTTCATATGTGCAGCAGACACACAGAATGCTGTTAGCAGGGACGGGGTAAAGTCAGGGTTGACGTCTTAGCCCCTGAGTTACCCCTTCTCCCCCTCGGGCTTATGAATTCTTTCACCTCTGTCCGCCCGTTGTAACCATCACTCGAGTGCAGCAGGGCCTCGCAGACATCCAGCACATCGGAGGGGATATCAGAGAAGGAACCGGTTGCGTGCTGTTCATGATTCAAAAAGGGAACGCCACAACCCCGCGGGGCCTCTCCCGGCCACTCTTTGACGTCCTGAGCCGCCCTGACTATCAAAACGTTATCTGATTTCGCCCGGGCTCGAACCGGGGACATCATGCGGAACTGTCTGACGACTGTTAAGCATGCGATCTGACCAACTGAGCTACGAAACCATCCGAAAGATGTCGGAGTGTGCGTGAAGCCGTTTGCAAGCTAATCATTCCTCAATCTCCCAATGTCTCACCTCTTTCAGCCAGGCACGCAGCTCAAAGCTTCTTCCTGGCTTCCTGGGGGTCCAAAGAGCCACGGAAGGTCTCCCGGTCAGCCGGAGACGAGGTACCAGACCACTCCTCATCATTAATACAGGAGTGGAGGGATTCTAAATTCCTGATGACCCCGATGTGGACGGAGTATCATATGGCATTCGTGGTAAGAACGCCGAAATGCTGGGACCCTTGGCATGGATATGTATCGGCGTGTCAACTACCGGTACCCTTGTTCTACATCGACTTGTTGCAGGCCATGCAAATCCTATAAAGAAGGGTCCCGGGTGCGAGGACTTGCCAGTCGCACGCGAGCCGGGTTGAGAAGATCTCCGACACCGAGCGTCCCGCCGTACCCCTTCCAAGCACTCTTGTAAGGCGCGGAACCTGAAGCGATACTGTAGTGGTGCAGCCACCTTGGACGTGATTGATCTTGACGGCATGTTCGAACATGAATGTGGCAGCTTCTCCTTGAAGTTGGCTGGCTTGAGGTCTGAGTCAATCGATCAATTGTGGAGGTTAAGGGCAAGCGGTCTCGCTGGAAAGCTTCTGCGGAGTGACATACTGCATGGACTGTCTTCCTCAGTGGCGCCTTCCGAAGAGTCGAGGAACGATAGATGAGCCGGGAAGGTCAGTCAGAACAGCCTGTAAAGCCCGAAGCTGAAGCAAATGAGGTTAGTCTGATCAGTTCAGTCAGCAGTGCTCCATGGCCGCAACACTTTATACCATGCCCAAAGACCCCTGCAAGCTAGCTACTTCCATTACCCCTCCGACCAGATGCAGACTTCCCGCCACCAGCACCTCATGCTCCCCCTCCATGCCCCTGACCAGATCCACTGCGTGCTGGATAGACGCTACGACGTGAGCCTGCTTTGGGTCGTACCCGGGCACCAGCTCGAGCCAGGCGTCCCGGAGTTGATTCTGGGTCGCTAGCTGTGAGAGATCATTGGGGTCTATCGCATGAGATGTGAGATCTGGGCATAAGCTGAATTCTAGATTAGGAGGGATGACATCAAGGTGGATCTGCCTTCAGGCTGGGAGAGGGGACGACAAACAGGGGCGAGGGACAACAAAATCACTCACCACTGCTGAAATGTCCGTCCGTATACGTCACATTGGTGCAGAAGATGACCGCCTCGAACCTCTTCCCCAGCTCGACCAACTCCGAGCTTGACGTCCTTGCCCCCGCCTCTAGCAACGCCGTGAGAAGCATCTGCCCCGCTCTCCCTCCAGAGCAATTGAAGATCAGCACTCCCGGCTTGTTCCCCTCTCCCCATGCCCATTCCCCACACGAGGTCAAAGATTCGGTCGTATGCGCTCCATCCAGCAGCCATGTCGTCTTTCCCTGCTCCACCCGCTGACACCTCCCTGGCCACTTGGTTCCCGCCAGCGGCGCCACGAAGGACCTTGGCAGCGCGTCATCCATCCCCTCCTTCCCCTGTGCCCTCAAGAACCCCCTCGCCAACGCAACCGCCAAACTCGCGTTGATTCGCTGATGCGCTCCCCTTAGCCCCAGCGCAGTCTCCGGAATCATCGGGACCACCTCGTAGCTGCTCGTACGAGCCTCCTCCGCACATTCCGCCAGCACCCGGGTCGCCTCCTCTTGATCCTGCTTGACGCTCAGAGCAGGTACGCCAGCTTTGTAGATCCCGCCCTTATTGCGCGCGATGTCTTGGATGGTATTGCCGAGAACCGCGACGTGGTCAAGGCCGAGCGAGGTGATGCCGGTGATGACAGGCTTGGGGACGATGTTGGTCGAGTCGTATGTTCCGCCTATACCGACTTCGAGGACGGTAGCGGAAACGCCGAGGGAGATGAAGGTGTGGAAAGCGAGGAGGGTGAGGAGTCGAAAGTAAATGGGGAATTGGGGGGTGTGCGGGTAGATGGTCTATAGTCAGCTACCTCCATACGACAACCCACCTTAGTGTTCCCTTCCAATCTCTCCCAGACCTCAAAGAAGTATCGCGCAAAGTCCTCCTCCGATAACGGCTCGCCGTTGATTCGTATTCTCTCTCGGACGGCGCAGAGGTGCGGGGATGTGTATAGCCCTACATCAGCTCAGTCATAATGCTGCTCACCTATTCTCCCAGTCATGTGGGTCCGCAGTAGCCTCTCGGTGAACGCAGAGGTAGAACCCTTCCCCTTGGTACCGGTGATATGGACGACATTTAGCTTGTTCAGGTCGTCCGGAACGTAGCCTATCCGCCGGAGATAGTCGTTCATCTCGACGATGGCATAGTCGTTCATTCGTCCGCCCGACTTGCGGATGGCCTCGATGCTGACCATCAGCTCTTGCGGAGTATGAGACGTACGTCGCAGCATTGCTCTGACAGGTGTTGAGGAGATTAATCGCTTCCTGCTCTCGTCAGTTCCGGCGACATATCTTCACTCTAAGACTTACAGCGTATGTTCGAGAGCGGGCCATCCTGATCAGACTAGGTATCATGGATCTTAGGTTGCTTGTTTTGCTCAGATACAGGAAGAAAGGTAAACGGTACTGAGCAGCGACCGTTCCTTGACCGTTCCTCGGTTATTTTGGAGCCCCGCATCACCTTGTTCCTCTATGGCTCGGACCTGTTGAGGTGCTTCGTCTGCGCTCTGGACTGTCCAAGCTCCCAAGATTGCATCTAGATATCTACTACTCCGGATACTATGCCCGCCGCTGTGATGTCTATGGACTTCTTCCACTTCTTTTCTGCCCATCGATCTAGGTCCAACAGCAATTTCGAGCCTGGCATATCGGGACCCAAGCGGGGTGCTGTCCATGGCACCATCTGCTTTCCATCTGCTGGTCAGCTATGGCTCGATGTCTGCAGCGGCTCTGGGTGGTTGCGTGCTCCCCAAAGCTGTGATGAGCAAGATAGGGAGCTTACCGACAGCGGTCCAGTCCATCTTGACCGGCTCGGTCTCCTTGATCGTCATCCACAACTCGACCACCGGCTCCAGCACGGTTGGCACGACCTTGACGTGATGCCGCTTATTTCCGACCGGTGGCAGGAAGTCGAATGACCATTCGAGAATCTCGGCGGAGAAGGCGATGGTCGGCCATACCAAGCCAGTCTGCAGAGTCAGCAAGCTCACCCCCCTGTGACAAGGGCAGTAGATGGGAAGAACTCACAAAATCCAGCTTCAAGTTGATCTTGCGACCTCCCTTGACTTCGGTCGAGGTGATCTCGGTCCCCATCTCGGGCCACTTGAAGTTGTCCTCAACCTTCGTCTCCAGCGGGAACTCATATCCGTCCAAAAAGACCGATATGGGGTAGATGACGTCCCAGTCGGCAGTGTACTCGTTGAGCGGCTTGGGCTGAGGGGTATAACGGGGGTTGCCGTAGCGCTCGTGGATGGCAGGAAGAACGCCAAGCTTATCGCCCTGGTCGAGGAAAGCTATTCTGAGGGCGTCCTCGCCGGAGGTGTGCTAGATTGTCAGCTGAGCTCAGCATCAACAGGAAATGACCCACGTTATGAGAGTACTGCACAGCCATTCGCTTCGGGTGTTGATCGTCGTACGAAGGCACGGTCGGGCTGACGAAGATAGCCGTAATGACCGCGCTGAGCCCGAGTAGCACAAGCAGAGCTCTTCGCTGGTTGTTCCGAGGGAGCCGGTGGAATAGCGGTACCGCTTGAGGGAGGAAGGTGAAGCCGAAGACGGAAGAAATCGTCGCTATGATGTGCTCGGCCGGAGCTTCTTTGCCCATGCGACCGGTGAGAGGCGTGAAGATGTCAAGAGTCTGTATCAGCCAGGCCTTGACGGGGACGTACCGATGTGACACCCTCAACGGCCAGAGCGACCATGATCGTCATGGGGATAGCATAACCCCAAAGAATGACCACCTGGTGTTGCACCTGACGAGCCATGCCGGGCTTTGCCGCCGCCCGAGCTACTGAGGACGATACCTCATGCCCGATGGCGCCGACCAAGAGGACGATTACGATGAGCGCATTGACGTACGCCGAGCGGAGGCGGAAGAATTGGAGGACCAGCATGAGGGTGGTGGGATAGAGAAGTTGAGCGTGGAGGTGGGCGTGCTCGAGGAGAGGGCGGTCGATGGGGGAGAGGAAGTAGGAGAGGCCGAACTGAGCGGAGAAGTATCCTGCTGATCAGCTTCGTTCCATGTGGTGGAGAAGACTTACCGATAAAGCCGACCGGTACATACAGTACAAGCGGGAGATGCTCGTTGATGAACCTAACATCAGCTCAGCCTTGAAGCAAGGCTCACCATGTCTGCTTCCAGCCTGCCAAGCTCAGTCCCGCCGCCCATCCGTTCGCAGCAGCCAAAGCCGCGACCATACCTAACGGTGTCGCCACCACCGCCAGCGCCAGCACCTTTGCCCGTTTCAGCGACCTCGGAAACGTGATCGCTGCGACTACCGCGGCGAGGGCAGGGTACGCCTTGTCCGCCGCCGACATGGACCACTTTAGAAAGACGCGGTCGAAGAGCGATACGTACACCAGATCAGGTGCGCTCCAGGGCGTATTCGAAACTAGCGGCGAGTCGGGGCCGGTGAGCTGCTGGAGGACAGCGTGAATGTTGGCGCCGAAATGCTGAGCCGAGCCGGGGGAGATGTTCTCGATCGAGTCTTTGCGGGTATGGTAGAAGTAGCTGCTGTCAGCTGTGTTCCATCGTAGCTCACCTATGCCCAACAAGCGCCATATCCAGTCCAGAGACGTTGAGGTATCGCTCATACTGACCAAAGTCGGTACTGACGTCAGCTCGTTCGCCTGAGGACTTACTCAGAGATCATGATCCCGGACGCAAAGACCTCAGACGCGATGGCAGTACCGTGCGGGCTGAAAATAAGCTACTTTCAATTGCGGTCGTGAAGCTTACTAAGGGACATGGGAGTAAGCCTCGATCATCTCCCGACTCGTCGCTTGGAAGAGCAACGCTCCGCCAGTGGTTCCAGCAGCTTCCAGGTTGATGACCGCACGGACACTGATATCAGCTTCATGCTCAAATTCACTGATGGTAACACTCACGTCTTGGCTGTCTCGTGCTGAGTGGCATACAGGTGAGATCCATCCTGCAGCGTTTCTGCGGGTCAGTATTGAACGGTATGCGGTTCGTCGTGCTGACCTTCGGCGCCATTCCAGACTACAAGATCAGCTTGGCCCATGATTTGGAGAGGAACCTCACTCACCAAAGATAACAGATCCGTTGAAAGCCTCATTCCGCTCGATCAGGACTCTTGCCAGATCCAGCATCACACCGACTCCAAGACCATCACTGCCAGTCAGCTTCCGTCTGGCGACACAAGTATCTGGACCTACTCGGCAGCACCAGGCGCAGGCAAGGTGGAGTCAATATGGCTCCCCAGCAAAACAGCATCCTTCTCTCCTCGGATACCCTGCTTGGCTGATATCCGCATAATAACATTCCTGACTCCTGCGTAGAGCTTGAGCACGTCATGATCTGCTATCGTGAACCTGCCAGAATCAGTGGATAGCCACTTTCCCGGCCTTGAACACATACGAATGTCCACCTGAGCCGATTTGCTCCCACACCTCGCATACCAACACGCCACCCTTGCACTTTGCCTGCAGACTCCTCGCCTGTTCCAGCACATACTCCTCTCCTCTCACCGCCTCGTGCGTGCCAACTGTCCGATACCCTATATTCTCAAGGGCAAGGACATGGCCCAGAGCTATGTCTTCCGATACCTGAGCGCGACCGCGGGCGTCACTGTGACATGAGCTGGGATCTAGCCCTGTCGACGCCGACTCACTACGGCGGTAGAGGAGTAGGAAGGGAGTAATGCAGCTTTCCGAACAGGTACGGGACAATCGTCAAGGTTGGCAGAAGCCAAGCCCAGGAGCGCCAACGCGTAGGGGCCAGTCTGTTTGCAGCACGCGCATCACGACCAGCGCTCGTCCAGGATTCGGGCCCGCGGAGAGCGTTGGCTGGAGAGGACATGGAAATCTGTGACTAGATGCGTCCCTGCAGTGGTGTTCCTGTTGCAGCAGAAAGGGACGGTGCGCGGTGATGCCACCCTTTTAGGTCATCGCTCTGACTAATGGCCTGAAAAGCAAGACCAGCTGAGGAGGTATCATGGCATGACGGGTATAATATATGATAGGCACGACAATAGTATTACCTCCATCAGCTAGACAGTCATCTGTACCAACTCTGGCCGCGGGACCGGGGGCGGTGGGCACAAATAACAGACAGGGAGTCAAAACAGTCAGCCGGTACCAACCCACCCCGAGACACCGCCAAAGACTTTTCCGCCTGACTGTTTATATCACCTGCAGCTTCCTGGCTGTCATCCGATTATCGGAGCATGGTTTCGTAGCTCAGTTGGTCAGATCGCATGCTTAACAGTCGTCAGACAGTTCCGCATGATGTCCCCGGTTCGAGCCCGGGCGAAATCAGCTTTTGCACCCCGATGTGCTTTCCGCCTTTTTCCCTTTTCCCCCGACTTTTGGGCTTCCATCGACGACTGTAGCTTAACCAGGCTGTCTCCTGCAGCTACATGTACTGCCAGCAGTGCTACAAGCCCCTGATAGATCAGCACACAAAGCTCAGAGCGCACTTACTCGTCTCAATCACCTCGAGAGCCGGCGTGAGTATGTGACTGTCGCTTGTGGATATGGTGGACATCGGTCATGATAAGTTTTCAAGCGCGGCCCGCGTCGTAGCACTCGGAATAGTGCTTGTGCCTCATATACTCATCCGGCGAACTGACTCCGACCACGTAACACTGCCTGCCCCAGCGGCAATAGGACGCACAGACCCTTCATTGTCGTCCCGAGGATCAGTAACACGATTCGGTCTGGGTCTAGGCGATCCTTTCGCAATTCCATACAGCTCTCGGAGGTGAGGATCTTTTAGACAGCTGTACACATAGCTCCTCTCTGCGATAGCCGGGATGGTCCAGAGCTGGGGCGGTACAGGGGCAGCTCCAGCTTCGCGTAGCTCCCTTTTCTCTCGTACAGTGTCGCGCCACATGACATCGGGAGCAGGATCTCATATGGAAAAAGTCCTCGGCTATAAGGCCTGCCGCTTCTTGCTTGGTGATCAGGTCCCGGCAGCTATCGGATGACAACATGAGCGAGGTGGCGCAGAGCGGGCCCGCTCCTCATTCCTCACTTACGGCATGTTTCACCGTCGACCCCCATCGATCGTCCGCTTTCTCCCTTGGACAGCTGTGGTCTCGCTGGGCTCCCTCCTGCGCGGTATAAGCAAGCACACTTCAGATACGGCCTCGACATCACCAATCTGACTTTGAGCTCGAGAGGGGCAGGTAATACTCTACTGCCCCTCCTCTCTCTTCACCTTCCCCTATCCCTGCAGTGCTTAGCGCTGAGCGGATAGAGCAGAATCCGAATAGACTGATGACATGACTGACTATCGTATGCCTGCACAGAATAGTAGCTCAGCCACGTAACACTGTTAGCTTGCCTCAGTGACCCGCATGACGCACGGACCCCGGTCCACCCAAGGACATCCTTGGATAGTCCAATGTGGGCGTTTTCGTTGACTTGACGATTCGACCAACTAGTAAGCTACAGAGGTTTGTATTGGCTGCCATTGCGGTAGTATCTCACACTCAGGAGGGGCGGACCAAACGTTCCAAGAATCCAAGGACCAGTAGCTGCACCTCGAGGGACGCTAGTAGGGCGTTGATTTCAGCCCGGCTTACTGGGCAGGTAAAGAAATAGGATACCACAGTCATCACACTGCAGGTCTGTCTTCTCATCCTTTGATCTTGCGCAGCACGCACAACTCCGCCTTGTCCCCCCAATTAAATCCACTGATCCAGATGTCCCCGTCCACCTCCTTCGCACTGAATGGGCAGCCGTAGTACACCTTCCCATCAGCCCTGTTGGTCCATTGCATACACCCCTCGTATGATCCCTCGCCCGTCAAGGTGAGGAGTGGCTTGCAGGTGCCGTAGAGCCAGGGAAGATAAGGAATGTTCACACATTCCGGCCGCTCAGTGACGAACGACGCGGAAGTGAGATGCCATCGGCCGAGTCCAGGACCGACATACGTCCCCAGGGAGAGATTTGGAGTGACACCGGTGATGGCTGGGAGGTTGGGGCACTCTGCCTTGCGTCGCTGCGCCATCTCGGTCGACATGCTGCATCAGCTCATCCAAACGTTTACTTACGCTTGCAGCACCGAGTCAATATCCATACCCAGGTGCGACCTGATCGCCAAGAACTTGATCATCGCACCGAGCTCATGCGCTTCCTCCGAGTTGCTCATGACGACTATACCCACATCGAGCTCCCTGATAATGGCCATATTGGTCCGATATCCCGCGGTGGCTCCATACGCCTCCAGGAAGGCCACCCCAGCGTGGGACCCCTGGAATAGGCTCATACCGTACGTGAGCGGCGCATCGAGGAGTGATCCGCCTGGGTGCCATTTGTCCGTCATGTTGAGGCGCGGAGCGGATGCGGCGTTGACGAATGGGTTGGACAGGAGAGAGGCGGTCCATTTTGCCTGACGTCAGCCAGCCCAGACTGAAACGTACCATATCCTCTGCGGTACTGATCAGCCCGTACGATCCCCTTCCCATCTGGCCTAAGGACTGAAGGCCTGTGTTCGGCCCCACCCCAACTGATATCCCCATTCCTGCTTTCAACTCCCCCTTGTCCAGCCGAGGTGTGAGGCCCATCGCGACGTCCTCCCCAGCGGTGCCGGTGAAGCTCGTTTCTGCCATCCCGAGAGGGTCCAGGACGTTCTCCTTGACCACCACCTCGAAGGTCTGGCCCGTAAGCGCCTCAACAGCGAGCGCGGCGGCGTCAAACATGTAGTTGGAGTAGAAGGGAGTAGTACCGGGTGCGGCTGAGCAGGGGAGGGTGGAGAGATATCGGATCTGCATCAGCTAGTCCTTTGTTGAGCTCACCATATCCTCCTGAGCTGCCGAATCAGTGTACATGACATCTGCCGTCTCGATCCCTGCAGCGTGTCCGACTGAATGCGCGAACGTCACCTTGGCCCCATCGACCTCACTCTCGAGTTTGAAGTTCGGGAGGACATCGCTGACGGGTGTGTCTGGGCCGAGACTGTGCTCCTTCAGTACCCGAAGGAGTGTGAGGGTCGTAAAGAGCTTGGTCAGCGAGCAAATCGGGAAGCGGGTCTATATCAGCACGACCCAGCGTTCGCTTGCCTTGGGCGTTATGGCTTCGTCTCCATGAGCTAGGCCGTATGCCTTGAATACAGGTGCAGCACCAGACAAAGGAGCAATAGCGATAGAGACGCCTGGGATCTCCCACTCCCGCATGAGGCGCGAGATGAGAGCGTCAAATGCGTCATTAAACACCGCGGGGATGTTGAGCGGACCGGTCCTGAGAAGCTTTGCTAGAGACGACATGACCGGGGACAGCTTTGTGGCAGGCTTGTGAAGAGTATGAAGTCTCATCAGAATTTGGAGTATAGTAGCGAGTAAGTAGTTTGAGCAAAGGCGTCAGCAGTCAAAGGAGGCCAAGTATGAGAACCCTTTGATCAACGAGCTACATCTCCCTGTCCCTGTCGATCCAAAGGCCCTTGCGCAGCTTCAAGCTATTAAAATACCGCATAGTGAGCACCTCTGTAAGACTCCGGTCAGCCGCTCAGACCCGGCGCAGGACGCACATCTCCCCGCTTACTCCCCACTCAAACCCTGTGATCCATATCTCCCCCTTGCCCTCCTTCTCCCTTGCGGCGAAGGGACACCCATAGTATACCTTCCCATCCGCCCAGTCCGTCCATCTCATACAGCCCTCGTATTTGCCCTCTCCAACAGACGCCAAGAGGGGAACGCAGTCGCCGTACAGCCAGGGGAGATATGGGATGTTGACGCATTCCGGGCGCTCGTCGACAAAGGTGGAGGGAGTGAGGTACCATGTTCCGAGGGCTGGACCGAGATACGTTCCGATGGGATGAGGGCGAGTTGGATCAGTGCTAGATACAGCGGGCTGCGCGGCGCATTCTTGAAGATGACGTTTGGCCCGCTCGGCGGTGGCACTTCATCAGCTCCGCCAAGCCTAGACTTACGCTTCGAGGACCGAGTCCGTCTCCAAGCCCAGATACCGCCTGATCGCCCATAGCTTGATTGCCGCGCTGAGCTCGTTTCCCTCCTTTGAGCTTGTCAAGACCACCAGACCCAGTCCCATCTCTGGGATCAAAGCCATGTTGTGCCGATACCCAGCAGTAGCGCCACATCCCTCGATAAAGTCCACGCCGGCGTGCGAGCCGTGATAGAGGCCCATACCGATCTTGAGTGGCTCATCGAGCAGAGCTTGGAAGAAGCGCCAGGAGGGAGGGACGTCAACCTCGCCGGAAGAGGCGGTGGGGAAGTAAGGGTTGCGGGAGAGGGAAGCGACCCATTTGGCCTACGATCAGCGCGGTGCAATGAGGGACTTACCATATCCTCTGCGGAGCTTATGAGGCTGTACGATCCCTGGCACCTCGTACCGATTGACTGCATGCCCGTCTTTGGGCTGGTGCCAGTTGCGATCCCCTTCCCCGGCTCCAATGCCCCGTTCGCCAATCTCGGAATCAGCCCCATCGCCACATCCTCCCCTCCCACGCCTACAAAGCTGGTATCCTTCATCCCTAGCGGCTCAAAGATCGTCACTGGAAGGACAGCGGCAAAGGCCTGACCGCTGAGCTTCTCGATCGCGAGGGCCATGATATCGTATAGGTAGTTGGAATAGAAGGGGGTGGTGCCGGGGGCGTGAGGACAGGGCAGGTTGGCGAGGTATTCAATCTACATCAGCAGGGTCTGGCAGTGACTCACTATATCCCTCTTGGCGGCTGGGTCGGTATACATCACATCCGCCGTCTCCACCCCCGTAACGTGCCTGAGGGCGTGCGCAAACGTCACCTTTGCGCCGTCCACCTCGTTCCGCATGTGAAAGTCCGAGATGACATCGCTGATAGGGGCGGAGAGGAAGATGTTGTGCGCGTCTAGTAGGCGAAGGAGGGTGAGAGCGGTGAAGGGCTTGGTGAGGGAGCAAATGGGGAAGCGGGTCTGGATCAGCTCGACCTGAGGCGGACATACCTTGGGAGTGATGGACTCATCGCCATATGCTACGCCGTAGCTCTTGAAGACGGGCTGTGAAGTCGATAGAGGGACGATGGCGATGGAGATACCGGGGATCTCCCAGTCCTTGACGAGGCGGTCGAGGAGCGCATCGAAAGCGTCGTCAAAGATTGCGGCCATGTTGAGTGCCTTCTGGGAGCGGGGGTCAGTATAGCTGAAAGTTATGCTGACAAGTATGGGTAAGGTCTGTGATCAGCCCATCAGCTCCTGTGAGCACGGCTTAGCCAGCGGAGATTGGCAAAACTAAACTAAGCCCAAAGCCAAAGTGAAGTGAGCTTCTTTTGTCCTCACCCGCACGTCCTTCCTTGCCACAACACACCTACAAATCATGGTTCACTCTCCATTCGCTCAGCCCTCCGATCTCACATTTCAGCAAGCATCAGCCATGTAGTATGAGAGCCAATGCAGAGGACGCTGGGGACGCTGACTTGACTTGAGCTTGAGCATGCCCTGATCTGCTCCCGCTATCTCCTATCTGATTGGCTGTATCATCTCGCCCGAAACCCCCCGGATTCCGGACCCGAAACCCGATATCTACTCGTATTCCTCCGAGATTGATCCGGGTTCTCTGTCTTGGTCAGATTTTTTTCGCTGGCGTGCTCGGCCTCGCTATCGTCGGCTAATTGTGCGGAGGTCTGGTGGCGGCGTCGGCGATGAGGAGGGCATATAAGAATGGCAGAGGGGGCAGGGGCCGTCCACCTTACTTTACATCTATCATCTACAACAGCCGTCTGAAGCTGACGGGCGCGTCTGATTCGTCAAGACCAAAAAGGGCTAACAGAACTCTAACTCTCTTGCTCCGGTCCTATCGGGCTTCTCTGCTTCTTTCGAGACTCGCTTAGCAAGAGATATCCATCAGCCCAGCCCATCAGCCCAGACAGCCAGCCGATCTTCCTCGTCTTTCGCATCGCACTCCATCCTTCTCGCCTCGCATCACCAGACACAATGACCCGCCGTCTCCTTGCGACACTCTCGGCCCTCCCCTCTTCTTCAGCAACCCCGCCGCCCCTCGCTCCTCCTTACGCGCACTCCACCGCTCCCCGCTCCACTCCATCACTGAGGCCACCATACGCTCACTCCCTCTCGCCGAGCACCGCCGGAGGGAGCAACACGAGCCGTATCAACGCGCCGTACCGCTTCTCTATACCCCCAGCGGGCGTATCGGGCGGTACTGGCGCAGAAGTAGGCCAGGCGGAGGCGTGGAGGGCCTGGGCGATGGGGGTGCTGGGGTCTGAGGAGGGACGGAGAGGGGTGGAGAAGGTATGGGAGGAGACGCTGGAGGGGTTGGAGCGAGCCAAAGTGGATAGCGTGAGTTTCCGTTCCTGTTTTGCTCTCTTTAGGCCATTCTGGATTATTCAAGGGGTGGAAGCAGGAGAGCGGCGCTGATGGTACAGTCCAGAATCCCAGCAGTATCGTATCTCTCTTTGAGCGAATACCTGGCGAACCCAACGGCGGCACAAGCTATAAAATCCACCGGAAGCGTGGTCGTGCGGGATGTCATCCCTGATGGGCTGGCACTGGCATGGGCGAGGGACATATCCGAAGCGATGAGCCGGCGGGGTGGGGACGGTGAGTCATTCTCTGAACAGCGATCCAAGAGCCCAAACTGATGGTTTAGCGGTATACTGGCACCCCGCTCTCCTCGCTGCGCGCTCCAATCCCTCTTTACTCAACACATCCTCGGCCATCCTATCCGCTCTGTCCGGCACAGAGGGGGACGAGGCGTACATCCTCGCCGAGAGTGTCAGGGAAGGTCTGGGCAATGCTGGGGCTGGACGATGGAGTACAGGGGATGTTCGAGATGTCTGGGCAGTACGGGACGAGGTGAGCTATTTGATGATCGCAATCGATATTGATATCGGGAAGACTGGCTGATATACAGACCGCGGCTGTTTCTACCCCGCTCCTCTCCCATCTGGCGCTTACCCCACCCACCTCCTCCCCCACCTCCATCTACTCGACGATCCACACGGCCGCCTACGCCCTGCTTCGCCCATTCTTCTGTCCTGTTCGATCGAGGATCTCTTTCTACTCTTCGGCAGAGTATCTCTCGGCCTCGAACTGGCGTCTCGCCGAGGTGACCGAAATCACCTCGTCCACTGCAGTCAGTGGCGCGGGCACGGAGCAGATTACAGAAGTAGGAGAAGGGGGAGATCGGCCACACCTCCTCGACCTGCCCGTCACGCCCATCTCCCTCAATCCAGGGGACGTCATCCTCCGGAACTCCCTCCTCCCCTCTCCTATCTCTACCTCTACCTCAAGCCCGGAATCGGCTGAAAATGGTCAAGCCTTCTTGCCGCTCACGCTGCTTCCCCGGACAACCAACAATACCGCGCACATCGCACTGCAGCGCCGAGCGTACGAGGCGGGTCTGCCGCCCAAGCTTGGCGCTGCGGGCGGGGACGGGGGCGGAGGATGGGGAGAGAGGGGCGCGATCAGGGTGGAAGAGACATTTGGGGAGGGTGCGTTGGGTGGATCGAGAGGGAGGGGAGTGATGGGGTACTAAGCAAAGTCCATGACTCCGTGGCGTGGAAAGGGGAGCTGGCTGTGCGCGATGGAGTAAGATTTGTACATAGATATCTTCGATCGGGGTCTACAACTAGAGTCAAGAATGTACTGTCTCGCTGATGACCCCGACGGACCATACCATCACCCGAGTCACTTGTACCTGCTCCCTCTCGCTGACCGCTCTTCCTGCCGCTGACTCTCATCCCCTGATGATGCTCATTCCTCTAACTCTGACACCGCCGCCCCCGCTCCCGCCGCAGTTGCCGCCGGAACCCGCTTCATCACCCTCCAGCTCTCATCCGTGCCCTCCCACTTCCCCTCCGTCCCTTCAGGCAACACCATCTCCCCCTGATGGAGCTTGACGAGGAAATCGTACCTCACCGCGCGGCCCACAGCGGCAGCTGCACATGTCTTTTCGCCCGTCTCCGCCACCTCCGCCACACTTCTAGCTGATGCAGGCGAAACAAGATCATAGTCCCCTCTCCCCAAGAACCTGACGATCTCCTTCGCCCCCTTTCCGGTCACTTCTCTGGCGCACCGATCTACCGCCTCGAGGAGGGTCTGGTCTGTCCCAAATTCGGCGGGGAGGGAGGGGAGGTCGTACCCGTCTTCGAATATCGGCAGGCGGGCGGTGTCTCTCGTGACATGTATGCTTTGGCCTGAGCTCAGTGGGCCTGACTCGACAGTGGGATCAGAGCAGCAGTTGACAGCGGTAGCGGGCTCGGAGGAGGTCCGGCGGACAAGAAGCGCCGTGGGCTTGGGCTTGGTTCCTTCCGGTCCAGAAGGGGAGAGGACCTCTCCCTTGCCGACGATGATGAGCCCTACCCAGATTTGTTCTCCTGCGTTGGAGGGGAGACGGGCGAATTTGGATAAAGGGAGGGCGTAGCGGAGGAGGGAGGGGTGCATTTGGAAGTTGCGCTTGAGCGAGGTGGTTTTTGAGGGAGGGATCGGGTCAGACATGGCAGATCTAGATCTTGATGGGACTAGATCTGGGGATGTGAGATAAGACTCAATGTCACCATGTCAGTGACAGCGCCTCCAGGCTCGGGCGCCGTGCCTGCTGACTCCGCGCCGAGCTCCTTCGGTACGGAGCATCGGGTAAAAGGATGCCAGCTGACATGTCTCAGTCAGCCATCTCTTGCGCCACTTTCCCCCTTCTGTTTCTCCCTACTATCGGTAGATAGGATCCATACCTTCTCTCCCACTCAAACAAGTACAAGATAGGACCGACCGATCCATACCTGTTTCGCACAGATCATGGACGTGCATGAACAGTCACCCACCGACTACCCACCGTCGCCACTGCAGATCTCTCTTGTCCGCCACGACTGACCGAATAGCTTGTTGTGGCAAGTGGGCGCCAGGTGATCGCCTTGACGTAATTGAAGGTTCTACCCGGAATTCCCCCTTTCGGCTTTATATTTTCAAACCCTTAGAAACGCCTCTGCGCCAAACAGGAACCGGGTCCAAAACAGGTTTCGCCTGCTGCAGTTTGGTATGAGGCCCGGTGGGATGAGTGGGTGTTGCTGTATGCACGTTGCACACTGCCTACACACTGAGTAGACAACTCCAGCTATCTCTACGCTCCAACATCGCCTCTTCGCTCAAGCAAGGAGGAGCTGCGGACTGTTTTACCGTTCACAGCCTTTACCTTTGCGGAACCAAACGGCCTTCACGTCACTTCTCTGGCGCCTCTGGGTCCCCCCTTGTCCCTTTCGATCTTCACATCTCTCTACACTATACTATACCATACCATACATACGCTCTCCTACGCCCATACCCAGCCACCTCGCAGCTAGCGAGCGGACATTTGCGACACATCGCTTGGATACAGATTCGTTCGCGACAGCCGACAAAAGATAGCGGCGGAAGCTCGTTTGATATTACGCGCTTAGTCATAAACAACCAAGCTGGGCGTATAGGATAGGACTGGACCGAGGCAAGGAGTCCAAGCACAAGGCTGGGGATCTGCTCAGCAGGCAGCCCGTACTGTGAGTATACCATCACCTCGCTGAATCCTGGACTCTTTACCTCAATCGGGGTAACCGCAAACCCATCCATTCAAGTGGAACATGCTGACTATTTGCAGCTCTTTCGATCCCGCACCTCTCATCCACCTCTCATCCACCATGGGCGCCTGTACATCCTCACCGGCCAAGGAGCCCTCCCCATCCACCAAACAAACCACCACCGCCCAACCTACACGCACCGAACCTCCCTCCGCCCCACCCGCATCCCGCCCCTCAGACACTTCACCACCACCGACAGCCAACGGGAGTTCCTTTGCGCAGGGGCTAGGCGCGGCTTTAGCGGAAGCACCAGCGGGCGGGGCAGACAAGGGACCAGGGGGCAATAACCGGAGCAATGCGATAGACCGGCAGTTGGAGGATGATTCCAAGAAGTTTAAAAAGGAGTGCAAGATCTTGCTCCTAGGTGGGTTCAGTGTACTTCCGGGCTGACTTTAGGCTCGGGAGAATCAGGTAAATCGACAATCGTCAAGCAGATGAAGATTATACATCAGAATGGGTACACCAAAGACGAGCTGCTGCAGTACCGGATGGTAGTGTGAGTTTTTGCCCTGCGCGTTGCTCATGGCAGACACAAAAACGTGCTCGATTCAGCACAAGCGCTGATCATGGCGATGCGGAAACTGGGTGTTGATCCAGAAGAGCCAAACAACCGAGTGAGTCTTCCGTACCGTCGCTCGAGTCTGGGCTGACTTCAGACCTACGCGGACCGGATCCTCGAATATAGGATAGACGCCGAACCACTCGCGCTGGTCTCGTCCGACATTCTCCAAAATGTCGACTCGTTATGGCACGACCCCGTCATACCGTCCGTCATGGACCGGTCATCCGAGTTTTACCTCATGGACTCCGCGACCTACTTTTTCGGACTCATTGGCAAGATCAAGATGCCAGAGTATATCCCGGACGAGGCGGATGTATTAAGGGCGCGAACAAAGACGACGGGGATCAGCGAGACGAGGTTCAATATGGGGCAATTGAGTATACATATGTTTGATGTAGGCGGGCAGCGGAGTGAGCGGAAGAAGTGGATACATTGTGAGTAGATTCCGTGGAGGAATGGTTTCGGAGCTGCGTTAACGGACAGGTTTCGAGGCGGTGACGAGTATCATCTTCTGTGTGGCGCTGAGCGAGTATGATCAGGTTCTGCTGGAAGAGAATGGACAAGTGAGAACTATTCTCATCTTCCCCTTCTTTTTGGTTGATGGACAAAGGCTGATCTGATTCCAGAACCGAATGCAAGAATCCCTCGTCCTTTTCGAATCAGTCATCAACTCGCGCTGGTTCCTACGCACCTCGGTCATTCTGTTTCTCAACAAGATTGACGTCTTCAAGCAAAAATTACCCAAAGTACCACTCGTACACTACTTCCCGGAATACACGGGCGGGGCGGATATCAATAAGGCGGCCAAGTATATATTGTGGAGGTTTACGCAAACGAATAGAGCGAGGTTGAGCGTGTATCCCCATTTGACGCAGGCTACGGATACTAGTAATGTGAGTCAGAGTTTGGTCGGGTCGAGATCTGGATTTGGGTAGGGGAGGGTATGGGTGGGGATATGGTGGGGTGATGTTGGGGATGTGGGCGGGGATGAGCTGAAGGATGGGCGTTAGGACCGGGAGGGACGAGCAGGAGATGAGGTAGCAGCAGAAGATGGGTCTACGGATGGGCGAAGGGGATTTTGTAGGGGATCGGAAGATGGAAGACAAGAGGCAGGACGGCATCTCGGAGGAGGGGCCGGGTGGACGCTGTTTGGGCATCGGGCATCGGGGTCTGAGAGGTGGACGGTGGGGATTGGCGGAGTACCGGAGTCGCTCAAGGATCATCCCAACCTTCACTCGTCCACCACTCCGACCTGTCATGATCTTCTCCTACCCCCTTGAACCCAAGCTGATACCCCAGATCCGCCTCGTCTTCGCCGCCGTCAAAGAGACGATCCTCCAAAATGCCCTCCGGGACAGCGGGATCTTATAGCGACTGGCGCCGATACCGATACCCCACACCATCCATACCCTTACCTCTTACCTCTTACCCCTTACATCACATCATCTTTAATCCGCTACCCCTCCTCCCGTACCATCAACATCTACCTACCTCGCACCGGCTGCATCCCCTTCCTCCACCTCCGGCTTTGGCTATCGACTTGGCCCTCATCATCCATCGGGGCCATCTCGATCCTCTACATCGCTCTTGTATTGTTTTAACGAACTCTCTCACCCCCCCTCTCTCCTCCCTTTCTGCTGTTTTGATCTGGACGTATTTTCGCTGGCGTGGGGGAGGGAGGATAGGAGGGGTGGCGATTGGGGGTGGAGGACCGCTTTCTGGGTGAAGGGAGGGTCTATGTTGGAGATGGTGGACGGATTGGGGTCAGATGATGGGTGGGCGGATGGAGCAGAGCGGTCAAGGTGGAAGAGACGGGTGTGATACTAGACGTCGAGATTGGTTCTGAACTTTTGACTTTTGATTAACTCTGGAGAGGATGAGGGGGCATGTATGCTGTACGTCTACGATACTTATTTTGAGCTCATGGGCTGGGTGGGACTCGAAGGTTTCAGCATGGGGCTGTCGTCGGCCTAGACTGAGCGCGGGCCTGGACGGTGGCTCGCCAGGGAGCGGCTCTTGAGGTTGGCCCGCTGGCAGGCTCACTCGGACCATGCCCTGACACCTCACTGACCGGACAGCACTTCAGGCAAAGACTGCATACTTGAATGAACATACTCGACTACAGAATACACAAGGGTCCACAAAACACGTTTCACTGACTAATATTCGAGCCGATCACACCGCCTCCTCCCCACTGGGCGGATTCATGCTGACGCGCACCGACTTGATCCCCTCGAATCAGGCTCCGCCGCTGCTCGATAGACTGACACCCGCGGTCTCCATCCACCTCAAGAGCTCGACCGTATCTCGCACATCCGCGGGAAGGATCTCGGCTTGTTCCAGTGCATAGAGCTGCACGTCGAGACTCTGGCCCAGCTCACGGCCTCCGCCGCTGGGGGTCAGCTTGGGTCGGAGGTCTCCCCACACTCCCGTCGCGTTTCTCCCCTCAACAGAGAGACCCCTGCTCACAGCCGTACTCATGATCGCGTCGTCAACCGTTGCGCACAGGTAATCGAAGACCTTCCTGGCCATGATATCATTGAAGGTCCCTTTGCATGGGATGCGAGACTCGGACTGAAAACCCGAAATGGTCGCACGGTCATCATCGGCCAATGTGTTGCCGGTGACGGTCGCAGTGTCCCCTTCGGTCTGCGTGGCGCCAGTGATGGTCTCAGTATCGTTTCCGACCCGCGTATCACCATCAGCGTCTTCGTCGTCACTGTCGCCCTTGATGTCCATGTCAGGCTTGAGGGCGTCGAAGAATGGAGCGAGTTCTGCGATTCGTCGGAGTTCCAGAGATTGCCTAAGGTCAGTCTTGTCGTTGGTGGCACAACTCACCACGGGGGAAGGCGTAGGCTCAGTTTGCGGGACTTCGCGGTCTGCCAGACTTTCGTGGCGATCAGCTGCGCCAGTCTTGCGACATGCTCGTCACAAATTTCTCCTGGATCCTCCAAGGTCTCGTCAAGCAGGTCCATGGCAGCCTCCACGTTGCCCTCCCAATCTCCCTGCAGGGCATTCTCGAAATCGTCCCGTCCGCCGATGAGGACTGCGCCGACATTGCGTACCAATGTGACAGCCTTGTCGATCTTCGTACGAGTGGCGTACTCTTGGGGGTCATTCGTGCTCGCTTCGAGCGCGGGATCGAGAGCCTTGATCAATGCCGCGAATGACTCATCGAGGATGGCGAATGCTGTGTCCTGGAGTCGGGAGGGAGGATGGACGATAGGTTCGTCGTCGCTGTCGGAGCTGTCGGAGCGTAACGTCGATGGGGGCATCGTGTGACAATGTGCTGGGTAGAGGGCTTGAGTTCGAAATTCAAAGTCGATAGTAGAAGCAAGAGGGACAGAGAAGAGTTTTACAGCCCTCGGTCGGACGAGAGGTCCAGCTTGCGCTGCCTGCCTCGACGGAGGCGCTCAGTCTCACCCAGGAACTGACGTGTAAGGATGCGCTGAGATGTCTGCAGCTTGGGTGGTACAAGCTGTGCTCCTTATGAAAGGAGTTGCTAAATGGCACTTAAGGGGCAGCGCAACCCAGCAAGTCACTCGGGATGGCGTGCTAGGGGTCCTACATCGAAGGAGCTTCTGAAGTGTAGAAGTTGGTGCTTCAGACATCCTTCCAACGATTCCCCGGGGAACAACTAACTCAGCCTGAGTAACGAGGTATGGGGATCAGTCAACACCCTACACCTCGCAGCTCAGCCAGACGAGATGTGGTGAGCTCCGCTGCAAGGGTACGTTAGACATCCCCCTTGCTATAGAGTAGAGAGTTTTCCACGACGGGCATCAGAAAGTCATATCAGGGCCGTCCTGTACGCTAGACGATCTCCCTTCTTGCTGTCAGTAATTGCAGTAAGGGACGGCATGTATCAACGTGGAGCTTCGCAACACGGTGACCTACAGACAGTCCTCGCCCTTCTAGGTGATCGTAGCGGTCAATCAAACGTCATCACAACGTCGAAATCAGTCTGAGATCCCTCTCCCCGCTCGCCGCTAATATCCATCGTCCCCATGGTTTCCGCCATCTCCGCCAATTCTTCCGTCTCCGCCACCTCTTCCGGATATGGCCCTTCTTCCATGTCGGAATCCTCTTCCCTCTCCGCCAGATCGTGCGCGAATTCCCTCGCATGGATGTCAGCAGCGAGCAATCTCGCCGCACCTCGCTGTGATGCGGGGACGCCGAGGTGTGCCAGGCTCTGACCGTCGGGGCAAACGGACATCATTTCCGCCCAGGACATCTCGGTATTGAAGTCGGCCGCTGACTGGAGGGTATGGAGGTGTTCCAACATATGGTACATGACATCGTCTGCGCAAGTCGTCTTCAATACTGTCGTTGCGATGGTGGCCAGCTCGGAAAAGTCCCTGTTGTCAGTGGACAATCATGGTACAACTCACCAGAGCAGCGAGCCGGGCAACTGGCGGTCGCGATGATTCCGCTCAAGGCATGACAGCAGTACTTGGTGTAGGGTGTGTCGAATGCTTGTCTCCGCTTCATCCCCGCCGGAATCGAACGCCGCGGCGCCAAAGTCAGTCGTTCTGAGGTACTTCTTCACCGTGCCGTCCTCCAGTAGATGCCGAAGTCGATTAATCGACTTGGGAATGTCATTGATGCTGGTGGCTTTCGGAGTGACGCCGCCCAGAAGTACGTCCGCAGCTTTGGTACAACGGAACATCTCGTTCGCAAATTCGTCGAGGAGCCTGACCTCCCCCCGGACGACGCCAGGCATCCCATACATGCTCGCTTTGAGCTTGTCGAGTATGTCGTCGTAGTCGTAGTGATCAGTCAGCAGGCCTGTGACCAGCCTGTAGAGCTCGAGGGCCGAGTCGCGGGCAGTGAGGGTGTGGGACATGTCGTCGATATCAGGTGATTGAGAATGAGAGACAAAAGCCCCCAAGCGATCAGAGAGCAGGGTTGCTGGCAGTGCGCAGGCTTGGGTCAAAGGATAGCTAGCGTCGAGACGGTCGAGTTTCAGGTCAGAAGAGCGCAGGTTAGGTGAAAGGATGCGAATAAGTGAAAGGAGCCTGGGACCCTCAGTGGAGTGGACAGGGCGTAAGGTGGATCTTCTGGCCAGTCAGGAGGAGCATCATGACCTCGACAGTGTCCCCCTAGGATCATGGCTTCCTCACTGACGCCTGGCCAACATCATAGCTCGGGCCATCAGCATAGATGCATCTGCACTGGCGCCGGAAACATAAGCGTTACCAGCTCAGAGCCGCAGTCAGCAGATCACATCCGCGCGCGAAGGGGCGCGCTGCGAACATGGAGTCTCATTCCATATCACCCAACGCGGAATCTTCACTGCCGTGTTCACTCCCGCCATTATCATCTACTTCTTCGTCCTTCTCTCCGTCATCATCCTCGTCTCCACCTCCTTCAGGCTCATCACCATCCTCATCAGCGCTGTGCCCAACCGATGTCTCCTCATCCAATTCAGCCGACTTGCCCGTATCAGAGGTGGTGTGTTTAGTACCCATTCTCTCAGCTTTTGCTTCCCGTTCGGCCCTGATGGACACCCCTTCTTCTCTCATGAGCGCGCGGGCTAATTTACCGGCGGCCTCCTCGTCTCGTCCCGATATGCCAATGGTCCTTAGGTCGTCTGGTGAGTAATTCTGATCATAGTGCTGGTTGACCAGATCAAACCAATGAGTATTCTTATCGAGCAGACCTGCCTCAGATATGGTAGAATCGAGGTAGGCGGCGACCTGCCACGGTATGTCGCCATCTGGCCGATAATTGTGCTCCAGAATAGAGTGGAGGTTCTCGAGGCTCCTGGGCATCAGCTCTGACCCAAGTATGAGCTCACCATTGTGGAGTCTTGACAGGGGCTTTAGATTTAACCGGAAGTTGTGCTTTGATGGTTGACGATAGCACGCCATGTAGCACTAGGCGACTCTTCATGCCCTCTTCGCTGAAGCCCCCTTCGGTGCTGATCAGGTCTTGGACCCTTCTGTCGTTGACTGCGGTCCAGATCTCATCGCACCGCGACTCCATATCTTCCTTGCCGAGTCTCCAATCGTCCCCAGCAAGCAAATGATCCGCTGCCTCTTCACAGAGCGATAGGTGATAGTCCAACTTCATGACCAGCTGGGTCAGCTCGTAATCAGGCATGCTGGGATCGTCGGCATCAGGTATGTGAACATGCTTGGCGATGTGATGGATGATGGGCATGACTTGAGCAGTTACGGTCCCGAATGATTCGAGAGCGGTTCGTTGCGTCTCGCTCTCGGGACCCTTGCGAGTCCGGGTGTGCTTTCGAAGCCTCACAGGTAGCTCGATTGCCTTGCGCTTACCCCCGGCTGCTTGTGATGTAGGCGACGTCATTGTGCAATGTCAGGGCAATCATCGCCGTCCAGCGGAGACAAGGGGGTCCTGATGAGTAGCCAGGGGGTTTATGGTGAAAGGAACCCCGTAACCTGTAAGAGCGAGTCAGCCGGAGATCAGACCGCGGGATCTGTACAGCGCGTAGTGCGCCTCCATATGTCTGCAGCTCCACCGTACAGCCTATCCGCCATGTAAGGTCGATATGAAAACGACCTCATCCCTGTCCTTCAGCTCATACTCGAGCTCTCCCTCAAGTTCCCAGTCTGCGTCATTGATGAGGACGAGTATTCCAGGTCGACTATAGTATCAGCTCGTATCCTCAGGCTAAGCTCTCCCGCCTCTCTGGTCGTCTTGCAGTAGAAAAGCCTCGCCTCGCCTGTTTCAGAATCGAGAAAGCCAACTCACACTCCATCTCCCTCACCAAACATCTCCTCCCGCTCGCTCAATATCGTCCGCTTCATATGCCTTATTAGATCCCTCATCGTCGCTGGATGATTGTCGGCCGCCTCTGATGCTGTTGGTTCGGGAGAGGGATCTGAGGATGCGGCAGGGGAAGGTGTGTGTCGGGGGAGGTGGACCGTATGTCTCGGTTGCTGCGAGAAGAGCAGATGGAGGCCGCCGCTAAGGTATCAGCTTATAGAGCACTATAGGCAGAGAGTCCTCATCGATGACAGCGACCTCAAGCTGTCGGCGCCTCTCAGAGACGGAGCTGTACTGACCCAAATTCTATCCTGATCTCAAGCTCGTCTTCCCCCTTGCCGCCAGCTTTTCCGCCACTCTTCTCCACCACCAGCTCCTCAGTAGCGATCTCCCGCTTCGAGCTGTATCCCAGCCCATTCGACGATGATCCGGATGCGATAGATTGGGCCATATTGCTTCGATGAGGAGGTAAGGTAGATCGAGAAGCTGAAGCTCTGCGGTAGAGCCAAAGTTCGCTCGAGACCACACAAATCCAGTCCGTGCGCATTGACCGAGGAGTACTCCAGCTCTGAACCAGCTCAGGCTATACGTGGCGTCAAACAGCAGGCCTGGGCAGCCCAGCAGAGCCGCCGTTATACGCCTCAGGACGTAGCATGGGCGTGATGGTGTAATACATGATGTGTCGTGACCTCAAACTCTAAGGGCTCTACCCGCCCAGCTGCCCAATGGCCCTCGTCTGACCCCATTACCGCCTATACCCTCCTATACCGTATCCTCCATACACAACCTCGGCATGATGTTCATCCCCATCAACTGCATTGTCAGCTGTGTCCCTAGCAGAGATACACTCTCCATCAGCCCGCGTCCCACTCCAGCTCCGCCACATCTCGCGCCTCCTCCTCCTCGCTGAGCCCCAAACCCAGAAGCAAAGTAAACTCACCTCCTGTATCAATAGCTTGGCCGCATACGGGATCGTCAACTTGATGATCCCCTTCCCCGTCTTGCACATAGGACACCACTGGTTATAGCCGAGCATCCCGCAGATCTCGCAGACTTGCGTCTCGAACGCGTCCGAGGAGATCATGAGCCGTTCGAGGAGGAGTTGGGTGGCGCCATATCCGATAAGACTGAAAGTCAGCTTGAGTCCGGAACATATGAGATTATCTTCCGGCAAGGCGAAAATGGGAAAAGGGCCAAGAGGAAGAGGCAGAAAAGCAGACTCACCAATCCCGCTCCATCTCCCCCAAACGCAATCCACCGTCCTTACTCCTTCCCTCCGTCGGCTGACGCGTTAGGTTCGCTCGCGGTCCAGTCGGCCGAGCATGCATCTTGTCCATGACCATGTGCTACCTCATCAGCTGCGCCCTTCCACTTCCAAGGAACCCAGCTCACCTTCAGTTTCTGATAATAGATCGGCCCAAAGTAGACATAACACTCCAAACTCTGCCCGGTAATCCCACTCGTCAACATGTCCTTGCCGGCATAGCTGAAGCCCTTGTCAATGAGAATCTTGCTCATGTCGACGACTTTGGATCCGCCGAAGGCAGTACCGTATTGGAGAGCGCCGGAGACGACGCCGGCTTTCCCGGAAAGGAGCTCGATCATCTTCCCGACCGTCCTGCAGGTCAGCTTAGGTCAAGCGGAGCAAGGTCTTCCTCTGTCCAGCCGCCAGACGTGACCCCCGGCCTATCTCCCGAAATCCACCTCTCTCCGATTATTCCTTCCCATCACCCATCACCCTCCCCGCTCGATCGCTGCGCTCGCTCGAACTCACATTCTGGACGGGAAACCATGCGGGTTCATGATAATATCCGGCACGATCCCCTGATCATTGAACGGCATATCCTCCTGCGGGACAATCAACCCACACACCCCCTTCTGCCCATGCCGACTCGAAAACTTGTCACCTAGCTCTGGCCGCCGCGTCTGCCTCGTCAAAATCTTGACCATCGCCCCGTCATCCCCCTCCGTAATCAACACCTTGTCAATCATGGTCGGTTCCGGCAGCTTGTGCGCAATCGGCGTAGGCTTGTACGTGTCGGACCGGCTCCCACCGCGGGTATCGACGGGGGTCTCGCGGTGGATGAGGACATCGCCCTGGTTGGCGTGCGAGCCCGGCGCAATGATCCCGTCCGCCCGATCGACCCATGCGTACGCTTCCGGCCGAGGCGGGTCGAGAGGGAACGCCAGCCGCTCCGAGGACCCATTGGCGAATTGCCGAATAGGAATGGTCTGCTTTTTGAGGACGTGACACCGCCCGAAGCCTCGGTCCGCCGAGGCGCGATTGACAATGAGGGCGTCCTCAATATCATACCCCGAGAACGACATGACCGCGACCGTTGCGTTCTGACCCGCGGGTAGACGATTGTACCCGACCAGCTCGATCGTTTTGGTCTTCACCATCGGTTGCTGCGGGTACGTCATGAGGTACAGTAAGGTGTCGATCCGGTTGAGCTGGTTGTAGGCGATAGCGCCGATCGCCTGCTTGCCCATGGCACATTGGTAGGTGTTTCGAGGAGACTGATTGTGGTGGGGATAGGGGATGAGACCGGCGACCGCGCCGAGGATGGTAAAAGGCTCAATTTCGAGGTGGGTCGTCCCCTCCTCGATCTGGTGCTCATAGCACGCGATAAACGAGTCATTCTCCTCATTCACGTCCAGGTACTCGACGAGCCCTGAACGCAAGAAGTGGTCAAACGTAACCTTCCCCTCCTTCAGGAGACGCATATGCGCCGACGTCACCCTCGACCGCTGCTTCTCGACGATAATCATCGGCCGGCAGATCCGCCCTCCGTCCGACGCAATGTAGATCATGCGATGATGGTGGTTGATGTAGATGGACACGAATTCCGAGGTCCGACCGGCCCGACGGAGTTTGCGGAAGGTATCGACGAACCGGCGAGCGAGGTGGGTGACGCCAATGAGCGTTCCGTTGACCTGGACGAGGTGGACCCCGGGCCGGTAGAGCTCATTGCCGGTGACGAGGGATATATCCTCGACGCCCAGCATGAATGCCAGCTTGATGAGGGGTTCTTCCGGTACATCCGTAGTGATGTGTGTCATAAGCGCGAGGTTCTTGACAAGACCGCACGCCTCGCCTTCGGGGGTATCGGACGGGCAGAGCATACCCCACTGGGACGGCTGCAGTGCACGCGGACCCGAGACTTTCCGTGTCTTTTCGAATTGCGAGGATATCCGAGTCATCATCCCCAGCGCGGCGATGAAGCTCAGCCGGGAAAGGACGTGGGTGACGCCCGCCCGCTCGACGTGGAACCGCTTGAGCGACCAGTTCCCGGTCGAGATGGACCGGACGAACGCGTTGGTGATGGAGCCTTGACCGGCGAGGAGGAGCTTGGACGCGTCAAAAGCGGTCCGTGCCTTCTTTTCGAGAAGCTTGTCCATTGACTTTTTGATTTCCGAGTTCCAGGTTTTGAACGAGTCTTCGAAAAGAAGCGACAAGAGTTGACCAGCACTATCGTCAGCTAGTCCTGGCATCGACTCACAGTTCTAGCCGCTTGTTCCCGACGTAATCCCTATCATCCACCATACTCTCATCAATCATCGCCATCAACACCCGCCTCGCCATTGTCGCGAGGTAGATGCACTTTGGCCGAAAGTTCATGTCCCGCACTGGTACGTGTCCGAGCACCATCGCCGCCAGCGCCTGATTCGCGATATCCGAGTAGGTGAGTTTTTGCGTTCCGGGAGCGGCGAGTTCTTGGTTCTGAGACGTCCGCACCCCGATCCACTCGAGCGCCTGTTTCCGCGTAAAGATCTTGTTCTTGGCAGCCTCCTCGAGCGACACCCCGAACGCCTCTTGATACCGCTCGTCCGTCCCGCAGAGAAGTTGAATAATCTCCTTGTCCGACGTAATTCCCATCGCCTTGAGCGCAATGACGATAGGGATGAGCTCCTTGAACGAGTTGTGTCGCAGGTATAAACGCCCGCTCTTGGTCGTGACGTAGGTCTTGACGACTCGGTCGTGCGTTGATCTATCAGCCAAGCCGTCGTGGGACTTACGATGTGACTTCTGCAGTAACGACATCCTTCTTTGAATCCGCCATGACGATGATACGATTCTTGCTCAACTGCTCCTGCACCAAAATCACCTTCTCCGTCCCCTTGACCACAAAGTATCCGCCTGGGTCCAACGGACACTCCCCCATCCTCGCCAGATCCTTCTCCGTCTTGCCCATCGCGTTCAGCCAGCACAGCTCGCTCCGCAGCATGATGGGCAGTTTGCCTATTGGCACACCCTTCATCCGCTTGATCTTGTCCTCCGCTGTATACTCTATATCGACGAGGATGGCCGCCGAGTATGTCGAGTCCGTCAATCGACATTCCATAGGCGTGACCATAGTATTCGACCCGCCCTCGACCCGCATAGGCTTCATGACGTGGATATCCAGGTACCGTATAAAGTGGTTGGGCGACATGTCGCTGACGACGAGCGAGTTGGCCGCGAGGATCGCTTTGATATCGACATTGACGAAATAGTTGAACGAGTCGAGATGCTGCTTGACCAGCCCCTTGACTTGGAGGAAGGCCGGTAAGAGTTCCCATTTTTCCTGAAATCAGCTTTGTCGCATCTAGTACTCACCTCGACAGACTTGACGCCCTTGGCGTACCAATCCGACCCCTTGTTCGCGTACGTCTTCTTCATAAGTTCCGCCCATTCCTCCTCGCCATGGTTGATTTCAGGCTTGATATCAGGTTTGCGGTCGACCGGAGCTGGTCCAGCTGTACGAGCGACGCGAGGCTTGATGCCTGTGGATGGTCCGGCGGCGCCTGTGCGAGCTGGGGGTTTGGGAGGGGGTTTCGAGGATGAGGCGGCGGTGGAGGGTTTAACGGGGGGTTTGGTCACCCTCCTCGGTGCTGACGAGGATGACGCAGCCGCCGATGAGGAGCCAGCAGGAGCTGGACGTTTTGGCGGAGCCTTAGGCGCTGACTTGGCTGGTGCCTTTGCCGGTGCGGCTGCCGGTGCTGGTGCTTTAGGTGGCATAGCTGTGGGTGGCGGTGATATGGGTGGACGAGAAATCTGGCGAAGTTGCCCAGTCGGAAATTCAATTTACGTCAGCCGGAAATTTTAAATTCCGGGGGAGTATCCGGATATCGGTCAGATCCGACTCCGCCCCGGACATGCTGTGGGGGTGGTATCTTCATACTGCCTTTGATATCATACATCATCTATAGACAGCTAGCAAGATGGACAATACACCCAGGCAGCTCTTTCAGACCCCCAGTAACGTCTAGTAAGCTTTCCTCTGCTTGCTTAGCTCGTGCTGACCCGTAGCGTCCTCCAGCAGCCATGGCAGTTCGTCAAGGAGCTCGGCCAGGGAGCGTATGGGTATGCCCTCCTTTAGACGTGACTAACGACAGATGCGTCTCCTCTGCGCGCCATGCGCAAAGCGGCGAGACATGTGCAGTCAAGAAGGTCACTAACGTGTTCACGAAGAAGGTGCGTCTAACGGCCGAAGGGAGCTGATGTAGATTCTGACGAAGCGGTGCTTGCGGGAATTGAGGCTTCTGCATCACTTTAGGGGACACAAGAATGTGAGTTGGTGGTTGGACGAGCTGATGATAGATTACTTGGTGAGGACTGACCATGATGTAACTGACTTTAGTCTGTACGATATGGACTTGGTCTTTGACCCGCCCGGGTCGGGCATGTTCAACGAGGTCTACCTTTACGAGGAGCTCATGGAGGCGGATCTTCATGCTATCGTCAGTTGTCGAAGGTGCTTGGTTGTGACCCTCGAGCATATCAGCTGATGTCTAGATCCGCTCCGGTCAACCCCTCTCAGACGCCCACTTCCAGTCATTCATCTATCAAACCCTCTGTGGGCTGAAAGTAAGTTCCCTTTCAGCTTCCCAATCCCTCTACTTCTATGCTTGATACTCCTCACATTCCGTGCCGATACCGCCTAAAGACCCAGCTGACAGGCAGTACATCCACTCCGCCAACGTCCTCCACCGTGACCTCAAACCCGGGAACCTCCTTGTCAACGCAGACTGCGAGCTCAAGATCTGCGATTTTGGCTTGGCGCGGGGTTTCCAGCCTGGCGCGGCGCAGACGGATCAGGGCGCTGCCGGGTATATGACTGAGTGTGAGCCAGCGTTAACCTCCCGTCGGTAGGGACGGAAAGCTGATGGGGCAGATGTCGCTACGAGGTGGTACAGAGCTCCGGAGATCATGTTGAGCTTTGCGAACTATGTGAGTTGTCGTGTGTTTATGGTGGTCGACAAGGCACGTGTAGCTGACATGACAGACATCAAGTAGTATGTGGTTCCATCATTCCACTGCGCGACTTCCAGGAGATGTTGAGATCGTTCAATGAGCTGATCATCTAGTCGATACTTGGTCCGTCGGGTGCATCCTCGCTGAGCTCCTCGGCAACAAGCCGATCTTCAAGGGTGAAGACTATGTTGACCAGCTCAACAAGATTCTGAACTATTTGGGGACGCCAACGGAGGAGACGTTGAGGCGGGTCGGGTCGACAAGGGCGCAGGAGTAAGTCTTTTCCTAAGGTCAAGAACTTTCCCCTACTCTGCCTCGCTCTCGACTTCACTCCGCGTATGACCTCTCTACTCTCTCTCCACTACACCTCGTCTTTTCCCACGAAAAAAAGCGATATTTTTTGTCTCTCGTATTACTTCCACCTCCGCCTCAATCACCCTTTCTCGCCCGCCAGCTATCCGCTTGCCCCGCCGCGCAGCTAAAGCTGACCCTTAGATACATCCGGTCCCTCCCCATCAAGCCCAGAATCCACTTCAAGACCCTCTACCCCAACGCCTCGCCTACCGCGCTTGACCTCCTGCAGAAATTGCTCGCGTTCGACCCGGCCAAGCGGCTTAGCTGCGAAGAGGCATTGGCGCATCCTTAGTAAGCTCCGTTGCTTCTTCTCCTTCTGAGCAGACACTGAGATGGGCTAGAGCTTACGGTACAGTCTGTCGGTATGGCACGACCCGGCCGATGAGCCCGTATGCGAAGTGGTCAGTTTTGCAATTCCAGCACGGGATAGTCAGGAATGATTTGGGCTGACCCATCAGCCGTTCGACTTTAGCTTTGAGAATGAGAATGAGACGGCGGGGATGCGGAACTTGATTATCAAGGAGGTGCAGACGTTCAGGCAGTTGGTCAGGAGGCAGACGGCGCCGGTTCCGCCTAGAGGGTGAATACTTCTTGTTGATTTCTGCGTTTGGAGTGGTCGGTCTCGTCTGGACAAAGGGGAAGCAGGGCGGTCGGAGGAGGTCGGACGTGCAGGCTAAGAAGAGCCGAAGGTCTCGGAGACGATAGAAGAGGCAAACGAAGATTCGGCGGGTTCCAGGCCAAAGAGTCAAAGAGGAGCAGCGGGAGTTGGCGTTCAGGTCTGCCCGAGCCAAAGTAGAGGACACAAGCTGATGCTTTACTTAGTCACGACCTCCCGCCTGCCCCTCCGCCCCCTCAACAGCCTCACGCGGGCGTCGGTCCGGCGTTCGGAGATGAGGATGTCAATACGGGCGCGGACGCTCTGGAACATCCCGGAAGTGCGCTGGAGAGGGAGTTGGGGCCGAGGCAGTTTTGAGGCATTGCGGGCGGAGGTGGGAATGTGCGAGATCTGGCGGTCATCAGGATGTGGGGAAGTGTTGATGTGGCGTGGTTGATGAGTGGAATGTGCGGAAAAGAAGCGGTGTTTAGGCGGGAGTCTTGTGTGATCTCAGCCTGGACTGAGGCTGGGGAAGTAGTGGCATGCTGAGGTAGAGCGGGTAGAGCGGACTCGGATACTCCTAGCTGTCTGGATGCGCTTAGTAAATCCTGCTGAGACTGTACTGGATGCCCCGTGTCTCTTATATCAAGACCCACCCATACCTAGTCTGACCGGCAACTGATGCCCCAGCTGACAAACACCACTTAAGATATGCATCAGCCCTCCAAATCCCTAATCAACTCCAAGATCTCCTCCCCCTCTCCCTCCGGCATCTCCTGCTTCAACCTCCCCGCCCACGCCTCATCCTTCCCAAACCCCCACTCTGGTCCAGGCCCCTGATGCACTCCCGCCCACAATACAAGCTGACGTTTCAACCACCCCATCTTCTCTGGCGTTTCCGGTCCGCCAATAAAGCCCCCTCCTGCCCCGCTTTTACGTCCCATCTTGCCCGCCTCCGAGGCAGTCTGCGGCTGGAGTAGCAGCAGCGTAGCGAGAAACGACACTCTTGGAGGAGGGAACGCTACTTTCTTGACCTTCGCCCCCGACCCCGCTGCTTCGTCCCCTTCTTCCCTCCACTTCAAATCAAACTCTCTCCCAAAGATTTCGGCGCTCCGTTTTCGTTCCGACACATTCGTGCCCCGAACCCCGGCGAGATCCTCCACGCCCAGCGCGAGGAGGTGGGCGTACAGCGGGGTCGAAGCTGGTATGAAGGAGAATGCGGTGCGGAGGGACGAGGGGGAGAGGGGGCGGAAGAGGGTGATTAGGGATAAGAGGAGGGAGGGGGGGTGGAACGGCGCGTTTTGGGGAGTGGTGGCGTCTAGCAGCTGGAGAGGTCAGCTTGGTCCACTTTTGACTGGTTGCCAATCAGGCATGCAGTGGGAGCTCGAGCGATAGGTGTCCAGAAGAAACCGTGAATGGGATGATGAGGGAGAAGAGCCATCTTCGCCGAAATGAAAGGTCACGTACCAGCCTCAAAATTCCCGCGCAAATCTCCCTGACTCTACGCTTCTCACTGCTCTCCACATCGTCCGCTGCGCAGAACAACAACCCCGCACGGATAGCTTTCAGCGCAAGAGACGCATCGTCCATCTGGAGTGTGGTCTTGACGCTGCGGTCCCGGCTGACGTAGGGCTGCGGGAGTTGTTGCAGGAAGAGAGGGGACCACGCTGGGATGTCAGCTTCAGTCATATCGCGTGCAAAGTGGGCGAGAGCTGGGTGGAGGACACTAGACAGGCGGGGAATGAATGTGAACGGTGGGGGAGTGCCGGGGTATACCCATACGCCCCCAGCTTCCTATTGCCTACACCAAGGTGGAGACGCCTCTTGAGGGGAGAAGAGCGGATAGGCCAAGAAACACCCGAGGAGCTAGGACTCACATTCATTCGGATGCTTCGCCAGATGCTCCCTCTGATCCTCCCTCCACATCTCCACAAACAGCCCCAACACCTCCCACCCTTTCCCACCAATAAACTTCTCTCCTTTCCTCCCCATCGCCTCTTCCCGCTCCCCCTCCCTCTCCTCGTCTTCTTCCTCCTCCACTTCTTCCTGCTCTTCCTCCTCTTCTTCCTCTTCGGGCTGCACCACCGCCGTTTTACTTGCCCTCGGCCTGCCCCGTCCCTTCTTCCCACTCTCGAGCTTCACAGCCCCCGCCCCCAACTTCAGCTCTCTTTCCACCTTCACCAGCGCATCTTCTTCTTTGCCCTTCACTTTGTATTCCGCCAGTAGAGCCCAGACGCCGGAATCGATCGCGCGGCGCATGAACCGGCGGACGGACCGGTCGATGCTGCCTTTGGGGGGCTCGTCCCATGTGAACCAGTCGGGGTCTTCGGCGGAGTGCGAGGTGACGGAGGGTAGTAGCGGAGCTAAGGCGGAAGGAGAGAGAAGGGAAAGGAGGTGGGAGAAGGTGCGGATGGCGAGGGGCGCGAGAGGGGGATCGGACGTTAGAGTCAGGAAGAGGAGGAGATGGAGGTGCCGCCTGAGGGGTTAGCTGTAACTCTAGATGCAGATGCTGAGCTGAGCGTTCGATCGAGTCATGGGTATGATAGCGCCCGGAGTAGCCTGGTCGGACAAGAGACCGAGGATCAAGGGGAGAGGAACAGGAAGGAACGTACTTAGTAGGTAAGTGATACTCATCCAATACCTGGGCCATCGAATGCAGAAATACCGCAGCTGCCCAGTCAGCCCATCTTACCTAGATCCAGACCAAAGCTCAGTCGTCTGAATAGATCGAAGTGACGTACGGTCCTTCTCCTCGATAGGAGCAGATATGGTCCCCTCCCAAGTACTAGGGATGACCTGTAATTTGGTAGGTCGGACAGGACCGGCGGGTCTCCCACCGTTCGCGCTGGCGCCGGGACCGGTGCCTGAGCTTGAGCTTGAGCTCGGACCAGCGAACGCATTGCGATTTCCACTGCTGACCATGATGGCCTTTTTGTCAGCGCAGTGAGCACTGAGGTCTAGATGGAGAGAGGTGATGCGGAAGACAGCTGCATTGTTATTGCAAGCCTGGACGCGTCGACGCGCCTGCTTGGTTCAAGGAAAAACTTTGTCGCTCCGCATTCCTCAAAGTGACCGTGGGTGGCACCGAAAGTGGCGGGCTGGTGGCGACAGATTGAAGCGGCGAACCGAGCCCAGCGGCGAGTGCGCGAAGTTTTTGCCTCGCGTACAGGATATGGTGGATCAGGCAACGCTGACTTTGCTTCGAAATTATTCTAAAGCGAAGGACAGCGAAGGGCAGAGTCCTGCGATCCATCGTTATAGTTTATGGTGCTAGAAGCTTGCTACGCAGGCTAAATCACTCTCAGTAGGGAAAATGGCAGATCAGAATATCCCCTGTCTGCGAAATGCATCTAGACTACTCATCCATATATGAACTCTCTGGAATCCGATGCACACTCCGATGTGTTCCGTTCCTGGACCTGCCGGGATCACCAATATCGGCCCGGCGTCGCCATGCAGAGCTCCGGGCGCTACCGGACGAACGTGTACCATCGCCCATTATCAGATCGCCGAATATTCTGCTCAGACCAGGCGGAAGCGATGACACGGGGCCACGGGTGACACGCCGTGTTGGGTGAATCTCGGTGCCGTTGAGTGTGACACCGCTTGGCGTAAAGATCAGCTTATTCGCTCCCGCCTCGAGGCCGAAATGATCGTCGTTGATGGAGAAGCCGGTCCGGTCGGTATCGACCTTGAGCGTTCCCCAGTCTGTCACGTAGTTATCGCCTAAAAGGTAGCCGGACTGATCTCGGTCGATCGTGAACTCATGCTTGTAGTAGCCTAGGCCGACCACTCTGCCCCGACTGTCGCGCTCCACATCGCTGATAACTAGGACGTTTCAGCTGCAGGTATCCGCCGAAACCGGCAGAGCACTCACAGCTTTTGTAGACCAGATCATCTCCGTCGGTATCCGAGCTGTCAGATCTCCCAGACCTCGAGCTCATGCCCGACATGGAATCACGCGACTTGCTTGGCCTGTCGCTCGGCTGATCATCGAGGGTCAGAACAGGGCTGGGCAGAGGGGCGCGAGACTTCCGACTGAGGAAAGCTGTAGTGGAGCATCTGGACTGGTCTGATGATACGATCAGCCCGGTACATATGAATGAGGTACCACTGGTCAGCTGCGACAAGCACCCAGGGAAAGAAGAAGCACACTTACACCAAACTCCGGGTACCGGATTCGTTGAGCCTATTCCTGTAGACAGCATGTCCGACTTGCATGATATGTTCTGAGAATCACCCTGTCGTCTGAGGCAAAATTCGCTGTTAGGTGGAAGCGCGTCAGATCGTCGACTGGGGGTGACCGCGGTGTTTGTTTCAATCATACTATCTGGCGCCATCAGCTCAGTCAGCGCATAAGTATCTGGGCCCTCTAATTCCTCAGATCGGCCTCGTATGAACACTACATATGGTGTATCAACTCACAAAAACTGTCCGTTTTCGTCTGACCTCGGCGATCCGCTTCGTCTGTTGTCGATCCAGAACTCCGATACACCGCCCGCTCCGAATCTGAATCCGAGCGGGAACTGCCTGACAGGAATGAGTTGTAGTCCGAGCTATATGACGAGCTAATATCTGAATAAATTGATATCAGCTCTGCTTGTGCAGAGCTGGACTTACCATCGCCTCCGTCTCCGTTTCCGTGCTCATCACCTTCCCGCTCGGAACGCGTATCCGAGTACGCCGTATCCCCGGTGTCTAATCCATCCGAGTATAGCGAGGAGCCGTAGCTGGAGCTATTCGATGTACATGTGTCGGACAGCGCGGAAGACGGAATATCTCGCATCAGCTCGAGGATGACGAGGACCCACATGAGTCGGTACTGTTGGAGTGGGATTCTCCGTCGTTTGTGTATACCATAGTGAGCAGAGCGCCAGGCGAGATAGGTGTTAGGTCAAACGTAGGCTGCGCAATGGCTCAGCAGCGAGATTTAGATAAGTGAGTGTGAAGTGAGAGTTACTGCACAGATCCTCATCCATCTCAGAATACCTAGGGTCCACGGTCAACGGTGTCCGATCCCTGTGGCTCTAATACGCGTATAAGACGTGAGACTAGCCTGGAACACGGGTACAAGAGCGGCTGATTCAGTATCTGGGGTGTTGTTGACAAAGGACCTGATAGCTGCGACTTGTGTTGCAGTACAGCACGGGTGACTTGATCAAAGGTGAGTATGATAACACGTACAGATCGCTAGCCTGTCAGTCTCTCGACGACTATCGCTGTCTCCGGGCTGTCATGTCTCTGGGGTCAAGTGGCGCTTTAGTACATCAAAATGACATCAGGTGACAGAAGCAAGTGGCAGATCTACTTGCTCTTTCACAAAGTCCCTGGGTCGGCGGACGTCTGATGTGTATGCAGCGGATGAAGCACTAACACTGCTCAGACCGGACCGTGAGCCAACACAAACGCGCATCCTCTATCCCCGGCCTCCTCCCTCAAGTCCGGCTCCGCAACCTTCACAGTCCCGATCACGTCACTCCTCCCCTTCACGCCGCCAATGTACACCGTAAACTCACTCACGCTCACCCTCTGCAGGCTGGCGAGTGAGGTACCAAGCTGGCTCATTGCGTCTGATATGCTCGATGTCTCCTTCTCCTTGACATGCTTAGCCGAGCCGAACCACCGGAGTGTTCGCCGGAATCGGTTGGAAAGGTCTTTCGGAACGGACAGACTCTCTGTTGGTAGTGGCGGTCTATTAGCCGCGCTGTAGCACGTCAGGAGGGGTGAGATATTCCCTCGAAGCATCTGCCACATCCCTGGGCGTCCCACCCAGTGCACCCCAATCTCGGGATAGGCTTGCGTGAGCTCGTGCAAGGCTTCACGTACCTCCGGAATGCTGATATGTTCGCGGTTGAACTGGTGTCCCTTGCCTTCCTGCTTGGACTGAAAGATAATATGGCTCAATGCCGGAAATGTCTTCTTGTCCTTGTCGTCGACCTTCAACTTGCAGAGACGAACGAACCCCTCTGTTTGGTCGAATCCAACTGCGACCTGAGTGTCGATATCCACTGCGCGCGGGCCGTGGGGGCGACCATCTGGGGGATCGTCCAGATGCCCTTCCATCTGGCGTCGTTGTTGATGAGTGCTTGGTCTGCCAGCGCCTTGATAGTCTTGTCCTGGATGATTGACCATATGTTCTTCTTGGGCGGACAGTGGATGACGGACCGTAGATTAGCCGTGGATAGGGAAAAGCACCTGCCGCTCGGACCATGCCCCGTGGCGATGTCATTTACTGCCCGTCCGACGCCGTGGAGGCGCTGTGATTATCAGTCTCTGTTCAAAGTGTCAAGCGATAAGACCTTACCTCGTTGACCGACATCCATGACCTCTGCGCGTCAGTCATCAGAAGGGAGTCGGAGGGACTGAGAGCGACCCGCCAGGGACGGGCGGTGCCCTTGGACGAATCCGAGATGCCAGTAGATTCTGGAGAGCAGCTTGTCGGAGAGATCTTGGAGGGTCTTCGAGGACATCGTTGAGTATATGTGAGAAGAGAAAAGCAGGGTACAAAAAAGAGACAATGCTGACATCAAGGAGGTCAAGGTGGGTGGCCTGTGGCCAGCAGGCCCATCCCCACGCCTTTTGGCGTCGAGCTGAGATCCTTTCTCGGCAACTCCTTTCTGTCAGACAGCTTTTATACCGCGATATGTTCCATTTTTACCCCAAAACTGGCTAAGTCAGTATGTAGTAATGATGGAGACTCAGTCCTACGGAAGACCCTACAGACCATCGTCAGATTCTCAGCGACATCGGAGCTCAGCATGCTCAATCCTCACCCGGCACGCCTATATTTCGGCCACAATGTCAGCTGGGGCATTCGTACCACCTTATACCCCATCAGTGCGCTGTCATGATGGAGTCTTCGTTCGCGTTAGACAAGATCATGGCATGTATTGATGGGCGAGTCAAATCGAAAGAAATCGAAACCAGAAATCGAGTACCCCCTCACGGTTTAGTAACACGGAGAATTGCGGCGTTATCTCCCAAATCCCGCATTCCTTACCCCGGCCTTCCCCGCCGCGCCTCAAGCACCGCGTCCACGCACTAACCCATATACCTTCTCTCTCCTCGGCCTATACTTCCACTCTATACTTACCTTCTACTTATACCCTATCTACTCAGCTCACCATGTCAGACGACCCTATGGCTGACTTCCTCGCTCGCGAAAAGGCCGCTCTCGGTGTGTCTTCCCCGCAGGCTGACAGAAGAAAGAAGCTGATGAGCAGGGGACGACGCGGACCTCTTCTCTTCGGGCCAAGCACCGACCGCTCCTAGCGGTATGGACTTTGCCGCTTTTGGTGAGCTTGATGTTTGTCGCGGGCTCGTTGGACGACTAAGCTGACAGGTAGACGAACCGCAGTCCGCTCCTCCTGCGCCGGTACCGGCTCCCGGACCCAAGGGTATTGATGCCTTCCCCGACCTGGATGACGCGCCGCGTGGGTCTTCCGATGTCAGGGTGACAGGAGCGAGCGGGACGGATGATGTGGAGAGGGAGCAATTCGAGAGTGCTTTCCCGGACCTCTCGGGAGAAGTTCCATACGAAGCTGTAAGTTCCCACTCGCTCAGCTTTTGCGGCCCGCCCTTGATGTCGGGCAAAGAGCTGACCTCCAGCCCGCCAAACCAGTCTTCAACGCCCTCGCTCCCCAACCGTACGGAGCCTCACCCTACCCCGCCGCCCCCTCACCCGCCGGCGGTCGCTCCGGGTCAGTCCTCCCCGCGCCGAGGTTTAACAACACCTTGCCGGCCCAAGAGGAAGATACCGAGCCGATCAAGGCGTGGCGCGCCAAGCAGGCGGAAGAGATCAAGGGGCGGGACGAGAAGGATCGGAAGAGGAGGGAGGAGATGAAAGATAAGGCCGAGAAGGGGATTGATGCGTTTTATGAGGAGTATAATCGGGTCAAGGAGAGGAATATCAGGGAGAACAAGTGAGTTGGGGTTCGGGCTGAGTGGATGGAGTGGGAAGTGTGGAGGTCGTTTCGGAGAGGGAGTGAGGAGGGGCGCTGAAGGAAGCTGGAGGGAGTTGGCGAAAGAGAAGGACGATCCCTCGACTGGGTAAATGATCGCCTGGGCGAGGGCAGACAGCTGAAACCTGCAGGGAGTCCGAATCTGCCTTCCTGGAGAAGATGACCGAGGGGATCGCAAAAGGAACAGCATGGGAGCGGGTCACCGAGATGATCAGCTTGGAGAATTCGCGTAGGTCATGTTCCGCTTCGGATTCATATCAGCTCCCCTGCTTTTTTCCCTTCTAGCTATCACTTCCCCGCTTTTCCACCCGATCGATTGTCGGATACGCCCTACTTCTTCTGTCACCCATCTCGACCAGTACTCCGATCCCCTCCTTCTCCCGTCCAACAGTCTCTACCCATCTCCACACCCTCCCTCTTCCCCTCCCACACCTCTTTAAGCTCCTAGCACTATATCCCAAAGGATGAAGCTGACAGCGAGAATCCAAAACCATCCGCCCGTCCGTTCCCGGCGGTTCCGACCTGCAGCGGATGAAGGAGATCCTCCTGGCGCTCAAGCGCGAAGGGGACAAGGCGCCCGGTGCGGCTGGGTTCTAGGTCGGTGCGGCATGAGTTGCGGGCGGGGCGGGAAAAAGAGAAGAGAAGAGCGGAGGGGACGAACGGGATGTGACGGGAAGGAGGGAATGGGGGTATGAGGCGGGCCGGGGTGTTTTGTGGAGAGACGAGGGGGAGCGAGGGGGATGGGGAGATGGAGTAGAAGAGCATGAGGGCCAGGAGGAGAAGGAAGGGGCCGATTTGTATGTGAGAAACCTAGATAGATCGACAAAATGATGAGCTACTCTACGATATCAATGAGATACGATATGATTACGCGTTACTGATCTGTCGTCACTGACTGCTGCTGACTGCTGATTTTTGATTGTGGACTTCTGGTGACTGCGCCTATACAAACCCTCGGCCTAGCGATGTGTACCATACTCCCGGCCCCGCTGATCTGTGCGTCGATCAGAAGGGAGAGCTCACCAGAAGGTGCCGATGTGGCTCTGAAGCTGGACGGTCTGTATTCGGTCCCCTCATGTACGCAGAGCAGAATGGCCCAGCAAGCACTATCTTGCGATCCTTTACGTTCGAGCCCCTGGGATATCCTTTCGGGATTGCTGATGCCGTTTCAGTGAGTCTGACGGAGTCAGTAGAGATATCTGGGGGTCTCGCCAGGCCCCGTCCACTTCGACTTGCCATCATCCCACTCATTTGCCACCCTCACAATTCGCGACTTTGCTGAACCTTGACATTCTCGAATCAGCTGCGGACAGCATGAGTCGGTGCCATGATATTCTCATGGCTGCGTCTCCTTGCTGACGCTCTTAGACAATCAAGGAGCGGAGGAACTCCCCTGGACGGACGGAGCGGGAAGGGCAGCTACGACTCGGACTTTGCTCGACACGGAAACCGAAACGCTGGCGCCCTTCTTCACTGATCCCCAGCTCAAGATTACCTATGAGGACTCGAAGGTTTGCTACAAGGAGGAGGTCTCCGCTTCCGGATCCGGAATGACATTGGACCAGTTGCGGACCTACGGTGATCAGAACGCGGCGAGGGAATTCGTGAGTGTCACCGTGGCCTCGTGCGGGCTTGAGCTAAACTTCCTAGGTCAGAGGAGTCGTGGTGTCCCTGCTACTGGCAGACACAGACCTGGCACAGGCCCGATCTGACCCGACCTTGCAGGATCTACGCACGGTCGTCAAGGCGCTACGTGACGAAGCTGCCAGATCCGGCTGCAACATTGCCAAAGTCGAAGCTCATCTGACTGACGTCTCTGTTGGGACGCTGCTGCTGTACCTCAGGGCTGTCCAGCGACACCCCAAGCTCGCGTCGGGTATGAGCAGCATCGTCTTCAGCGAGACTGCAAAGACCAACCCTGAGTCCGTCCCATCTGACCTGATCTGGAGTGCAGACATTGATGAGAGGATCTCAGACGTGGCGGGCCGGCTGGCGCCCACGGTGGGCCTCATCGCTGACCGGATCGATAATCCGCGGGCGCCAGGACCTTCCGGGATTTACAATACTTTCCGTGGTCTATGATCGTTGATGTTGATTGGTACATGTACAACTTGTCATTGCTTATCTACTTTAGAAATCTGCTGTCGCTCGCAATGTTCTGCTCTAGATGTGCCAGCAGGTGAAGCCTGACCCACAGCAATCAAGGGCAGGCCAGTCTACAGCACAGAAGGGCATCGATCAGGTGCCCACTATTGCGATAGGTGTGACCTGGGTGCCTCCAGTTGATCCAAGAAACCTAGCGCTCCTTTTGCATTCATCTCCTATATCTTCCTTTGGCCTGAACCAGCTCAGCTTGCGCCTTGGGCGAGGAGCCCTGGGTGGCATCCCTGAGCCATCCTGACTTTCTACCCCTTACTTCGTCCTCTTCCCAAATCAGAGACTGATTCGATTGATCCCGCCAGGCCTGTTACGCGATGGCACCCCCGATGCTCCACTTGTCTGCCCCCCGCCGACCTACAGCGCACCCCAAGACCTCTGCGCTTTCATCTGGTGCGTCGACCGGCCTTCAGCCAGCCGATATCGAGCACAAGTACCCTAGCCTTACGGACTTGACAGGCGACCCCGGATGTGCCGACTGGGCCTCGATCGAGATGAATGAGGCTGAATTGCGGAGATTTAGGTCTCTCGATCTCACAAACACATACGTGAGCGCCTCCTCACTAGCGTGCTCGAGCAATCACTGACAGTCTAGGTCAAAGCATGCGTCACAGCCGCAGTTGTTCAGCACGCACTCGAACGCAACACTCTTCTCGAAGACTTTGGAAGCGGAGGATCGATGTGGACCCTAGCTTCGGTGACTGCGTCTCTATTGGCACACGCAAAACGTCGCGCTAATGACGGTACGGAGAGGTGCAGCTCGGAGCTGAGGAAGAGTCTCACGTCTCTCGACACTTGTCTGCGGGCGGCCGAGGAGAGCGCAGTTGTCAGGGCATACACGGTCAAGCAGCTGAACAACAAGGTCAAAAGCTTTGAGGAGCTCAGGAAGTACATCGCTCGCCAGAGAGGCAAAAAATACTATCCCTGGAGGTTTGCCGATGACTTCAAGATTCACTCGTCCTGTCGGAGCGCTACCAGCGAAGTTGCCCGCCGTATCACCGAGATCTACACGGACTGCATCTGGAAGGGAGAAGCGCTCACGGCCAGGGAGTTGTGGTTTCCGCAATAGATCCGTTGCGTGTGTTGTAACCATGAGGATCTGTGCTATCGCGATGATATGCATACCTCTCGCTGTTTGAGACACTCACCGACCAGGTTACTAAACGGAGACACTCTGCTCGGTCCCCCGGACAGCTCAGGCTTACGTTCAATTCCTGCTCATTCGACATACCGGGAGACCTCACACCTCGTGTACTGCCACGGCCTCGATCCGATCAATGCTCCCTCGAGTTGTGGGTCTCCTATGTCATGACCACCCAGCGGCAGATCACAACCGTCGAGACGGAATGCAGGCACGTCTCTGACAGCTCGAGTACGCTGATCCATTGGCCTGTACAGCCTTGTACGTGTAGCGTTTCCTCCGCGTGCACGTGACTCTACTTTCATGAGCTGACGGCCAGGCACAGCCCAGCATATCTGGATGTAGTCCTAACCACCCACTTGTTGTGTATACACCTCATCTCATCTCTTCCACCCACCATCTCACCAATCTCTTTAACACAATGTTCAAACATGGATCCACCATTCCCTTGGCAAGACGTAAGTAATCCCTCTGTTCGAGAGTGAGCGAGTCTGATCATGCAGACTTCACGGGCATAGAAATGCCGAGACAGAGGTCGAGAGGCCGTGTCTGCAAGAACCATCCCCCTTCCTCACTGTTCAGTGGAGCACCACCCACTCTCGATGACTTCATGGGGAAGGGCATTTCGAAGAATACAACGAACAGCGTTCCCGAAAGTCTCATGTATGACTTTAAGCGCAGCCAATCCACGGGGATGGAACGCGTTAGTCCGGGATACGAAAAAGACTGGTCGACCGGTAGCTGATCAGTATAGATCGAGAAGGTCATCTCTGGGTGGATCATGCAGCAAGGCGACGACAATCACTCTGTCTGGAGACTGTGTGATGTCACTGCGGAGTTCCTAGCCCGCATGGAGATCACTGACAACATGGACAACATGGCGGAGCACTCATCCACCGCGGCGGACAGGCAGTTACTTCGGAACGCCTTGAAAGAGGAGCTGGAGCCTTTCATCGAGGGACTGCAGAGTGTCACTGCGTCAAAGAACGCCAAGAAGAGCTGGTGGGAGAGCTCGAGGTGGCGCAGTCAATCGAAGCAGGAGATTGCGCTACGAAAGGCTGCAGGCCTAGATGGAAGGGCGGCGTCGCTCGCCAAAGTGCTGGAAGGCATGAGCAGGAGCGTAGGCCGTGTCACGCGTGAGACAGGGACGGTGCCTGTTGACAAGACCACACACGTGGAATGATTCATATACCTATGCAAGCATCGTGTTCTGTAGCTTTCCCAGGCTCTGCTTGAGTGTCAGCTCGTTGTCAGCGCGGAGTAAGAAAAGAAGCGCTGAATGCAGAGCGCTCGGACGATGCAGTGCTCAAGAAGGCAGATCTAGAGGGAAGAGCAGGGTCACCCCACAAGGGGCTTCACGACATGACTATGGTCATTCGGTATCTGCGCTATACAGGCTTGCCACGTGGGATTCTGCCATGAGTGCAGTGAGCAGGTAGGCACTTCAGTACAGAGTCGACCTTATCCGGTGCGGCGAGACTCCCAAGATGAGCGCACAGTATATGCTTACAGGTGATACGATGATGAAGCTACCTTGACGCGATGATCAGCATCCCCTCATGTCCTCTCGCCTCTCCTCTATCACTGTGTTACCCCTCCAACCTCCCCTTTGGCCTCCCTGACTTGCTTCACCGGGCGCCACCTCGGAGACAGTATCTACCAATACCACTTGGCGTAGCTTGGGGGCATCCCCGAGATCTCTCCTCCCTTCGCGAGCAATGTCTCGTACTCTTCTCGTACGGTCAGGAAGATGTCGATCGAGGCTTTGGCGTCTTCGATCTGGGTTATCAGCTGAATCCTCTAGATTTGCAACTCCACAGGAGTTGATAAGCTGAAGTGAGGAAGATGCACAGGCTTGGAAGGTGAGTGGATCCGTGAAAAAGGGTGAACGGATGTCCGACCTAGCGAAAGAGGAGAGGCAGGAGCATGCGTGTAAAATAGGGAATGGTTGAGGAGGTGGTGCAGCCAAATGAAGTCATAACAAGACGTACCGGATCATGCACCCCACCCTGAATCTCCTTCCCCAACACCTTCGCCGTCATCTTCTTCAGACTCGGCAACTCCCCCTCTCTATCTATCCCCATAAGTTTCCGAAGGGGATAGTAGAGGGCTGTATCCCGGACGTCCTCGTACGGGTGTTGATGTTGAATAGCCTATCCGGGTCAGCTGATACGCTCTTCCACATTCAGGTTAATCCCGGAAGCGGTGGTGCCCAGGCAGCTGCGGACGTACAGCGAGGTCGTTAAAGACTGCATGGCCGATGATGATCTTCCCTTCTAGGACCGCTTCTATTTTGGGTTGGATCTGTTCGAATGTCGGAGCTACAGCGTCAGCCTCGCTCTGTCTGTTCCTTTCCCCCTATGCTCTCCTTATCGCCCGATACATGTCCCCTCTGCAGGAGGCCTCCTTGAAGCGCATATTGTCATGTAGAGAGATCACTCACCACCGTCCAGATCACCAGGCTTCAGACCCGTTACTGAGCGGTCAGCTCCTTCCCTCGAGCATGTTAAGAGAGAGAAGCTCACTATTCGTCACCCAGCTGACTACGTTTTTGGGATGGACCCAGACATGAGATAGGAGGAGGACCTCGCCTTTGTAATCTATGATGGCTACTCTGCATCATCAGCTCAGTATCTTCAGTTTCAGGCTGTTCAGGGGCTGGTCATCAGAAATGTTAAGTGATGGAGGTAAGAAGCGGGCAACAACTGGCAGGTCTGAGGGCAGAAGGTGAGAGGGGCGCAGGACACGCGGCATGCGAGCCTCATACTCTGGAGCAGGATCGAGAATCATAGTGAGCCCAGAGACCTACTTGGCGAGTGCGGACCCACCCCGGACAGAGACGGTCTCGCAGTCTGCACCGATCAGCTCGAGCTTATCCAACAAGCGCAACTGACAGCTGAGGGACGTACCGATCCCGACGTACTTCTCCAAGGGCGGGTACTCCATCCTCTCTATCCTCTACTACCGCAGGATGAATGAAGTATAGACGAGAGAAGTATGGTCAACGCTCAATCAACAATGGGTGTCCAAAGCGGGGAAGCTGAAGCGCGAAATGAGGAATGTGGTGCCCCGCACAGACCCCCTCACCCGTCGCATCGTCACAACAACCTTGATGACAACACCCATACTCTCCCTATTGCCTCTCCTCGCTCTCCTATATCCTCAAGGTACTCGCTACAGCTAAGATGGCGCCCAAGAGCAAGACAGAAAGCAAGAAGGCCGACGCGGCTCCTCCGTCTAGGCGGTCGGGGAGGTTGGCGGGTCAGGACGCGTCGAAGGAGAAGGAAGAAGTCGGGAGCAAGGTACGCCCTTCTCGCTGGGCCGGGAATACTATAGCTGATCCTCAGCGCGCCGCCGCGGACGATAAGCCCGCTCTATCATCCAAGAAGGCCAAATCTACCCCTGCGTCCAAGGGAGCCAAATCCAAGGTCACGTCCAAAAAGGCCTCGGCCTCGGCAAAGACGGACGCGATTCCCGAGTCCAGCGAGGAGGTCGATGTCGAAGCTGCAGACAAGGCCGAGGCGGAGGCGGACGAAGCGGCGGATAAGAAGGAGCTAGCGTCCAAGAAGGAGAAGGAGGCCGAGGCGCCCCAGGGTGCGGACCCAGAGACGGATGGGAAGAAGGTGATGAAGCTGGGGGACAAGTTGCCGAAGGTGACGTTGAAGGATGAGGAGGGGGAGGATGTGGAAGTGACGGGGCTGGCGGGGGAGAGGGGGGCGGTCTTGTTCCTGTATCCCAAGGTGAATCTCCGCCCAGGTTCTGGGTCATGGGAGAAGTGAGCGAGCACGATGAGGGGAAGGACTGGGGTCGAGGGGGAAGAAGTGAAGACAGGGATGAGCGGGGTCAGTGAAGGAGGGAGGCATAAATGCTCCTCAGCGGAGAAGAGGCGCAAGGCCTGCGATACTAGTCAAGCGAGCAGCTAGGACCCAGCTGACACCCAGGCCAACACCCCAGGCTGCACCAACCAAGCGTGCGGCTTCCGAGATGCCTTTGACGAGATCGCCGAGCTCGGATATGATGTCTATGGCTTGTCGAGGGACGGTCCCACCGCTCAGAAGAACGTCAGTTGCCTGGCATTGATTGTTGGTGTAGACGGGCAACCAGCTGACTCCACAGTGGAAAGTAAAGCAGAAACTTACCTACAAGTTGCTTTGTGACCCAGAGTCAAAGCTGATCAAGCGGTACGTTTATTCTCCTCCTCAACTCCTTCTTCTTCACTCGTCTCTACAGCTCTCTGACTCCTTCTCACTTATACCCTACTCTTCTCCTCGCCTCGTCACTAGCACAGGTCGCCTTCCCTTCCTTCCATACTTGGAACCGAGACCCCTCTCCTGCTCTTTCAACCACCCCACCTTCTCTTTCGTTCCTTTCCCTTTCGCCTAGGTCACACCGTCTGGACAAGCTGACTCCCAGTCTCGGCGCCTTCGTACTCCCGAAAAACACCAAGCGCTCCCACTTCATCTTCGAAAAAGGAACGGGCAAGCTCGTCGAGGCCAAATACGGCGTCAAGCCTGCTGATGAGTGAGTATCTAGTCTCGACCTTCTCTCTCTCTCCCCGCTTTTCCTTCATGCTTCTGCTCCTTCTCCCTTCTCATCTCCTCTCCGTCGTCAATACGCATGGCAGCATAGAGCAAAGCTGATCATGCAGCCCCGGGAACTGCTTGAACTTCATCAAGGCGCATCAAAAGTAATCTTCCTCGGCTGTCTCGCAGTCGAGTGCAGAGGAGAAGTGAGTATAAGACTCAGCTGTACCACCCATAACGACGCTGGGTGATAGCTGATTTGCCAGATGAGAAGATGGAGAGGCAGGATCTGAGATGAAGTCACAATCAAGAAGAAGGGGCTACATGAGGTCTGTCTGTCGATAATGGTTCATGTATTCCGGGTATAAGAAGTCACTTTCCAGCAGGGTAAGTGGAGCTCGTCAATGCTTACCCTCGTATGACGGTCTAGGGTCCTCGGGTTCTCGATACTGATCCTACTGATTATCGGCGCGTCCATAAGTCCGAATTTGCCTAACAAGGAGGAAGGAGGCAGAGAAGGGCAAGTCGACCATAGACCCCTCCCCCATTGGCGCTGGGCTAACTCTCGGCGGTGACGTGTCAGGTTGAGCGCAGGCCTCGTCCGTGGTCATCCTGGATCGAGATACGTTGCTGACCGCTGATCTATTGAGCTGAGATTTTAGCTGCAGGAGAACTCTTGGGGTGAGCTAGCAGAACCGGAGCCTTGGTGCTGGCGGTACCGTTCTAACACCTTCGGGCGGATTCTGCAGACACTACGCTACTTGATTAGGACAAGGTAGATCTTAGCACTAAGTGCCAGACTAGTGGCTGTCAAACTCAACTGACGAGCTCGCGAGTACTGAGAGGTGCTGTCAACCGGAGAAGAAAGGCTATCCGAATGATGTGAGGTTCAGAGACGAGGGGCGATCGCGGTTCCAAAGAACTAGACATTGTCCCAAGGGACGCTTGTCTTCCTTCCTCAGCGTTGACTCTGTTCTCCCTTCTCACGGCCTGACACAGCTTATATTGAGATACTGGGCGGGTCGCACCTTGAGCGATCGGAAGGAAACTACGACATGCATACTTGCGATACGAGCACGGTACGCTGCTTTGCTACCTGAAAGACAGATTGTAGTGTCTGATATGGGTACTCTCTAGAGTGCTGGGGTCTACTCAGCACATCTATCTATGTTCTAGAGGTACAAAGAGAAGACTACAAGGTATGGCTAAAAACTTCTATAAGGGTCCAAAGGGGACGATACGTAACGCTAACCATACGTAATTACGACTCACCCCCTCGCCTGCAGGACCAGATAACCCCCTTACTCGCGCAGCCCTAAACCCAGCCCCTCAACATGCTTTGCCAGCTTCGCTCCCGCCAGTGACTTTGTCAACGCGTCCGCCGTATTATCATCCGTCCCAATCTTCACCAATCTGACGATCCCATCCTCCCCCATGCGCCTGATGTATCCAGTGCGGATCTCGAAGTGCTTGGTTGAACGGTGATCGTGAGGGTGCTTAGAGAGGATGATTGCACTGCTGTTGTCGTTGTAGATGGTAGTGGGGAAGTCGGCCATTTCAGGGGTGAGACCGATTTCGAGGAATAACCCGCGTAGGAATTCCGCCTGCCTAGTAGCGTCGGTGGCGGCGAGGACCTCTGCCTGCGTAGACGACAGGGCCATGGTGGATTGGAGCTTGACTTTCCAAGAGAGAGGTCCGGCCCATTTGAAGAAGTGACCGGTGGTAGACCGACGAGTTTCTAGGCATCCTCCCCAGTCCGCGTCCGAGTAACCCAGCATCATTGCTCGTCCAGCTTCCGCATCGAAGACGAGGCAATAGTCGCTTGTGCCCCGCAGATAACGAAGAAGATGCTTGGCCGCCTTCCAGTGGTCCAGACTCCATTTGCTGATGTACCGGCAAAGGAGGGAGGCGGCGAACGCGAGATCCGGACGAGTGATGGTCGCGACGTAGAGGAGGGCGCCAGCCACTGCCGGGTACTCGACATGGCTAGCTTCCGCATGCTCCTCATCGGTGGCGAGCCTGGGCTTGAAATCGCTTGGCAAGGGCGACTTGGCAGGGCTGCACGTGTCCATCCCGTACCGCTCGAGCAGCGTCTCGATGTAGTGAGACTGGGACAGGTAAAGCTTCTGCGCCGGGCGGTCGCGGTAGACCTGGATTCCGAGGAAGTAGTTGAGTTCTCCCCCATCCTTGCATTCGAAGCGGGCGTTGAGCGCGGCTTTGAAAGCAAGGAGATCCGCCTTGTTGTTGGAAGCGATCGCCTGATCGTCGACGTGCACCAGAAGGAGGATGAGGGTAGTGCCTTTGCGATAGACGTATAGGCATGGGTCGGCCGCCGTGGGGACGAATCCGTATTCCCGGAGGAAACCATCTAGCGCCTTGTTGAAGAGATGGGGAGATTGCTTCAAGCCGTACAGCGTACGCTTGAGCTTGAGTAGCTTGTTGGCTGGTATACCGCTACCTTCCGGCGGGCGTACCCAGATATCGCGGTCTATCTTCCCGTTGAGGGATGCGCCGACGATGTCCGTTTGGTGTACCTCGAGGTCGAAGAAATTGACCAGGGAGACGAAAGCGCGTAGCGTGTCCTTGTGGGCGACGGAGGCGAACAGCTCTGCGTAGTCCCGTCCAGCGATTTGCTTGAACCCCTTGACGACAAAGCGAGCTTTGTATGCGGAGACCTTCCCGGTGGCACCGTCGATCTTCTCCGTGTACACCCATTTCCCGTCCAACGCTGCTTGGCCGTTATCGTCCACCAACTCCCAGACGTCGTACCGCTCCATCTTTCCCATTTCCACCTCCATCGCTTCTCTCCATAGGTGATACTGGGGAGATCGCCGGGCCTCTTGGTAGTTTTGAGGTAGGTCGAGGATGGTAGCGGCGGCGAGGGCGTAAATGATGAGCTCGTCGGGTGCAGTGGAGACGGTGGTGGCGATATGGCCGTACCGGATAGGAGGGACACGGTTCCGGTGAGATTGCCGGATACCTTCCTGAGGTACCGGCTCGGGACTAGGGGCTTGTTCCCGCTCGTATGGGACGATGGCCCAGTTCCGCCCTCGCTCCGGCTGGTCCTCCTGCTCATCATTGCCCTCTTCCGCTTCCAGTTCTACCACCTCGGACACCCCCTCCGGCTCATCCTCCACCACCAACAGCGCCGGAGCTTGGTCGACCGGAGGAGGCGAAGGAGGCGGTGGTACGACAGGAATGACCGGAGTAGCGTGGAAGATGGGCTTGACATCTCTGGACGTGACGACTTTGGATGTGTTGTCCAGTAGAAGGCGGTGATAGGAGGTATTCTGCTCGTATCCGACGAGGCGAGCAGGAATGAAGCGAGGATCGAGCTTGGACGGAGAGGTATGATCCCGGACCATGACGGGACAGCCGAATGGGAGGAGCTTGGAAATGTTGATCTGCTTCCCAGCCCATATGTCCTCGGCCGTCTTTCCATCCGCGACGAGAGTGGTACGATTCCGGAGGTAGACCGAGTAGTTGAGGGCTTCGCCCCAGAAGGCTTTGGGGAGGGAAGCATCGGCGAGGAAGGTCCGGATGTCATTGAGGAGAGTAAGATTTCCTCTCTCTACCCGCCCGTTCTGCTCGTGCGCCCCGGGTGGTGTGAGGACATGTTGTATCCCCTTCTCCTTGAACCACACCGACATTTCTGTTGAGATAAACTCACCCCCTCGGTCTGAGCGGACGGTCTTCACGGTGGTTTGGAGTTGATTCTCGGCCAGAGCAACGTAGTTCTTGACTTCCTGGAACGCCTGGCTCTTTTGCTTGAGCAGAGCGACCCAGATTCGACGACTATAGTCGTCATAGCAGAGGAGGAAGTAACGAGCGCCGCCAAGAGTAGGCTCGGAGGCCGGGCCCCAGAGGTCGATTGAGACCTTCTGCAGCGGTTCCGTACCGCGGTTCTCGCTCGGCGGGGTAGGTAGACGAGTCCCTTTTCCACCGATGCAAGAGATGCATGGTACTCCCCCATCTACGTTCTTCTCCCATCCTTCAGGCAGCCGCCCCGATTTCCCCAGACGTCGTACATCGTTGGAGTTAAGATGTCCGAACCTGACGTGCCAAGAAGGCCCTTTGTCAGCGCGAGCTGCCAAAGCGAGGGGAGATGGGGAAGGCGAGATGGATTGGCGTACGGTGTAGAGTCCGCTGTCCAGCTTGCCAGAGAGGATGGTTTCACCGGCCGGGGTGACAAGACGACAGTGGTCGATGTGGAATTCCCAATGGAAACCGGGCTCGCGCCCAAGCTTTCGGGCGGAGAGGAGATTGTGGGAGATGTCCGGGGCATGGTACGCATCCCGGAAAAGCACCTTGCCGACGCGCATGTCGCCGACGGCGTGGGCCAAGATGACCATTTTGTTGCCGAGGCGGATTTCCACCGGCTTGTCAAGCTGCCGGACATTGCACAGCAGCGAGACATCGTGCACGATGTGATCCGTGGCTCCCGAGTCGACGACAAGCTCGGTAGACTTGTCGGCGGAGACCGCGACGTTGGCGCTGACAGTCACGAGGAGGACGAAGGCGGAGGAAACGCTATCCGAATCGCTGTCGTTGAGGACAGGAGACGTAACCGCGATATGGGCGGCCTTGGGCCCGGAGGCATCGGCCCGACGGAGGAAGCTGGAGACGCACTTGTGCGTGGGGTGGCCGTGACACTGGCAGTCGGCGCAGTACTCGTCCGCCTCGCCTCCCTTGAGCTCCTTTCCGTCTTTCCCAATCTTCCTCTTCCTTTCCGTCTTGGTCTTGGGCGGCCTTTGCGCGATGAACGCGCGAGTCTCGGTCTCTTCCTTGACCTTGATGGTGTCCATCCCTTTGACAAGTTGGCCGACATCCGTCGCCACCTCTCCCTTTTGCTCCCGCCTCCGCCATTCCAGCTTGACCTGCCGGATCACCTCCTCGCCATCCACCTTGTCCCCGCTGTACACCTTGGAGCTGACGGCTTGACTGAGCGAGGTGGGGAGAGCTAGCAGCATGCAAAAGCCTTCTTGCATGCGCATAGCTTCGGCCGCCGTAATGCCCGGCGTCCGGGCGAGAGCCGCCCTGATTTCATCAAAGGCGGCGCGGATCTTGGCGAGACCGTCGAGAGGAGAGACATTCTCGGGGATGCGGATCGACCAGGCTTCAGCGGAGAGCTCGGCCTGGCGGGAAGAAGTAGTGGTACCGTACTCCTTCTCCACCCACTTGAACAGAGCGTGGGGATCCGCATTGAGATAGTCGAGCAGGGATCGAGGGGCGAGACCTTGGATGGTCGCGGAGAGGGAGTTGTAGATGATGGACAGAGCAGAGGTGCAGCGTTCCTCGTGTTTGACCGACATATCGACGCGCTTGATGAGGAGCGCGTCGCTTGGCGTTGACCCGACGGGGGTGTACTGGCCCAGGATGTGGGCGAGAATTTCCGACGGGGTTTTCGCCAGGTATTGGCTCAGTTGCCTAGAGCCAAATACCGCACGCAGGGAACGCTCCCACTGCGTGTAGCTGTCGGGGTCGTCAAGACGTACGACGACCGCCGAAGTGGTATGGAGGGTATTGGTTTCCGACATAGCGTAGAGTCGGAACGTGTGCTGTTAAGCTGATTGCGGCGTTACCAAGACAGATTGTAGTGTCTGATATGGGTACTCTCTAGAGTGCTGGGGTCTACTCAGCACATCTATCTATGTTCTAGAGGTACAAAGAGAAGACTACAAGGTATGGCTAAAAACTTCTATAAGGGTCCAAAGGGGACGATACGTAACGCTAACCATACGTAATTACGACTCTGAAGACGACCCTCTTAGCCCGCGTCCGCAGTGAGATCGAGATGACTCTGCTGATCAGATCACTTGCACCTCAGCCGGGCAGTCGTGCACGCGCGCGTTGAACAAACTTACGCGCTGATCAAGCCGTCTTGACGTGACCGCAGGTGAACACCTTGATGCCCTTGTTCTCGAGCTCGCACTCGAAGCAGTCGCCGAGGGTTACCGAGCCGACCGAACCGTCCTTCTTCATATCCATTTTCTCGATCTGGATGATGGCGAGCCTACCGCGGCATTCCACGCCGCAGCGCCTGTATCGTCAGCTTGTACTCCTTATCGTCCGCAACATACGAGAAGGACGTGTTACGTACACATAGGCGTGACTCGGCCACTCGACCTTCCACATACTCTCCCATCCACCCGGGAAGTCCTTCACATCCCACCCGTAGTGGGGCATAATCTCCCGCAACCCAAAGCCCATAGCGTTGATGGGGTGCAACCACGGCTTGGCGAGATACTCCTTGTCTGTCATCGGCTTGTAGTTGGGGAAGAGTTTCTGCATCTTGGCGAGAGTCTTGGGGTTCCGGAAGGGGTGGTCAGGGTGCAGGTCGCTGATCTTGGGGGCGTAGTTGAACTCGGGGATGGGAGTGGTGGAGCTGGAGCCGGTCATCGTGGCCGCGCACGTGGAGGGATTGTAGGGACTGGAATGAGTGTTCTGGAGGGCTTGTGGGTTCAGCAGGTATTCCTCAGCTTGGTAGTCAGGAGTATGAGTAGAGCGGGAAGGAATTGTGAGGAAGACGGTAATGCTGCTTACTGGCTAGAGTTGGGCAGCTGAGACAGGCTAGCTGAAGAGGTGGTACCGTCCGCGATATATGTGGTGAAGGAAGGGAGTTTGATGTCGCTCGTTGGACAATGATGAGAGGAGAAGTGAAGAGGAGGATGAGGCACTGGCAAAGAGAAAGAAGCTCGACCTGATGGTTTCTTCTGACCCGATGAGGTCGGGATTTTGATGGGCGTGGCGCCACTGTCTTCCCCGGACGTTTCAGAAAGTCACGTGCCTCCGGGTACAATCAGTGACGTAAGTCGATCGGACGCGTCGGAGTGATCGATGAAGGCTGCAAGACGCGTCGCAAGCGAAAAGCTCTGTTCAGCTTGACTCTGACTAATATGCCACCTTGAGTGCTGATCAACCACTGTACCGATCCGGCCTGGATACCAGAACTGCAGCCGAGCCGTACATGAGGTTGCATACCGGGAAACATGAAAGTGAGCTGACTACTGCTGTTCTACTGACCCCGGAGCTGGTCGGCCAGGCGATGGACCAATGGTGAGGGGTGGTGGACGGTGTGAGGTGGAGCAGGTTGCCCTTTACTAATCGCATAGTATGGATACTGCAGATATCAGCTCAGACCTGATCACAGACCCTCGAATCTCATCTACAGGAAACCGCAGCGGACTCACCATGATCTTAACCAGAACAGGCTCTTTTTCTCCCTTCAATCCACACGAACAGCCTCCTGCTTGACCCTCACTTCTCCGCCAAAATCAGATCCACCACCGGCCCACCCCGCCTCGGCCTCGACTCCCAGACCCGGCTCCAGCTTTACTCGCACCCTCCGCCCGTCCTCCTTCCCCTCCGCAGCCGCATCGTCCTCCCTCTCCCGCTTGAGCCGCATCGGCACGGGGTCCGGCTCGGGCGCGGGGTATTGCGGGCAGTGTGGGGGTTGGTGGCCGGCTTGAGCGGGCGGGGGAGGAGGATGGGCGGAATGCGCGTGATGGACAAACGCAGCGGATGGTGGAAGGGCCAGAGCCGGTTGTGGGCGATGCTGAGGATTGGGGACAGCCTGGGCCGCCTCCTGCTTTGCCGGCTGGACCTGCGGATGACCTTGGGGACCCTCCGGCCCTGGATGCTGTTGCGGCTGTTGGTGGTCGAGCTGGTGTTGATGAAGCTGATACGGCGGAGGATACTGCGGAGGATGCTGCGGTGGCTGCTGCTGCAGATGTTGATAGTGCTGATCAGGGTGGTGATGATTTTCGGCCGGCGCCGGGTACGCGTACGGTTGCGGAATTGGCTGATCTCGATTCTGCTCCGCCTCCCCCTGCACCTGCTGCTCCCTCCGCTCCCGGTCCCTTCTCCTCGTTTCTCTCCTCCGCCTCCTCTCCACCTCTCGCTCCTTGACCACATCATCCCACTCATTCTTCCACCTCCCCGCAAACTTGCGCTCCCCGAGCCGGCTATCCGGATTGCACCGCCGGACCCACCCCACATCCGTCCCGAGCATCTGCGCCGCCCTAGACGCTGCCGCATCGAGGAGATAATGAAGCAGCTCGGGCTCGTCGTCCCGGTCCATGTCCTCCTACTCGCCCATCGCTTGGTCGGTCGCGATCTCGAGGAAAGCGACGGCGAGGGCTTGGTGCGTCACGTCGCGGTGGGGGCGGTAGAGACCGGCAGGTCCTGCGGGGTGGGGTGGTGGTATGGCTTCGGCGAGGCCGGCGGGAGGGACGGGAAGGGCGGCGTGATCCATGGCGGGCGGGAAGTAGAGGTGGGGCTGGGCGAGATAAGGGGGGTGGGAATGGGGAGCTAGGAGGGAGGAGGTCCGAGCGCTAGTAGGCGCTGCGCTAGCCTAAGGAGGCGCTCTGATGAGTGGCAGCGAGGTGGAAGGGGGAGAGGGGGAGAGGATGAGAATGGCGCTGAATGTGGAGGGACGAGGTTGATGTACGAAAGGAGGAGGGGCAGATCCCATCTGAGCGCTATATAGGGGTCCGAAAGGTGGGGATCTGAAGGTGAGTCATCTCCGTCCGTGCTGAGAAGCTGACGTCACCGCCCCAGATCCTGACGCGTCGACGTGCCGAGGCTTGCGATAGCCAAAGACGCGTCGCTGGACAGTCTCGGATCACGCCGAGCCCAGTGAGTGTGAGCTCCTCATTCCTCATGGCGTCTCGATGGGGTCAGGGGGAGGGTGAGTGAGTATATGCAGCGCTACCAGCAGATGCGAGGAGGGCGGTGTAGAAATGGGACGCGTCTGGGATAGCTTGTTGGACGCGTCTGAGCGGGTGGGAAGGGCCAAAGGACCCCCTGAAACGATCTGGTGACTACTGATCGTCACTGACCCCTCGAGATCGGAGATGACCTGTCCGTGGGGCGATACTAACAACTCAGGTAAGCAGGAGATCGCAGAAGGATGGCTGATCGAGACATGCATGGGGGTATCGGAGAATCCGGGGCTCAAACGAGAAGCTGATAGCTATCCGCATGGGTGTACTATCTACTATACTGGACTTGAGTGACGAATCCGGACTCCAAGCCATGGGCGATACTATACAAGGTGGGGGCAGAAGTGACCGGCGCTGGTGCATGATTTGTTGAGCTATGTAACTCGGTCGAGCTGTGTCATATCAGCTCCTATCGCCATCAGACGGGGAAAGTACAGGGAAGCTTACGGTTCAGGTCTTTTCTTTTCCGCTCCTACGACGGCCCTTCAATTCCTCCCCGCTGACCCAGCTTGAGACTGCTTCCTCATACCTCACTCCTTCAATCCATGCTCTCCTGCTTCACCTGCACCGGGACATACAGCTCCCCCTCACCTGTCGCCATCTCTACCTCCAGCCCATGCTCCAACTTGACCCTCACCCTGCGCTCATCCTCCAGCTCCTGTTCGTCCAGTCTCTCCTGCTTGATACCCGTCTATCCGCCTGACGCCTGTTGACTGGGTTGACCGCTGGGGACGACCTGGGAAGAAGATGGGGTGATGGGTACCTGGGGATGACGAGAAGCGGTGGGATTGGACCGGGGCTGATAGAACGGCGAGACCCCAGGTGTGATGGCAGCGACCTCACCTACCGGACCGAGAGGGTGGAGGACGGTGTTGCTCGATGAGCAGGTTGGGTTACCAGCAGGAGCGGGTGCTGGTCGTGGTGGGAGCGGGAATCGGGCTGCGGAGGGCAGCGGTTGATGCTGGTGACGAGGTACCTGAGGCGGAGGAGGAGCAACCCCGAGGTTGAGAAGCGGAGCATAAGGGGGCGTTGAGAACCCCGCATGGCGCCCGATTCGCCGCCTGCCGATGCTGATCTTGCGCCAGCCGAAGAAGCTGGTTCGACGGGATTGGAATAGCGGCAGCTCTCTAGACAGTGTCAGTCTCCATCCCTCTCGACTGGTGAGGCCTGCGGAGAGACATACCGGCTGCACGCCATTTGGAGCTTCCTCTACGTGACCGGTACCGCCTGCACTCCATTCCATCTCCAAAGCCTCCCTCGCCCTCCTGGCTCTACTGTCCGCCTTGAGATCCTCCACCTCATCCCACTCATTCTCCCAGTCCCCGCCGAACCGCCTATTCCCCAACGTGTTGAACTCGTTCAATCGTCGTATGTCCACCACGCTCCGCCCGACCTCATGCGCTGCAACGGCGGCAGCAGCGTCCATGATGAACATGATTGCCGTGGGCTCGTTGTGTCGGCCGAGATCGCGGAAGTCTTCGATAGCCTGCGCAGTGACCATGCGCGCTAGATGCCAGTGGAATGAGTCGATGGCGGTGGCGTCAGCGGTGTGGGCGTGGCTGATGGGAGGGAGAGGAGGGGGAGGCGAGTGATGAGAAGTAGCGGGTTCGAGGGGGTTCATGACGGATGACGGAGCAGGCGAGGCTGAGGTGCTCAGTGAGTGACGGAGCGATGGGAAGGGAGATGCTGGTAGAGGCGTGAAGAAGGGGCTCGGGAAGGGGTGATGCCCGCTTTTGACGGGCCGAAGAGGGGAGATGGGCCGTGGGCGGGAAGAGCTAGTGGGGAGGGTGAGGAAGGTAGATGTACGGAATGGAGAAGGTCTGATGCATCTGGGGCGGCTTATTGCCTGTCAGATTGCGCTGGGCGGCGATCCGTGCGGTAAGAGCTGTCGTCACGCCCCCCAACTTCCATCTCGACCGCTAGGTCTAAACTGAAACACCCCTCTACGCCGACAAAGTTTCAGATCTGGGGTGGGTGACGTAACGCCAACTCCTCATTCCTCGGTAGTGGGCAGGACGTTCCGGGGCTCACATGTCCGTCCAGCTGAGAAGGAGGGGGTGTCTGCGTGGTATACCAAAGGATAAGATCGCGTCTGTGACGACCATTGAGTAGAGAGGGGGAGCTTGCGGAGACGTGGAGTAGCCGAAGGACCCCCTCGAATCGTGGCGTGCCGATCGGCATGTATCATCCCTTTCAGATCGATCGGTGGGGCGTGCCTGAAATTGACAGTGATCGGAGCTGACCGGACCGCCTGATTCCCCTCCGTATATATTCTAGACAAAGTCATGAATCAGAGTGTAGAAGATACACTAGAATCAAAGAGAAATGCATAGGTGCCAAGGTGCAGCTTTTGGGAAAAGAGAACATGCTACGTGGCGTGGAGACTATGAGAGACTGGTACTACTACTTGTCGACTACTTCAAAGCGCAAAGTACAATATGGAAGAGAGAAAAGCGGCCACTGCAAGCGATCCAACCAAGCGTATCAGACCATTCTGCCTTGTCAGTTCTTATTTGGGTCAGAAGCAAACACAACCAGAAGCTCACCGTCGATTCCTCCCCTTCCCCTTCTTCCCTTCCTTCCCCTCCGTCCCCGTCGCCCTGATGTGACTCGCCATCATCCTCTGCCTCGCCTCCCTCGCTAACGCCCTCTCCCTCTTACCCGCCTTCCTGCCGCCTCCTCCGCCGCCACTGCCACTACCGCCCCCGCCGCCTCCGCCTCCTCTGCTAGCGCTAGCACCCCCAATCCCAATCCCGCCCCTTCCCTGCGCAGGCTGCCTTTGTCTCGATCCCTGCTGCTTGCCTGGTGCAGGTCCCATCCTCGCCAACAACCGCCTCGTCTGCTCCTTATCATCCACCTCTACGAGCCCCACCAGCTCCTCATCTATATCCATCTTATCGTCCTCATCCATCTCCCCTTCCTCCACCCCCTGCCCGCCGAATGTCGCCTCCTCCCTCACCTCCCAGTCCCCATCCCGTATATCCCTCCTCCAATCTCCCGACGTCGCCAAATCATACACTCTCCATCTCGCAACCTTGTACTGTACCCCTATCATCTCCATAATCACCTTCGACATCACCTCGAGCGCCCTCGTTTCTTGCTCGGCCTGCCTGAATCGAGCGGCCTCGACGTACGCTGCGGGGCCGATAGGAACCGCCGGGAGGGGTCGTTTCCAGCTGCCCTGGTCGGCGCGGGAGCCGAAAGCGTCGGCGGCGGGGACGGCGTAGGTTGAGGCGGAGGCGGAAGAGGCGAGGTTGAAGAGGATGGAGAGGAGGTGGTGCGCGTGAGCTGGGCCGAGGGCGGAGAGGAGCATTGCGTGGACTTCGTCCCGGAGTGGGTTGGATGAAGGGGGAAGTGCGAGCGGAGCGGTCGGCGGGGGGGTGGGCGGTGCGGCGGGAATAAGTGGATTGAAGCTGGAAGCCCATAGCGCAGGAGCAAGCTGGGGACGGAGTAGAGCGGCGCGTGCGGGGTGCATGATGGCTGACGATCAGCCTTGATGACCGCTTCTGACTCACGAGTGCTGCGTGGATCGTCGATGCTATGCTGATGCTGGCGAGCTAGCTAGCCCGGTGTAGGTCGCCAGAGTATGAGTAAGAGGGCAGCAAGGTAGTATAGAGGCAAGAGGAGGAAGGTTGATGAGAAGGAACCTAAGCAGAATTTCGGGGTTGTGTTTCACCTGGTCTGTGCGGGTTGAGTAGTGGAGGGCGATCTCGTGCCTGAGCTGAAACTATCCAGCTCTGATGACGACGGGTTAGCTGTATCTTGACGACCACCTCGGAGGCATCCCAATCTGTTCCCTGGTGATGATGTCCCGGGCTAGGCTGTGATGAGTTATGCATAGCCATCAGTCACTCTACATAGTCGGCGCAGAGAGCATGGCAGAGTCTGAAACGCGTCAGCCTTGAGAACCAAGTTTCAGATCACGGCGTGACGTAACGGTGGGTGCTGACTGTAACGCATGCACGTGTAGCTGAAGCGTGACTGGCATGAAGGCTGAGGCCGGGCTCACCAAGCAGATATGAGGGTCAGAAGGAGATTAAGGCAGTCAATATCAGATACATAGGCGTAGCATGAGGTCCTGACTTGACAACGTAGACACTTTCCGGTTGCGGGCCGTGGGATCGGAGTCCTTTTGGAGAGAGGGATGTGAGGTGATTATGTAGGAAAGAAAAGAGCCGGGGAGCGGAGTCGGATCGATATACACAGACACTGTAGGCTTCAGCTCTGATGTATATCATATCCATAGAATGGACGTCGGAGCTCACTGCGGGGTACTAGACGTCGACATGTGCACAAAGAGCGGGTGCGGAAGGCCAAGCGGGAAGAAGGTATGGTGTGAGGAGAAGGGGGAGGTGTATGCGTGCGATCACCGGCTACAAGATCAGCCTCAACCCGTATCACATACATGGACCACTCACCGACGTCGCCTAGTCTTTTCCTTCGCCAACAGAGACGCCGCGACCGCCTTCCCCATCATCCGCGCGTACTCCCACTGGTCCGTCTTCCCCTTCCTCCCCTTCTTCTTTCCTCCTCCTCCCCTCTTCGTCTTCTTCTTCTTCTTCCTCTCCGCCTGCGCCCCTCCCGCCATATCCGTCTGGGGCGGCCCCATCCGGCCCAACAGATCCGCGACCGCCCTCGATACCGTCTCCCTCTCTCCATCCTCGCTCACGAACTCCACCAATTCCTGATCAATCATCATCATCTCCTCTTGCTGCGCGCCCACTCCCTGAACCATATATCCCGCGTGCTCATATCCCGTCCCAGCCACTCTCCACCCACCCTCCACCGCCATATGGTGCAGTAGCTCCCTCGCCTCGAAATGCTTGATACCGAAACAGCGACTGACGAGGCTATCCGCGTCCCCGAGCGCCTTGGTCGAGATGGAGGTCGCAGGCGAGAAGTGGGAGATGGTACTGAGTAGATCGTATGTGTGGGCGGGGCCGAGATGGTATAGGAGGGCGTCGTACACCCGCTCAGGAGGTGCGGGGTCGATAGGGATGGCTAGAGCGTGATCGGGCTGGTTGTAGGCCATGGTCAGGCGCGACGGGTCGGAGAGGGAGAGGAGATGAAGGAGGATGGGAGTGGGTGTCGCCTAAGTTGAGTTGAGAGATGGTTGGCGGATGAGGAAAGAAAGTGAGATCTGGTTGTGTGTTTCAGGTGGTCAGCGCGTAAGGTACGGGCGGATCAGCTGACGTCATCCCGACGCGTTCTCGGCTCTTCCTGTTATACAGCCGACCTGCCGTCTTCAGACTGTAGCAGAGCATGGGCATGGGCTTCTGTAGGCGAGATCGCAGTGAACGGCCCGTAGAGGAAGGACTGGGAAAGTCGCTTATATCAGCAGAGTGAGAGCCGTCGATCCTAAGCAAGGTTTCAGATCTCCGCTGGCGCGCCGCGTCCTCATACCTCGACCCTTGAGCCGAGCGGTCTCTAGCCTGAGCCACCCTTCAAAGACTGCAGATCATACATACCAGAACAGCCCATACTCCAAATGATTTCACTTCCGGTCTTCACGATCAGCCCATAGCACTGACCTCAGCTCATATTGGCAACGCATAGGAAGACTTACCTGCCAAGTTGCTTCAATGTTTCACTTCGTCCCGCTGTCGTTACTGGTTCTTACTTCTTAGTCGCGCGCTAGACGACACTGACTTATGAGCTCGAGCTCCTACTCGTGCCGACTCGAGAGACGAAGATCAACTCACCGTCGTCCGCCCTTCCCACCCCTCCCCCTAGCCCCAGCCTTCATCGCAGCCATAGCCACCCCGCCCGCCCTGCCCACTTTCGCAACCCAACTATCCCCCTTCCAGCCCTTGCCCTTGCCCTTGCCCTGACCCTTGATGCTGGCGCTGCCGCTCGAGGCCGAGCCGAAACTGTTCCGCTTCCTTCCCCGCCCACGCTCATACCGCGCATCCCCTTCCTCCCCTGTTTTCCCCTCCCTCCGAATCCTGGCCGAGGCTGGCCCTGGTTCTGCCGCTGTCGCTGGCTCTGAGGCGAAGCCGGCCCCATCCGCTGTAGAAGATCCACCACCTGTCTCGAAGCTTGCACGACCTCCCCATTCCCCGCTTGGAACCCGAGAAGGTCTTGGTCGATCTCCATGCCCATCCCGGCGTCCGACGAGGACTCAACGACACGTACGGTCGTCCCCTGTTTCTCCTTCTCGGATCCGTCCCCGTACTGAGGTACGTAGCTGCCGTGGTACTGATACTGAACCTCCCGCCGGTCTTAAAATACCCGCTGGTGCTCATACTCCCGTCGGTCCTGGAACTCCCGCTGGTCCTCCTGAGGATATACGTGCTGCCCCTAGGACATCTCCAACCCCGGCCTCGGCCTCTCCTGCACCAGCACCTGTGGCCCCTGAGGTCCATCTCGCGCCCAATCTCCCGAAACAGCCAGCTCATAGATCCCCATCCGCGCCTCAACCGCCGACACGCGCAAGTGCCACCCGACCGCTCCGGCCGCATGCTTCAACGCGTCCGTGTCCCGTTCAGCTTGGGCAAAGCGCTGGGCCTCGCTTTGACTCTGGTGGGCGAGGAGGGAAGACCAGCGGTCCCGGCCGAGTGTTACGCCCGAGGAAGGGACGAGAGGAGGTCGTGGGCCCGTCGAGCGCCGAGGGTGCGGAAGAGGGTGGAGTGTATGAGGAGGGGGAAGTACGGGTCGCCGGAGGGCCCGCGGGAGGGGTACATGGTCGTCGTTGGAGCGTCTGGGAGAGAGGTCGTCGTCTAGGTCGGACGTTACGCGTCAAGATGGAGGGGGGGAAGGTCTGTGACACTTTTGGTGCGTGACGACAGACTGTCAGAGAGAGCTCCCGTGGGCGTGTCAGCTTTGGGGATGTACAGTACGCGCTTGTTAGACGTGCCAGGGAGCGAGCCGGATAGGATGGATCTATAGGCTAGGGCACGGCTCAGGATGCCGGTGTGGGCCCCCAGCCGGCTCAGGTATAGATCCGGAGGGTCAAGGTGGAGGTGGATCTGGGCTGACGGCATGTGGCAGTGCTATGGGTGTGTGTACTGGGTGTCGGGAGCCTTCGGGAGCCATATGTGGACAGAAAGAGCTTGAGAGTATGTACAGCAAGGCTGCTGTCTAGCGAGACCGAGTATGAAGATGAGCAGTCTGATTGTCCGTATCACTTTCATAGCTGTACAACTCCCTCCGCTCCCCGCCCACATCCCGCTAGATACACTGCCCTCATCCTCCCGGCCGTCACGCGCTCCGCTGGAGGGTGAGTACCTCCCACAGCATCCGAAAGTCCCCTCGGAGCGAATACAGCGGATACTACTTGTCAGCTTTTCTCGGAACTACTCCCCCACTCTGCCCCACTCTCCTCCGAGCCTGGACTCACCTTGAACGTAGCCGGCCGATTCTTCTCCACAAAGAAGTGCCCCACCCACGCACACGCATACCCTTGGACCAGAGCTGTCGCTAGCCACTTGCCCATCTGTTTCCCGGTCAATCCCCACCGTAAGCCCAACCTTGCGACTAGCGCCTTGTCCTTGGATACGACATCCAGTATGCGAGGTACAAGAGAGAGGAGGACGCGCGCGTAAATGGTGAGCGCGATGGAGGAGCCGGTCAAGTGGAAGAGGCGGTTGATCCGGGAAGAGTGTTCGCCGAGGTAGAAGGGGTAGAAGGAGCTAGGTGATCAGCGGGGAGAACCGGACAGGTCGAGGGGGATGGCTCACTCGAAGGTTTTGTATGGAGTTGCAGGGTGAGGTATGGGGGTGTAGGAGGGGTTGGCTAGGGTTTTGCGAGGGGACATTCTGTCTAAAGTGGAAGTGATAATATGCGACAGTGTGGACAGTTGTATGGCTGAGCGCTGAGCTAGAGATCCGCTCCGCTGCAGCAGCAGGCAGCAGCGTGGCGCAACCGGTAAATCGTTTAGCCGGCGCCACGTGGTGGCTCGAGTGGCTCGCTTGGCGGCGGCGGCGGCGGGCGCGAGTCTCGCCCCTTTCTACTTTCATCATCAATCAGAGGACGCACAGTGCCTTTAGATCATAGCAGGACAGACGGTGTGCTCGCAAACCGGGTCACATCAGCACTGTGCTCACACATTTCATGTGAGGCATTCGGGGGGACGACCGCGGGAGCCGCGAGATCTAATCTTGGATCTAACTCTTCCGGAAATTTGCTCGCTATGTAGAAGCCGCTGACTATACCGCGTACTGATGCTGGTATGAAGTCTGAAGACAGTCCGCTAACTTCTCCCTCTTCGCAGACAGTCAGGCGCGGCTGGTAGAGCAAATGTTCTCGGCTGAATGTAGATTTTGGAGCCGAACCTGTAAGAGGCCAAATCGAGCAGGCTCTCCTCGAGCTTCTCGTGAGCGGACAAGAAGTCAGGTCAGGTGTGAAGAAGCTACTTGCTCGGTGAGTCTTGGGCAGATATACTCGGCCCACTCCAAGTGTGCCATACTCAGCTGACGTTCATACGCGTTCTTCCACAACAGGATGTCAAGGATCGTACTCTCACCGACCTGATGCTGGCTTGCTTCTTCGACGCTGGTGATGCAAGGGGGGATTAATCTGCTCCGATGCAGAGTCGGACTCGACGAGTGAGTTGTACATGCGGAAGGTGTTGATGTCAGACTGTGGAGGGAGTACGCTGGAAATAGAGGCGGTCGGAATGGAATGCTATTGCTCGGCGGTCAGGGACTGGGCGATGGCCGATGGGCTGTCAAGGAGGCGTATGCTCGTGACTGGTGGAGGAGGTGGTGGTATTGGCTGGTCTGAAGCTGGACCTTGGTGCCACAACTTTGCTCATGCAGGCCAGGTTTGCTCGGTGAACGGCCGACCGGGGAAGATTTTAGTGTAGCTTGGGCAGTGACTGCATCAGGAGTAGGTCAGTATTGTGATCTCGAGCATAGGCGGACATGGGCTGTCAGCTATGGTATGGTCTTACTTGATCCTATGAGTTTGGGGTCCGAACAGTGGTACAGAAGCAGTTATATGGAAGGACAATCAGAAACGTGCTAGCCTTCCCGCTCGCGCGTCCCGCCATTGTCTTTTGCCCTTCACTCTTCCCGCATACCACAGCATGCTCTGAAGCTCCATTTAGCCTCTCCCCGCAGCATTTTGGCTTGGCATGACTCTGTGGCGTCCATTCCGCGCGGGGCGGGAGGAGGGCAGAGGGTCAGGGTGGGGAGTCTCGTGGGGGACACGTACACGTTCGCCGGCAAAGATCCCGATAAGATAAGAACGTTTCGACTTGGTCCGCAGGCACGTTCTCTCGTCTTGCTTCTTGGTCCGGAACTTATACCTCAGCCTCCTGCTCCTTCTTCTCCTCAACCCCTCGTCCTCCGCCAGTATGCTCACCACCGTCTTCTCCGCCGCCGCCATCCTCGCTCTCCAGGCATCCGCTTCGCCGATCAAGCAGCGATGGGCGTACGAAAAGTACTTTGACCTCCAGGGCCATCGGGGTGGGCGTGGTGAGGCAGTGGAGAGTACTCTCCCTGCCTTCGCCTGGGGCTTGCTGGCTGGCGTGACTACTTTGGAGATGGATGGTGAGTCTACCGATCGGGATCGAGCTGATCTCCTAGTCGGTCTCACCAAGGACGGTGTCCCCATCGTCTGGCACGACGAGGTCATCGACAAGACCAAGTGCAAGGATTCCGCTCCGGCCTTCGCCAACGATACCATGTACCCCTACGTCGGCAAGAACGTGGCCAACCTCACTTTGGCGCAGATCAAGACCCTCGACTGTGGATCGCTTCGGATCGACGGGTTCCCTCGTGCCGGTATGTTCGCCCCCTTGTCTCACTGAATCCACCTTGCTCTTGACCTTCCGCTGACTTTGCAGAGGTCTACCCCGGAACAAAGCTCTCCACCCTGGACGAGATGTTCGACTTTGTCCAGTGCGCAACGTCCGATCCCGTCCTTTTCAATATCGAGTCCAAGATCAACCCCGACGTGACCAACCAGACCCGCAGTCCCGCCGACTTCGTCGCTGCGATGGGCAAGGTGTTTGTTGGGCGAGGCGCGGATGTGGTTGACCGGATCACCCACCAGTCTTTCGATGTGAGTTCTGCGGTAGACCCTAGGCAAGGACTCGGCTGACTCCACAGTGGCGCGCTCTTGTCTTGTCCAAGGCGCAGTACCCTACCCTCCGAACTGCTGCTCTCTGCGACGATACCACCCGTAAGCTCACATTCTACCTCCTGACCTAGATGCTGATCTTGCGCTCCGCCGTTACGCTTGTCTCTGCCGGGCCACGCTGACGCCTAGTCTACCGCAACCCCACCGCTACCACCACCGGCAACCTTACCGTGCACGGTACCGGCCCCTCCAACTGGCTCGCCGGCATTGACATCGACTCGCTCCAGGGCGCGACTGTCGGCGAGCGCGTCGCAAGGGCCGCCAAGAGCATCAAGGCGGATATCTTGTCTCCTGTTGGCAGCGCTGCGGTATGTCGTCTCCCTAGCATTTCTGCTGAATCACTGCTGACCTCACAGTACGCATCGGTCGTCCAGGACGTCTCCCTCCCCGGCTACATCCCGTTCGTTAACCAGTCTATGGTCGACACTGCCCACTCGCTCGGTATGGAGGTTGTCCCCTGGACCGTCGAGTAAGTCATAGTCTTCCCCCCTATACATCCTCCGCCCTGAAGTCCTGCATGCTCCATACCATAAGAGCCCGACTTACATCCCAGCCGCAAGAACAACATCGAGTACCTCCTCGCCCTCGGTGTCGACGGTATCATCTCGGACTACCCCTCGGACGTCCGTATCCTCCTCGAGCGCAGGGGCAAGTACCTCGCCCCCAAGGCGAACGAGGAGCGGGTCATGGGGTGCTTGAAGAAGCTCGTCCAGGTCACCAAGGAGGGATTGCCCACTCGCGGCTACTAGGGTCTTTGGCTGGGTTTGGGCTCGGGTTGGAAGGAGTGCCAGGGTTTCAAAAGTATAGTGCGGATCTCCCGCTGGGCAAAGTATAATAGAGAATGCATTCCGGTTCTTTGGTTTCATCTCGAGAGGCAGCTACCACCCCTTCCATGTCACCCAAACATCCACCACTGTCTCCCCGCCATCCTCCACCACGTACAGCCAGGGGTGCGCCGCGCATACCAAGCACGCATGCTGCGGCAGGATTCGCACCAGATCACCTACTGCAACGTCGGCATCCCCGTCCCGCTTGACCAATGTGCCGTGCTCCTGGCTCACTCGACCCAGATCCCAGCCAGCGAGGTGCTCCGGCCACATGACGCGCCCATACCCCGGCACAGGCCCCGTATCCTTCGAGACGGCCAGCGCGCCGCAGTCGGACATGGCCTCCCCGCGATCGCCGCGTTCGGGGTAGGTAGAGACGACACGAGCGAGGACGGTGAGGGCGCAAGCTGTGGGCGGGATGAGACCGGTAGCGAGTTGTTGAAGGTCGTTCAAGCAGTAGCAGCCGGCGTGCCTATGAGTCAGCTTAGGTCTCCCGCTAGCTGAGGGTTAAAGGCAATGGTTTACAGCTCGAGCTCGCCCTCCAGCGTCAAAGATTGCTCGTCGATGGTAGTAGCAGCATGAGCGGTAGGTGTAGCGCCAACACTCAACATCCAGTCCCCCTTTGCTCCAAGCTGCCGAGCAACCTTTGCCGCGGTATTGACGCAATTGACCTCGGCGTGATAGAAGTCGGTAGCGGTAGAGAGTGTTTTGGACGCGTATGACTGGCCAAAGTCTATGATGTCAGCTTTGTGATAACACGCTGGCTCGCAGTCAAGACAGCTGAGACTTACGCGAGTAGAACCCAAAGATCTCTACGTTCTCAGCGGCCATAGCGGCTTTTATGAGCGTCTTCATCTGCTCAGACTCGGCTGGGACGCCCGAGCGACTATTGGATCAGCTGTGCGCGCGATACTCCCAGCACCAAATAGCTGACACTCACTTGCCCCCTCCGTTGACCTTAATGAAGCAGCTCCAAGGCTTTCCTCCACGCGCCGTATTCCCAGCATACGCATCCAACAGCCGGATTTGGTCTGGGTGGTCCACCATAACTCGAATTACTGCCTTATCGGCACAATGCCTCTGAATATCTGACAGCTCGTCTAGTTTGTCGGAGGATATAGGGAGCGAGTAGAGGATCTACACGTCAGTCATGACGCGGACGGAGCAGAATTCGGACGAGGACCAGTTAACTCACATCGCTGATAAGCCCTTCCTCAACCATGCCGGAATGAGCAAGGTAGTACACTTCAGGCAATGTTGAGGCGATGAATGCAGTGACTCCCTTGGACGCTTTGGCCTGGAGGCGGACACCATTGATTGTCTTGTGCGCTGCAGTATCAGCCATTATCCTTGCATAGAGAAGCAAGACCTACTCTTCACATGCGCCCTGAACTTCATTCCCCTTCGCTCCGCCTCTCTTGTCACTCGCTCAGAGTTATCGATGAAGCGTTTCCTGTCAACTATGATAGCCGGGGTACGGAGAGCCGATAGGGGCTGTCCGACATAGGCGGACCGGAGCGCTTCTTGCGAGGGGAGGGGCAGAAGTGAGAGCGGTGTAGGCGGGTTTGCGGGGGACATGGTGGATGAGAACCTTCGGTGCTTAAGTTATGACAAGGTCTGGTAAATGATGAGGGAATGAGTGTCTACTGTAGTAACTAGCAAAGTTGAAGGAAAAGAAGCAAACGCTATCAGCGGCCGGAGAAACGAGGTGGGGTAAAGTGGGGAGTTAGCCGCTTTTATCCGGTCCCCCCTCTATTCACCAAGTCGCTTTCAGCTTTGCCGTCCTCGCCCTCTAGATCGTCCACATCAGAGCCCATGCTGTAACATAAGCCCCGGAGGATTGGCTCGACAAGGTTATGACAGGCTTGGTCTGGAGAAGCCAGCCAGCCAGCTCGAAAGAAATCGATCGAGCCGGGCGAGACGCTCGACGCGAATGATCAGACGAGTCAGACATCCGAGATTGATTGGCATGGACTGACGGGAGCTAGCTTAGGACCGAGTGACTTGACTTGCTGCCACCACGAGAAGGAGGAAAGAGCCGGAGAGCATCGTGATGACCTTTGTAAAGCTGATCTTTACCGCTCCTTGCTCACAAGTCCGATCTGACCGGCTTTACCGCTCAAAGGCAGGCTTTTGGTTTTCTTATCCCCATTGCTGCATGGATGGTCCTCCTATTCGTCTCTCCTCACTCTACCTACATACTGCAGATGATGATCAGAGGCCAGGACGAAGATGCCCAGGACAAGCCCGCCGTGGTCACTGGCGATGACGACGTCGCAGTCCCCGCGAGACGCATCGATCCGGCACTCGAAAGAAAGTGAGTTGATGAGTACTTGTCCTATTCGAGGATCATGCTGATCACCAGACTCTTACTGAAGCTTGACCTCACGATACTTCCAGTTCTGACCGGTCTATTCTTCTTCATCGGTCTCGAGAGGTGGGTCTGCCTGCGTGAGATAGGCAGGTAGGCGTTGGCTCATCCATTAGCATGAGTCTCGCGAACGCCAAAACTGTCGGTATCGATGTGGATCTGGGTCTTGTGGGCAATCAGTACTGTAAGTGGCCACTTATCAGATTGGTCTTGCACCGGAGTTGAGCAGTTCAGGGGTGTATCAGCTGATCGAACAGATCTGGTCATCATGCTGGGATACATTCCGCTATGCCTCTCTGGAGCTCCTTTGGCTATGTGTATGTTCACCCTTACTCTCTCATGCCCAAGCTGACTGCCCAGTGACTCGCTACCTTCCCGCGCCCCAGCTTGCCTCGCTCGTCATGCTCATCTCTGGCATCCTCGGAATCTGTACTGCCTACGCCCACTCGTTCGCCGGCCTTCTCACAATCCGCTTGCTTCTCAATCTGGCCGGCGGACCGCTCATGCCGCTGATCATCTCGTACCTCTCGGAATTCTACGCCCGGGGAGACCTATCGAAGCGGTTGGGTATCTGGTACTCGGCTCTGCCGATCGCCGGTTGTGTGGCGGGAGTCCTGAGCTGGGGAGTGTTCAGCATTCAGAGCAGCTCACTGAAGGGGTGGCAAATCTTGTTTGTAAGTCGCTCCCAGCTCCAGTATGGGATTGAGCTAATACTCAGCTCATCGAAGGATCGGCGTGTACCGCTTTCGCTATGTTTGCCTATATCTATCTCCCAGCCACGCCCTATACTTGGCGATTCCTGTCGCAGGGCGAGAAGGACATGCTGCGCGCCATGCTTCTAATGGATGGGACACACGACGTGGAGGAGGTGATCGCCTGGAAGGTGAGTCAAGTATGGTCCGTCAGCTGACAGCAGGATGCATACCTTCCCTTCATCCAGGACTGGCGATACCTCGTATGGGCCGTTCTCTCATTCGGCTGCGGCGTTCCTCTCGCATCTGCGCTCAACTTCATTCCCCAACTCACTCGTCGCCTCGGCTATGGAACCCTGACGACCAACCTCCTCACAGCTGGCCCCTTCTTCCTCAACGTGGTCTGCTCCATCCTCCTCTCCCTCAGCTCGAACCACTTTCGCGAGCGGTCCTACCACCTCACTCTTCCCCTCGCCGTGACCTCGATCGGCTTCATCCTCCTCTCCGCGCTCCCTACCTCCGCCCGAGCTGCAGGCTACTTCTCCACCTTTCTCATCTGCGCAGGCGCTACCTGCCCGTCGCCCCTCTTCACTGTCTGGTACTCGAACAACACCATCTCGCAAACGCACCGCATCGTCCTCGCCGCAGTCATGGTGGCGGTCGGTAACTCGGCGGGCCTGTTGACGGGCAACATCTACATGGCGCGGGAAGAGGAGAGGGGCTACCCGACCGCCACGATCACTACGGCTGTGATTGGCGGAGCGACAGCGGTGGGTGTATTGCTCTTTGGCAGCTACATGCGGAAGGAGAACAGTGGGCGGAACGAGAGGCAGGGGAAGCCGAGGGGGTGGGGAAGCAAAGACGTGCCGACGCTTCTGCTTGAGAAGGGGCATAGGGCGGAAGAGTATCGGTACATGGACTAGGGAAGAGTTTGCGGGGATCTGGCTTGGCGACATTACATATTCACTCGCTCTGGAAGGTACTTAGGGTGGAAGAGTATCGGTATGTGGACTACGGAAGGTATGTATCGGGTCTGGCGAATCTTTACATACTCACTCTCTCATACGCGACGATATACAGCAGGCGGTCCCTCTTCACTTCCTGACTCTAACCACGCCATACCCCACACTCTGATCTCCTCCTCCTCAGAATCGACACTGACCACCTCAAGTCTGAAGGGATACCCATACTGCCTTCCCCAACACTGCTCCTGCTCCGCTCCCGCCGTCCACTCCAGGCATCCCTCAAATCTCCCACCTCCCATACTGGTGATAAGCGGTCGGACGTCTCCGTATAGGTGGGGCAGCCACGGCATGTTCATCATGTTGCCAAACGGTCTCGTGTCGACAGTGCAGTCGTCGGTGAAGGTGAGGGAGCCGAAAGTGGGCGAGTAGAAATTGCCGATGAGCTTCTCGTCGCCACTTCCGCGTAGAGCTGGACACTGGGTCATGACGGTCTGATGGAAAGCTGCTCGATCCTTCTCGATTCTGCTTATCAGTACTACTAATCCATATTGAGCGCAGAAAGACCTACTGATTGATGACTTTCTCGCATAGCTGCTCCCTCTTCCCTGTCAATGCCCCCACGACCCACGCCTCTATCCAGCGGATGAGGTACAGCCCCTCGGTGGAGTTGGTCAACACGCCGATCCCGACACCCAGAGAAGGCACGTGGACAACGTGTGACCTGAAGCCAGGACATGCGCCAGTGTACCCCGACATGAGATGACCATCGAGGAGGATCGCCAGGGTGCCGGGCGCGCACATTTCCGCTTCCTCGACCCAAGTGGACGGGTCTTGATGCGGGATTGACATCTCGGCAAACAAGGGAACCGTAGGCAGGTGCGTGAGTAGTTTCGACTACAATCAGTAATCACTCGGCAGGTCGATACTTACCAAATCTTCAATGGAGGTCATCATCCGAAGACTTGCCAGGCCAGACACCGCTCCCAGAGCATCATATGGATGCCTCAACGTCATCATCTTCTCTTGCATGCCTTTAGCATCATACCGCACTTGGTATCCGAGGGCCAGGCTGGACCCCGCCTCGGTCGCAGAGTGGCAGGTGGCGGACATACCTAGAGGGTCGAGTATCGCCTCCTTGACGTATGCACGGAACGTGTTACCCGTCAGCTGCTCGATGAGTGGGAGAGTCAGTTGGTGCATGGCGCTACTGTAGCTGTTTGTGTCTTCCCGGAAGGGATGCGATAGGGGCATGTCTTTCACCAAGCTCAGCTATGGTCATCAGCGTATTCCAGCCAAGCAGTACTCTACCGACGAGGGTCAGCTCACACAATCCACGCCTTCTTCGAACGGTCTGATCGACTGAAAGTCGAAAGCCGGGATACTGCAGCGGTGGCCAATGATGTCCCCCACAAGGCACTCTTCTGTAGCGGTGGGCTCGGATAGCTGGAATTCGGGCAGGATGTCCTTGATGCGCACATCGAGGGGATGGTCGTATCCGGCAGTCTCGAGGGCTTTGATGAGAGCGAGATTAGTGACCAGCTTGGTACAAGAAGCCACAGGGAAGCAACTCTGCCAATCAGCTTGAAATGTGTCAGACTCACCTGATTCGTGATGGGCTCGCATATACCCTCCAGATGGTATGTTTTGATGATGGGCTGCTCGGCGGCCGGTACCAAGGCGATGGCGCACCCAGGTACTTTCCAGCGACGCATGAGATCGAGCAGGCGCCCCTCGAACTCGTCGCCGAGGACCTCTTTGCAGTTTGAAACGGACATTGTAGATCGAGGCCTGGTAAGTGTGTGAGAGCGACTTCAGCAGCGCGCCATAATATATCTGTCGGACAGATAGCTGACATCCTCTGTACAGAATTCGCGGGATGTCCGTGAAAGGAAGGGGCACAGTCACCCAAGTCAGCATGTCAAAGCAACACTGTTGGATGTCCTCCCTTGTCCAGTAGACGGTACATGCGTGAAAGGAAGGAATGCAGCCACAGCAGTCAACTGCGCAAACTCAATACCGAGCTCTGGATGACCTGACTTGCTCATACTCCCTTTTTCGTGATGGGGGACATACGTGAAAGGAATGGGTACCTCAGCCGCCCCAGTCCACAAGTTAAAGCAGTAGTGATTACGAATGTGAGGTAAGCGAATAGGTAGATCAGCAGAGTGAGGAAGACCGGCGCGTTGGCGCGGCGGAAAGCAATTATGGTCGGCATTGGTCAGATCACTCGAGCAGATGTATGATGGAGCACATACGCTTCTGGAGCTGGTGACCAGCCAGACCACGTCTATGAGTACGGTGTCATGATATGGATCTGCATAGTCAATAGTACGTAAGTGTCATGTCCCTACCCCGCCGGCGCCTTCCTAAGCGCATCTATTGTGTCGCCCTCAATCCTCGCCAGCCGTCTCCGCCGCTCCCCAGCTCCCAATCCCACCCTTCTTCAGCCCCACTTCCCTTCTGACCCGCCGAGAATACTGACTCCCCTCCCCTTCATGCCGCCACGCACTCCCTCACTGATCCTTCCCGCCCGTCATCTCCCTATACCGTCCCTTCTCCCCACCATTCCACCTGATCTTGCCGGCTCCAGGAATCGATACCGCAGGCGTCGCAGAGAGGAGCATCGCCAGATGGGTACCACCGAATTTGATCCGCGGGATGACCGTTTTTGCTCGACCGAAAGAGGGTTTGCGCATTCGCTCCGAGCTCGGCCGTGATCGTCCGCTGCTCCTCGAGCGTCAACGACCGGCGTGGTGAGTTGGGCGGGAAGGTGATACGACCGAGTACGCCAAAGTCGTAGAGTTTGGGCCCGAGTTTCTTCGACGAGGTGCGCGGAACGGTGGGGGTGGAGTAGTAGATGTCGAGAGTTACGGGGGGCTTGCCGCGACACTGGGATGGAGGAGCAAGGTCGCGATGCCTGAGGATATACTCCAGCGCCTTGGTGACCAAGCGTATACCGGCGACGAAGTCGGAGGTGGGAGGCATGGTGCAGACCCAGCGCAGGGGCAGCCCGGGCCAGAGGGAGAAGTAGGTATCGACGTTGACCGAGTGTTCCGTGGTCGACATGGTATGGTCGATAGGGAAGGAGACATTACGCCAGTAGACGTAGAGGGAACTGACCATCTGCTCGAGGCAGATGTGACGGACGTTACCGCTGGTGCAGAACGTGGTGAATTGCTCGCAGCACCGCTCGATGTTGGTCCGTAGTTCGAGCTCGTCGAGAAAGTCCTCGTACCGCTGCCAGACGTCGGTTCCTTTCCCGTACACGCTAGAGACGGCGATAGTCTCCAGGCGGGGGAAGAGCTTCTGGGTCCCGACCTTGTTCGCCTTTGTCAACGCCTCCGTCAAATTCTCCATCTCCGCCCTGCACTCTTTCATCTCTGTCAACTCTGCCTCATCCGCCGTTTGACCCCAGTAGTCCCAGAACTCTGCTCCCCGGGCCATGATGAGACGGTACGACTCCCTGTCTCTGTCACCGTATTCGATGCGAAGGGAGCGGGTGTGCTGAAAGAGGCGCTGGCGCCAAGGTTGGTCGGCGTTCTCGAGGAGCTTGTCGAGCCAGTCAGTGGTGATGTGGGCGTAGAGGAGTCGTTCGCAGATAGAGCGGAAGAGCTTCAAGCATCAGCTACCCATTCGTTACTCATCAAACGCAAGTCCAGATGGATATACGCGGCAAACGAAGCACATCCTGACCAACGGCCCTTGGTAGATCCTCAAACGTTCCGGAGAGGATTGTGGTTCGACGGGCGGTCTTCGCAGATAGGGAAGTATGAGCTCCCACACATCAGCGGTGAGGGTGCGGCGAGCGGGCTTCTTGCTGCGTGCGAACGTCATGGTGAGGTAATCGCGTATGTAGGGAGAAGTGTGGAGAGGAGGAGAAGAGATGCGAAAGGTCAAAGCGAAGGTGCTGTTTCTGTAGACGCTTCCGACGGAACAGCTCCCCACCAGCTCCTGCATCAGCCTCAGTATCTGCCTTCGAATCCTCATCTCTGCTGCGCATGGTTGATTGTGTCCATCTACTCCATGGACCATCTAAAAAACCTCCCCAAGCATGACTGTCCCGGCATCTACTCAATCCTCCGAGTCCCCCGAGCCAAGACCAGCCTTCAGCGCCTGAATTTCCTCCATCATGACGCGGTATTGCTCGGGAATAGTTGGCGGGTTCCCAAAGTCAGCCGTTGCTATTCGCTATCGCTTACAGCTTGGCCAGCGTTGCCAGCTCCTGGAACTCTTTCCCCCCTATCTCCTTCAAATTCTCATCCATCAACCTGTAGATGCAGTCTTCTGAGCCGAGCTGGCAAACGTAGGCTGCCAGCGCTTCCCAAGACAGGCCGTCGGGGACGCAGTAAAGCCGAAGCTCACGGAGTTTTGGAAAGCCGATGAGGGGGATGGAAGTGACGAATGGGAAGTCGTGGTAGAAAAAGTCGACAAGGTCGAGATATTCGAGATTTGCGAGGAGGGCGGTGAGGATGAAAAGAGGGATTGCCGCGCGTTCGAGGAGCTCGTTGAATAGAGGGAGGGTGATGTATAGTTTCCGTATGTGAGGAGACATACGGTCGATCATGAAGACGCTATACTCAGGGTCCCGGTATGGCAGGTCGGAGGGTACGTGTACGCTCCGGAGGGGCTCGTGACCGGCCGCCGCCCGATTGGCGATGAAGGTAGCCGCGTCACGGTAGGTGAAGGGCATGTTGGCGACCGAGTAATGGTCGACGTTGACCACTCGGGGATCGAGCGGCTTCCGATACAGCCACTCTTTCCATTTGTTGAGAGCCTCATCCCGCTCCGTGCTCCCCCATAACTCCTCCTCGCCGCCATCCTCCAACTTGAGAGAGATGACGTGATGCACCTCTACACCCGCCAGAACCGGTACCGACGGCAGTGCAGGTGGGATGGCGAGAGGATCTGGGTGGGTGTAGATGTCGAGCCCGACGCGGGTCTCGAGCTCGAGCCGAGTTTTGTCCCCCTCGCAGTGGACGGTATAGACGTCATCTGCTTCGTGCGACGGACGATCGGCGAGGACGGTGCGGAGATTGGGGAAGGTAGTTCGCCAGGCGGCAAGATCGCTAGAGAGGTTGATGGCGCTGAATCTGACTGGGACGTGGGTGTCGTCCTCGTCGTCCTCGGCGAGAGGGTCAAGGGAAGGGGGGTTGCGATTGATGATCTGAACCGCATCGCAGCAGGCGGCTCGACGATCCTGCTTGGTCAGCGTGTTCTTCTTCTACTTGGTCACGAGTTCAATATGAGACCGCGTCCTCTGGCCGTCCAGCCTGAGAGCCGGCCATTTTCTAGGTGTGATTAGGGAGCTGAAGGGGGCTCACACTGTCTCTGTCCATCCTCCCTGCCTGCTCCTCCGTCACCTCCTTGTATAGCAGACTGGCTACCGCAGCCGTCGCTCCCTTCTCGACACGCAAGAGCGTCGCCAGTGTGGCTTTGTCCAGCAGCGCGAGGACGAGGTATCTGAGCTCGGGAGTGACCCATACGACGCTAAGGCCGCTAGACGAAAGAGAGGAGGCTGAGTCACCGAGGGCTGGCATTTTGGAGCGATCCAGATTGCCGTGGCGAGCAAGTATGCGGGCTGATCTGCGTAGCTGATCGTCTATAACAAGGGTGTATAGTATGAGGTTGAAGTATGAAGGACAAATGGGACGAAAGTGCGGAGGTGAGCTGAACGTGGATCTGACGGTGAGGGAGGCAGATCCGTGCGCGAAAGAGTGGCGGCAGAGGTTCTCCTTCGCCTGCGCTTCGGTCTGCAGTGATGCCCCATGTAGTCTGGCATCTTCGGAGGAGAAGGCTAGTCTGACACGGCCTCAACGAGTAGCATATGCTCAGGGGTAGATCATACATCCCGCACAAGCGCCTGCTTATCTACAGCCAGCTCTCGGTCATCGAATTCCAGCAGTGTCTATCCGAACCGGTCCAGCTCGCCGCTGTAGAGGATGAACGATAGATGACGTAGATATCTGAGATATAGACTGCAGTAGAGAAGAATATCACCGAAAGAGCGAAAGGAAATGGGTACTTGAGGTGGACGAAAGGGGGTGAGGTGGAGATGGCAGTATTGCGGGATGTCTGCGCGACGTCAGCTCAGCATCCACATTTGTCCTCAGCGAGACCAGCATGCCAGAGCAGACCGTGTAAATGTTCGCCTCTATCCCCTTCCCATTCACTCCGCCTCCGCCTCCAACAACCTAGTCCGTCCAGTCGAGGTCAACGGGATGGATACGGTGGGTATGTTATGAGGTCAGGAGGATGGGGCAACAAGCTGGAGCGTGATGGAGGGATAGTACATACGTCCTGAGATACCGAGGCACAGTACTCACTGAGTGTAGCCAACTCACCATGAGCATGATTCTCTCGCCCGCCTGACCCTATCCAAGCAGGGAAATGTACACACGAGACTGGCCAGCTCACAGCCACCAAGGTTCTTCGGAGATATGATCCGGCTGCTGTTGATCAGCTAGCCCTTGGGTAAGGCTGTCATATAGCGGCCAGTAACATGAGCAGAATGAAGTGGATCGATGCCCAGGCCTTGCTGAGCGAACGCGGGTTCTGGGGGTACTCAGGTGAGTGGGAGGGTCAGTATTTGACGTGGTATCGTTCATTAGCCGCCATTTGCACCGAGACTATCATGTGTCTCGGTCATCCATTCACGAATTGTGACGATGTCTACTATAAACCAAGCCAACCTGCATCGTCAGCTAGCTTATTCACGCTCTCTCATCCGTACAAAACTCACTACAACTCCGCTCGTACACTCGCACGCCAAACAGCCTTCGCACAAACCAGCTATGCGCCCGAACAATGATCGGTCCTCCCCTCCAGAGCGGCAAAACATCCCCTCGCCCCCTTCTGCGCTCCACCACATCCGTCTCCCAGCCCCCTTGTCTGAACCGCTTTAGATCTGCCGCATCCACCATATGGTCCGGCCGAGCGGCGATAGCCCAGAAGGACAGTATATGAGCCCGATCCAAGACGGAGGTGATCAGACCGCGATCTGCCTTCGGGTCTTGAGCGTAGAGCGCCAGGATGTCGCGCGCCGAGTACGACCGTTTCTTCTCGTCCAGGGGTACGGTGTCGAGCTGGGTGCGATGACTGTGCGGGGGAATGGAGGAGATGACGACCGGTGAGATGAGTGTCCTGCCGTATAGGACGCGAATGCCGATGGAGAGGAACAGCGCGACTGGAAAGTCGAGACCGAGCTGCAAGCCTGCCCGTAATGCCGAGAGGATGGTGATCTGCTGGCTGGTTGTCGAGCTGCTGAAGTACTGCAGGTGACGCTGAAATGAAATCATGATGTAGGTTGTGTAGGTCACACCGGTCGAGTATCGCTGAGAGCGCAGTATGCCTTAAGCACTTCCAAGCGAAGACACCACGAGGAGGGGAGTAGAACGTTGAACGTACGTTGGGAGCTCGGGAAAGGCGGGCCAGAGCATGACGTCACAGATACTCATTCCTCCCCGGAACCAACCTGACAACCTCAACGGGGAAACCCAAGGCATAGCCAGGGGTCCAAAAGAACAAGCATGGTCTCCGCCCAGCCGCTCCTTGGCCCTGGAGCCAGCCCAGTCAGCCTATATCATGCACCAGCACCGTGCTTTCTCGCCCTCGGCACCTCCCGGCCCGAGACCGCCCATCAGAGGATCCAAAAAGAATTTCCGCCATCCACAAAAACAAATGGTCACTATCGGGCTCGAACCGATGACCGCGGCATTACTATCATTAAAGCTAACAAGCAATTAATATTAGTACCGTGCGCTACCAACTGCGCCAAGCGACCCAGCGCTGCTAACTGAGACAACTGAAAGTCCCGGCTTAGCCGTAGTATACATAGGCAAAGACTGGCCTCGAAACCTGGACAGGTCAAGTCGCTGGATGAGAATGTGCTCATCTGTCTGGTTGGGGCGCGCGCCAGGGTGAGGCTGGGGTCGGTCGAGAGGGCTGGGGCGCTGAAGCTCCAAGGAAGGGAGACTGGTAAAGATGCAAATAGATAAGAGTGTTTAAAAGCCGGCGCGCATGGCAAGCCCAAAGGCGATGCTTGGTCCCACCAGCTGTCCGCCACTCGGCTATTTCACCGGATCATTGCCGGATCATCTTCTGTCTACTGTTCTCCCTCCCATCTCATCTTGCCAGGCCTTGCCGTCTTTCTAGCTCAGAACCCGTATCTGGTCCGATCAGCCATCCCGCCACAACAGCCAGTCTTCATGGCAGACCTCGCAACCTGCGCGCCTTTGACGCCGTCGTCTGTGCGCTCCGCGCACAACAAAATCATCAACCACATTCACCACACGCCGCTTCTTACCAACCGTACCCTCAACAGCATCGCATCAACACCTATTCGTCCGGACGAGAAGGCCCCTCAGATCCGCCTCTATTTCAAGTGCGAGAATGCACAACGGATCGGGGCGTTCAAGGCGAGAGGAGCCTTTCATGCGGTATTGAGGCTGATTGACGAGCTGGGTCTGGACGAGGTCAGGCGGAGGGGACTGGTCACTCATTCTTCCGGTTAGTCTCACATCCTCAGCCCATTTTCTAAACGCGACTGATCGGTAGGGAATCATGCTCAAGCCCTCGCTCTCGCCGGATCCACATTTGACATCCCCGCCCACATTGTCATGCCTACCATTTCGACTCCCTCCAAAATCGCCGGTACTCAGGCATACACTTCACACGTTCGATTCAGCGGGTCTACCAGCCAAGAACGTGAGGCGATGGTTGCCGAGGTCATGGCCGAGACCGGCGCTATCCTCGTCCCGCCGTATGACCACCCCGACATCATGCTTGGACAGGGTACGGCGGGGATGGAGATGGAGGAGCAGTATCTGGGGACGCAAGGGGCAAAGTCGGAGGGATTTGATGCGGTGGTGGCGCCTTTGGGAGGCGGGGGCTTGTTGAGCGGAACGGCGATATGGTACTCGGACAAGCCGGGGACGATGGTGTTCGGCGCGGAGCCAAACTACCAGGGCGGGAATGACGGCGAGATGGGACTCAAGGCGGATCCACCTCGACGGATCGAAACCGTCAAGACCCTCACCATAGCCGACGGGCTACGCACACCGGTCGGCAAGAATCCATGGGGAATCCTCACTGGCGGCAACTCGGTCAAACGCAAATTCGTTGAAAGCGTCTACAGCGTCACGGATGATCAGATCAAGGCGGCGCTAAAGCTGGTCATGGAGCGGATGAAGGTGTTTGTGGAGCCAAGTGCGGTTGTGCCGCTGGCTGTGATACTATACAATGATGAGTTCAGGCGGATGGTGGCGGAGAGGCAGAAGGAAGGGGAGGTTTGGGATGTGGGGGTGATCTTCTCAGGGGGGAACACGACCATCGAGGCGTTGATAGCGATGTTTGGGGCAGGGGATGGGGTCCAAGGAGAGGAGGGCAAGCGGGCGGAGGGAGTGATGGGGCTCGACGGGAAAGCTGTGGCGGAGAATATAGCTGGTTAGGGCAGCTTAGTATGCGGTACATCATGCAAGTTTGCGATCTAACGCTGACACTTCGGGCTACTGACGTCCTGATCAGATGTCAATCGAGAGTATATCTTACCATACCCTCCCACCTCCTATGGGTGGGTACTGCCGGCAAGTAGCGAGTCAAAGAGTGACAGTCGGCTGATCCAGGCCACATGTAAAGGCGGTCCATCTTGGAGCTTCGCATCGCTTAGGTCTCGAGGTTCACCGCGTTGACTTTTGCGCAGGATATACATGCCCATTCAGATGTGGCTATACCACTGCAAGTCGTCCTCATCCCCCTGTTCTCTGCCAGACCAGCCGCCACGCTCGCAGCGCCAAGAGAACGCTTATCGCATCGCACGTCGAGCTTGACCGAATTCCGCACTTCGGCGCCGATCGGTCCGGCCGACGTCGGTCCTGCCGCTTCACCCACCGGCACCTCCACCTTGCACCTGGCCCGTTAAGCTCTTATCCTGATCAGCTGGTATATAGACAGAGGAGCGGCAGCAGCATGCGGCTCGTATCTCCCAGACAAAATGCAAACGACTCATCCAGACAGCAAAACCGACCAGTACGGCGAGAAGGACGAGATCAAGCTGTCCGAGGTGGTGGTTCAAGGAGATGATACCAATGTCGGTCTGGCAGCGTACGAGGAGTCGAAGCTTTTAGGGGAGATTGTGAGTCAGCTGCTACTCTACAGCGTATCTGGCTGACTAGCAGACTCCCGCGGAGAGCAAGCGAATCCGGAGGAAGATCGACATGTTCATCTTACCCCTCTTCCTCCTCACCCAAACACTTCAGTTTATGGACAAGACGGCTCTGAACTATGCAAAGGTCTTTGGAATGGAGGTGAGCCAGACTCGTGAGCACAGCTGATGATCAGGCCGCAATGGGCATGAGCGGGAACCAATACTCGTTGGGCGCAGCTATCTTCTACATGTAAGTCACCCCTCGATCTGGCTGACAGTCAGAGGGTACCTTGTCTCACAGCCGGTCTGGTCCTACCTGATCGGCCGCTTCCACGCAGGGCGGATAATGGGGACCACCGCAACGATCTGGGGTCTGATGGTCCTGGTCATGGTTTGGTCCAAGAACTTTACGCACGTCATGATTACTCGCTTCCTCCTCGGCGTCTTCGAGTCCGCCGTCACCCCTGGTCTCTCCCTCATGACGGCCTGGTGGTATACCCGAGACGAGATCCCCTTCCGGCAAACTATATGGTACTCTGCCAACGGTATTGGAGGCATGGTCGTAAGCTTAATCTCTGCTACGCTGAAGTGAGGCTGATATACAGGGAGCACTGATGGCCGCTGGGATTACTTTCGTATGTATCGATCTCGTCAAACAGCGAGCTTCCACTGACAATGCAGCTCAGTGACGAGCCTACTCCCCGCTGGAAACTCATCTTCTACATCCTCGGTTCCGTCACCGCCGCCCTCGGTATCTTCCTCTGGTTCTTTATGGCGGATGGTCCCAGCAATGCTCGATGGCTCAAGAAGGAGGATCGCTTATTGGCTGTGGCTCGTGTCGCATCATCCGGTGTCGGTGTCAAGTCGCTTGCCTTCAACTGGGAGCATGGCAGAGAGGGTCTGATGGATCCCAAAAAGTACGTGTCATCAAGGTCATGTGCTGATATTCAGCTGGCTTCTCTCTATCGCGATGTTCGGTTCCTCCGTCCCTAATGGCGTCCTCACCAATTTCTCCGGTACTATCATCAAGGGTCTCGGCTACTCGACCTTCAATGCGGCTTTGCTCGACTGCGCTGGCCGCTCGCTCCAAGTCTTTGCGCTTCTCATCTCCGGCTTTGTCGCTTCTCGCTGGGCCAACACTCGACTACTCATGATGACCATCGGCAACCTCATCTGCGTGTTCGGGACGGCATTGATGGCCTTCCTGCCTTTCACCACTCAATACACCTGGGGACGTCTGATCGGGTTCTGGCTGGTCAAGTGAGTATGAACCATGGCGTTGCTGACTTCAGTCTTCAATCCATCGGCTTTACTATGGGACTGGTCATGATCTCCTCCAACATCGGATCATACTCCAAGCGTGTCGTCGTCTCCTCCTGCGTCTTTATTGCCTACTGCGCTGGCAATGCCGGTATGTCCCTTTTCCCAATATGTCGACTGCGCTGACCATCCAGTCGGGCCCCTCACAGCGCTCGAGACTGAAGCGCCCGTCTACCGAACCGCAGCGATCTGTATGATGGCTGGATATATGCTCAAGACTATCTGTCACTGCTTGCTGTGGTTCTACGTGAGTGTCCGCTTCTCTTCTTCGGTGACGCTGACATCGTAGATGTGGCGCGACAACAAGGTTCGTGACCGGAAGTACGGTCCAGCAGACGTCAACCTCGCTGCGGACAACGGTATGCGCGGAATGACCGAGAGAGAGAATGTACACTTTAGGTGAGCAGCTTCCCTCGATCAAAGCTGACCCCAGGTACGTCTTGTAGTGTCAAAGTTTTGCGTAGCGGGAATAGCGGGAAGAGAGTAAAGTCGCTACTATAGTGTGAATGTATGATGCATCTCGTGATCATGCCCCAGCTGTCCAAAACCCCGAGTCATCTAGATCAGTCTGCAGCCAAAAAGAAGCAACGTCCACCATGCCCGCCAGCGAGTCAAAGGTCTCGTCGTTGAGTGCCATATGCGAGCTCGGCCCAGCGACGGCGTTCAGTTGGGCGAAATCCATTGGTCCCGCAGAGAAGGTAGGCATGGACTCGGCTGCGACGTGAGCGCTAGCACATCACACGAGTAGAAGACGGACCTGATTGCACTGCGCCGATCTGACTGGCGAGGTCATCGACCTTGCTCCGAGACGCTTGGAGCCGGCCGTCCATACCGGCCTCCTTCAGATCCGCAAGTATAGCGACCAAGCGATGTATGACCGGAGCCATATCCTGGGTGAAGGCCGAGGCGGGTGCTAGGCTAAGAGCAGACGAGATGTAATCGAGACAGAAGCCGACCGCGTTGTGCAGCATGTAATCCTGAAATCAGCTATGTCCCGTTCGAGCTCACCATGGACGAGTTGAGAGCCGCTTGGTAAAGCTTTGTCTCGAGTGACCAGCGAATAATGTCCAGAGCGCATGTCGCTGCGGTACGGACCGCGAGGGAGGCGACACTTGCTATGTGACCCGAGCTGTTGTGTCTGATCCCAAAAGAGTTGAGGTAGCTGTGATCAGCTTGACCAGATTCGAGCTTACCATCTGGCAAAAGCAAGAGGGACCCGGAGACGGTGCCGATCGATGACCGCCTGGTCCGACCGTATGCTGGGATCATTGAGTGTCTCGACGCGCGAAGATGGATCTGAGTCAGCTCTGAAGAGGGTGGCTACTCACCTAGTCCAGCGTGCCAGCGAGCTCCCCATACGTCCAGGTAGCCACTGTATTCCCCCAGCAATGCTTCCCACCGCCCATCCACGTCCCGCAGATCCGCAGGATCAGTCGGCGAGAAGGGAAGTGACTCCCTGTACTGGACAACGAGGAGCCAGATCTGGATGTACGATACCAGCCGAAAGTCAAAGTCGGTGATATAGGATGCGAGGACGATATCGTGGGGAGTCTGAGCTTGGTCAGGCGAGGGGAAGAGCCAGGCGCTGGCTTCGTGGAGGGCAAGAGAGATTGATGGCGCGGAGATGGGGAGGCCCGACATAAGGCACATACTGTCGTTAGCTTGACCGTACGATATACTCACATCAGCTCTGCTGAACAGCAGGACATCCAAATCCTGAGCCGCTTAATCACAGCTCTCCCCCGCCTGCGCGATTCCGCAGCGTCCCCACTACGTTCTTCCAGCCGAAAGGCCCTGAAAGCTGACGCAGAGTGCTGCATCCCCAGCTCCATCGCCCATCCAATCACCATTCTACACATCCGATGATCCGAGTACCACTGACTGAACATCATGGCCGCGTTGACGTCGTCTTGCGTGATTGCGCCAGCGGTGATGATCCGATGACGGGTAAAGGCGATACAGGATTGGTGTAGCCTCTCCGTTTCGGCCGATAGTGTGGAACGGACGCCAAGTGTGAGGATGACATCCCGGAGGAGGCACGACTCACTGGGGAGGTGGTCGACAGGGAGGAGCGTGGCGAGCCGAGAGGTGGAGTAGGTCCGGTATTGTTGAAACAGCTGGTTTGCCTGCTGAAGAGGTATCAGACCGCTTTCGATGAGCCCGGCGCCTGTGAGGGTTGGGGGTGATACTGTATCATTGGGGTTTAGTGACGGAGGAAGGTATGGCTTGGCGACCGGCTGATAGTGGATAGTCCGCTGTGTCGGTTGAAGATCGATATGCGGGAGGGGCTCCGCGTGGCCTGAAAGAGCGGTAAGCTCGGGGGTCAGGCCCAGCCGGGTGAGGATAGTGCTGATAGCGGACTCGTGATGCCGTAGTACCTGGGCGTGCTTCTCCAAAGACAGGTCAGGATGTTCATCAGTGGACTCTCGCCGAGCACGCGCCGCTCGGGGCGAGTTGTAGATGCAGTCCAATTCTGAGCGCTGGCAGCTACATGGTCAGCTCCCAGCCAATCAGCTAGGTACCCACCGCTTGCAAGGATCAGCGCCATCACAGCGAACCTTCGACTTGCGACAAGCTAGACATGCGAGTAGTGAGCGAGACATGGCGTGAGAGAAAGATGCTCGATGGTCTTCAGCTTGATTTGGGGTCTTGGCGTTCGAGCAGAACGTTGAGCACTTTTAGCGGCATCTCGGTAGACTGCGCTGCGGCCGTGTATCTAATACGATCATGGGTGCCGCAGCATATGGTATAGGATCTAGCTCTGTACAGCGGATGAAGCACGATAGCAAGAGTCCGAGCAAGACACGATATGACATCACGGAAAGACTATTCCCCTACACCCAGAACCACGTCGACAGCTACTTGGTCCGCAATCTCTTTCCGCGCAACTACAACTCGCCCCTCCTTGATGACACCCCAGATCCCTTCCTTCCCACTGTCCAGCACACGGCAGTCCTCGAGCGGGTTGGCGACGAGGACGAGGCAATCACCATAAGCCCCCTCCTTGATGATGCCGAGCTTGGGATCGTCGAGCTGTTTGGCGCCGTTGACCGTGGCATGGGCAATTACCCGATGAGATGGGACAAGGGCGTGACGTTGAGTGAACTCCTCGCTCTGGAGGTAGCCAGTCCTAGAGGTCAGCTTCATTAGTGACGGGGGAGAAGGGAAGAAACGTACCCGTTGGTCAAGTCAGTTCCTGGGTTGTCAGCTCGGCCCAAGTGCTTTGGGGGAAAGTCAAGCTTACCGAAGCACACGCAAACACCCTCCTCCTCAGCAATCTGGATAGCTCGCCTGCCAGCATCCCGGACCATGGCGTTCTTCTCCCGCATGTACCCCGGCAGCGTCTCGTTCCAGGGAGCACGGCCTTTGACGGTGGAGATCATGAGCGTAGGCGTGAGGAAGGTGCCCGTAGAAGCTGGAAATTAGCTAGTGGCATTGTAGATGGGGGATTAGTGACCTACCGAGGAGCTTGGCAGTGTCGCGGTCAATCAGGTTGCCATGCTCGATACCCCTCACGCCGTTGTCGACGGCGCGGCGGACGGCCTCAGATGTGTACGCATGAGCAGTAACGAGAGTAGCTCTCATATCCTTGGTCACGCCGACAATGGCTTGAATCTCCTCGTTTGTGAATTGGACGCCCTCCAGCTTATCTAGCATTAGCATGCTGCAGGCGGTGGACTCACCAGTAGGGCTAGAGACACCGCCAGATGTGCAAATCTGACTATCAGCTCGGCGCAACTTATCACCCACCTTGATATGCTGAGCTCCCTTCCGGATCATCTCCCTTGTCGCCAGAGTCACACCATCAACCCCATCCGCCAGAGTGCAAAAGTCGATATCAGGAGCACAGCACAGACTGTGAGCGGGAGCCTCTCGAGGGCGGAAGTCACCATGACCGCCTGTCTGGCTCACTGAAGGATCAGCTGAGCTACGTCTCAAGCAAAGCAGACTTACGGATGTTACCGCCCTGGAACAGCCTCGGGCCAGGTGTGAGCCACTGGTCCACAGCTATTGATCAGCGATTTGCCCCTCCCACTGCTTACCTTCCTTCTGGAATACATCGGCTCCGCCCTGTCGGTCAATATGATCCCTCCTGCGGTAGTGGCGGTACTCACCACATCTCGCACAGTAGTAAATCCCCTGGCAAGCATGCTCTTGAGGGTGTACGTTGCGCGCAGCTTGTGGTCGACAAAGCCAGTAGCGGGACGACCATCCGAGAAGTTGATATGGACGTCTGCAGCATCAGCCAGGTCCGAGGTGAAGCATCAACTACTCACGACAGTCAATGAGTCCAGGACACAGATATAGCCCCTTCATCTCGATGGTACGCGCTTCGTCGGGCGGAGTGAAGTTGGTCACGGATTCAGAGTCAATGACCTGGGTAAAGACGCCATTCTCGATGACAACGGTCACACCCTTGCGGACAGTATTGGTTGCCGCATCGACAACGTTCGCATCTGGCTCATCAGCCCAGCTCTACGTGTCACAGCTTTGAACTCACCCTTGAAGACGAGCGGACGGGCCGAGCTAGGTTGCCAAGGGACGCTGTTGATGTCGCCCTTGGGAGGTGCGGCGGGCGTGTGATCATTCGGAGCGGTCCATGAGCGAGAGTCAGACATTTCGAAGCCTTAGTGAGTAGTCGAGATGATATGAGTAAGAAGGATAACATCAAAAGGGCAAGACGACCCGGGACGCATTTGTACCGCCCACTCTGCCGGAGCGGGAAGACCGGCCGGTGAAGCCGATCGGTCCCTTGCAACCGCATGGGCGCCCACGAGCATGCAAGCATGCAACGAAAGGGGTATCAGAACTTGTAGTGACGCACAGCGAGATGATCATACAGTGTCTCGAGCCTCCTGGGTGATATGATATGTACGAGTCAGAGATGAGTGGTACCGAAAGGGAAGGTGGTGATTTTCAGGCACGACGTTGAATGTTGACGCGAACTTGAGGTTGCACCTTTCCAGGAAATTCCAATTCAGAGCATTCTACTTATATCGCATTCTCATTCTGATCCACCCAGCATGCTGAGAACAGGAGGGCAGACAGCTGCGCAGTCTCTCAGGCGGATATCTACAACTGCAATGCGGCGGGAGGAAGTCGTGGGCGTGGTCGGCACTGCCCCAGCCAGGCGGTCTGGTGGGCTGAGGTGAGTGCCAAAAACGAGGCTTCCTCCGAACGCTGCTAACGATATGTAGGACAGGGTGAGTACCAGATCATATTGAAAGACTACTCACAGCACTGACATGAGCTCCAGGCTTATGGGTTTTGTGAGTTTGATCCTCGTATTGCCGAGGGTACTGGTCCTGACCCGAGTAGCTGCTGGGCTTCGCCTCGGCTTCCTCGATAGGCCTGTATTATTTCCAAGGCGTCACAGAAACGGCATCTTCGCAGCTTCTGGAGAGTGTCGAGAAGTTACAGCGTGGGGCTGGCAAAGTAAGTTGCTACTGGTCCGTTCCAACCTCTTCTCAGCCGGAATTTAGGGAATGGGTCTTTGTGTGCTGGTCACGGGCGCTATGGAAATGTCCCCACAGCTGATGATACCAGATCTCGTCCCATCTAGAACGTCTGCAGGCTGTGGAGAAGGAGATGGCGAGTCTGAAGGCGGGAATGGCGGCGAGGGACGATGTAGGGAAAGTCCGAGGGGAGATGCGGAAACTGCATGTGGGTTTTGCCTCTGCTCCTGCTGCATTGTGACGAGTCTGGATGACTGACATGACAGGAGGGTCTTCACCTCGAGATGCTGGATCTGAGAGCGCATGTCTGGGGGGTCGAGCAAGATCTGGGGAAAGTGGTCAAGCAGGGTATGTGTTGGTTCTTCCGTCAAACATCCCTATCCCGTTCTTGGCCCTCCATAAGGCTCTTGCCACCATTCTTACATCGTGCGTCCACACCACAATATGAGGCTGACTGCTGTAGACTCTATCAATATATGAAAAACAAGGCTGGCCTAGCTTTGACGTATCAACGATGCACCAGAATCATGGCTCCCATGGCGCACGCGTCGCGCGCCGTCCAAGAAAGAGGTGTGTGTGAGGGAGTGCAACAAAGCTGGCTTGTACATATACGGGTAACCTACTAAGCGAGCTGGCCGGAAGGCGGCGTAACCACGCCGTACGGCTGCTCCAGTCACAAGGGGGCAATGAAGCAGCAAGCTTACCAGCTTTCGTATCCCCATGAGCTTAAGTCCTACATTTCGTCTCCACAGGAGTGGGTGGGCATGAGCGCGATGTCCAGTCTCTCAAAGGTCTTCAGCACCCGATTGCTAACGTATGCACTGATGGGCGGAGTGGGTCCACTTGGCGGCCTGACCCGCAAGAGCTGGGCAGCAGTTGGGCAGCTGAGGTGAGTCCCTCCTATGGACAGCGTGCATGCCAATTTGAGGTCCGTCCTCGTCTCTTTAGGCGTCATGCGCCCATTTCTGCACATAGTCAGCTCTCTCGGCCGACCCAAGCCTCACCCTGGCGCGCGCCCCAACCAGACAGATGAGCACATTGTCATCCAGCGACTTCAGCTGTCCAGGTTTCAGAGCTAATTTTTGCCTTTGCCTTTGTATACCACGGCTAGGCAGAGACTTTCAGTTGTCTCAGTTAGTAGCGCTGGGTCGCTTGGCGCAGTTGGTAGCGCACGGTACTAATATTAATTGCTTGTTAGCTTTAATAATAGTAATGCCGCGGTCATCGGTTCGAGCCCGATAGTGACCATTTGTTTTTGTGGATGGCAGAAATTCTTTTTGGATCCTGTGATGGGCGGTCTCGGGCCGGGAGGTGCCGAGGGCGAGAAAGCACGGTGCTGGTGCATGATATAGGCTGACTGGGCTGGCTCCAGGGCCAAGGAGCGGCTGGGCGGAGACCATGCTTGTTCTTTTGGACCCTGGCTCTACCTTGGGTTTCCCCACTGAGGTTGTCAGGTTGGTTCCGGGGAGGCGATGCATGTGTATGCTCGCAGCTGTCGAGCTTGCACTGTGGGTTGCTAGCCTCGAGAAGAAGTCATGACATATTCATCGTTGCTCTGTATGGGCTCTGTATGGCTCTCGTAGTATACAGCCTTTCTACATCACTTCTTCCCCTTGACCGCCTGAATGGCTTCCCCAAATCTGACCTTCGCCCCGTGCGTCTTGGACACCGAGATCCTCGCCTGTCTCTTGGCACAGTGGCATACCAGCCCCTTGTGCTTCTCCTCAGCGGATGGGCACTTCATGTTACGGTAGTCTTGGGCCTCGCGGTATGCCCTGTGCCGGACGCGGAGGTCATGAACTTGCTCGATAGCGCAATGAGTCGTTCTGGATATCAGCTGTGTGACTCCTCTTTGGCTCAAGATGATTGCGACTCACACAGCGCCAATAAAGTAGAGAGGCATGATCGGCAAAGTCACCACCCTGAACACCAGCTCCTCCCCTCTTGTCACTATCTCGACCCCATGTCCATCGCCCTTGATGTGGACGCGAGTCCAGAACGCAATGCGGGCCATCTCTGCCTTCTTGTCCTCCCGTTCCGTGTGACGCTCAATGCGAGTGAGGGCGCGCTCGGTGCGGTCGAGCTTGACGAGGAGGGAAGGGCGTTGAGGGTGGTGCATGGGGAGACGAGATACGGTCTCGGAGAGGTGTAGGTACTGGTCCTCAAGGGCATGGTAGTGGTAGTACTTGGTCGACATTGTGTGTGTGTACTAAAGAGTCAGCTCAGGTTGGCCTTTGGAGGAGGGGAAGCAGGCAACAAGGGGGGTACAACCGGAGCGAGAGGGACTTACAGCCGTGGAGGGTATATCACCTGATCGTAGTGGCCGCGATGTGTGATGCACGACGGAGAGCAGGCTGCAATATCAGCCTTATAGCCTGAGAAGACGTGGGATAATAGAGGGGCTGGACATCCTACTCACGCTAAGATGTTACTTGGCGGCGAGCGGTTGCTGTGGGTCGGAGGTAGAGTGGAGACTGTGGAGTCCAGCAGCGGTGGTATGAGGTGTATCTATGAGTATTGCTATGGGGTGTGATGAGAATGCCAGAGGTCAGGTAGAAGTAGGGAGGCAAGATGCAGGAGACGGCATGGCAGCTAATATAGGCCAGCCATGTACCCCAACAAAGCAGAAGAGGCTGGCCAGCGGAGCGTTCCTGAGCCAGGCTAACATGTCTCACCTAGCCTTTTCGCTCCAAAGTGATTCTGTGGCGGCTCGCCCGCCCTCTGCCCTCTTATGCGATGAGCGTGTCACCCGGGTGGGTCGTAACGATGCGCCGAAGTTGAGGAAAGCCGCGCCGGGACCGGGGAGGGCCGTCAGTGTGATGTGGGGGAAGTGAGTAAGAGGTCAGGTAGGTGTCTCACAACCCAGAGCCGCTCGTTTGCTCCATTCACGCGGATATGTGACTGAGACGACGACCCACCAGCATGTCGGATGATCTGGCTTGCTGATATGCTCATGACGAGAATGAGGTACATATGAAAGGCATCATCGCCTGCTCGTTTGTCAAGCGGGCCGGTTTGGGCGGCTAAACCAACTTCGACGTCTAACTTCTCTCTAGCTTTCGACCATCTACATCTTATAACCAGTCCCACAGCGCAGCTCTCTGTCGCGCCTCCGGATACGACCCTGCTACGATGGGCATGATGCGCTGCCGAAGTAGCCTCAAAATCGGACGCCAGTACCAGATACTGGTGACGTTCCCCACTGTCCCCACCTCGGCGCGACAACATCTCATTACCGAGTCGACCCCACTCCACCGCCTACACCTTGCGCCCTCAGTCACTGGCGAGAGAGTCGGACGCAGCTGTCAAGGAGCATGGTCAGTCACCTACGGGACCTCTTTGTCGGGTCTGGGCTAATCACGAGATAGCTCCAACTCGAGCGATACTCGTTCTTTCGTCTAGCTCTAAGGCTGTCTTTGCCTAAGCGCTCGGACCGTATACCATCTCATGCTCGTATGTCAAGCAGCCCTGTAAGCACAACCGAAGCGATGCTGATGATTCAGGAAGCCTCGTCTCTTTCCGGGAGGTGAAGTCTGTCTTTCAGGATCTGCGCAGTAGGTCCTGCACCTGTGCCGCAGGTGGACGTAGCTGACGCCCAGATCTTCCCGCTGCACCGAGTCGGGTCAGTCGGCCGTCGAGGTGGGCTCATGGGTATGCTCGACCGTAACCATAGTGAGCTGGCCATCTAGCTTCATACCGTCTGCTTGGCATTCTGCAAGGCGGACTTTCTGCAGGTGGTCATGAGCTAACCATCAGTATGTCATCGTCGCGATCCCCCAAGTCGGCGACGGCGACGGGTTTCGAGCTGCTCAAGGTGGAGCCCGCGGACCCGGCGGGAGGCTTGCTGGCCCAGACTCTCACTGTGAGGCAGATCTAAGAGCTGAGCGGGCTGCTTTGATATGCCGAGGCTGAGCTGATCCTTCGGTAATTTATCAACCATGAAGATCTACCGGTTTGGCTGGCGATGCAGGAAAATTTCAAGGTGGTGTATGGCGCAACGCTGCTCTTAGCAGTCCTATACTGCCAACGGCGCCGGGAGGTCTCGTCTGTCTCAACGACAAGGATGGTGAATAATTAGGGTATGGTAATGACCAAGTTCCAGCTGCTCCGATGCTTCGGATATATCAGTGAGTAGATCTAAACGGTCACAAGCACAAAGCTGATTTCAGACATCGTATACTGTAAGTTCCCAAGGCAGTGTACCTGCTTCGACTCAAGGAGGTAAGAAGCTGATCGTACAGAGTGACCAGACTACTGCTGCGATCAAGATGGCTATTAGCTGCTAGCGCTCTGCAGACCGAGACAAGGTGGGTAGAACGTATCCCCATCTCCTGGAGAGTAGCCGCTGATTTTGCAGACGGCCAAGCCGTCCGTCAGAGACCCGGCTGGGCGGATATGCCAAAAGTCAAGGCGTCGAAGGTCACGATGCAATGCGCAATCGCTCCGCCCAGGAGAAGACACACCTCTCCACTCGTCATTACTACTCGTGTAAGTCAGACCAAGGTCTCTCATTATCCCTATTCTGCCTACGATACCTCTCTATCCTGCCTGCTGTACATCTCACTCATCACATCCTCTCCCACATAGACTTCCCAGCTTATCTGCACGGACAGACTATATCTACTGGTTATATATCGCCCGAGCATGCATACCATATCTTCCCTCTTGACCATATCTGCGGTTAGAGCACATTATCGCAGGCTATCTAGCAGGAGGATTTCGAGTGGCTGCGGAGAGAAGCGCCCCATCTCAAGAGCGGCCGATCCAGATATTGTCTTAAACTCTGCATACCGCCATCTCCTCACTCCATCTGCAACCTTGGCGTTGATCCCTCCTTACCCAAGCTTACTTCTTCTCCTGGTTCACCGCTTACAGCGTCGCGCTATTCTTTCCCTCCAACCCCGTATTCCCCTTGATCCCGTTCACCCGCTTCATGCCCTTCAGTCCCACCGCCGCTCTCATCTCCTTCTCACCCGCTACCACGAAACCCTTCATCTCGCCTGCCTTCGGGATTGCGATCAATGTCCCCTCAATCCCCTCCAATCACTAGAGTAGCACTCCTACCTCCAGCGCCTTCCCCATTCCCCATCGTCCCGCTCTGCGCCTTCTGCGTCTTGAAACTACCCGCCTCGGCCGGAGCAAGGTAGCTCGGTTCGTACGCCTCGGCGATGAGATGCGAGCTGGAATAGGATGTCGATTCGTTCTTGGCACGGGTAGAGGGATGAGGGTGGTAGCCTCCGACTCGGGGGTCATGGTGGCGGTGGAGATCTGGCCGATGTTGTGTACTGCACTGGATATCAGCTGGTATCCCGGCGGGCCGGAATCAGGAGAGCGGAGAGCAGCAGGAAAGCGAGAGGGAGAATATCGGAGAGCAGAGAAATCGGGGCTTACGCTTCGATGGGTATCCTAGTGAGTGCAGTAAATGTCACGTTAGGAGCAAGACCAATAGCCCCATTCTCGTATTCTTGTGTCCGCCTGAGCGAGCGAGGCAGCAAGAGGATTGACGAGCGCGATGCATGCGGTGCTGCCAACTCGTAGACAATGGGGAGACGATGGGCATGGGAGTAGAAATGCGCAGCGGAGCCCTTGTTGGCCTCTGATTACGCTGGTAGCTGAGGAGCAGGACTGGGTGGTCGAGATAGATGGGTGGGGATGGTCCGAGGGAGCGGGAAAGCCCGCGAAAGATAGGAGCTGAGGCAGACGGCGCGCAGTATGAGGTGGCTGGGATGCGAACGAATGCGTGAAGGGTAGGGATTGTGATTGAAGATAGACGTCAGAAAAGGGGGCTGAATGCTTGCTCTTAGCGATCTTTGGAAAGAAGGGGAGTCTCTTCAGGTCAGCTCTGGGCTCATGACGAGTCGAAGATGGATAGCTTACTTGGTGCGGCTGGGGTAGGTGGTAGAGATCTGAGGGAGAGAGATGGGTTACATACATCAACCCCGTGTAACAATCACGGCCAACTCCCTCCTCGCCCCTTCCTCACGGCATCACTAGTGATCGAGACGAGGTAGCGATCATACCAGCATGTCAGGATATCAGCATGATGAAAGGCTCGAGCTGCGATAGCAAGCGGAGCAGCTCTGATCTGCTACTGGGCAAGCGAGGTCAGCGAGTCAGCCAGTAGCATCTCGAGGCGATCATACGGGCAGAGAGAGGCAGGGAGGAAGGGGATCCGGGGAGTAACGGGGTCCAACAATCACTCTAACCTAGAGCTCCGAATCGTACTACTCTACTACTGCCTACTACTGCCTCGTATTGCCAGCATGCACAAGCAGGAGAGGCAAGACAAGATGAAGAAGAAGCTTAGCGGGAGTTGCCGCCGGCATGCCTGTGCAGGAATGTTCTAGATGCCGTCACTGCATCCGCCACGTTCCGCAAATTTCCCTATTGCCGAAACTCCGGCTGGTCTCGCACGCGCCCTATATAAGAGTGCGTTTGGACTGATTTCGTTTCTTCATCGTATCATACTCTGCAGGTCAGTACCCCTACCATTCTATCCCTCCCCCTTCCCTCCCATACCCCCCTTCTCCCCCTCTCCGTCCTCCTCTCTCACTCGCCCGGACTCCAGCTGACCCCCTCAGGATTTCTGTATAGTCACTGTTCTCTTATGCTAGTCCACACTAGTCATAAATTCCACGTCGAGGCGATGATACAGTACCCGCTCGGCTCTCTTACAGAGGCATTTCCAGATCGCTCTCGGGTGTGACGGATCGAGGACGCTGGCGGTTGATGTTGAGCTGAGCTCTAGGGCAAGGCAAGACTCGGCTGTGGGCAGAGCGGGCTTTCTGATCGACGTTCCTATCACCACATTGCGTAGTCTGTCTTGTATCTTAGCTAGGTGAGCATGCATCCCACTCTGTTCTGCACTTGTCTGTCTTCTTGTTACCTCTCTCCAGCCTCACCCCACCCCAATCACCTACCCTGATGACCTGAGTGCATTTGGCTTGAGGACGTTTCGTCGCTGCTGAAAAACCCACGCTACCTAAATTAAACCTCTGATACTATCCCTCCTCCTCCCCCTTTTGGTTTTGTGGAAAATCTTCAAGGGGCTGAGCTGATCCAATCCAGAGTTGTAGTTCTATATCATGCCCAATGCAAATTTTCTGCTCAGCCATCTCGTCTCGTCCATACCGCCTTCTGCTCCAGCCTTTTGTCTTTGGCTTGCATCAGAGTTGATGTCCCTCATTCTTACCTCCTTTCACCCTCACCGTCTTCCAAGCCAGCCTCCTCCACCTTACTTCCTCTCCCCCATCCCTTCTACCTGATCGCGACACCTCGTTATTCTCGCCTTTCCTGTTCCTCTTCTCTCGCCTCTCCATCCTTCCCATCCTTGTTCCGGCTTCGTTCGCGAGCTGACCACATACCTGAGTACTGATCTTAGGCTCGCCTTTCCGTATATCCACATCGCTTCGATCGACCTCCCCTCATCTCCCTTTTCCCATTCTCCCACTCCCCTTCCACGTCACCTCATCTCGACTATCACCTGCCGTCCCATCCACGCTCTCGCTCGTCCGATCTCCAACCTCGGGCAATACTACATCGGTGTTGGTACGGCCGATACAGGCATGGGAGCTCTGCTCATTGGCGGGACGGCGCGGCGGGTACGGTGTGCTGGCTCGGTGTGGGAGGATGGCTGGGTGGGGGAAGAGATGTCTGCGTGAGGGTCGGCTATGCGGGGCAGGATGGGGCGGACGAGGGGCTGTCAGGTCTTGATTGGGGCGAGGTTGTCGGCGCAGTATGGGGGGAACATTTGCTTGTGCGCCCTTTTTGTACTTTGTCTTATGTATCCTATTACATTGTCTCGCTCATGGCTAGAACCTTCTTGGTAGCGGTACAGCTACCTGTGCAAGATCGGGACTTGCACACTGCGCGCAAGCAACGTCGGTTCAACGATCACCACATCACTCCCGCATAATCTCAACTCCGCATTCCTCATATCTCCCCACCTGCAGACTTTTCCCGATTTTCCGTTCCATCCACCCCGCTGCGAGGACTGATAGCGCCTATGGTGCGTGTCGTCTATCTCTACTAGCGTCCTGTGGCCTCGGCAACATACATGTGCAGCTGGAAACGAGTGCCGAGCTGAAACTCCAGATCTACGCCAGACTTACCCCTCAGGCCTCACCAGCCGTCCCGAGTCTCCAGTCCGCCCTCCATACCCACTCCGCGCGGGGCTACTTTGGTACAGTCCGCTAGCGGGGGACCCACGCACATGCTCACTGGGCGGCGATGGCAATGCTCTCGAAAAGGGGAAAGGGGATGCAGGAGGCAGATGGATCAGGCAGAGGAGGGGAGGGGGACCAGTAGATGGCGGGACGATAATCAGAATTGCGGGTAAGTTGCTGTGGTGTCGACCTGTCTGGACTCAGAGGGCTAGCTGATGGCCCAGGTGACGCACTGCGCCGCAGTCAGCCCGTCTTTGATTTCGTTCCATCGTCGGTGCTCCACGCAGGGCGGCGATTTACGGCTGCCGCGGAGACAACTGGCGCCTGTGCGCTGTAAGGCGGCGCAGACCGAGATTGAGTCACGAGGGGGTGATGCACTCGGCGTGCTAGGCGGGGATGATGCGCAGTGATCGAGGGATATACGGGAGGGGTGGAGGGGAAGAAGGGCCGATGGACTGGCCAGGGGAATATGATGTCCGTTTGCGGTAATCGTGAGTGCATCTCTTCTTATTGTTGGCTTGTAGGCAAGGGAGAAGCTGATGGTGTAGGCAAGATGTCGACCTCGATATCTGCTACCTACCGTCCCCATCCAATATACCTCGTTCCGCCTTCCCGTCCGGCTCGTCCACCCTTTGCAACCTGATCGCCTCCGAGTCTTCTCGCCGATGCCTCGCCTCATCCTCCCCTTCCCTTCCTTTCTCGCGCAGCAACAGGTCTTATGGAAGGAAGTTGGAGCTGGCGGACCAGAAACGGGAGGGACAATTGCTTGTTGGATATGCGGTATGTCTATCTTGTCATATGCTGCGAGGCTATGACAGAAGACGCTAATACGGCAGATCAAACATGAGACCCTCAGCTCTCTTCGGCGAGACCCCCATCTGCCCGTCTTCGCGTCTCCCAAACCCATGTGGTACACAGATCTCCCATCGTCTCGCTACCGATCCCCCTTCGACTGCCACACCCCCCACCCACGCTCACCTTCTCCCGCACCCACTCCCTCCGGACTGTTCACTTGGCTGAAGTTGAATCACGAGATACCTACCATCTGGATCACGAGCCGTAGCAGGTCAAGGCGGATGGGTGGATAGTGGAGGGAGGCGGAGGGGAGGAGGACGTTGTACCAAGGGGGAGGGACGCTTCGGATGCCTAGGTTGTGAGTCTTGTTGCTAGCGGCCCTGAATCCAACGAATGGTACTGATCGCGCAGACAATCAAATTGCTTAATGGACTACCAACACCTCTGCGCTGCTGTCCCACGTTCAATCTTCTCTCCTCGCTTCAGCTGCTGTGCCCTCGGACCCGAGGGGAGCCGGCAGGCAGTGACTGGCTACTGATGCACCGAACATTGTCTGATGGTATCAATCCGACTGGCTCGATCAACATGGGGTAAAGGGCAAGTGAGATGCGGGCTCATCGGCTGCGCAGATGGTCTGTCAACGTGGCTCTATCGCACATGGGTGACAGCTAACTCCTAACGTCGTTCCGCCTCTATGCCGGCGAGATTCTGTCTCCAGGCACGACGGCAGCCCAGTCATCAGCTGACTCATCGCCATAATTCGATTGACGCTAACGAGTTTCCCAGCCCTTCCAGCACCGCTGTCTCCCTTCTCCTTTCCCTCCCCGCAGCTGATCCCTTTGGGGTTGGTTGGCGACCGATCACGGGATTCGACGACCGCACAGTGCCTGGTCCATCCACTGTGCTCTGCTCGGAGCTTTGATGGACCTGTGCGCGTATGAGCACTTGATCGTCGGATCTACGATCTGAGTGTGAGTCTAGTCCTCTAAGCTTCAAGAGTATACTGACGTCGGATAGCAGATCCAGGACGGCTTTTACCATGCCCCAAGTTGCAGAATCATACGATTCTGACTCCCCGGACAAGGGGTTTAGGGCGACAGGTCCTGGCTGCGTGCGTTGGGTCGAGATGGGCATTGGGACGAGGTGCTAGGGATGGCGGGATGAGTCGAGAGTCGAAGGTGAAGACGTCCTGTTTAGTGGAAGTGCGGAAGGCGGTAGCGAACCGAAGGGGAGAGGGGCAGGGTATGTTCATTTCGCCCCCCCTTTCCTCCTCTAGCAAGCTAGCAGCTCACCATGTGGCTCTGACATGAGCTCATACGCCAGACCCCGACGATATCGACCTCATAGACTGCAGTACCTTTGCCACTAGCTCTGCTCGTCTCCATTGCTGTCCAGCTTCTGACACACGGATGCCATCTCTCCACCTGCACCTTAGAGTCAGCTCCTGCTCCACGAGGCCGACCTGGCCGTACAGCTGCTGAGCTGATAACCAGTCACCTCACTGATAATCTGAGTACTGACCTGCATGCTGTCAAGGGCCAGTACAGCTTGCTGTGCGGAATGAGATGCCTGAAAGAAGTGATGATATCATCAGGCACGATAGCCGATCTCGACTAGATGCCGATCGGCAGGTCCAAGATTCGAGGGGGTCCTTTGGATCACTCTGCTTCGTCCCTGGTCGTCCGCGACGCGTCCAGCACGTCTTTCATCCTGACTGCTGTATGCGCAGCGGTATCTCAGGGCCCACTGTGGCTGCACACAGCTGCGTACGGCGCACTCTGCAAGGAATGAGGTGGAGACCTTGAGCTTAACTCATGTTGGCGACGCGTCTACAGTGAGAGATGGTGCGCTGGAGGGGACGCGTCGAGTCCCGTACGCATGGCATGAAACGTCATCTACCCCTTGACGAAGAGTCGGGACCTCGAAATTCTTATCCCTTGGCTGACGCAGGGCGAGCTTATCTCTCTCTTGCCTCGTTACCTCTTCTCACTCGTCAGACGAGCGAGCTGATCTCTTCAAACGTATCGCTGACTCGCTCCCCGCTCGCCCACTCGATACTTAACAACACACCCAGAACCTCCTCTCCTGCTTCCCCTTCACCTACCTGATCACTTCCCGTCCCGCTCGCATCCTCCCTACCTCTACTCCTTCGAGCTCGCCCATCATGCCGTACCCGTCCTACGACGCACCTGCACCGGCTCCTCTCGCTCGGCTCTCTCTCGAAGCTATGGAAGACGCGATCCTGCGCGAGATTGGCGTCCTCACGACCGAGCAAGCCATGCTTGACTACCGCAAGCTGGACCGGGCGGACCCGAGCGACTCTATGGACGTGGTGGACGTCGCTGCCGCTCGAGTCGCACAGCGTACGGGATGGGATATCTCGGAGGTACGCGCGAGCAACCGGCATAACCTGCACGGGCGGATACGGCTCACTCGGCGCTGGGCTCATCATGGTCAAGCTGTCTCGGCGTCCGAGGCGGAGAGACGGCCCCCGCTGAGCACCCACGAGGAATGCCTGCGCGTCTTTCGGAGATTGAGGGGAGAAGAGAGGGCGGTCAGTTGGGGAATGAGCGGGGTGAGGCGGGGAGCTCGATATCAGGATCAGGGGGAAGAAGGGGAGTGGAATCAGGCATGGGAGGAGTACTTTCGGGAGTCGCGCGAACGGTAGGATCGGGACGGTCAGCAACAGGTCCAGCCATACTATCCGGCACGCGAGCTTCGTCAGTACTACGGCGGGGACCCTTCTCGACCGGCGAATCAACCACAGCCGGCCGCCTCAAACGGTCTCAGCTGGTCCAACAACGTCCCGCTCCCCCTCCATCAAGATCACCGGTACCCTTATCGCCCTCTTCCTGGTATACCAGCTCACTCCCCTCCTTATTCGGCTCCTCTACACGCACACCAGCGCCCTCGAGTCCCAACGGCGGATCTACGAGCATCTTTCCAGTCCCAGCCGCGCGCGTCGGGCTCAGGCGGTCCTCCCCCTCCATCACCATCCCCCTCGCCGTCCTTTGTCGAGCTGCCATCTCGGCCGGGTCAGTACCAGAGGAGCTATGAGGGGTATGGCTCAGGCAAGCGGGGGAGGGAGGAGGAGTATGGGTATCAAGAGGAGGACGAGCGGCGGGTCAGGAGTAGGAGGGAGTGAGCGCCGGTACAAGCAAGCAGGAGGGCGGGGGCGTACAGGTCATAATGGGTATAGGATGATTTGATGCTGGTAAGCTCTTCACACAAGACATTCTCCTACATCCTCCTGAGCTGACTGGGCAGTATGAAGGTAGAGAAAGTATAGTACTATGCCGGTATGATTGACGGCGAAGCGGACGCTCAGCGTCTCAACCATGTATTCTCTCATTATGCCACAGTCTCTTCATTATCACTGACAGGTTAAGTGAACGTCAAATGCCCAGGCACTGCTACTGCTTTGCTACTGCCACCATCCCGAACACCACAAAACTACCCGAAGGGGCAATTACTTCTCTTGCCTCCCAACTCCTCATTCCTCCTCCCTTCTCCCTAGCTTGTCCTTACGCCCTGACTTGGCCCTGACTCAAGTACCCGTATCTACCCAATACTCAGTGCGCACGGTAATACGTGTGACGGCCCTCGCCTGAGCGCACATCAGACACATCGAAGCCGTTAGACCCTTTCTAGGCATACTAGACCTATCGCGCTCAAGCTCAAGGGAAAGATGGTGTCTCGGCAGCTGGGCGCTGGAAGGCTGGGGTTTTGACTTGGAGCTTGGCCGGCCGGGGAGCTCGGAGGGAGGGAGCGCGTCGCCGTCGGTCTCGGACGGCATGATAGGACGAGTCGATCGGCGGCGAGGTACCGTTGCACTGTGAGCTCTACTCGTATGGCTTATCTAGCATCCGAGTCCAGCTGGCGCTTCTCCTTGTGCTCCTAGGCCTAGCGAACAAGAAGTCGAAAATGAGTTGCTGATTCCTCAGAGAGTCAGAACCCAGAACAATCTTCCCAGTCCCTTGCTTGTACGGTCCAGTGGCCTTGTCACGAGTATGCCGGATCCCTAATGCTTTTCAACGCTACTTGCACATTGCGGGCCGGATCTCAGCCCTCCAGGAGGCAATCTCAAGGTGGGGTATGAACAGGAAAGACCTTAAAAATTCATCTAGGCGCTCTTCAAGCTCGCCATATACTCGGTAAGCTCTATATATCTCCTCAGTAGGCTCCATATGCTCGGCAAGCTCCAGTCGGTAGTGATCGATATGGCTCGATACGGGATGATAGGGAGCAGAAGGAGAGATGAGGAGGATCCTGTGCTGATGCATCAGAAGTTTCTCCGCGTCGCCTCAACTCACCCAGCCTATACCCCGCTCTTCCACCGGGGGATGATGTTGGACAGGCGAAAGGCAGACGACAGTAGCGAAGTAGCAGTCAGTCCAGGGTCGGGCGGAGCTCGGCCGATTGGGCTTGGGGAGAGTGGGTCAGTCGTCCTCTCTTTCCTCATTCTCGTCTCCGCAAGCTTCAGGTAGACAATTTGAGCTGATCCGGACAGGTTTGGAACACCTCCACCAACGACGCATGCATGTCTATCACGATGAGCTTGTGGACGGACAGAGAGGAGATGGGGATGTGGAGGTTTCAGATTTTTCGGTCCAGTCAGCTGTGTGTGGGTGGGGTGGGAGTCAAAGCGCAAACCGTCCACCGAGTCTCTGTCTTCCTCTCTCAACTCACTATCTGACAGTATCTATACAGTACGTATTGCGCGGTACGGGCGAAACAGTGAAGAGTGAGCGCTGATCCAGTAGCTCTACCTCTTTATCACCCATAATCGAGCTCAAGTACCTCCCTCGAACTTTGCGGATCACATCAGCCACTCCCACTCTCTCCACCATGTCCAGCATCTCATCCTCCTCTACCGTACCCCCACGCCCTACCTCGACTATCCGCGCGGTGCTTTACAAGAACATCGCCAAGATGATCACTGCCCAAGCCATCACCGACTCGGCCCTCACGCTGGACCCCAAACGCAAACCCAGCGATATCCTCTTTATCCTCGACGCTGCGGCGGGTCTTACAGCGCACGAGCTGAGACTGGGCGATGTGGGAGTGGTCAGGCGGGCCAACGAGTTCAATACGCTCGGGGATAAGCGGTTAGCGGGGACATGGAAGAATGAGTGGGACGAGGTGGAGAAGCAGAGAGCGAGGGAGAGGGCGGAAAAGAAGGAGAGGGCGGAGATGATGGAGAAACTGGGAGTGACGGAGGCGGAGCTGGAGAAGGTGCGGAAGATGCGGGAGGAAAAGACGAATGAGGAGATACGGCCTAGAAGCCGGAACCGGGAGGAAAGGGGAGGAATCAGGGAGTGGGATGAGCCGCAGGCGAGCAGGAAGGAGCAGCTGGGGATGGAGCGGGAGTCGAGAGGGAGTCGGAGGGCGCGATCAAGGGTGTCAGCGTCTGCTACTGAGTCTGGCGAGCTCTTGGCGACCAAGATGGCGGGCAAGGTGGGGGACAAGGCGGTAGTTGAGCCGAAGGGGATTCTCGAGGCGGAACGACACGGTCTTCAGCCAACCTTTCCCCTCCCTCCTCACCCGTCGCGCGGACCGCATACTGCCCCTGTATCTGGCGGCTCTACCGTCGCTACGGCTCCTATACCCACCATCGCCGCTGTCTCCTCCGCTCCTGCTCTTGCTCCGACCGGCCCTTCCGCGATGCGCCAACCGGCCGTACCTCCATCTGCGCCCGCACCGACCAAGATCCCTACTCCGCGGCAAGCGGCAGCGCTCGCTCGTGCTCGCGAGGTCCTGATCGGTAGCCAGCAGGTCCGGCAAGCTCAGAAGTGCATGGACAGCCGATCAGCCGAGTCGGTCAGCTCCACCTCCTCCCGCTCGGTCGGTACCGGCGTATCCCCCGCACCCGCTATTGCCGTCCGCACCGGTCACTCCGTCTCCCCTGCCGAGGGCGTGCCTGCCGTCCGACCTATGCTCGGTGCACTGTCGAGTACCCAGCTCCCCTCACCTACTCTCACCTCAGCCGGATTGGGGATCAGCATACCTCCCAACCCTACCTCTACCGCTGGACGCGCAGCCGCGTGGGCCAGTCAGTATCCCACTTCCTTCCCATCAGCTCGTCCACTCCAGCGACTCGACTTTGCGCCGCCTCTCTTCAACGCTCGAGCACCAGGGCCATCGCTTGCCGTAAGATTGGCGGTTGCTCGGGCGGAGCAGGAAGCTACGCGGACTGCGGGGAACAGAGGAGAGGCGGGTGGTGGGGTGAAGGATGTGCGACGTCAGAATGGGGATACTGGCGATACTGGTGGTGATGGAGAGTCGGGCAAGAAGGCGGATGCGGACGCGATGGAGGGGAGCAAGCGGGACGAGGAAGATAGCGACGGGTCAGGTGTCGGTGAGCCTGTCGCCGAGAGAGAGATGGAAGATAGGAGGGATGGCAGGATGACGGGAAGTCAGCTCGGACGGAAGAGGGAAAGGGAGGAGTCTGGGGAGATGGATGAGGAGAGGCGGGTGCGGAGTAGGTTGGAGCAGGGTGTGAAGCATGAGCTGGGCGAGGAGGGGTCTTGCCAGGAGGAAAGGGAGGGACGGAAGGTGTTGTGAGCACTGGAACTTTCGGGCAGAAACTTTTTGGTATGTTGTCGGTTCCCTCTTAACTCGTGATGGAGCGCTTGCTGACTCGCCAGTATATAGTCGAATAGGACTACGGATATTATGAATACACATGCTTTGGATAGCTCATGGCTAGGGTCTCTCTATGCAACAATATGCGGTCATCGTTGCTGGCGTCAGCAAGAGGGGTGAGGCGGAGTTTCTCCCCGAGGGTAAATATTTAAGTGGGAGAGTATACTGCCATCTGTTTGGACATGATCTTTCCGCAATAGTCAAAGCGTAGAGGGGATCTACGCTTAGAGGGGATCTACGCTCATGCTACCAGGCCTGTACATCCAGAATATACCAAGGTTCACCAGGCTACAGGCGGAGATGGTCCAGCACCTGAAACGCCACATCTCGGCGGGACGTGTTTCGGATTTTGGCTCAGCCAGCCGTGTGTGGGTCTTCAACTCTAATCCTGGAAGATTTTCAACTTCACCTTCATCCTTACAGGATACGCGACTATACTATCTGGCGTACATCGTGAGTAATCTGGAGCTAGAATAGCTCATTGCCGCAGCAGAGAATGGCAGCTGACTCGCCAGCACTCCCGGACTCCCGGCAATCCTCACTGATCCCAATCCCCCTTCGCTCATCCAATCACTCAGACCAACCTCATCCGCCCGACATCATGCCTGGCCACAAGCGCTGCCAGAAGTGGCTGTACCGCAACATCGTCAGGATCGTCACCGAACAAGCAGTCGCGGACTGGAAAAAGCTAGGCAACGGTGAAATTCAAGTCCCCACCGACGCCCTCATGCTACTGAACGCCTGCGTATCGATCACCGCCTATCAGTTGAGAACAGACGAGGGTAGTGTGCGGGACTCAAACGGGTTCAGTCAGATCAAAGGCAAGAACATGGCATTGGGAGGGGAGAATAGGTTCAGCGGGGTGGTGGAGATGGTGAAGAGGAAGACAGACGATATAAGAGCAAAGTCAGAGCTGGAGAAGGGCGGGAAGAATTCGAAGGCGGACAAGAAGGTGGTGGAATCGAGAGTACGACAAGAGGAGCACATCAGAAAGACGAACGAGAAGGAGGAAGAGAGGCGGCTCTTCAGTTTCAAGAAGGAGCAAGAGAGGCTCCTCTTTGGCGACTGGAAAGTGGAAGGGGAACGCGAGGGTCAGGCGGTTGCGGAGGCGACAAAGGCGATGTCGAAGAAGGAAAAGAAGGCGAAGAAGGCGAGTGCACGTGCTGATCTTGATAACCACCGCACTGTGCTCTATCTGACCATCTAGGCACATGCTTCCTCTCTATCCAACGCAAACGAGATCATCAAGTCAGAGATCATCGATCCGGTTGCCGCGCATCACCTCCCTCCTCAGCACCCCAGTCGCGCTCCCTCCTCCGCTGCCCTCTCTACGACCGCTCGACATTCGTACTCAGACCGCCAGTCTACCATCCATCGCGATGATGTAGGCGGGGTCCCTGCTGTATCAGGCGCAGCGGTGGTCAAAGAGGAGAAAAAGGAAGTTAGAGTGAAGCGCGAGAGGGAGGAGACTGGAGAGAGCGGATCAAACAAGCGGGTGCGGGTCAAGAAGGAGATGACGGTCAAGCTGGAGGTGGAGGATGTGGATAGGCTGGTGTAGCTGTTGGAAGGAGAGGCGTCGAAGAGGTAGAACGAATACAGGTGAGTCATTCTAGCGCCCATAGCTCGAGTTCGGAGATGGTCGAAGCTAATTTTGTACAGCCTGGAGCAGTGAGGATTGAGCTGGCTCAGTATTGGTATTCAGAACATACACATCATGCAACTGTACATATCCTTTGTCACCCTGTCCAACTGTACAGCCCGCCAATACTCCACATTCAGTACAGATGGAGCGGGAGGGCTGACTACTCTACTATCAGGCTATCAGATATCCGATGCAGTGGCCGGATATGGATCGCAGGGTTAATTCAGGAGGGTTTGCTAGCCCAGATATCACGTCCATAGTATCTCGCCCGGCAGATCATGACATGGAGCGTGCTCTCGTGTCCCTTCACTCAGGTCTGCCTACGTCGCGACCAGGCAGCTGAGAGCCGAGTACACAGAGCAGCTGAAACGCCGCACGCCCGGTCACGTGTTTCAGATTTTGGCTCTGTCTTGCCCGAGCTCACCGCTCGACCTTAGCTTCCTCTTTCTTCCACAATCAGCAGGCATACAACCTAAGAGCTACGACATCTCTCTCTTGCTTCGGTCTCGAGCTTGCCCTGCAGCCAAGTAACACATGGCTCCTACCGGCCACTACTGTCACGCTCTCCGGTCCCCCTTCACTCCCCCAATCATTCCACCTTATCTTTGCTCATCATGTCCAACGACGACGCCAGCCGCCAGGCCCTCTACCGGAACCTCGCCAAAATGATCACTGAACAAGCCATCACCGACTGGCAGCGCTACCAACACGCCGGCCCGAAACGTCAACCCAGCGACATTATGCTCATCCTCGATGCCGCTGCGTCCCAAACGGCCATGGACAAGGACATCCCCATCAGCGTAGCGCGCCGGCTCAACGAGTTCAATACACTCGGCGATAAGCGGTTAGGAGGGGGGCGGAAGAACAGGTGGGCGGAGGGACCGGAGAATGAGTTGAAGAAGCAGATTGCGGAGAAGAATAGGCGGAGAAATGCGTTGATGGAGCTGGGATGGACCGAGGAGGAGTTGCAGCGGGCGGAGAAGTTGATGGAGGAGGCAGAGGAGGGGTGTGGGGGTGTGAAGGTGAGGGAGGGGAGCCAGGCGGGACCAAGTGGATCGGCATTGGGTCAGCAGCGAGCCCTCGCTCCTGCTCTTGCTGGACGACAGGGGATGTCGGTCAAGATGGAGCCTTCGGACGATATCCAGGTGGAGAGAGACCAGCGGACACCCCTACTGGCGCTTCATGGACCGTCGAATCAGCTCTGTCGTCCACGCACTCCTCGGGTCGCGCCAAACCCGCACCCGGTCCGAATCGAGCCTGCCCGATCTACCAACGTCGCGGCTCCCTCACTCCCTCAGGCCTCAGCGCAGATCAACAATGATGCTGTTCTTCCGGATCCTATCCGACCAGCTTCATCGCGCCTTGCGTGGCCTCACCTCAACATCGGGTCAGTCGCAATTTCTGGGTCGATCGCCACTCTTCCCTTCGTCTTTCCCAATTCGTCAAACCCTGCGCCGCCTCAGCCACAGCCCCAGAGATCCAGCTTTGGCGGCTTCGCATCGGTCAGTAGAGCAGCGAATGCGAGCGTGCTCTCCTCATTTCCGGTAATCAACGCCCCGAAACCACCCCGACCTCTCACGATGCTCATGCAACCGCACGGGCTCGGCTTCGCATCTGGCGGTACCATGTCTGCCGCTCGAAACGATACGGCCGCCCACGAGGCTCAGGCGAGTCAATCGAGACAGGGCGGAGTCAAGAGAGGACGAGAAGAGCTGGAAGAGGGGGAGATCGATGATGGGAGGAATGTCCGGGTCAAGGTGGAAGTGACGGAGGGGGATGATGAGGTCTTGGAGGTCGACAAGGTGGAGCAGGTGTTGGAGAAGTCAAGCAAGGAGTGAGGTACGGCGGTGCGTAGCAATTGAGATACGGATATATGTGAGTAGCTTATGACTTGTGGCTGGTATGTGATCGGAGGCTGATGAGGCAGTATAGACATGCAGAGGTCAGGCGTACTAGATAGACAGCGCTGGGGAGCTCGAGACTATAGCTGGAGTTCCGAGGAGAACAATCCTCACATGCATTACAAGATATATGATTCCTTCCTACAGCATATCAGGATGACCTTGCTCAGCTGAGCCGGGGTGGCGGTGCTGGTGGCACGGATGGTCTGAAGCTCGCGCCAGATGCTCTGCGAGGGAGCTAGACGACTGGTCGAAGTGGGAGCGGGAGATGCGGGAGAAGTCCTACCTGCATTGGTATTCCGCGATATGGACGCGTCAGTACTTGCTACTGGCTTACTTGGCAGAGCCTGGAGCTGGTATGGAGAGGCAAGGTATAGGAGGAGTGACGTCAGATGAAACGTGCCTGAAGGTGAGGGCCTTGTTTCAGATTTCCCCCTCTCCGAGCCGGGGCGGGTTGAGTCATCCCCTCCATCTCCCTTCCTCTTTCATACATCTCTCTACCTATATATACATCATACAGAGCGCCATCAATATTACTCATCCGCGCACTGGTCAGACTCGGTAAACTCACCTTCGTCAACCTCGCCGGAATCCGTCTCGTCCACGTGCACCCTCTCCCCTCTCCTCACCGGAAACCCCTTCGCACACCCAATCACCCATGCCGAAAATCATCATGTACGAGATCACGGCCGACCTCTTGATTTACTACCAGAATGTCCTCGCGATAATGACGCACAAGGCGAAAAAAGACGTCAAGCAGGCATGGGCGCAAAACAAACCGAGCACCGTGATGTTGATCCTCGACGCCGCGGCCGCGCATACCGCTTACTCGCGGAAGATCGACATCACTGCTGCTCGCAAACTCAACCCTTTCGGCTCGTCGAACGGTCAGCCCTTCTTCGGAGGCGTCAACAAGTTTGATGAGTCGGACAAATGGAGAAAGGCAGATGAGAAGAAAAGGGCGGAGGAGGCGAGAAGAGCAGAGGAAGCGCGAAGGGAGGCCGAGAGGCAGGCCGAGAGGCAGGCCGAGGCGGAGAGACAGAGGGTAGAGAAAGAGAAAAGGGAAAATGAGATGGTACTGCAGCGGTTGGGCATAACGGCGGAGGATGTGGAGGTGGTGCGCAGGGTCAAGGCTGAGAAGGCCCAAAAGCCGGAGCGTTCTCAGCAGGGGCAGGGACAGGCGAACCGGCAGGGAGCGGCGGAAGGGAGACAGCACGGTCAGTCAGGCAGCAACACAGTCACCGGAGCGCGATCAGCACCCCCCGCGCCTCACGTCGAGCCCAACCCGGTCCCTATCCAGCCCGCACAGGCCCAGGCCGCCGTCATCGCCCCTCCTTCGGCACCTGTCCTCCCGCAATCAGCTCCCCCTCAAGCTCAAGCAGGGCCATCAGCGCCTCAAATGCCTCCAGCAGCCTTCCCAGCGTCAGCACCAGCGTCGGTCCCCGCTCGACGTCCCCACTGGCCGGCCGGATTCGCTCGCTTCGGCTCCGTCGGCGCGGCCTCATTCCCATCGGCGTCATCGGCGCAAGCGGCCGGACAGCAGGGCGACGGGAGCGGCGTGAAGCGAGAGAGGGACGAGGAGGGAGAGGGCAATGAGGGATCAGTAAAGCGGTCGAGGGGGGTGGTGAAGGCGGAGAATATCGACGAGGAGATTGTCGAGGTCGACAAGGATGGCAAGGCACTGGAGAAGCCAAGGGAGACGTGAAGAGCGGGTACCGAAGAACCAAAAGGGAACATGGAGAAAATGGTGAGTCCTGTAATGGCCAATTGGGGAAGGATGAGTAGCTGATGAAGCAGTATAGACATGATATGATAGCGGTCAAGGAAGCTTGTTTATAGATTGGGTCCATAGTAGAATGAGTAATACGTCCACCATATGTATTCCTGTAGAAGGGACTGGATATGTACACGCGTGACACAGGTCAGGCTCGCGCAAGGGTCAGTCAAGTCAACTTTGTTAGCTAGATCAGCATTTCAGTATTTCGTCGCCTCGAGAGATTGCGCATACTTGCCCGTCCCCTATCAAACATCTCATGCCTCATCTCCCCTTCTTGCCCGTTCGCGCATACTCCAGAAAGCTCCCCTTCTCGACCCATCCCATGCCCCTCACTCTCCTCGTACGACCCGTCTCTGCCAGCACAGCCATCACCGCTTCTCGCCATGCGCCGGTACCGTCCCGCCCTACCCCTTCGAGTCCGCCCGAGATGGACGAGAGGATATCGGAAGGTAGGAACGAGGGGGATGAGGGTGAAGCCGAGGGGTGGAGCGTGCGGATGAGGAGGGAGTTGGAGGTGAAGGAGGAGAGGATGGAGTAGAGGTGTGGAAGAGGTTGAGGGAGTGGGCACGCGTTGGTATGTCTGTAGCTTCAGCGTATGCTAACTTGCACTTACTCCGTCTGTCTCCGAACACTCGAAATTCAATTTGATGATCCGACTCACTTTGCGTACTTCACCCACACCACCCCCTCCCCACTACCCACATCCCCATCCGCCAACACGCCCTCACTCACCCTCAACACCGCCCGTCCATTCCCCGTCGTCCCCTCCGGAAACAGACACACCACACCCGCCTCCGCCCGCCTTGCCTCCTTGAGCGTCTTGTACATCCCCACTGGCGGCGTCGAGCACACTTCCGGGAGACATCCCGTACGTCGTAGCATGGAGAAGAGGGTGAATGGCCGATACCCCAAGAAGGGGGGCTGAGGGAGGGTAGTGGACAGCTGGGCGGAACCGGTGCCGGTGTGTCGGCCGGTCAGGGGTGTTGAGGAGGGTGGGGCGGGGGAGAAGATCGGAAGGAGGAAAGTGGGGTTGTATCTGATCGTCAGCTGGACACTAAGGGAGGGATGCGTGCTGAGACAGGTCTGGTATACCGCCTTGCTTTCCTTGGCCGGTCTCCCTCGGCACTGCCATACCGCCCCAAACTTTGCGTCCCGCCTAATCCGCCCGTACCAGCGCACTCCCGAGGAACACTCTATGCCCACCCCACCCGTGCAGAAAGTGAGACTCACCTGAATGCCAGATACAGCACCTCGACATAGCTCGTCCAGTTCGAAACGATCAAATCTCCCTTCTTTGGCTCTCTGACCGCTTGAGCGACCCCTTGAGCCCTACGATCAGCCTAGGTCATCGACGAGACCCACCCTCTCTTCGCAGAAGCAGTCTCTGCGTTAATCCAAAAGTATCCCAAACATCCCAATGCCAAGCGGCAGGTGATGGCTGTGAAGAGGGACGATAGGGGTCGATATAGCGCCGGAACGGGTTTCTACGTTAGCTCTGTTGACGTCTGACTTACGAAGAGGGCACAGAGACCCTCGACCAGGATAACATGGAGAAGCACAACTCCAGCAAGGAGTACACCTCTCAAGAGAGCGAGTACCAGCCCGACCGGAAGGAGCAATGTCGACAACGCCGACGAGCTCGTTCGGACCGGTACGAATGGCTAAGTTTAGCTCGACCCGAACTTTTACCCACATTTATACCCGTCGCAGGGTCCTATCTATCAGCCCTGTCACTCTCCAGGTACTCACTCTCCACTGTGAGAACTTCTCCATAGTAGATGTATAGTGTAAGGAGATAGGTGTCAAGCCCAGTTTGAGGAGAGGTCCACTTACGGCACCGCAACAAGGACTTTCTACCGACTCGATCTCTCTCAAGCAACTATACATACATCTACCTTCACTATGGGCTACACACTCATCATAGACAACTACGACTCGTTCACCTGGAACGTATACGCAGACGTCGCAGTTCTAGGCGGGAATCCCCTCGTCAGGCGGAACAACAAGATTTCTATCGAGGATGTCGAGGTGGGTTGAGGTCCGAGCTGAGCTAATGGCAGGCCATGCACGCCAAAGGAGACCTGGACAGGATCATCATTTCTCCCGGTCCTGGACATCCTCGGACCGATTCGGGGATCAGCCGAGAAGTTATCACCTGGGCGTGTGGGAAGGTCCCCGTGCTAGGGATTTGTATGGGGTTGGAATGCCTCGTAGACGTTCTCGGTGGAGAGGTGAGCCGAGACCCCAGCAAAGCTTACTTAGATCGCCTTCGCTGGAGAAATCAAACATGGCAAGACTTCCCTGGTCGAGCATGACGGACTCGGCATCTTCCACGAGCTCCCCGCACTGCTCCAGTCGACTCGGTATCATTCGCTCGCGGCAACACTGCTCACTCTGCCAAAAGAGCTGGCGGTCACGGCGACAACGCAGGAGTCGGGCGTCATCATGGCGGTCAGGCATAGGGAGTATGCGGTCGAGGCGGTTCAGTACCACCCCGAGAGCTGTATGAGCGAGGGCGGAAGGGGAATGATGGCGAATTTCTTGCGGATGAAGGGAGGATACTGGGGAGAGAATGAGTGGTGTGGTGCAGGCAAGGCGCAGCCTGAGGCCAAGGCGAACGGATCGGCTCATCTCCCTACTATCCTGGATCGGATCCACGCCCAGCGTCTCGTCGACGTCGACGCTGCCGCCGCTATTCCCGCTTCTACCCCCGCCAACCTCCACACCTCCCTTTCCCTCCATACCGCCCCTGCCCAAATCGACCTCGTCAAGCGCATCACCTCCACTCCTCACACGGCCGTCATGGCGGAAATCAAGCGCGCCTCGCCGTCCAAGGGCGACATCTCGCTGCACGCGTCCGCCCCGGAGCAGGCGCTCAAGTACGCTCTCGCCGGTGCCTCGGTCATCTCGGTCCTCACCGAACCCAAGTGGTTCAAGGGGGGACTGACAGATATGCTCGCGGTCCGCCAAGCGATCGACTCGCTCCCCAATCGTCCCGCCGTCCTCCGCAAGGACTTTATCCTGTCCACCTACCAAATAGACGAAGCGCGGCTCTACGGCGCAGATACCGTCCTCCTCATCGTCGCCATGCTCTCTCCTTCCCAACTTCAAGAACTCTACTCTTACTCTTTATCGCTCGGCATGGAGCCCCTCGTCGAAGTCAACAATCCCCAAGAGCTACAGCTCGCCCTCGCCCTCGGATCCAAAGTTATCGGCGTGAACAATCGGAATCTCCACGATTTCAAGGTGGACATGGAGACGACCTCCCGGGTGAATGCCGCGCTGGATGGGAAGGATGTCATTCTGTGTGCGCTGAGCGGGATCAGCTCGCCAGAGGATGTCAGCAAGTACGTCAAGGAGGGAGTGAGGGCGGTATTGGTCGGTGAAGCATTGATGCGGGCCGAGGACGCTGGCAAGTTCTTGCGGGAACTCATATCTCTCCCTCCTCCCTCGCCTACCCCTTCGCCTCGCCCCATCGTCAAGATCTGCGGTATCCGCTCCACCTCGGACGCATCTATCGCCATCGCGGCCGGCGCGGACCTCCTCGGCGTCATCCTCGTTCCCGGAACCAAGCGGTGCATCCCTCTCTCCCGCGCAAAGGAAATATCCACCCTCGTCCGGTCCGCCGCATCCATATCTACTCCCATTCCCGCCCCATCCACCCCCGAAGGATGGTTCGCCTTCCACGCGCGCCAACTCCAATCTCGGCGCAAACCCCTCCTCGTCGGTGTATTCCGGGATCAACCCCTCGAGGAGATTCTCTCCGCGGTGGACGAGGGTGGGCTGGACATGGTGCAGCTACATGGGGACGAGCCGCAGGCCTGGGCCAGGTTCATTCCTGTACCGGTCATCAAGGTGTTCCGAGTCAAGCCGGACGGGACGGTGCTAGGCGGCGAGATTGGCCGGCCGGGGCTGAATCAGTTTGTTCTGCTGGATACGGCGGGTGGAGGAGGAGAGGGCAAGGCGTTCCCGTGGGAACATGCGCGGAAGATTATCGAGGCAGGCGAGGTGGGGATCAAGGGGAGCAGGATGCCGGTTCTGCTTGCGGGCGGATTGGGGCCGGAGAATGTGGGAGAGGCGGTAGCGGCCAGTGGAGGCGTTTTGGGGGTGGATGTGGCGAGTGGGGTGGAGGGGGCCGAGGGGAAGGATAAAGAGAAGGTGGGGGCGTTTGTCAAGGCGGCAAGGGGGTGATCTATGCAGGATTTTTGGCTCGGAAGACTGACTCAATAATGACGCACGGACCTGGCTGATGCTCGTCTGTCGTCTGATGTGAGCGATCCGACACTAACATCTCTGTCCTGACGATGTTTGGTGTATCAGGGTACTGCTGCTACTTACTCTCCATCTCGGTAGCTGACCGAGTCCGCGGGAGCGAGCGGGTTCTAGGTGGATGAGGCACGGAGAGCCTGGGATCGACACCGCGGCCGCCCCCGCTCTCAGCCTATCTGATGCTCGTCTTGACGGTGCTTTAAAGCTCGACAACATCCCTCATTGGAGTTGATTGTCCCGCACCCGCCCTGACCCCGGTGGTGGGCGGTGTTGCGCTTTGGTCCTCCAAAAGAGAGAGAATCTCGCCAAGTCCAGATCGACGGATCACAGCTTATAGTCAACGATACACCCACTCGATCCGCTCACTGCCATCTTCTTGACTCGTACTCGTCTCCTTCACACATGCTCGCCCTCTTGACCGATGCTGATGATGAAGCTGGAGAAGTCGGCAATTCGCGCTGACTCCGCCTCTGGATCTCCATCCACCTTCCGCCGGTCTCTCTTCTATGACGCCAGGGGGACATCAGCACCCAAGAACAGCATGCTACTCCGTCAAGACGCCTAGATGTCACCCTCGTCGGGCCAGATAAGTTAGAAAACGGCGCTGACCTGCTCACTTTCAATGGTATATCACTGCTCTTCTTTCAGAGTTTGAGGCGACTCTGATCCTCGGCACACTTCAATGTCGCTGAGCCGCCCGATAAAGGAGAACACTGTTGCCCATCATATGGACCGTCGTGGGTAACGACTACCACTGATTCGCTGAATGAGGCAAGGCAGAGACGTTTAGGCTGTCTCCGCGCCTATTGCTACTTCCGATGAGAATAACTCGAATTCCTAATCTTATGGACGGTGAGTCTTGGGCATCAGATGGTCAGAAGAAACTTGCAAGGATGTACTGATCTCAAACCTTGCACGATGACGCTTCGCTGACAGCGAGGCATGTGCAGATTTCTTGACGATGAGGGGAAGGCGGGGAAACATGAAAGGGCAGACTGAGGCACATGGTTTCAGATTTGATTACCCCTTCAGGTGGCACAAGTGCTGAATACGCGGAGACGAGGGGGGATGAAGAAGATTGAAAGGATACCTTCTGCCTGTCAAGCTTATCGCAGCTACGCCCATAAAGAGATACGCAACGACTGCCCCCTCAACCTATGATACGCCCTCTCATCCTACTTGCTCCTATCATCCTACTTACTCTTATCATCTTACGAACATGCTTTACTCTACACTGACCATACTTGCCTGTCTTCAAGCTGTGCTTGGACAGAAAGTCCTGTTTAAGTGGACCATGGATCTCAGCTTGTAAGTGGTGCAGCGGGAGGCTCGTGGCTGACCTTGAGCTACTATGATAATTCAGCAACCCCGGGCGCACCTGACACTTGTCTTGCCATCACCACCGGCGTGGAGAAGATGTACGCTGAGGCGGCTATCAATTATGGCGCATGCGGAGGACGGACGTATAGAGGCCGCGGCGACAACCGGATGGTCGGTGAGTGACGCTGGTCGTCCTCGCTAATAGTAGCCATCGGTGCGGTGTACGCAAAGACGTACTGTGGCAAGCAGTGAGTCGAACGCTGGGGAAGTGCTCACAATTCAGCATACGCATTACGAGTCCCGAGGGCAAACCGGTCCAGATCGACGGCAAGGACTTTTACATCAAAGACGTGTGCCCCGGCTGCGGTACGACCACACTCGACGTCTCGGGCAAGTCCATCTGTATCCATGAACAAGGCATACACTGATGACCAGGATCCCTCATCAAGCAGTTATTTCCCGAGTGCGGACAGCGAACCTCTCTGGGCGGCTTGGTCAAGCCTTGGGGCTACACGGTGGAACTGCTCGACTCTGACGAGCCTGGAGCGGGACTGAACACCTTGACGATTCCGGATGGTACTCCTGTCACTCCAGCTGAGCTGGCGGGCAATTTACCGGGAAATCTGCCGGGAGTAGGTGGTGGAGCACCAGCCCCGGTAGTGCCAGTAACTCCCCCTCCCGCAGCTGTAGGAGGATGTGTTTGTCGGAAGAAAGGCGACGAGGGCTGCCTGAACGGATCGCGACTACTCTGCAATGAGATCGACGGTGTGGACCAGACCAAAGTTGGTAAGCTGATTCTACGATGCAATTCCACGGGCCAAGTGACTCTGGCTGATCAGCAGCTTGGGCGCCTGTGGGTGGCCAATGTCAAGTCACTTGCGCGAGAAAGAGAGGCGCTCGTTTGCTTACGGAGTGAGAGCAGATCTTTATGTACTTGTACCACTGGTCAGTGTCTCAGATCTCTATACTGTGTATACGCCCAGTATTGCCTCCCACCTGGTGCGGCCTCCTCACTTGCGGTGGCTGTGACAGGGCGGGGCGATGGGCGCTGGACTGCCACACTGCCACATTGATCCAGCTCCACATTCCTCGACGATTTTAAGTTTCGCCAAGCCTAGCCGTCTCTTAGCAACCATCTCCTCTTTCATCTACTCTTTCTACCACCTCTCTACCGTCATCTGTGATACCTGTCCTGGTGACGGTCATGCCAGTAGCTATGAGACTCATAACAAACAGGTAGTGCAGTCAAAGAGGAATAAGCGCTGTGCGATCGCTCTTGCCTCACTGACCGGATATCTCCTAATCCCGCTACTTCCCTCTGCTCACTTCATCGCTTTAGCTCACTTCAATCACTCTAGAACATGTCCCTCAAGGCCGAGCTCGAGATATGGCAGTCAGCCCTGACAGCCTCAGAGTCCGACCTACCTCGGGCTATCGCGCTATTCAACAAGATCGGCGATACGTCCAAGATCGAGTGGAACATCGGCGTCCTGCTCGCGAAGCTGGGAAGACATCTGGAGGCGATAGCGAGGTATAGGCGGGCGACAGAGCTGGATGACTGGCTAGTCATTGCCTGGTACCAGTGCGGGATTAGCAGATTTGTGAGTCCTTGACCGGGTCTGGGCTGACAATAGATGCTTGGACAGTACGAAGCGGCATATCGAGACTTTGAGGCGGCGCATACTCGTATGAGAGGGAACGACCATATGTGAGTGACACCCACATATCCGATGAATCTGCTGATTTACATCAGCAACTACACCCAGCTCGGCCTACCCTACTGCATCCACATCAGCGAGATCCTCCTCAACCGCGGCCTCGCGCTCATCAACCTCGGACAAGTCGAGAGGGGTATGGCGGATCTGGCGGAAGCGGCTATAGACACGAGCGAAGAGCGGCGGGAGGTGATTGGGATTGCGTTGAGATTGAAGGGGAGGGGGTGTGATCCCCTGGCAGTACCCGTGAGTGCTTGCCTGAATCCGCTGATATCAGGATGGACTCCTCTTCCAGCCGTCCCAAGGCAAGCTCAAGAACCTCGCGCCAAGAAACTATATGGGAAAAGCAGTGAGTCCGGTGTTCAAGGGCTATGGTCCCGGACAAGTCGGGAGGAGAGAGATGGTCGTGATCGCGCGCCTTAACAGAGGCAGGGGTGGGAGGTCAAGGTGGAGCGGGGTAGCGAGGATTGAGAGGAGGCGGACGAGATCATAGTGGATGTCTGATTCAGAGGAAGAGCTACCATGTCGTGCTGCGCTGATTGCAGGTCCTTATCGCCGCTACCTCACCCTCGGACGCCTACACCACATTCACTGGTGTGACTCGGCTCAATCGTGGCGAGACGCCCAGCGGTATCCCCCTCCCCTTCTCCCACCCTCTCGCCAAGTCCGCATCAACGAGCAATCTCCGCCCGCCCCGCTCAGCCAACATTAGCGACCTACCTGTCCCCGACGCCACTCCCATCGCTTCTCGTATGAGTCGGGGCAGTGCCAGGCGCTTCGGATCGGTCGACGAGACGTCCCCTCGCACCGTCTCCGGGTTTGTGCGCCCGCACAACGAAAAGACCACCTCCCTGGCGTATCTCGGTATCCCTGACCACGATACCGCCGCTCAGCTCGCCTATCTACCCATCATCCAGCCCAGCACCCCTCCCCGGAAAGCACCAAGCCCACCTGCCCTCACGTGCCTGGTTATTCCCTCGCCGCCCAATCCACTTCCTCGCACCCCCATCTCTACCTCGGCGGTCTCGGCTGTGGTCAACGAGTACTACTCTCCCGACTCGGACTCAGGCACCCGGCCCCTTCAGCCCAAACCTCGCCCGCGCGCAGACAGCATTATGCTATGGGAGAAGGAGGGGATCGATAAGCGGTACGCCAGTCCGAGCCGGTCATCACCTTCGCCTCCCATCAGCTTCAATCGGCAGCTCTCGCAGGGACTGGGCAGATCGGGGAGCGTCATGACCAGCCGGAACGCGTTGGGATTGACGAGGCAAGGGAGCATGGCGTCGAGCATGAGATATGATGATGATTGGGAGATGACCAAGATACGTCTTAAGGTGAGTATTGTAGCGAGGCCATGGGTGTCGAGGCTGATAGTCAGGTCCATATCACTGGCCATACCCGCGCTCTTTCCCTCCCTTCCACAGCCACCTTCACCGACGTCATCTCTTCTCTCCGCACCAAATTTCCCAACATGGCGACCGATGGCGTCGGCACTTTGCTCTTCAGGGATGAGGATGGGGACATGATGAGCATGGTGGACGAAGGGGACTGGGAAGCTGGGGTGGATGTTGCGCGGGTGCTGGGCGGGAAGCTGGAGGTCTGGGTGGAGTAGGCGGATCATGGCGCATAAACCTCGGACGCTCCCCAGTAGCTACCAGACGATCATCGGTAGGAGACCATAGGCGCATGTATCCATATCATCATCCTGGTTCCTTAGGCGACCAGATGGAGACACAAGATCGCCAGGCGTATGACCAGTGTCAGCCCTTCCCGCAACTTCTCGCTCTTGTCCAGCCACCTTCTCCACTCTCTTCCTGACCGGAAGGTCTGCTGTTTGTCCGTCTCCACCTCCTCTAGGCGTCGAACGATCCCGGATTGGCGCTCCTTCCTCCTTGGACGGTCGAATATCCGAGAACGGAGGGCAAGAGGGAATGTCTCGGACGGCTGTCGGCTGAGACATCGATCAGCAACTGTCCTTGGCACATGCACCTCATGACGCTCTTCACCATGTCTACTCGACCAATGCTTTGGTCTTCTTCTCTCTCCAATCTTCAGCGCAGGTCGCACACATACCCAAAAGATGACCGGCTCATCCATCCCCCACCTCAGCTTCCCCACTTTCCGGCCCAAGCCCAAAGCCAAAGGCGTTTCTCATCTCGACCCCGTCCCCGTCAAAGCGGTACCTCCTACGCCTTCGTTCGGACTCTTCCTCCCCACACCTATCCCTGCATCGTCCAACTCCGCTTCTCCGTACCTCACCGCCTCGCCCGTCTTACCTACAGGACCGCAGCCTGCACCGCATTTCGGCGGCGCTCGATCGGTTCCGGCTCTCGGCGGGATAGCTCTGCAGCCTCGATATCAGCTGTATGAGCCAGCTCAGGCGCATGAAGGAGCTTGCGGAGAGGCAGGATGGATGTCGCCCGTCCCGCCGACACCAGTGCAAAGGAGACCGCTACCATACCATCCAAATCCCTTTGGCTCGGACTATGGCTACACTGCTTCTCCGCCGCCGAGTACACCGCCTCGTTTCCTCCCTCCTTTGCCTCCAGCACAGCTCGGAACGCCAACACAGCGCGACTATCAGAACGGCAACTATCTTCCTACTCCGCACGCCCAACCCGGTCAAGTCCTTACCACCTCGTCCACCGCGTATTGTCGTCAAATCACCGATATGGCGACCCCCACGTCGGCTCTGCGGCGAAGCGCACCTCCCACTACCACCCGCCCACTCGGTCCTCGTAGAGCAGACGCACCTCCCATGCGTCGAGGCACCTCCTCCAACACGTCATCGTCATCCGGTAGCTCCAACACCACAGATCTGCGCCGCCGTTCCGCTTTCAAGTCCCTCCCTCCTACTCGCGACTACTCGTCCTCATCCAACAAATCCCACCGCACCTCCCTCCTTGCCGCCATCGACCGAGACTTCCACTCTGGCCACATCCTCTCGTCTACCCAGGCGCTCGTCGACTCGCCGCCCCAGGCGGACTTTGTCCCGGAGATGGCGGATCACACCCTGAGCTGGCAGCCAGAGGTGGCGGAGGAGGATGAAGCGCAGGCGGTATGGCGAAAGCTGGAGCAGAGGATGGGGAGGCGAATGAATAGTGGGCTGGAGGCGCAGCGAGGGAGATGGGTGGTGACGCCAGCGAGTCCGATGCCGCCGCCGAGAAAGTGGGAGGCGGTGGAGATGTCACCGGGGCAGTTTTCGGTGTCGGATTACTTGCTGTTTGGGGACGAGGAGGGGGAAGATGGGCATGAAGTGTATGCGATGGGCGTTGGACAGGCGGCGGGGAGAGGGAAGGGAGTACCAGGGACGCCATATCCGCGGAAGGAGGAGACGACCAAGCCGAAGAGGAGCTCGCGCCCACCAGCCAAATCCAGCGCTCTGGACACCCTCGACGACTCGCTCTTCCCCATCAGTGCTCCTCCCGCTCCCGCCCGCGCTCAAGCTCAACCCAGCCCTCCACACCGCACTACACTCTGTCGCCTGGATACTCAGGTCGTCTCAGCTCTGGAAGCGCTCAAGTCAGACTGGGGATCGCCAGACCTCGATTTCGCCCTGCTCGGCGCCGCATCCTCTTCTCCCCAAACTCCTACACCCACAAAGCCCGCTCCACGTCCCCTCCCTCTCCCCTCTCTCACTCGGCGGTCAGCGTCTCCGGCTGAAGCTCACCTCACTACCCCACCACCGCTCCCTACTCCTCCATCTCCCCTCGAGCGCGGTCTCGGACTCGGCATGTCCCTCGGTACCACGTACAACCTCCCCTCCAAGCCAACGCCTATGCTTCCGTCCCGTCTCATCCCCTCGCGGAAGAACACCCGGCCACTGCCCGCTCCGGTCCAGAGTCCGCCTCGCGGCCTGTCGAGGAGGAGCACGGTCAAGGGCAAGGGGCTGTCGAGGAGGAGTACGATGCGGGTGGAAAAGGTAGCGGATGTGCAAGGGATGTTTGTGATTCGTGACCTTGACACGGGGGAGGCACTCGAGGTTGGGGTGGAAGGGCTGGAGGCGGCGTTGTTCGAGATGGCCAGTAGAGCGTAGTAGCGGGGGGGCAGCAGGGGTAGGGAAGGACACTATAGCTTGATAGCCTGTTGTTAATATCAGTTCTGGGTTAGTCAGAGTAGTCAGTCCATATTGTAAGCAGGTGCATGATCTTAGCTCTCCCATAGCTTACAGCCCACCAAAGCTTACAGCCCACCACCTATTGCCGCACGAACACCAGCGGGCACAGCTCATCTTGACCCTCACCCTCCGCTCCGCTCATTCCTCTCACCTCCATCAACCCGCCTTCGTTCCTGATCACCACCTCAAACGGCATCCCGTAGTACACCTTGCCTCCCAGCTTGCACTCGTAACAGCCCGCATACCGCGCCTCCCCGTCTTGCCCGTCGACTGTAGCGACTGGAGTAAAGATCCGCTTGCATGGTCCAGAGAGTTCGGGGAAGTAGGGTAACGTCCCCAGAGCCGGCCGGACAGAGACGAGGTCGGTGGCCCAGATCATCCAGGTACCATAGGCGGGGTGGGCCCACTTGCCGGCGATGGGGGAGATGTTGCCGTTTGAGAGGGACGATCCGGAGATAGGATCCATCCATGGCTGTGGGGAGATGTAGGCGGTGTATCGGGCGTCGACGCTGTCGATCAGCTTGATCACACAGGCGAGAACGTGCTTACATGTCAAACCAATCCTTCTTCTCCAGATCCGCAGCCGCCTCGATCAGCCTGCACGCCACCAGAGACCGCAGAAAGGTCCCTCCCACATCACTGTTTGAGAGCACCGCAAAGCCGGCCTTCAGCTTCGGGAGCCAGGCGATCTGGTGGGCGTATCCCTGTAGGTCAGCTCAGACCCACTGTTTCTGGAAAGGACCGGGAGAGACCCATTGTGGCAGAGCACATCGACACCGCGATGTTTGAACACCCTCAGTCCCAGTCCGTACCCCTGCGCTTCATCCGGAAAGAACAGCCCATCATCGGGATCGGTCGAGCGAGGAGTAGCGACATTGTCAAAGCCAGGCATCTTGGGAGCGCAGACTAGCCATCGGATCTGAACATCAGCTTGGCCGGATCCAGCAGTCGATTAACTGACCAGATCGTCACTATTCATCCACACCCGCCCAGCTCCCCACGCCTCTCCGCACTTCTCGATCCCGTAGTCCACCTCCACGCCCTTCTCCACGATATCCGCCCCGCTCTCCTTCACCTCGACACTGATCTCAACCTCCCTGTCCACCGGGAACTCAGTCACCTTTGCCTTCCCCATCCCGATCCTCGTCCAGCTTCCATCCGCCTTCTCCTCGATCCTGTCTGCATGGTAGCTCGCCTTGAGCTGAAGCGGGTCAAAGAACTCCTCCCGGACAAACTCGTCGATGCGCTTGTCGGTGAGGCGCTGGACGATACGCGCGGCGACGTCGAACATGAGAGAGTTGTACTGAAAGGGGCGGATGCCGGATGGGGGAAGAGGGGGGATAGGTGGGTGCTTGATCTTGTTGAGCTGGAGAGATAAGCTCAGTCGCTGACGGTGTATATGGCAGCATCGAGGTCTCTCGTATCCTCCAGCTTCGCCATCAGATCTTCCCCCTCCAGGCCGAGTCCGCCATCCCCTCGCCTCCAGCTTCAAGTCACACATCACATCACTCTCTTCTGCCATGTCCAGATGAACAACTCACAAAGTCCTCGCTCAGTCCCGGTTTGTACATCCCATCCCACCCAGGCAGTCCCGTTCGATGACACAGCAGATCCTCCACCGTCACCTCCTTGCCCTCCTTGCCATCCTGCAGACCAAACTCGGGCAGTATATCGACCACCTTGGTTTTGAAAGAGAGACCGAGGCGGGTGAGGGCGAGATGCAGGGCGAGGGCGGTGATGTGCTTGGCGCCGGAAGCGAGGGGGAAGGCAGTCTGCTCAATCAGCTACCTGCAGGCGAAAGGAGAAAGAGACTCACCCTCCTCGTGACCTGGTCTGCATCTCGTCCACCAAAGAACCGCCCAGCTGGCGGACCCATCCCCATCTCCATCGGCACGACCACCACCGCGCACTTCTGGATGTCCCACTTCTGCATGGCTCGGACGACGTCCGCGACAAAGTCTGGAGTGAGCGTCTTGTCCTCCATTGTCGGCGGACGATCGATGCGAGGAGATCGAGGGGTCCGAGGCGAGGGTCCTGGAATCATCTTGCCTGTGTGAGTGATCAGAATTGGAAGTAGAGGGAAGAGAAGGAGCAAGAGGTGGAAGTGGAGATAAGAGCAGAGTGTGAAGGGGGACAAGAGGAGGATGAAGGTCAAAGGAAGATGGAGAAGAAAGGTTGAGTGAAACTCTATCGAGCCGTTCGAGCTCCGCTGATAAGCGCTGGCGTGCTGGCCGATACTAGTACACTCTGTACATCCGATACTACAACTAGCTAGGCCCCTTCTCCTCCTGCGATGTCAGCTCTGCCCCGGATTGATGATCATGGTGTGGATAGATCAAAGAACACCGGTCCGCACAGATAGGGGGACGTCCAAGCAATCCCCAAGAAGCTGTACCGTCCCTCCCTTCTCCCGCAGAACTAATCCTCCTCTCCCTGCCGGCCTGATGTACACATCACCCCAGACTACGCCGCCATACCCATCAATCCCGCTTGCTTCAGACCGCCCTGACTGTCCACCCAAGCCAGATCTCCCCGCTAGCGTCGTACCTCTTGTCCCTCCTGCGTCCACTGCTTCCATACCACCTCAGTCCATCCCCTTCCCCAAACCACATCCCAGTAACCAGAACCAAAGAGAGAGAGAACGACCGACTCACCACTCTCATTTGTAAACGCGATATGCTTCTGGATATCCGCCTGGCTCACAGTCGGCCTATTCACCTCGATAGACTTATCAAAGTCGCTCTTTTGCAGGATCGGCTCGTGTAGCTCTGCGGATTCGACGTCGGTCCATGATTTCTCTTGCGCGGCGGGGTCGCCAGGGGAGCAAGGGGTGAGGCGCTGGGCGGGGCCGTCGGGTGTTTGGATGGTGATCTGGAAATCAGCGTGGGTCCAGGGAGACGTGGAGGTAGTGGAGAGAAGTAGGCATGGAAGGGGAGGAGAGGAATAAGAGAGGATGCGATGCAAGACAGCATGGGTTGAAGCGAGGGGAAGACAGGCGGTATTGGGGTGGTCGGGGGAGAAGAGACAGAGGGAGGGGCAGACTCGGCGGACTGGGGCTAGGCAAGGAGCAAGACGTACAGGTTTGAAGTGCGTAGCAGCTAGCACCTTCCGTACGGGCTGCATGAGCGCATCCCGCACAATGACCGCAATATCACTTCCAGAGTACCTGCCTTGTCAGCTGTACTGAAGCTTCTCGACCCCAGCGCTGAAGCAGGGAGCTCACCCGTCCGTCTCCTCTGCTAACGACATGAAGTCCGCTGGAGAAAGAGCATGTGGTGTAGTCCCGATGTTGAGCTCAAACATCTTGCGCCGGGCTTGTACTTCGGGCAGTGGGATGTATATCCGCTTCTCGAATCTGGTGGATCAGCTGAGGTCTCCGTACCGATGATGATGGGGTAGCTGGTGGAAGGGGAGAAGGAAGAGCTCACCTCCGCTTGATGGCTGGATCTAATTGCCAAGGGATGTTGGTAGCTCCGAGAACGAGCACGCCGGTATCGTCGTTGCCCACTCCATTGATCTGCTAGTTAGCGCTGATCCTATGGGTGTGGTTCCAAAGCCTCGATCTGGCATTCTATCCAGCGAGCGCGAATGTTCAGTACCCCTTCCCGCATTGCTGGCCAGCAGCACATGTCTCTGCGATCTAGGCGTCCCCTCGTCCGCAGTATCAGAGTCCCTCTGTCCCTCTCGCACAGTGCCTAGCCTCCCTCCGCAGCAGCCCCTCCCACCTCGCTTCATCCGCACCCACGCCTCACTGTCCCCCATATCGCCCGCTGTGCCTAGACGCTGCCATCCCCGCTACGCCCACCGAGTCTCTCCAGGCCCCATCTATCCCTCGAGATCCGGTCGCTCGGTAGTATCACTTCCTGTTCCGCCTCGCCATGACCGTCTCCCTCCAGCCTGCCATCTTGATGCTCATGTCCCATCCCTTCCGATCATCCCGGATCCCACTACCCTGCTGGGACTCCGTCCACTTGCCTGCCTACTTCTCCCTTGAGACCAACCCGAAACAAGCCAACCACCGCGGCCCAACACCCAAACCCGACTACAATCCCAGCACTCACCTGAACCAAGAACTCGGTCTTTATCCTCCTGCTCGCTTCCGACTCCCCTTCCCCTCTTGTCCCGGTGAGCGAGTCGATCTCGTCAATGAAGATGATTGAGGGCTTTTGTTCGCGGGCCATGGTGAAGAGTTGCTTGACGAGCCTGACGGTCAGCGCAATTCGAGCGGGACTGAATCGACATGGACAGAGGAGAGAGAGGTGGAGCGCGAGGGGTAGATGGTCAAGGTGAGAAGAAGATGAGGATGGAGGAAAGAGGAGCGATAGACGGGGATAGAGTCGGAGAGAAGAGACGAGGTGGAGATGGGTCTGAGCAAACAGGTATGGGGACAGGTGGAGCGAGTGTGGTAGATAGAGAAGGAGAAAGGAGGATGAGGATGGAGAAGAAAGAAACGATAGAAGGGGAGAGAGTCGGAGAGAAGAGGCGAGAGGGAGATGGGTCAGAGCAAATGCAGGGAGAAGGGATGGTAAAGACCGACAACACAGCCTCGACCAGGAGACAGTACTCACCGTTCCGACTCTCCCATCCACTTGCTGACCAAGTCACTACTACTCACACTGAAGAACGTGCTCTTCGCCTCTGTAGCCACCGCCTTGGCCAAGAAACTCTTTCCCGTCCCCGGCGGTCCATACAGCAATATCCCCCTCCATGGCGTCCTCTTGCCCGTAAACAGCTGCGGGAACTTGATCGGTAGGATGACCGCCTCCTTCAACGCCTCCTTGGCTTGCGCCAGCCCCGCCACATCGTCCCACGCCACATTGGGCGACTCGCTCAATATCGCCCCCTGTAATCCCTGCCTCAACTTCTTGGTCTCTGGATCATCATCATCCCCTCCTCCTCCGTTCCCCTTGACGTCCGGTCCAGCTCCAGATGATCCACCCGCCGCTCCTACTGCCGACACCTTGGACTTGGATCGCTTCTCGTCCGCCTTGGCAATGTGCTCTTTGAGCTTTTCGGCGCGGTCGAGGTATTCGATGGTCTTCTTTCGGATGAGCTCTTTGAGCTTGTCGTTCTTCTCGTCTATCGTCAGCGTTGCTATGTGATATACTCACACTTCATAGCCATCATAAAGTAGTCCAGAGCATCCTGGTACTGCTTGTACGCCTCCTATCTGATCAGCTCTGACTTGACCACCCTTTCCAGCCGCGGCTCACCGCATAGTTCTGCTTGACGTCCTCATCGATGGCTTTCTGCACGAGCGCTATAGCTTTCTAGGAGATCAGCCATACCCTTATGACCCATACGTACGTCTAGGAAGTTGGAGTTGCCGCTCATAGTGCATGCAGAGTGATGGATAGATAGTGGACAAGGGTGTTGACGCGAGAGAGATGGACTGATCGCCGACAAGGCGTACAAGGGGGGACCAAACAATCATGACCATTCCCCCTCCCCTCTACTCTGCGAAAAAGCTCTTGCCTTGCCTTGCCTTCCTCAGCAGCTCTACTGGCCAGAGTAGACTGCTCACCCTCGGTCCGCAGCCCCGTCCGAGGTCAACTGGTCGTCGATCGTGCCTGGCGGTGCCATTTTCAGGCATCGGCTGGACCGCCATCCGGCTTGAGGGGCTAGTGGACCGGGGCCAGCTTGACCGCTGTCCTCTATTCCGATCGGCTGCGGGTATACCCGGTGAGTTGTTCTCTCCTCAGCTGTGCTCGGAGAAGGAAGAGGGGAGCTTGATGGAGAAGGGTGATACGTCTGAAGGGGAAGATCGTACATGCGGAAGACATGCAGACCTTGCTATCTATTCCGCCTACTGGGGCAAACTTCCAGCTCGCCAGCTGACTTTATAGCCACCGGTCAGGACACCACCGTCCACCCCTCTCCCCTCTTTGCGAGTGAACTCTACGTGCGATCACGCACCAGTACTTCCTCGTCCCTACCGAGACATATCAATCACGCCCCCTCGCTTCTCAGCCAAGCTCCCAGATCACCCCTGGCGGCACTCATCCTTGGGTGAGCCGTTCGTCCGCCGGTTGTACATACAGAGCTAATTCTACAGCTGGAAAGGCCATGCGATAGGAGCCTGGTATGCCACACATTTACTACTGAGGCTTACTGTGCTGAGGGTTAGGGGTGATTGAGCTGCATACTTATTGCTATGAGATACAAGTGTTTCTATCAAGTTAGCTACTCATCACTCCGTCTACCCTCCAACCTGCCACATCTTCGCCCTGCTCCTCAACAGCCCCAGCGCCATCCTCCGCAGCATGTACTCCCAAGCTCCGTCCGATACCGCCTCCTTCCATTCCATCATCCTTCCCATCGTCCCCTTCTCCACCTAGGGTTAGGGGTTAGGGGGTTAGGGGGTTAGGGGGGTTAGGGGGTTAGGGGGTTAGGGGGTTAGGGGGTTAGGGGGTTAGGGGGTTAGGGGGTTAGGGGGTTAGGGGGTTAGGGGGTT